>NC_091477.1:72508332-73224998 GCF_036971445.1 Narcine bancroftii
TGTGAGTGTGTGTGTGAGTGTGTGTGTGTGAGTGTGTGTGTGTGAGTGTGTGTGTGTGAGTGTGTGTGTGTGAGTGTGTGTGTGTGAGTGTGTGTGTGTGAGTGTGTGTGTGTGAGTGTGTGTGTGTGAGTGTGTGTGTGTGAGTGTGTGTGTGAGTGTGTGTGTGAGTGTGTGTGTGAGTGTGTGTGTGAGTGTGTGTGTGCGTGTGTGTGTGCGTGTGTGTGTGCGTGTGTGTGTGCGTGTGTGTGTGCGTGTGCGTGTGCGAGTGTGCGTGTGCGTGTGTGTGTGTGTGAGTTTTCGGCAGCTTGTTTTGGAATAGTTTTCCATGAGGCTCCAAATCATAGAAGGCCACATACAAGTACATTATAGTTGTTTTTAACCACAATCTCTTTCCTGCTATCATCTTGGCCTAGGAATCCATAGAAATCTCTATTCTTGCACAGTAAATACTTTTAAAAATTGTTTTAAAGCACTGATGTTGCCGAATAGGGAATTGTGGAGTTAAGTAGGTTTAAGTTAGTGTTGCAGAGGCAGGTTATCTGATATCATTTGCAAAATGGAGAGCCACAGATTGAATCTGGCAAAGAATGGGCTGAGGCTGCTGTGCAGTGGTTTGAAGATGGTTTTTGTTTATCTCTCCCTTCTTTAACTGTCACTAAAAGCACAATGTTGTTTGCGAAGGCAAAGAGAAGAGGAAATACAAGTGCTTTTCATGGACATTGCTGACTGATCTTCACGTCGTGTGATTCTCCACAAAATTTTTCTTCTGTTTTTGGATTTTCACAAGCAAGAAACATTTCACCTACACCAAAACCATAAAATAATGATTATATCACATTGATTTCGTGCACGATGTAGATTTTCCACAGATTTTCAACAGGATTATCCTGAATGTATTTGAGAGCCTTTAGGGGTTCATCTCAGCTGAAAGAACATAAGTTTAGCAGCTGTTTGATCTCCTTGGTTGACAAATGAGATCAAGATTTTTGTGGTATGGCAGCACAGAAAAATCCCCAAGTTTTCACTTTAGCTGAAGAAAGCCCTCAATCGATACCATCTTGAGAATCACTATGCTATCAATATTTAGATCTCATAAGTTATAGTAAAGTTCTTACTGTTTTTACTCCTGGATTGAGCAGGTTTGTTTTGTCCTTTTATTCTATTAACCTTCCACTTTAAGGGAAGTTGTTCCATTTCAGTCTCAGCATTTTTTCATCCTGTAACTGCTGCTGCTTGGAGCTCTAGGGTTTTTGTTCACAGTACTCCAGTGAACTAGTGACGCTAACTTTTTCTGAGATATAGTTTTGCATTGACACGGTGTGTGAGGAAAAGCTTATTCATCCTTCGTTGCACACTTGCATCTGCATTTCATTTGCATCTGAAACGTAAATTGCCATTGTTATCATTTCACATTTCCACATGTTCCATAATTAAAGAATATTTTCTGAACAGTTTTTCCTTTGCTAACAATCTAATTTTTCTGGAATCTGATGCAAACTGCTAAGTTTTTAGTTTTTTTTTCCCACTGGGCAAACTTGCTGTAAAGACTTGCATTCATGCTTTGGTTAAAAAGTTCAACTCTTGCCAGTAACTTGCTAATTAGACGATCATGTTAAAGTTGGTACAGTGAATCCAGGGCCTGCTTTAAAAAAACTTTGAGTGCTTTGTTTTCCTGATTTCTTGGTACACAACTGCTGGGATATTTAACTGGGGTCACATAAATTTCATTGGATGGATGTGAAATATCAGATGGGACCACTGGGTGCAGCGCAAGATTCAGCATATTAGTCATGTCCGTGTTCCAAAACCACTCAAACGTGTACAACAAGACCTCCCCATCTTTTCAATTCAGGATATTGCTTTAATGCTCTTTATCTTTTTGAGGTTTCACTGGATCTGATCGATTTGTACTCTGTAGCAAAACAGACAATTTCTTAAACCGTTGTGTAATACTGTTTTCGCGTTTGTCAATGTGAAAATGGCAATATTGTGTAGGAGATGCCGTTTGTACAAAAGTTTAAAATTGCTCACTAGAGGGGTTTTTTGATTTCTTGTGAGTCAGGAGGAGGATAGTATAAAGTTTTAAAAATTATTCAAATTTTATTTGTTTTAATGGAAACTTTTAAGAGAAAGGATGCAGTGGTATGATTCTCTATAAGTGGCCCTTAAAGCTTGTTTAGGTGTTTTGTCCATATGTTTTGTTTGTATCCCTTCCTGTACAAATACTCCTTCCTGACAGTGAGACTTTTTCTAATTTGGCTTTTTGTCACAGTTATTGAGAGAGATGTCAAGGAAGAAGCTCAGAGTCTGTGCTGACCTTGAACTGACCTTTTTTTTTTGCATCTAGTCCATTTCTAGCGACTACCCCCACCCTGCCTTTCCTCAAATTCTGTCACTCATCTGCACACCAGATAATTTAATGGTCAAAGTCTGTGTTGGGATGTGGAAGGAAATCAGAGGAGGAGGAGGAAACTCAAGGTCGCAGGTTGAATGTGCCACCTCCATACAAACAACACCTGAGGTCAGGATTGAACGAGGGTCACTGGAGCTGTGAGGCATCTGCTTTACTGGCTGTGCCACCTTTAGTGCTGGAAAATACCAATGCGTACAGTAATTTCAAAATGAAATAGCCCTTGTGATTTAAAAAAAATCTTTGATACATGTTCTAAATTGTTGAATATAATAGAATTCTAAATGGCACCTAAGGGCCAGTTAAATTTCTGAAAAGTTGATTGGAGAGCATAATATTATTGGTATATATTATTCCATTCTTTATTTAAACTGACCTTTTCTATAGCCTGTTGTAGTTGATGCATTCTACATATCTTTTCAGAAATGTTTATTTCCTCCTCTCCAAATGTTCTTCCTTTCAGCTCCTCCTGCATTGTTGAGAGGGATCAGAGCCCTGCTCTTTCTGTGTGGATATTTAAAGCCTATTTCAACACTGGCATTTGCTGAGGTTGATCCTTGTATGTATTTTTCACATCAAGAAAGGAAATGCCCAGAGCCACACCCAACTAAATATAAGATGGAGAATCTATGATATCACTGCACGTGGTTTACCTCCAGGCTTCAGGGCAAGAATGGATTTCGTTGCCCCTGATTCTTTAGGAAAATCTGCTCGGAGTTGTGTTTTTAGAATGGCAATGCTTTTGGTTAGCACTTATTGGTGCACATTTAATTAGTAATTTTTCCAGGTTAAGGTCAATAGTAATTGAAAACTGGTTCATTCAACTTTTTTGGATATTTGTACTTTTCTCTGTGTTTCTGTTAAGAAGAGTGTGACTAGTCCTGCTTTTTTAAAAAAAAAAGAGTTTTGGCCCCAGTAGCAGATTTGGGAGCATACAGATAATAGCTACAGCACTGACATGAAGTGAAGATGTTGGGGTAGAACGTTAAAATCACACCCTGGTTTCTGAGATAAACCTTTGCTGTACAGATTGTTTTTGAAGGGCAGAACTGAAAGCAGTAGACAGATATAAGGAGACTCTGCAACATTTTAAGGCATGCAGGTAATGAAACTTAAAATGGTATGTCACTGAAGTTTTAAAATAATGCACCAAAATATATATCATTCAGAGCAAAAGAGAGGGGTTGAAGTCCTGAATTAAGTTAGCAGATTGGAATGGATATATCTCTTGAGCTCTAAAATATATCTCCATTTTGCCAAAACCGATGACACAGACAAAGGGTAAAACAATCAATTTGTATTTAGACTTGTGTATTAAATAATAGAGTGGGAGATGATCAGGAGCTTGTTCTGAGGATTGAAGTGTCTCTACATCTGTCCATAAAGTAAGACTATGTATCTGTTAGAAAATTGCCAAATTGGAAGAAAGATATTTTAAATTAAAAAAAAAACACAAGGGGAAATGGCAAGCAGAATTTTAAAAAGTTCCATCTTTGACAATTTTTTCCCACTTAAGTGAGTTAGATTTTGATTTTTAAAAATTAATTTGGAAGTATTTCTGTAAAATCAAGATTCAGAAACTAAAATCAGAGGCATCTGCAATTATTTGGCAGGTGCTTGAGTCTTCAGAGCCCAGTTCAGTCTCATAGTTGAGTGTGCATTGTTCAAAGGACCTTTTAATCTATTTCTATTGTCCAGCAACTTAAAATAATGAGGTCTTATGCTCTTACTCTAGTATACTGGATACTGCACACACAATGTGGTCCCCTTTTCACTGGAGAACCCAGTGCAAGTTGGGATATTGCTTCATAGAGCACCATGTTCATTCTGCACACACAACCCTGAGCTCCCATTTGCTGCCACTTTTAATTCCCTTTGCTGCTCTCATTCTGCCACCACAAGGCTCAACATAGCATTTGAGGACAAAAAATCCTTTAGATCTGGGAAATCGGAAATGAAAACTGAAGACATTCAGTGGATCAGAACGAGAAGCAGATAATGTTTTGGATCCTCGGGCCTTTGTCACTATCTGTAAACGCTGAAGGGTCTCGGACCTGCAGCATTAACTGCTCTCTTTTCCCAGGTGCTGCCCAACCTGCTGAGTGTATCAGTATTTTTCTCTCATTGAGTTTATAAGCTTGTGGAAACAGCATCCCATCTTCTGTCTTGGCAATTTCAGACCTTCTGAGCTTTGCATGACTTGCTTTTCCTGTTTGTATCAAAACTGAACGGTTCTTCTGGAGACCTATCTGTGACATGGACAGTTTTTCTCACTCCATTCGCACCACTTGACCTGTATTTCCTGCAGCTGTGCATTTTGTATAAAGTGTCCCTTTGTTGGGTTTGCTCTCTAAATTCCCTTATTAACCTATCAACTGTCTAACTTGGCCTATGGCTCATTTCCAGAGCAAGTCCAGGGTTCCTATATCAGAACTATTCTCTTGCTCTCTCTCCCATTTTTTTCATCTTCTTTGCAATTTAAAGTAAATATTTTCTTTCTTTCCTGGTTCCGCATAATGCTGCTGCCATCTTCTGTTGATATTATCACCCTATCAATAACATTGCTGTCGCTTTTGATAGTCTTGTTTTTAGAGCTAAGGCATGGTAGCAGGTCCTTCTGGCCCACCCAAATATGCCCATGTGACCAATTTACCTTCTAACCCCGTGCATCTTTGGAACATGGGAGGAAACCGGAGCGCCTGGAGAAGTCTATGTGGAGAATGTAAGAACTCCTTGCAGACAGTGGTGGATTTGAATCTGGGTTGCTGGAATAACATTATGCTAACTGTGCCATCTAATTATTGTGCTATTGGAAATCCGAGTGTACCCCTGCAATGCATGGAGAAGAACTGTATGCGTTGTGCTTCATCCTGACAGGAATCTGTTGGTTCCATTGAATTACTCTCCACAATGTTAAACCGATCAGTGAACGGAAGATCGGAGTTTGTAATGTTCTCAGCCTTTTGTGCTCCTGGGCAATTGCATTCCCAATCCAGGCCGTGATTCAAACAGTCAGTATACTTTTAACAGTGCAGATGCAGGAGTTTGATAGAGTGCGATGACTTGCCAAATTCCCTGAGCAAGACAGGTGTTGGTTGGCATGCCTTCTTCATGGTTGCCTCGATGACGTCTCCCGGAGAGGTTTTCTGAGGTGGGGGAGGTTCTTTTGAGGTGGTGTGTAGCAATGGGGTTTGAGGTCTTGGATGAGACATGGGACAAGGTAATAGGTATGTTGGAATGTGAACTGGGAAGTAGTTGTGCTGTGTTAATGCTGGGTGTCTGCAGATAGAGGACTGATGTGGGGATTATGAGCACAAAAGAGAGTCCGACTTGGCACAGTTAAAGATGTACCTGGAGCATCGAAGAGAGGGAACAAGACAAGGTGCTGTTGGAGTGTTCCTTGTGTGAAAACCAGGATACATGGCTGGCTTATGAATGTGCCAAGTTCTGCAGTAACAAAAATTAGGAATAGCCACATGGGATCAATAGAAATGAAATTCCAGTGAGTATAGGTTGTGCCAAGAATGTCATAGATAAGATAAAAGAGGGTGATGGTGGAAGTGATGTTGGTGGATATATAATCTGGAGTTCCTGTCCTAATTGCTACTGAGTGTGTGTATATGGGCATATGTCTGTGCGTGTTATATGTTACTGTCATCACTCTAACTCCACAAAGGTGGTTAACAATAATTATTGGTACTTGTGGCAAGAAATCAGGGCATCATGCAGCTTATCGTACCCATGCCAACCAAAATATCCCACCCACTTGAGTCCCACCTGCTGATATTTGGCCCGCATCTCTCTAAACCCATCCTGTCCATAGACCCATCCAAAGGCTGCAAAGACGGTAGAATTGGAGTGGTATTGATGTTGAGAAAGGAGTCCATTGTTTAAATAACACTTAGTCATGTGGGAATAGAATATAAAATCATAAAAGTTCATGCTTGATTCAATTGAAAATTTGGTGACATTTCTGTTCCCTGCATGTTCATTTGTCCATTTAGAACATTCTTAAACAATATTTTATCTACTTCCACCACTACTCCTGGCAGCCTGTTCCAGGTACCTACCACTCTGGGTGTTTCAGGAAAAACATCCCCTCTCCACTTTGAATGCATGTCTTCTAACGTTTGACATTTTTGTCTGAGAATAAAGATTGTGACCGTCCACGTACTTGATGCTTCTCATAACTTTATAAACTTCTAAAAGGACATCTCTCGGCCTCCGATGCTCGAGAGAAAACAGCACAAGTTTGTCCAACCTCCTAGCTTGTGTATCTTCTTATCCAGATGGCAACCTGGTAAGCCTTGTCTGTATCCCTTCCAAAACCTCCACATTTTTCCTGTAATGGGGTGACCAGAATTGCACACAATAAACATGCACGTTGTTGGGTTAATTGGTCATTGTAAGTTACCCCTGGTATTTGGAATATTGTCTTCAGTTTTGGTCACCGTGCTGCAGAAAAGCTGTAAAGCTGGACAGGGTGCAGAGAAGATTTTCAAGATTCCAGATTCTTTTGTTGTAACATTACATGAAATTTCCTTTACAGTAAGGCAGACAAAGATTCCCCATCAGGAGAAATTTCCTGGCAACCCTTACAGTCAGAGAAAGAAGGAAAGGAGAGTTTTTTCTCTTTCCCCCCCCCCCTCCCCCCCCTGAATGTCCATGGATTCGCTCCCACACAGCCGCACAGACTTTAGTCCAAGCCATCAGCGACTCGAGCTCCAGATTCAAACCTCTGAAACGATCAGAAAGCCCTCGGCACTCTCTTGCGTCCATGTTCCAATACCTGATACCCCTTGAGCCAGTCTCCAGCAGCCTTTTTGTGCGAGTCCCTTGACCACAGTCGCCATAGGCTGCAGCCTGCAAGATGTTGCCAGAACTCTAGGCCTGAGCTATAGGGAGAGGGTAAGCAGGATGGTGGTTTATTCATTGGCCCATAAGAGGATTTTGTAGACATGTACAAAATCATGAGAATAGATAGGGTGAACAGTCTTTTGTCTGTATCCAGAGCACATGATTTAACAAGAATCTGAGGTGTAGCATTTTACCTAGGGTGGTGGGTGTGTGGAATGAACTGCTGGAGGTGGTGGTGCAGGTAGGTTTAAGAAAACATTGCCTGGATCCATGGACAAATTGAGTTTAGAGAGATGCAGGCCAAACATCGGCAGGTGGGACTCGTGTGGGTGGTACATTTTGGTTGGCATGGGTGCGATAAGCTGAAGGGCCTGTTTCCATGCTGTATGACTCCATGTCCCTGTGGAGGTGAGGGGAGAATCGAGCAGGATCAGCTGAGAATGGTGGGGATTTAGAAAAAGGGATTAATGAAAGATTAGTGCAAATGACAAATTATTGGCCGGCAAGGACTTAGTGGGCTGAAGGACCTGTTCTGTGTTGTATCTCTGTGATACAATGACTAAGGACTTTTCTCTTTGGAGCACAGAAGGATGAAAGGAGACTTGATAGAAGTCTACAAGATTATGAGAGGCATTGATAGGGTGGACCCAGTGCCTGTTTCCAAGGGCAGGATCAGCGAACACCAGATGACATATGTACAAAGTGGAGGGAGGGAAGTTTAGGGGAGACATCCGGGATAATTTTTTTAAATTTTTTTTACAGAGTTGTGGGTGCCTGAATGCCAGTGGTGGAGGCTAAAACACTGGGGGCATTTAAATGACTCTTAGATGAAAGAAAAGTAGAGGGTTATGTGGTCGGGAGGGTTTAATACTTTTTCAGAAGAAATGTATGGGTTGGCTCAACATCGGGTCTCAAATGGCCTGTACTGTGTTGTACTATTCTATGGCTGTATCTGTGCTGTAATCAATCTACCAGAGGGCAATGTTGAACCAAAACTTTGGAACTGCTTGGAATCTGAAAGGGAGAGTAAATATTATACAAGGTGAGTTTCAGTGGGGTGAGTGGCCTTTTCATTTCAAATACTTGGTGCGTTGTGGAATAATTAACAGATGTGGTAACAGATAATTCCTAAAATGCAGTATTTGTTGCTGCAGATCCTTAATTGTTCAGAATGTGATCTTGAAATTGTATGTGCAATCTAGATCTTAATCTGAGAGAGCATCCACATTCTTTGCAATGTGTATGACTATTCATTCTATAGGTTAGCAGCCCATGCATATTGATTTGTGTTTCCAAGATGTCTTATTTTGTATTTCCAACCTGTTTCAGGTGATTTGGTTGACAGTCTTCAACTCTCCCCTCTTGCTCCAAGGAGTGCTCTCAATGTGTTGGTTCCTGGACCCCAGATGTCCAATCTGAATTTGTCACCTCAGACTCTGTCTCCTTTGCAGAGCCCAATTCTCAGTGATATCGGGAGCACAAAGGCAGACGATGAAGAAGAAGATCATCGAAAGGTGAGGCTGGGGAATGTTTTGCATGCTTATTATTGGGAAGGAAGGCACTTGTGATGCCTTGTATAATTTTCGGTTTGCAGAGCAAAGATGTGTGTCTATCGCAAAGAGTTTTTCAGAAGTAGGTTGTTCAGATTTGAGCATCAAAGGTACCAGGTCTGAGGTAGATCTACTGAGCTGAGAAATGGGAAGACAAAATAATGAGACAAGATATTTCATCTATTAAATCAGTGATTTCGGAGTAAGAGTCACAGAAATGAGTTTATTGCTGTTGGGCAAACTACATACACAGCAAAATTCTTACTTTCTACAGCTGGAGCAAGTACTTTGCAAAGGTTTAAAAAAAACTTCAATAGTATTCTTTAAAGCAAATACCTACAATAGATGGATAGTTAATAAATATTCAGTTATCATATTGCAAGAAAAAACAGCTAATGTAACAATAGTACAAGTAGACATTTTGTGGTGTCGGTGCAGTCCTGATTAATGTAACAGGGAGGTTGCAAAGTCACTTTTTATGCATTAGGGTAACTGAATATTTATTATCTATCTACCTTTTGTGTTTATGAAATTCAATTAAGTATGTCATTGTAGTTCTTAGTTGTTTTGTGTGTGTTTATTTACAAGGTACCTGTTTGACTGCAGAAAGTGAGAAATATGCATGACTGAGTTTATAGAAAATTTAGCATACTACTGATTCAAGATTTATTGTCAGAATGCATACATGACATTGCATACGACCTTGAGATTCTTTTACAGAATCAGAATTTATTGTCATGAACAAGCCCTGAAATTCATTGTTTTGCTGCAGCGTCACAATGCAAACATTTACATAAAACACCTTACAAAAATAAATAAAACATAGTGCATTAAAAGGCAGTGTCTTTGTTCATTGACCACCGCCAGTGGACTGATATCGCCTCAAACCGTGCATCTTGGCGCCTCACAGTTCGGCAGGCAGCAACCTCCTTTGAAGAAGACCGCAGAGCCCGCCTCACTGACAAAAGACAAAGGAGGAAAAACCCAACTCCCAACCCCAACCAACCAATTTTCCCCTGCAACCGCTGCAACCGTGTCTGCCTGTCCCGCATCGGACTTGTCAGCCACAATCGAGCCTGCAGCTGACATGGACTTTTACCCCCTCCATAAATCTTCGTCCGTGAAGCCAAGCCAAAGAATTCAGGAAATAGTTGACAGCAGGGAAGAAGCTGTCCTTGTGCCGCTGAGGGCTCGTTTTCAGGCTCCTGTACCTTTTTCCCGATGGTAGCAGAGTGATGGTAGCTGCTGAAGACCCAACTGCGCTGGGTGGGTCACGTCTCCAGAATGGAGGACCATCGCCTTCCCAAGATAGTGTTCTATGGCGAGCTCTCCACTGGCCACCGAGACAGAGGTGCATCAAAGAAGAGGTACAAGGACTGCTTAAAGAAATCTCTTGGTGCCTGCCACATTGACCACTGCCAGTGGGCTGATATGGCCTCCAACCGTGCATCTTGGCGCCTCACAGTTCGGCGGGCTGCAACCTCCTTCGAAGAAGAGCGCAGAGCCCACCTCACTGACAAAAGACAAAGGAGGAAAAACCCAACACCCAACCCCAACCAACCAATTTTCCCTTGCAACCGCTGCAACCGTGCCTGCCTGTTCCGCATCGGACTTGTCAGTCACCAACGAGCCTGCAGCAGACTTGGACATACCCTTCCATAAATCTTCGTCCGTGAAGCCAAGCCAAAGAAGAAAAGAGCAGAGTGAAGAGGGCATGGCCTGGGAGGTGGGGGTCCTTGAGGATAGAGGCTGATATTTTAAAGTCTGCTTCATGTGGATCTCCTCGATGGAGTGAAGTCTGGTGCCTGTGATGTCACAGGCCATGTTAACAACCCTCGAATTTTTTCTTGTCCAGAGAGTTGGCGTCTCCATACTAGATAGAGTCGCAACCAGCCAGAATGCTCTCCACGGTACACCTGTAGAAGTTTTCAAGAGTCCTTGGTGACATACCGAATCTCCTTGAACACCTCACAAAATATAGGCTATGGTGAGCCTTTGTGATTGCATCCAGGACAGATCCTCGGAGATGTTGACATCCAGGAATTTGAAGTTCTTGACCTCCAGACAAAGCTGAAATCCTGGAGGTGAGGCAGAATTACCACATTGGCAGAGCAAAAAAAAGGAATCAACATACAAATGTAAGCAAATAAAGAAATGTAAGCAAACTGCAATTCAAAAAAAGAACTAACACATGAAGGGAAAATGGAATTAAGTGTATTCAGTACACTTTCCAATAGTCTGGAAAACCTCCTTGTCCAGCACCACCAAAATTTTGAAGGTTTTCTATATTTTCTGGGACTGAACTATTCATAGGTCTTACCTTTGCGAGTTCTTCCAAAGTTCATCACTTCTCACTAATCAACATTAAATTCCGTCTGCCATTGCTCTGACCATTCTATTAACTGACAAATATCATCCAGAAAAAGGCTGTTCTCCTTGTCATCTGCAAACTTAATTGTGCTTCTAACATTACAGCCAGATGTATAACAAGCAGTGAATGTCCTATGCTACAGCACTGGTCACAGGCTTCCAGTCTGGAAAACAACCTTCTACCATCATCATCTGCCTCCTGCAATGAAGCCAATCTCGGATTTAACTTGTCAAAGGCCTTACTGAAGTCTACAGAGACTACATCCATCACGCTGCTGAATCAGTGAACTAATGTTTTGAAAAATCGATTCAAATTATTCATGCACATTTTCTCATTTTCTTCCCAGAAAATTTATTGTCTCTTTGATTAAACCCTGATTTTTGCCAATAATTTCCCTGCTACTAATGTCAGACAGCTTTCTTCTGAGGAAAACAAACCTACGTACCTAATCCAGTCAGTCCCTACTGCTGAAACATTCCATCTGTCATCAGCTGGTGAAGTTAAAAAAGCTAGTCTGTGGATGCTGGGGCCGAGTGCAATACACAAATGTGCTGGAAAATTTACTATGGGTGCTGTATGGCCAGCTGAGTCTGTCCAATATTGCAATGTGCAGGCAAATTTTCTCCATGTCTTCTTTCCAGTGGAGTCAGGCCCTTCCTACAGTGTAGTGACCAGATCTTCAGACAGTACTCTGGCTGTAGCCGAGCTAATGCTTTTATTGTTTTATATAGCTATGTAAAGAATCAGCTGCCTGCTTGGTTCCTCCTCCCAATTAGGGGGAAAGAAAGATGCCACTTGTAACACACTGATTACTGCCCTGTGTGAACCAGTAAATCCAGGGATTGATTCAGAAACCATGGACTTTTACAGAACATGGTTAGTACAGCATTTTTTAGCACCAATGACCCGGGCTTAAATCCGCTGCTGTCTGTAAGGAATTTATATGTTCTTCCAGTGATGAGGGTTTTCTCTAGGGGCTCTGGTTTCCTCCCACATTCCAAAGACACATGGGGTGGTTGGTTACCTACCTCACTCGGCCTCTTTAAGGGGCAGGAAGTTTCCTGCTCTCTCCCTTGCCTCCTATGGGGAAAGCTGGTTGATACAGTACTCATTCCACCACCTGATTTGACCAGTCACTATGATATCCCAGGCTAGCTTTGGTACAGCCAGATTGATTTGATGATTTCACAGCAATTCATATTTCCAAGTTTTATTTGTGATATTATACTTGGTGTGATAAGGAATGTTCAAGTGCTTGTTGTGAGAGTCTGTTTCCACCACCTACCTTGGTTTTCAACTGGGCAGCATGGTTGACGTAGCAGTGCCTTTACAGCATCAGTCTTAGGGACTAGGGTTCAAATTCCACTGTCAGTAGGGGGTTTTTACATTCTTCCCGTGTCTGTGTGGGTTTTCCCCAGGAGCTCTGGTTTCCTCCCACCATTCGAAACATACAGGGTTTGTAGGTTAATAGGGTGTAAATTGGGCAGCACGGACTCATGGGCTGAAATGACTTCTTACTGTGCTGTATGTCTAAATTTAAATTTAATTTAAAAAGAAATCCTTCCTCTGATCCTCTCTATATCTGAAACCAATGCCCACCACTTAACATCTGATTTTGTTTTGTCTTTTACAGCGTTATCCCACTGATAAGGCATTCTTCATTGCAAAGGAAATCCTGACCACAGAGAGGACCTATCTTAAGGACTTAGAAGTCATCACAGTGGTGAGGAATTTCTGTGGCCTCTCTCATTAATTTGTGAAGTTCTTCAGGATGGTATTCCACTTGCACCTTGATGCTCTCTTTATGGGTCTGCCCTCTACATGGTTGATCACCTGTCCTTTCATTGCAGTTGTTCTTCCATCCGCACCTGGGCTGGGTCTTCTCTCATTTTGACCTCCCAAATAGCCATGGTAGCAAGTAAGAATCAACCCACCCAGCCCCCAAGGCTTAGCAGGTATATCAATGCCATTATTTTATAGGGGTGACCTTTGATATATTGGTGATGATATTTAGGGCAGGAAGGCTATACTGCCTGTTTCATGCAAGACCTTTTATAACTGAACACTGAAGCACATTATTTTAGTGTCATCAGCAAACTTATTCAGCTTGTTTCAGAAATCCTTGTTCAAATTATTTATGTATATAAGAGCACTAACCTTCCAGACCAACCTACCAGTTTGGTACCTTATCAAACACTTTACTAAAAATCCTTATAAATAACGCAAATCCATAAGACCGCAGAGCCCACCTCACTGACAAAAGGCAAAGGAGGAAAAACCCAACACCCAACCCCAACCAACCAATTTTCCCCTGCAACCGTGTCTGCCTGTCCCGCATCGGACTTGTCAGCCACAAACGAGCCTGCAGCTGACGTGGACATTTACCCCCTCCATAAATCTTCGTCCGCGAAGCCAAGCCAAAGAAAAAATAAGAATGGAGCAGAATTAGGCCATTCAGCTAATTGGGATTGCTCTGGCATTCAAATTATGCCTGATGCGTTTTTCTTTTCAACCCCATGTTCACCTGCCTTCTCCCAGTGACCAGAGATGTCTTCACTAATCAAGAACATATCAGCCTCCACTTTAATTCTACCCAATGACGGCATCCCCAGCTATCTCTGCCAATTAATTCTACTTTGAACTGTTACGAGCCCAGAGGACCCCAAAACCCAGCAGCAATTGATATTCACCAAGACAAATGGTTACTTAAACAAAAATTGCTTTTAATTATCTTTAAACATTAAAATAGAATCACACTTTAACTTATCTCTATTGACTTAACTAATCTAACTTAAACCCCTTCTAATTCTAAGTGCACATGTATGTAATGTGTGTGTAAGTTTAGAACAGTCCAATCTCACTTCTCATTCCTCCATGTTTACTGGTTGCAGGCAATTCTTATACTGTGCAAAGAATGTAACATTTATAAAGTTCACCAGGCTTTGGTGCTTGAAAGGTAAATGGTTACTGCTCAGGAAGGTTCTTTTCGGTTTTCAGAGAGATTTTTGTTGTTCCAGGACATCCACAACTGATTTCTTTTTAATCAGTCACTCCAGTGTCTTGCTGACAAAACTAGCCCCTTCAGGGTTCTCCAGATGTTAACCTCTTTCTTTCAGGTCACCACAGAGTTTTTTCTTGTTTCTCTTATTTCAAGTGAAACATTAGGCAACCAGTCCTCTCCTCTTGCATAAACCACAAGGGCTTTGATCAGGCTAAACTAAGAACTCAAATCCGTCTTCCAGTCCCAGCTGCTGTTGCTGGCTGTAACACTGTAGAACTGATTTCTCTCTGCTTGCCAAACCACATGACCCTCTTAGAACAGCACCAGACAATCTGCAGCTCTGACAAGATCTTTCATCTGTTGCCTTTTTGTAAACAACAATCAATTAGTGAAGTCTCTTGGGCACTCTAAAGCTCTTGCAAAGGGTGTGGGCTGATGTGTCTTGCATTAGCAGAGCTTCAGTTTTTCAAATAAGATCTGTTTTAAAGTGTTTCTATGTAACCTACTTTAACAAACCTTTCCCAATTTATCTCCCAAAAACATATCTATATACTCTGTCACAGTACACTCATTTCTTCCCCCAGAAATTCCTGCCATTGCAGATCAAGTGTCTTTCCTGTTGGGCTCCCCTTCCAATCAACTTTGGCCAGCTTCTTTCTTATGCCTCTGTCATGACCTTTACTCAACTGTAATACCGGCACATCCGATTTTAGGATTTCTCTGTTGGATTGCAGAGTGAACATCATCTGCCGTGCCCTTGACTTTCCTCTTTGTCATCTCTTTTAAAAAAAAATGCAATCAAGTGCGTGAGAAATGATTTGTCATGTACAAATCCATGCTGGTCCTATTGTTAACTTTGGAATGTGTCTTCTCCATGAATGGCACTGCCTTGGTACTAATCTTTGTTCTCTCTCTTTCTCAGTGGTTTCGGAGTGCAGTTATCAAAGAGAATGCGATGCCGGAGGGATTAATGAGTCTGCTGTTTTCTAACATTGACCCGATTTACGAATTTCATCGGGGATTTCTGAAGGAGATTGAGCAGAGGTTGGCTCTTTGGTGAGTTCCTTTGGTCCTTGTTCTGCAGAGGAAGCTGTGTTCTTAACTGCACATTCAGCAATGCTGAACAGTAACCACAGCACAAAGCTATGAGGGTTGCCCCACAATCAACACCTGGATCAGTGTGAAAGTGGGGCAGACCAGTTGTGCCAAAAGACCTGCTCTCATGCTGCAGCCCTGTGTGGGTCTACGAGAACAGAGTGCCATTTCAGATAACAACCCTTTATCTACCTCTTGTCTCCAAGTAGAATATAATTGTATAAACCACCTCATAGTGAACTATATTCTGTATAACTGTATAACTATTTTCTGTATAACTAACTGTTGAATCAGCTCATTACATTCCTTGTTCCTCCATTTTTAAATGCTGGTCTGCCTCTTGAACAATTCAAATGTGAAAATACCAAAACAAAACAAATTTTAAACTGGTTATGAATCAAAGTTCTTTCCTTTAGACTGAAATAGAGCAAGTTGCCAGTAACAGAGACCAACTCCCAGTTTTACTATTTCATCTGCCTCAGAGGATAGGGATTATTCCTCTCCCTGTGATACTGCTACAAATGGATAGCAGTGGTGTTTTGTGTGGAACAGGTTGTTGAGTAATCCAGCATATTGTTTTTTTTGAAGCAAAAGGAGACTTTATTCACAATAAATTATTTACTAAAACAAAACTATTCAAAGTCTCTTCCCACCCTTAGTTTTGTATCCCTGCATTTCCAATACTGTACATTGCCACATTAATTTATATTTACACTATTCCCAACACTGTGGCCTCTTCTGTTGTTTGGGGAGCTTCCCCTCAGTCACAACCCCGCAATGTCCAGTAATTCTTCCCCATAGCACCCTCACATTGGCTGTGCAATGCTCAGTATATCCCTCAGCACATACCCCCGCAGCCTGGAATGTGTCATTCGGCAGCATTGAGGCACTGAGATCTCCACATTTTGAAAGGTCAATAGGTTTTGGGCAGACTGAAGTGCATCTTTCACTGAATTGATGATCTCGCAGTTCTGGATGTCCAACTGTGTGTGTGTGTGTGTGTGTGTGTGTGTGTGTGTGTGTGTGTGTGTGTGTGTGTGTGTGTGTGTCTGTGTGTGTCTGTGTGTGTCTGTGTGTGTCTGTGTGTGTCTGTGTGTGTCTGTGTGTCTGTGTGTGTCTGTGTGTGTGTGTCTGTGTGTGTGTGTCTGTGTGTGTGTCTGTGTGTGTGTGTCTGTGTGTGTGTGTCTATGTGTGTGTGTGTCTGTGTCTCTCTCTCTCCTCGGTGTAAAGGTTAAAACCTTGTGTTTTTGATTCTTATTTTATTTTGTGCTTGTCTCTTTAAGAAAGACTATTGTGTGTAGTGTTACCATAGTGATCATGACGAAACCTGCGCAGACTAAGAATTTGAATCTCATTCTTTGATGAGCGATGAAGGAATGTGGGGTCGAGATAATTTTCTTTTGAATTCATCTTATTTTTTCCTTATTTCTTCTTATATAATCTCTTTAAAGTTGAATATCGTTAGATCTTTAAATACAGTATATGCTTTGTTTATTCATTGTTATGAAAATCTTGATGCAAAATGTTTATCCATTTTGTCAACGAATTAAAGCAACTGCAAAGTTTGGTTTATTGGATTAATAAAATAGTAATATGGAATATCGTCCCCAAGTTTCCTTGAAGAGGACACATTTTGAAATTAGGAAATATTAGAACCTGGAAGTGTTGTCTATATTTTGATTGAACAAAAATTCTAATGGTGAACTTTGTCTGGAAGATAAGTTTGTAAAATTTGTCTGAAGAAACGCAACTTATTAAAAACAAAGAGACGTTCTCACTATAACAATAGGATATTCCAAACCAGTAAAAAAAGAACATGTCTGTGAATTGCGTAGTTTAAAATTGAGCTAAAGTTGGAAGACACCTGTGACTTTGGAAAGATAAGACACAGGTCTGATTTGCAGGATCTGGCAGGAAGCCCAGAAGAATATGTTCTTAAAAGTTGTAAACATAGGATAACAAAGCTTGTGTACAGAACCACACAAAGACAATCCAGAGAAATTCTTTTAAAGGGACCAAGTGAGATACACATTTGTTTACAGTTCCGAGAAGTCAGGTTGCAGTGTGAAGAACCTAAGATGGATAAGAAGTAGTTCCATCAGACTAAAGACCTCGAGCAAACAGCTCCTCTCAAAGAACTGTTTGGTTGTGAGTTGAGCCAGCAAGGTGGGCCAAAAATGCTTGGCAGGAGGTTGAAGCCAGCCACCATTGAAGAAGCAACTTCAACTACCAAGCAAGAAGAAGACACCGATAAGGCACTGCAGACCTCATTAGCTGACTTAAAGGTTAGTGGAACTGGAACAGATGAATGTATGTTGCAAAGTCCCACTGGTGCTGAACTGAGTGAAATGCAGAAGATAGAGACTCAATCAGCAATGCCTGAAAGTTCAGAAGTGAATCCTGATGATAGCATTTCCAAGGTTACGAGCGCAGAAAGATCATCAAAATCTTCAAAGGCATCTAGAGCAAGTACAGCTTCGCATGCTTCAAGCATATCTGCTATGCATGCTAAGGCCCAAGCAGACTTGGCTACTATCAGTGTACAACAACAGAGGTCAAAGAAAAGGAAGCTGAAATGAAGATTCAGGAAGAAGAACAAAGTAGATTATTGAATAGAGAAAAGAGTTTGTGGAACAACGTGCTATGAAGATGGCCAAATTCAAAGCATTAGCTCCGGCTTCTGAAGATTTATCACTCAAAGTGAAATACCCAAAGGGTAAGCACCTAACATACCAGCAGATCAATGGATACTGCAGCCACAGGAAACAAGTATACTCGAGCAAGGAGCCATGGGTGTCGCTGCTAGTGCTCAAATGACCATGACCAATCTTATGGAAAGAGCTAGTGACATTTAATCTCTTCAGAGTGCACAATATATGAATCTTCTTGAAAGGAGAGTATTTCAAAAAAGTTAAACCATGCGAGTTGATCATACTCAACCATTGATGTCTCTTCATGTTGCTGGAGAACCAGCGACAAGTCAAGGATCTCCACCAATGCCATCACTTACAACTCAAGGTCCTACACCTATGGGACCAGTTCAAGATCTGTTTTCTCCATTCACAGCAAGTCAACCAGTCGTAAACCATGGTGGGCAAGACAATATAACATCACTCATAGCAAAGCAAAATGAAATTTCTGCTATGCTAGTGCAGCAACAAGGTTCATGTGGTTTACCTAAGAATGAAATTACAGTTTTTAATGGAGATCCATTGTAATATCTGACATTCATGAAATCCTTTGAACATCACATTGAAAATAATACTAAAAAACGCTAAAGATTGTCTGTGTGGTGGACCGAGTGGCCGCACAGCTGGACAGGCAGCATCGCTGCACTAAGCAGCCGGCACAGAATGGTGCGGGCTCCCCTTCTTTGCCCAGGAGAAGCCTGCGTATGCAGAGCCGCGTAGGTTGAGAGCACACTGCTTCCCTGCTGGCATGTTGCCAGAGAGACAGTGATTCTGCAGCACCCTGGCATCGCTGCTCTTTGTGAGGCGCGCTGGCGTCGCTGCCCTTTGTGAGGCGCGCTGGCGTCGCTGCCCTTTGTGAGGCGCGCTGGCGTCGCTGCCCTTTGTGAGGCGCGCTGGCGTCGCTGCCCTTTGTGAGGCGCGCTGGCGTCGCTGCCCTTTGTGAGGCGCGCTGGCGTCGCTGCCCTTTGTGAGGCGCGCTGGCGTCGCTGCCCTTTGTGAGGCGCGCTGGCGTCGCTGCCCTTTGTGAGGCGCGCTGGCGTCGCTGCCCTTTGTGAGGCGCGCTGGCGTCGCTGCCCTTTGTGAGGCGCGCTATAGTTTAAAATAAAAAATCAGTTGGGAGTTGACTCTTTTCTGGTAAGCTGTGTTACTTGAGCTCTGCTGTTAGTATTCTAGTATTACCTGGTAGAGAAGGTGAAGAAGTTGGTCAAAAGTTGCCAATATATGTATCCAGAACAAGGTTTTAAAAGGGCAAAAGAATTCTAACATCCTCATTATGAGGATGACATAAAATCGCAAGGGACAACATAGACAAGATTCTTTCTTGGTCAGCAATAAAATCAGAGGAACAAAGGCTTTACAAGCATATGCACTCTTTCTGAGAGGATATAGTAACACAATGGGAAGTAGTGTACACTTGCAAGAGCTGAATTTGCTTGCTAATTTCTCAATTTTTGTAAATAAATGACATTATAAGCTGAGGGAATTATGGAGAACCAAAGCTGCAGAGCTTAAAATGATTCCTGGAAGGGACTTCACTTTTGAGGATGTTGTACAATTCTTGGAATGGCATGTATATGTTTACACCATACCAGCGTTTGGAAATGTTAACGATACTTCAATCATTCCTAAAGACGTAAAGAAGTCTAAATCATCGTCTCAACAGAAATCAAAGGGAAGTACCTGAGAGTGAGATACAAGCACAAGAGAGAACAAGGAAACAAAGGGAAAGGAAGATCAGACTGTTCAGGAGAGCAGTTTGTATTGCAAAGATAAGCATGTTTTAGAAAAATGTTCACAATTGGAGAAAAAGTCGCATGGTGAGAAATTAACCTTTTTAAAGAAGAGTGGAATGTGTTTTAGCTGCTTGTGTAAATGACACATCAGCAAAACGTAATAAGTGACTCATTTGTGATAAATGTAGTTTAAAACAAGTTATTGCATACTCAACGAAGTAAAGTTGAGAAGGATGTCAAACAATCTGAATCCAAGACTAAAGACACAGTCAGAGAGGATGCTTCATCTTTGGTTCAGACAAAAAGTCTTACAGGGGCTGGTGACCAAGTCCTCTCAATAGTTCCTGTACAGGTAAAAGCTAAAAAGGGGAGCTTCATATTTAAGATCTATGCATTTCTTGATCCAGGAAGTACTGCATCATTTTGTACCGATGAATTAATGAATAGACTTAATCTTCATGGTAAAAGATCAAAGATCTTGTTGAAGACGATGAATGATGAAAAGAACATTGAAACTAATGTAGTTTCAAGTTTACAGATTGCTGGATTGAATAGCAATGAATGTTGCGATTTTCCAAGTGTATATACTCAGAAGACTATGCCTGTGAATAAGGAGTATATTCCCTATCAGGATGATATCAAACAATGGGATAATCTAAAAGATGTTGGCTTACCCAAGATAGATGCTAAAATTGAGATGTTAATTGGATTAGATGTACCAAAGGCTCTTGAACCTCTAGAAGTAATAAGGAGTCAAAATGTTGGATCTTATTCTGTGAGAGCATTGCTTAAACGGACAATTAACAGACCATTAGGAGGAAAAACACTCAACCCCAACCAACCAATTTTCCCTTGCAACCGCTGCAACCGTGTTTGCCTGTCCCGCATCGGACTTGTCAGCCACAAACGAGCCTGCAGCTGTTGTGGACATTACCCCTCCATTAATCTTCGTCCGTGAAGCCAAGCCAAAGAAGGAGGAAAAATGAATAATGATCAAGGGTTGTCAAATGTAAATATCAACAAAATTTCAGTTATCGAACTTAATGATCTGTGGGAACAACAGTTTAAAATTGATTTTCCTGATTGTCAAGAACCTTCAAAGGAGGATAAGCAGTTTTTGGATTTAGTTAAAAATTCTGTTGAACATGTTGACGATCATTACTGTATAGCATTAGCTTTGAAGAAAAGGGAAATTTGTATGCCAGATAATAAAATAATTGCAGAACAGTGAATGCTGAATTTGAAGAGAAAATTCAAGAGAAATTCTTCTTTTCGTTTGGAATATATCAGTCATGTTGGACGTGATAACCAAGGGTAACGTAGAAAAGGTATCAGAAGATATCTTGGAATGTAAAGATGGTAGAAAATGGTATTTAAGAAACTTCGCATAGAATTTGATTGTGAAGCATCATTTCAAGGAGTTTCATTGAATTCCAGACTGAACCAGTACTTCACTAGGCATTTTGATAAGATTTTGTAAAGAGCCTGTTGTAATTGCTGCAGATATTGAAGCGATGTTTTATCAAGCGAAAGTACCATCAGAAGATTGTGATTTTCCATGATTGTTATGGTGGCCTAATGGAGATTAAAGATGTGATTGAATACAGAATGACCGTTCATTTACTTGAAGCAACTTTGTCACCATTTTGCTCTCAGGAAACGAGCTGAAGATAATGAAGAACAATTTCGTTCTCAACCTATAAACATCATCAGAAATAATTTCTATGTTGATGATTGTCTTACTTCAGTGGTTTCAGAAAAAGCAGCAATAGATCTTTATATGAGTTAAAAGAGATCTGTAATAAAGGAGGTTTCTTCCTTACGAAATGGATTAACAACAGTCGAGATATGTTGGCTTTTATTCCTGAGACAGAAAGAGCAAAGGAGATAAAACCTTTTTGGATTGTGACGTTCTACTTGTCAAAAGAATTCTAAGGGTGCAATGTTGTGTTCAATCTGATGTTTTCAAATTCAAAATCGTTTTGAAAGAATGGCCTTTGACAAGAAGAGGTATTCTTTCGATCATAAGCTTAATATATGAACCTTTGACACCAGTAGCCAACAAAATTCTGCAAGAGTTGTGCAGAAGAAAATTTGGATGGGATGAAGCTATACCAGATTCCATCATACAAGATTGGATAAATTGGATTGAGAGTCTTAAAATGTTAAAGTTTTGAAGTCAATGAATGTTTTAAACCAACAGACTTTGGAATGACCACATTTGCTCAGTTACACCACTTTGCTGACGCAAGTGAAGGTGGTTTTGCTACTGTCAGTTATTTATTATGACAAAATAACCAAGTGTGAGTACATTGTGGATTTGTATTGGTAAAAACCAGAATGGCTCCATTAAAGGCAGTCACCATACCTCGAATGGAATTGACTGCCACCACTATGACGAGGAAAATGGACAGACACTATATTAAGAAGAGAATTACAGATGGAATTATCAGATTCTATGTTTTGGACTGATAGTACATTAGTACTTAAATACATTAATAACAAACCCATGAGGTTTCGTACCTTTGTGACTAACAGAATTAATGAGATTGAGAAAGTTTTGCCTGCTAATCAATGGAGATATGTTAAAACAGTGGATAATCCAGCTGACATGGCTTCACGAGGAAGAAGTGTTGAAAAATGATACGGAGCTTTTTTTTTAACCTGTTTGACTATGAGAGCAATTCATATTGAAGTAATGTCATTGCTTGGTACAGACTCTTTAATGATCTTTAATGTTTTATCGCCAGACATGGTCAAGTGAAGCAATTGCATTCTGATAATGGATATAACTTTATAGGAGTTCAATTAGACAATATAAAGATAGTGGGCCTTAAGGAAGATGAAGAAGGCAAGAATATGAGAGAATTTATAAAAGATTGGATCCCCAGGGTCCTAGGAAGACCAGAATTACAGGAAGAAATGGAAATAGAAAGGGCACACAGAACATTAGCCCCTAAACCACAACCACAACAAAAACCAAGATCCATTTTAGTAAAATTCCTAAGGTATACAACAAGAGAAAATATATTGGAGAAAGCAATGAAGAAAATAAGAGAAGAAAAAAGCCACTGGAATACAAAGGTCAAAAATTTTTTTTCTATCCAGATATAAGTTTTGAACTCCTGAATACAGCAAAAGCGATCCTATGGAAAAAAGGATATAAATTTATGCTAAACTACCCAGCGGTACTTAAAATAGTTATTCCAGGGCAGCAAAACAGACTATTCTCGGATCCGGAGGAAGCACGAAAATTTGCAGAACAACTACAAAACAGACAGAGAGATGAAGACATGTAACGAGAGCAAAAATGACCACGAACTATATGTATGTGTGTATATGGGTATGTGTGTATATGGGTGTGTGTGTATATATATATATATATATATATATATACACATACATACATAGTGTGTGTATATATATTGTTAATGGAGAAGGGTTCAGAGAGCTCATTGCTGTATCTGACCCGACCTTGTTGGTTTTCGTGCAGTTGGATAATCATGTTGAGGAACTTTGGGGGGCATCCGATGTGCTCTAGTATTTGCCAAAGCCCTTTCCTGCTCACGGTGTCAAAGGCTTTTGTGAGGTCAACAAAGGTGATGTAGAGTCCTTTGTTTTGTTCTCTGCACTTTTCTTGGAGCTGTCTGAGGGCAAAGACCATGTCAATAGTTCCTCTGTTTGCACGAAAGCCGCACTGTGATTCTGGGAGAGTATTCTCGGCGACACTAGGTATTATTCATTGGAGCGCTTTCATCCCTAACGTTGAAGTACTCGAGATGGCAGAGGTCGACAGCATCGAGTCCACGCTGCTGAAGTTCCAGCTGCGTTGGGTGGGTCACATCTCCACAATGGAGGACCATCGGCTTCCCAAGATCGTGTTATGTGGCAAGCTCTCCACTGGCCACCGTGACAGAGGTGCACCAAAGAAAAGGTACAAGGACTGCCTAAAGAAATCTCTTGGTGCCTGCCACATTGACCACCGCCAGTGGGCTGATATCGCCTCAAACCGTGCATCTTGGCGCCTCACAGTTTGGTGGGCAGCAACCTCCTTTGAAGAAGACCGCAGAGCCCACCTCACTGACAAAAGGAAAAGGAGGAAAAACCCAACACCCAACCCCAACCAACCAATTTTCCCCTGCAACCTCTGCAACCGTGTCTGCCTGTCCCGCATCGGACTTGTCAGCCACCAACGAGCCTGCAGCTGACGTGGACTTTTTACCCCCTCCATAAATCTTCGTCCGCGAAGCCAAGCCAAAGAAAGATATATATATATATGTGTGTGTGTGTGTGTGTGTATGTGTATTTAAAGGAAAATATATAGAGTATAGATAAGAATTAATAAGGGAAAGAAAGGGAAGAGAGGAAGTAAGGAGGGAATTAAGAGAGTGACCTTTGTTACATATGAAAATTAAAATCTTTTCTAGGGGGGGCTGGGTGTGGAGGAGATACGGTCACTGCGAAATCAGTTGACGCTTGCGAGTGAATTTGCAAATCCAAATGGAGAGGGGAGATGTGGTTGCCCGACAAGGGATAAAGGGCAACTCAGGAAGGGGACGGGATAGTGGGGTTAAAGAAATTTTAGATAGGAGAATAAGGGAAATGTTTGATGTTTTAGAAATGTTGTCTTATAAAGTGTTCAAAACAAGAAAGCTGAAATGGATAAGAAGGAAAGGTGATGATGAGGAAACGGAAAGGAAAGATAAACAAAGTATGAAATGGCTACATTGAACTATATGACTTTAAATATTAACGGAATACATAACCAAATCAAAAGGAAGAAACTGCTAAATTTACTGAAAAAAGAAAAAAATTGATATAGCATTCGTGCAAGAAACACACTTAACTGAAATGGAGCACAAGAAATTAAAGAGAGATTGGATAGGACATGTAACAGCAGCATCATATAATTCAAAAGCTAGAGGAGTAGCTATATTAATCAGTAAAAATGTACCAATAAAAATAGAAGAGGAAATAATAGATACAGCAGGGAGATATGTAATGATAAAATGTCAGATATATTCGGAGTTTTGGAATTTACTCAATGTATATTCATCTAACGAAGAAGATCAAAAATTTATGCAAGATATTTTTTTGAAGATAGCAGACACGCAAGGGAACATACTAATAGGAGGGGATTTCAACCTTAATTTGGATTCAAACATGGATAAAACTGGGATAAAAATTAACAGAAAGAACAAAGTACCCAAATTTATAATTAAATCGATGCAAGAAATGCAGCTTTTGGATATATGGAGGAAACAACAACCAAAGGAAAAGGAATATTCATATTATTCGGGTAGACATAAAACATACTCAAGAATAGACCTATTCCTGTTATCAGCTCAAATGCAAGACAGAGTTAGGAAAACAGAATATAAAGCTAGAATATTATCGGACCACTCACCCATGATATTGAAAATAGAGTTAGAGGACATCCCTCCAAGAATGTATAGATGGAGATTAAACTCCATGCTACTTAAAAGGCAGGATTTTAGAGAATTCATTGAACGACAAATTAAAATGTACTTTGAAATAAATACGGAATCAGTGAAAGATAAGTTTATACTATGGGATGCAATGAAAGCATTCATCAGAGGGCAAATAATAAGTTGTGTAACCAAGATGAAGAAGGACTACAATCAAGAAACAGAGCAGTTGGAAAGGGAAATAGCAAATATAGATAAGGAATTAGCAATGAAGGAAGACACAACTAAAAGAAGAGAATTGGCAGATAAAGAAATAAAATATGAAACACTACAAACATATAAGGTGGAGAAGAACATAATGAACTAGGAGAAAAAAATGCACAAAATTCTAGCGTGGCAGCTTAAGACAGAACAAACTAGAGAATGGTATTGGCATCAAGGAAAAAAGACAAACAAATCAAATATAATCCAACGGAGATTAATGAAAACTTCACAGAATTCTACGAACGATTATACCAAACTGAAAACAAAGGGAAAGAAGACAAAATAGATGAGGTTTAACTAAAATTGAACTACCGAAATTACAAACAGAGGAACAAAATAAATTAACAGAACCATTTGAAATAGTAGAAATACAAGAGATAATAAAAAAAACTACCGAATAATAAAACACCAGGAGAGGATGGATTCCCAATAGAATTCTATAAAACATTTAAAGATTTATTAATTCCTCCCCTCCTGGAAGTAATCAACCAGATTGATAAAACGCAAAGCTTACTAGATTCATGCAAAACAGCAATAATTCTTTTCTTTGGCTTGGCTTCGCGGACGAAGATTTATGGAGGGGGTAAAAAGTCCACGTCAGCTGCAGGCTCGTTTGTGGCTGACAAGTCCGATGCGGGACAGGCAGACACGATTGCAGCGGTTGCAGGGGAAAATTGGTTGGTTGGGGTTGGGTGTTGGGTTTTTCCTCCTTTGCCTTTTGTCAGTGAGGTGGGCTCTGCGGTCTTCTTCAAAGGAGGTTGCTGCCCGCCAAACTGTGAGGCGCCAAGATGCACGGTTTGAGGCGTTATCAGCCCACTGGCGGTGGTCAATGTGGCAGGCACCAAGAGATTTCTTTAGGCAGTCCTTGTACCTTTTCTTTGGTGCACCTCTGTCACGGTGGCCAGTGGAGAGCTCGCCATATAACATGATCTTGGGAAGGCGATGGTCCTCCATTCTGGAGACGTGACCCATCCAGCGCAGCTGGATCTTCAGCAGCGTGGACTCGATGCTGTCGACCTCTGCCATCTCGAGTACTTCGACGTTAGGGATGTAAGCGCTCCAATGGATGTTGAGGATGGAGCGGAGACAACGCTGGTGGAAGCGTTCTAGGAGCCGTAGGTGGTGCCGGTAGAGGACCCATGATTCGGAGCCGAACAGGAGTGTGGGTATGACAACGGCTCTGTATACGCTTATCTTTGTGAGGTTTTTCAGTTGGTTGTTTTTCCAGACTCTTTTGTGTAGTCTTCCAAAGGCGCTATTTGCCTTGGCGAGTCTGTTGTCTATCTCATTGTCGATCCTTGCATCTGATGAAATGGTGCAGCCGAGATAGGTAAACTGGTTGACCGTTTTGAGTTTTGTGTGCCCGATGGAGATGTGGGGGGGCTGGTAATCATGGTGGGGAGCTGGCTGATGGAGGACCTCAGTTTTCTTCAGGCTGACTTCCAGGCCAAACATTTTGGCAGTTTCCGCAAAGCAGGACGTCAAGCGCTGAAGAGCTGGCTCTGAATGGGCAACTAAAGCGGCATCGTCTGCAAAGAGTAGTTCACGGACAAGTTTCTCTTGTGTCTTGGTGTGAGCTTGCAGGCGCCTCAGATTGAAGAGACTGCCATCCGTGCGGTACCGGATGTAAACAGCGTCTTCATTGTTGGGGTCTTTCATGGCTTGGTTCAGCATTATGCTGAAGAAGATTGAAAAGAGGATTGGTGCCAGAACACAGCCTTGCTTCACGCCATTGTTAATGGAGAAGGGTTCAGAGAGCTCATTGCTGTATCTGACTCGACCTTGTTGGTTTTCGTGCAGTTGGATAATCATGTTGAGGAACTTTGGGGGACATCCGATGCGCTCTAATATTTGCCAAAGCCCTTTCCTGCTCACGGTGTCGAAGGCTTTGGTGAGGTCAACAAAGGTGATGTAGAGTCCTTTGTTTTGTTCTCTGCACTTTTCTTGGAGCTGTCTGAGGGCAAAGACCATGTCAGAAGTTCCTCTGTTTGCGCGAAATCCGCACTGTGATTCTGGGAGAATATTCTCGGCGACACTAGGTATTATTCTATTTAGTAGAATCCTAGCGAAGATTTTGCCTGCAATGGAGAGCAACGTGATTCCCCTGTAGTTTGAGCAGTCTGATTTCTCGCCTTTGTTTTTGTACAGGGTGATGATGGTGGCATCACGAAGATCCTGAGGCAGTTTACCTTGGTCCCAACAAAGCTTGAAAAACTCATGCAGTTTGGCATGCAGAGTTTTGCCGCCAGCCTTCCAGACTTCTGGGGGGATTCCATCCATACCTGCTGCTTTGCCACTTTTCAGTTGTTCGATTGCCTTATATGTCTCATCCAGGGTGGGAACCTCATCCAGCTCTAGCCTTAGGGGCTGTTGAGGGAGCTGGAGCAGGGCGGAATCTTGGACTGAGCGGTTGGCACTGAAAAGAGATTGGAAGTGTTCTGACCATCGGTTGAGGATGGAGATCTTGTCGCTGAGGAGGACTTTGCCGTCTGAGCTGCGCAGCGGGCTTTGGACTTGGGGTGAGGGGCCGTACACAGCCGTTAGAGCCTCGTAGAAACCCCTGAAGTCGGCAATGTCCGCGCTGAGCTGGGTTCGTTTGGCGAGGCTAGTCCACCACTCATTTGGGATCTCCAGGAGTTTGTGCTGAAGATGGCTGCATGCGTGACGGAAGGCTTGTTTCTTCTCTGGACAGGACGGCTTTGTAAGGTGAGCCTGGTGGGCAGCTCGCTTCTTTGCCAGCAGCACCTGGATTTCCTGGCTGTTTTCGTCAAACCAGTCCTTGTTTTTCCTGGAGGAGAAGCCCAGTACCTCTTCAGTGGATTGCAGTATGGTAGTCTTCAACTGATCCCAGAGGGTTTCAGGGGACGGGTCCGTGAGGCGGGTTGCATCGTCGAGCTTTGCTTTGAGGTTTGCCTGGAAGTTTCCTCTCACTTCGTCTGACTGCAGGTTTCCAACATTGAACCTCTTTCTGGGGGCTTTATTGTTCCTGGGCTTTGGCTTGAAGTGAAGGTTGAGCTTGCAGCGAACCAGCCGGTGGTCAGTGTGGCATTCCGCGCTAGGCATGACCCTGGTGTGGAGCACATCTCGTTTGTCACTTTCTCGCACCAGGATGTAGTCCAGGAGGTGCCAGTGTTTGGATCGGGGATGCATCCAGGTGGTCTTAAGGCTGTCCCTCTGCTGAAAAAGGGTGTTTGTAATGACAAGCCGCTGTTCTGCGCAGAGCTCCAACAGGAGGCGCCCATTGTCGTTGCACTTGCCGACGCCATGCTTGCCCAGGATTCCTGGCCAGGTTTCTGAGTCTTTGCCGACACGAGCGTTGAAGTCGCCCAGGATGACAACCTTGTCGGCTGTAGGGGTGCGTTGGATGAGGTTGCGCAGGTCGGTGTAGAACTTGTCCTTTTCTGCTGGTTCCGCCTGGAGGGTTGGAGCATAGACACTGATGAGGGTGATGTGACGCTTGTTTTGAAGGGGGAGTCGCATGGACATGATTCGGTCCGAGAGGCCTGTCGGAAGGTTTTCGAGTTTGGAGGCAATGAAGCTCTTGACCATGAAGCCTACACCAGATAGGCGTCGTTCATCCGAAGGCTTGCCAGACCAGTAGAGTGTGTAGCCCGCGCCGCATTCTTGGAGGCTGCCTACATCTGCCAGGCGGACTTCACTGAGAGCGGCTATGTCGATGTCAAGTCTGAGGAGTTCATGTGCAATGAGGGCAGACCGACGTTCAGGTCGGTGGCTGTCAGCCTTGTCTAGCATGGTTCTGATGTTCCAGCATGCTAGCTTGAGTTTGTGAGCATCTTTTGAGGGGGAGGACGTGGAGGGGGCGGACGTGGAGGGGGAGGACGTGGAGGGGGAGGACGTGGAGGGGGAGGACGTGGAGGGGGCGGACGTGGAGGGGGAGGACGTGGAGGGGGAGGACGTGGAGGGGGAGGACGTGGAGGGGGAGGACGTGGAGGGGGAGGACGTGGAGGGGGAGGACGTGGAGGGGGAGGACGTGGAGGGGGAGGACGTGGAGGGGGAGGACGTGGAGGGGGAGGACGTGGAGGGGGAGGACGTGGAGGGGGAGGACGTGGAGGGGGAGGACGTGGAGGGGGAGGATGTGGACCTGTCCTCGGGCCTGCGCAAAGGAGCTTTTAGGTGGAGTGCAGTGCGCGCAGTACTGGCCCCACCCTTTACACCCATGGTTCGTGTGCCGTGGCCAAACAAGCTGGGACGTGGCAGCGAGGTCCTTGGGTCGTAGGTTTTATATCGGAGTGGCCTTCTCCTATGCAGGTTCCTTACCCGGGCTGGAGTGGTCTGCCTCCCCTCCTTGGTCGGTCCATACTGCCCGGACCGGGGCCGAGGCCGCTGCTGCTCTCCCTGTGCCTGGACTGGGGCCGCCGCCTCCCACTCTCTGCCCGGATCGGGGCCTCCGCCTGCCCCACTCGACCGAGGCCGGGGCCGCCGTCTCCCCCTTGCTCCTGCCCGTATCGGGGCCGCCGCCGTCTACCCTTCGCCCGGACCGGGGCCGGGGCCGCTGCTGCTCTCCCTGTGCCCGGACTGGGGCCGCCGCCTCCAACTCTCTGCCCGTATCGGGGCCTCCGCCTGCCTCACTCGACCGAGGCCGGGGCCGCCGTCTCCCCCTTGCTCCTGCCCGTATCGGGGCCGCCGCCGTCTACCCTTCGCCCGGACCGGGGCCGGGGCCGCTGCTGCTCTCCCTGTACCCGGACTGGGGCCGCCGCCTCCCACTCCCTGTCCGGACCGGGGCCTCCGCCTGCCTCTCTCGACCGAGGCCGGGGCCGCCGTCTCCCCCTTGCTCCTGCCTGTATCGGGGCCGCCGCCGTCTACCCTTCGCCCGGACCGGGGCCGCTGCTGCTCTCCCTGTGCCCGGACTGGGGCCAAGTCCGTGTCTATATTCCAGAGCAATAATTACAGTAATACCAAAGACAGGGAAAGATCCACTCGCACTAGCGTCATATAGACCAATATCTTTACTTAACACAGATTATAAGATAATAGCTAAACTATTAGCAAACAGATTAGCTGACTATGTACCAAAAATAGTAAATCTAGACCAAACTGGATTTATTAAAAAAAGATGAACAACAGACAATATTTGTAAATTTATTAACTTAATTCATGCAGTAGAAGGAAATAAAGCTGCAACAGTAGCGGTTGCTTTAGACGCAGAGAAGGCCTTTGACAGAGTAGAATGGAATTATTTATTCAAAGTACTACAAAAATTCAGTTTACCAGAGAAATATATTAATTGGATTAAAGCATTATATAAGGGGCCATTGGCGAAAGTGACAGTAAATGGATATATATCAAAACAATTTAACTTAAGCAGATCAACAAGGCAGGGATGCCCACTATCGCCCTTATTGTTCGCAGAATTGATAAGAACAGAAAAAAAAATAAAAGGGATAAAAATAAAAGACAAGGAATATAGAATCAGTTTATTTGCAGATGACATTATAGTATACTTAACAGAACCAGAAATATCAATAAAAGAATTACATAAGAAATTGAAGGAATATGGAGAAGTGTCGGGATACAAGATTAACGCAAATAAAAGTGAAGCAATGCCAATGAATAATGCGGATTTCTCAAAATTTAAGAAAGAATCACCATTCAGATGGCAAATGCAAGCAATGCGATACCTAGGTATACAAATAAATAAAAACCTTGGCCATCTATATAAACTCAATTATTATCCACTAATGAAAAAATTACAGGATGACTTAGAGCATTGGAAAGACTTACCACTAACACTTATAGGAAGGATAAACTGTATTAAAATGAACATTTTCCCAAGGATACAATATCTATTTCAGGCATTGCCAATACACTTGACAGAGAAATTCTTCAAGGAGTTAAAGAAAATAATAAGGAAATTTTTATGGAAAGGGGGAAACCGAGGATAGCACTAGATAAATTAACAGAATGGTATAAACAAGGAGGCTTACAACTGCTAAACTTTAAAAATTATTATAGAGCTGCACAATTAAGATACCTATCAGATTTTTATCAAACAAGGGAAAAGCCAGATTGGACTAGATTAGAACTAGATAAAATAGGGGAGAAGATACCTGAACATATATTATGTAAATAGGATGAAAAATTGGTACAATGCAGGAATTTTCCAGTATTACATCATCTGCTCAATATTTGGAAGAAGATTCATGTAGAAAAGAATAAAACAAATTACCAATTACCAAAACTAATACTGACGCAAAATCAGCGAATCCCTTTTACAATAGATAACCTTTCCTTTAGAGAATTGGAGAAAAAAGGGATCAAAAGAATAGAAAATTGCTTTTCGGGAAATAAATTATTATCCTTTGAACAAATGAAGGATAAATCTGGACATGTGAGAAAGTGAAAAAATTTTGGGAAGATCTAAACCAGATATTAAATAAAATCACAAAAAGCAATATACCAAAATACCCAGAGGTCTTCCTCTTAAGTAACATAAAAAATAAAGAATTTGGACTTGATTTGGATGGTGCACAAAAAAGATTTGTTATGATACCCCTAGCTGTAGCAAAAAAATGTACTATGTCAGCCTGGAAATTAGAAGATAACTTGAGAATACAACAATGGTATATAGAAATGAATAAATGTATTCCATTAGAAAAAATAACATATAATTTAAGAAATAATATTACAATATATGAACAAATATGGTAGCCATACATGAAACATAATAGAGAAAACCTACCGGGGACATCTACCACCTAAAATGACAGAAGGAGAAGAGAATGAAAAGAACTGACTCAGTGGAATTTCTTGTTTATTTTTATTGAGTGACAACATTGTTTGACGGGTTTAATGTATCTTAGATTCTGAACTTTAAATGAATGGGAGCGGAGGTAGGGAGGGTGGGATGGGAAGAGGGAGGGGGGGGAGGAGAAAACGACACTGTTTATATTTGAAAAGGAAAATGTATGTATCTTGATCAATGTGGTTTATAGTGTGAAAAATAAAAAATTTTAAAAAAAGGCAGAGGGTCCAGACAGCATACCTGGTCGGGAACTGCAGGATTGCGCAGATCAGTTGACGGAGGTCTTTAAGGACATCTTCAATACCTCACTGCAGAAGTCCATCTTCTCCTAGGGTTTCAAAACAGCCACCATCATCCCAATACCAAAGATGGCAACAGTAACAGGTCTTGATGACTACCATCCCTTGGCACTGCCTTTCACCATTATGAAATGCTTCGTGCATCAGGTGTTGGCATGTTTCAAAGCATACTTCCTAGGGAAGTTTGCTAATAGAATAAACCGTTCCAGTGATGATGCTTTTCCCTTGTCCCTCCACACCATCCTGATCCATCTAGAGAAAAACCCCTCATGCACCAGGCTGCTGTTCATTGACTTCACCTTGGAATTTTAATACGATCATTCCCCAGAGGCTGGTGAAGAAGCTGACCTTGCTGGGACTCAACACCCCTCTCTGTAACTAGATTCTGGACTTCCTAATGGAAAGACGACAGTCTGTTTGGATTGGCAGCATCACGCTGGGCATCGGCGCACCTCAGGGCTGTGTTCTCAGCCCGCTCCTGTTCACGCTGCTCACCCACGACTGCCTCATCAGTTCCATCTCCAGCAATTATCCAGTACAGTCGTCGGCCTCATCAGCAACAACGATGAGTCAGACCACGGAGAAGAGGTGGAAAATCTCGTGAAATGGTGTGAGAATAACAACCTGAGTCTCAATGTGGGCAAGACGAAGGAGATGACTGTGGACTTCAGGAAGACCAGGAATGACCACCCTCCACTGCTCATCAAAAATTGGTAGCACCTAGTTCCTTGGGAGTCCACTTAACAAATAACCTCTCGTGGACACACAATATCTCCTCACTTATCAGGAAGGCGTAGCGGCGACTTCATTTCCTGAGAAGACTGAAGCAGGCAAGGCTACCAACCACCACCATGTCTACCTTTTCTACCGGTGCTTTATTTAGAGGAAATTCTTCATGCAATCACCACTTAATAATAATATCCCTGAAAAACCATGTAGATACAATTACCATGGGAATTAGATGCATGGGCTACCTTGTTCATTGATGATTTTCACAACAGTAAAAGCTACAAGTCCAGAGACTGAGAGATGGACTGACAAGGAATTGATCTCTGGTTGTTTCTTATGTCTGGTTAGGCCAGTTGTGGCTCTAATACAAAGTGAAGCTGCACTTGTGGGACAGTAAATGAGCCTTACCCAGGTCGGAAAGGCATTTAGTTAAAGCGTCCTGTACAGAATTATTTAATCCAGGATTCCTAAAACTCTATGGAGAATGAAGGTAAAGTTAGGAGGGATTGACCTTAATGGTGGCCGCTTGATGAGCTCAGTCACTGTGTGTGAAGTTCACCGTGTGTTTGTTCGAATCGCAGGGAAGGACGATCCAATGCGCACGTGAAAGGAGATTATCAGAGAATTGGCGACATCATGCTCAGAAACATGCGTGTTCTTAAGGTAGGGTGCAACAAGGTGGAGATCTTGTGAGATTAGACAGATGGGTGTAAATGTTTTCATCAATGTCCATGTTGTTTCTCTTGTGTTTCATTGTGACGTGCTGAGTGCATGTTACATAGAGTTATGATAACAGAATATGTATATAGTCATGTCTGATATCATCACTACCTATTCAACCTTAAATCCAAGGTGATTCCAGTCCATTCTCATTGATTTGGAGCCCATTATTAACAACCCACCATTACCTTTTGCCACTCCATGGCATTAATGTCAGTTTCTCCACTCTCTCCATTCATAGAGCCATTCCTCTTCCCTCTGCCTGCAGGGGTGCACTCCCTCCCTTATCCTTCTGCCTGTGGTACTATGGTCCTCCCTGTCCCCTTCCCTCCATTACGTTCAGATGCCTTATGACATTTTTTCATACCCTGATGAAGGGCTCAAGCCTGAAATGTTTGGTTAGGCAGCACAATTCGGGTAGGCTTTCTGAAATCCGGAAAAATCCGAAATTTGGAACACACTGTCCCCCAAGGGTTCTGAATAAAGGATTGTTTACCTGTATAAGTTCAATGTTCAGATTTATTGTCAGAATACATGACATCACAGTCAATAAAGACACTACAAAAATGTTCACCTTCTTTATTTCAGGAATTCACCAGCTATCTGCAGAAGCACGATGAGGTTCTCACAGAACTGGAGAAGACCACCAAACGGTCAAAGAAGCTGGAGGGTGTTTACAAAGAGTTTGAGCTACAGAAGGTTTGTTACCTTCCCCTAAACACGTTCCTGCTGAAGCCCATTCAGAGGCTAATGCACTACAAGCTCATCTTGGAGAGACTACGCAAACACTATCCCTCTGACCATCGAGATTATGCAGACTGTAGAGGTCAGTATCAGAATCATTTATTTTCGTGGACAAGTCACAAAATTTGTTGTTTTGCATTAGCAACACAGTGTAAACATTAATATCAATCAATATCATATTCATATCAATCACCTTACAACAATAAATAAAAAATAGTGCACGAGAAGTCAGACAGTGTCTTTGATCATTCAGGAATCTTGGGAAGAAGCTGCCCTTGTGCTGCTGAGTGCTTGTCCTTAGGCTCTTGTACCTATTTCCAGATGGTAGCAGAGTGAGGAGGGCATAACCTGGGTGGTGGGGGTCCTTGAGGATAGAGGCTGCTTTCTTAAGATACTGCCTCATATAGATGTCCTTGATGGAGTGAAGTCTGGTGCCTGTGATCTCACAGGCCGAGTTAACAACTTTCTGGAGTTTTTTTCTTGTCCGGAATGTTGGCATCTCTATACCAGACAACTAGCATAATGCTCTCCACAGTATACTTGTGTAAGTTTATTTGAGTCTTCACGTAAACTTACTGAATCTCCTCAAAGACCTCATAAAATGTAACTTCTGGAGTACCTTCTTCATGATTGCATCAATGTGGAGGCTCCAGGACAGATCCTCAGAAATGTTGACACTCAGGAATTTGAAGTTCTTGACCCTCTTCGCTACTGAGTCCTTGATGAGGACTGGATCATGATCTCCTGACTTCCTCCTGAAGTTATCTCTTTGGTTTTGCTAATGTTGAGGGCAAGGTTGTTGGTGTGACACTACTCAACAAGCTAATCTGTCTCCCTCCTGTACGCTTCCTCATTACCGTTTTGATTTCTGCCGACAGCTGTGGTGCCATCGGCAAATTTGCAGATAGCATTGGAATTGTACCTGACCACACAGTCACGGGTGTATCCAGAACCTCTAGGCTGAATAATAGTTTTCATCTAGCATTTATCTGGCTCTTGAACCTCCCCCTACTACCCTAACCATAAACTAATCTGGAACCACCAAAAAAATCTATATGCACGACTGAAATATCATTTTTTTTTCTGCTCTAACTACAGCTGTAAATATTTAGTTATCTATCTCTTCATATTTATTTTTTTTCTGCCTTGGCATGTTGCAGTGATTTTTTTTATGCTATTGCAGTTGATTTTTCTTGTGTCTTGTGTACCTGTTTGCAACAGACGAATTTTGATGCATCCTTACATTGTACATATTTCTAATTTGTATATATATTTATAAAAATGTACATATAAACAAATATACATAAATTTGACATCCATAACTATAAATAGCTATGTATCAATAAAGTCATCACATTAGATGTTAGGATACAGACCTCTTCCTCAATCACCCTAGGGTAGATGTTAATACTGGTTCAACACTGGCGACCAATCGGTTGGAACGAGGAACTTGATCTGAGTGAAGAAGGCCAAATCTCTGCTTTAAAAGTTCCCATGCACCCTCTTACAAACCTCTGATCATATGCTATGCTTTAGAAGCTACAGTATGTGGCCAGTCACCCAGTGCAGAGTAGAGAGGACTTGCACTCCAGTTGGTGCAAGGCTCATGTCCCCTTGGTAAAACACAGCAATTGTTTCTCCAGTTTGTGTATTAAGGAAAGTTTTGATTGGTGCTTTTGGGATACAGAGCCAGTCAAGTTGGAATAACCAGGTTTTTACATCGTGCTTTATCTGTGACCTCAAAGATGGTCGTAAAAATACCTCCATCGTTATTTCAAGGATGAGCTATTCTCTTAAACAACGTTTGTCCTATAAATGATAATTAATGTCTGGTGCTTGTAGTGTTATTGGAAGTTAAGATTCACAACTTGGCTGCAATTCTTCTCATTTCAAAACAGTGCTTATACTTTGGGGTGCTTCCAAAGACCATAAGGTTAAAACCGCTGAGAGCACGTAAAGGTTTTGGAGATATCAGCATAATTCTGATTCCATGGAGGTCATGGAAACATTCCCAAAGTTTGTGCATAAACAAAGCAGTCTATTGATTCCACCGGCGATGTCATATGTTTACTCACCATCTGCTGCAGTCAGTTCGCGAGCAGTGATAACTCGAGTCTATAACCTGCACAGGTTTTAGTTGCTGCTTCACATGCACTGCTTCCAATTTTCATCTGCAGATGCCCTGACAGAGGTCCGAGAGATGGCTGCTCATTTGCACAGCAGCTTAATCAGGCTGGAGAACTTTCAGAAGCTGACGGAACTGCAACGGGACCTTATTGGGATTGACAACCTGATTCTGCCAGGAAGGGTGAGTTCAGGAAAGCTGGAATGCACGTCTCTTTCCTGATCCTTTTTTTTTTTCTTTGGCTTGGCTTCGCGGACGAAGATTTATGGAGGGGTAATGTCCACGTCAGCTGCAGGCTCATTTGTGGCTGACAAGTCCGATGCGGGACAGGCAGACACGGTTGCAGCGGTTGCTAGCGAGCATAAATTAAATGCACAAGTTTCCCCTAATAGGATTTGGCCTTTAAGAAAATGTTTTTGTGTTGTTGCTCCATACTTCGTAACATCAAGGTGAGCAGTAAAATATTCTCTTGCAATCGCCAATGGTGAAGGGCATTTCTATTATTTTGTCATTTGGCTGAGTGACATCTCTATCCCCTTTCTAAGGGGTTTCAAAAGGAGGGAGGAAGTTGCATTTGAAGGGTGGTGCCTTTGTAATATATGAAGGAAAGAGAAGATTCCCATTGATGGTACCAAGACTGGAGGAATTCAATTATAAGGAGAGACTGGAAAGCCTGAGTCTGGAAAGTAGGAGGCTGAGGTATGACTTTATAGACGCATATAAAATCATGAGGGCTTAGATAAGATGACATTAGATCTGAAGCTAGAAGTCATAGGTTTGTGGTGAGAGGGGAAAGATTTAAAATACTTTGGTTACCCTTTACTTCCAATGGATGCCCTGTGACCTGCTGAATTTCTCCAGGATATGTGCATTTTACTTGACTCCAGCATCAGCAGACTTTCTTATTTAACTGCATAGTCATGAAGGTTACCTTTTCCACTCAGAAGGTGACGGGCATTTGGAATGAGCTGCTAGAGGAAGTTGTATAGAGGCAGGTACAATTGTAACATTTAAAACATTTAGAAAGGTACAAGGTCAGTGAAGATGTCGAGGGATACGGGCCAAATGCAGAGCTTGTACACGAGCTCTGGGAGGTGACTCAATCATCATGGACAAGTTGAGCTGAAGGGCCTGTCTTTGTGGTGTTGTCTTGGGTAAACTTGTACCTTTCACTTTGTTCATTTTAGATTGGTCACAGTGTTTGAGCTACCGAAAGAAAATAGACACACACACCGAGAGCAGTTCAGTTTATACAAGTCTTTATTACTAAATCTAAAGCTGAATTCACACTACAATATGCAAGCCCTTCCCAATTATACTTATCAACGCCTGGACTGGTCCCAACTGCTGAAGCCAGGCAATGACTGCACACTTGTAGTAGGTTGACGTTAGCTGGACTCTTGAAGTTCTTCTTCTTGCTGAGAGATGTTGCCATCTTTTGGAGAGTCTCAAACTTCAGCAGTGGGACCATGGCTTTTATCAGATCTTATCTCTTTGAACAAATGATTTAATTATCTTCAAGGTCTCCTGACAGTCTGCGACCAACAAAAGACAACTGCATCTCTGGGCCTCATGGTGGAAGTTGGTGTCTACTGATTCATATGCATCCCTGGGCCCCATAGTGTCAATTGGATTATGTCTTCTGATGCAACTGCATCCCTTCTTACATCAGCTGGTCTAAATCCTCCATTACAGGTGTCAAACTCCATGACTAAGTGAGGTAGTCGATTTCCATGTCGTTGGAACCCACCAAGACCAACTCAATAGAAATCATTATTTTTACTAATGATCTTTATTGATGGGTAAATATTGGTTGTGATACTGGGAAGAGCTTTGTAAATAAGGAAGTCTGCAGTTGCTGGGCTGAGTGCATTACACAAGAAGACAGGAGAAACTCAGCAGATCACGCAGCATCCGTAGTAAGTAAAGGGTAACCAACGTTTTGGGCATGGTCCCTTTGTCAGATATGAGCAAAATCAGGCAGGGGTCTGAATAAGGTGGAAGGAGGAGGGTTGAAGGGGGAGTAAGACTGGGTAACAGGTAAGGGATAATAGGTAAATATAGTGGGAGGGTAGGAGACAAAAAAAAGCTGTGGCCCTGTCCTATTCTTAGCTTTTTTCTCTCCCACCTCTGACCTGCTAGCCTGTCCTCCCACTGCCTCTCCTCTCCTCCCCCACCTTTTTATTCAGTCACCTGCTTGATGAAGGCCCCAAGCCTGAAACATTGGTTATCCTTTACTTCCTATGGATGCTGTGTGGCACTCCCTCAACACTACATCTGAGTGTGAACCAGGCTACTCTCCTGACTCGGGGGCAAGAGCTGAAAATACCTAAGGAAGGCCAGCAGTGAGCCCAGAGACGCAGCTAACCTTAGCTCCTATGCATGTTCACATTGGATGATGCAGGAAGCATCCTTTGCAGATCATCCGTTTTAAAAAAAAAACCTGTCTGCCATTAGTGCAATGAATAATGCAGGCTGGGTGACTTAGTTATAAATTCCTCTGTCTCTCTTTTCTCAGGATTTCATTCGGGAAGGCTGCCTCTACAAACTTACAAGAAAAGGACTCCAGCAGAGGATGTTTTTCCTGGTGAGTGTGGATATCATGTGGAGTCTGTCCGAATACACTGATTCTTGTGTTGGTAATGGCTCAGGCTAGCTATGATTCCCCTGTACTTGTGCATCCCTGAAGCAAGTCACTGACAAAGTGGAAATGTGACCATTTTACATAGAGTACAAGTCTGAGGTTTGGTGTGTGAAGAATTGGAATCACGGAATGGGGACAGCAGGAACAGAGGCCATTCGTACATCAAGACTGTTTCAGATCCATGTAAGATCAGTCTTGCTAAATTCCACTCTCCTGGAGTCCTGCAATTTTTTTTTCTTTCAGATACTCAGTAAGGGCTGTGGATTAATTTATCTAAAGTCTTCCTACTGATGGTATATTCAAAGTTCAACCACTTGCTGTGCAAAAATAAATTACATGAAGGATGAGAAGTGACTTAATAGAGGTGTATGTGATTGTGAAGGGCTTGGATAGGGTGGATGATGGCAAATGCCACAGGTGAGTGGAGGGAAGTTTATTCATACAGAGTGGTGGGTGCCTGGAATGCATTGCCAGGGGTGGTGGTGGATGATGGTACATGGGGACATTCAATAGACTCTTAAAAAGGCGCATGGGTATAATAAAAATAGAAGGTTATGGGTGTGAGATAGGGAAGGGTTAAATTGTTGTGGGAGTAGGTTCCCATAGGTCGGCACAACATTGTGGGCTGAAAGGCCTGTACTGTGCTGTAATGGTCAATGTTCTAAATTTAAATCCTTTCACTTTTGGTCCACTTTAAGGAATGGATTTCATTATATGCTTCTGGTTTTTCACTCTTCTACCAATGGGAGCATTTCCTTTCTATCGACTCTCTGCACCATTCAGGATTTTAAATACCTCTATCTGATTTTCTCGCAAGTTCCTGTCTTCTCAGAAAAGCAACCCCAGCTTCTTTTTCTACATAACATCCCTCATAGCTTCATTCATTTGAAAATCTCTTGAAGCCTCACTCAATCCATTTTCCTAAAATGGACATAGAACTCTGGTTGTGTTAAATCTGTCTTTAATAAAGATTCATAATGACTTCCTTGCTCTTGTAGTCTCTGTAACTATTTATAAAGCACTGGATATCCCATATGTTTTATTATTTACTTTTTCAGCTTGCTCTGCCACTTTCAATGAACATATGTACATAAAGCCCCAGACCTTTCTGTTCTTGTATTAGAATTTAACATTTAAATTTATTGTCAGGTACATATATCACACACAACCCTGAGATTCTTTTTCCTTCAGGCCAGCCAGGCAGAATTAATGCAAAAAAAGTATACGCAAGATAAGAGAGAAATGAAAACCAGAAAGAAGTCCAAACAAATTGTGCAATAAATAAAATAAAATTCAATAATAAATAATGTACACAGTAAGAGTTCTTAAATAAGTCTCTGATGGAGTTTGTTGTGAGGAGCCTGATGGTGGAGGGGGAGCAACGGTTCCTGAACCTGGTGGTACGGGTCTTGTGGCACCAAGACCTCTTTCAGCAGTGAGAACAGAGCAAGTCCTGGGTGGTGTGGATCCTTGATGATTGCTACTGCTGCTCTGACAGTAGGGTTCCATGTAGATTTTCTTGATGATGTGGAGACTTTTGCCTGTGATGTCCTGGGCTGTGATCACTACCCTTTGCATGGCTTTCTGCTCCATACCAAGCCGTGATGCAGCCAGTCAGCATACTTTCCACTAAACATTAGTAGAAGGCTGGCAGGTTTTTGATGTCATACCAAACTTCAGCAAGCTCCTGAGAAAGTAGAGGCTCTGATGTGTTTTCTTCATGGTGACATTGGTGTGTTGACTCTGGGAAAGATTCTCTGAGATAATGACTCGCAGGAATTTAAATTTGTTCACCCTCTCCACCTTTGATTTCCCCTAATGATCACTGGATTGTACTTCTCTGGTTTTCCCCTCCTGAAGTCCACACTCAGCTCCTTAGTTTTGGTGACATTGTGCGAGGTTATTAGTATACCATTCAGCCATGTTTTCAACCTCCCTCCTGTATGCTGACTCATCACTCCCTTTTATACAACCCACTAGCGTGGTATCAGCAGCTAATCTGTAGATGGTATTATTGTTGTACCGAGCCTCATAGTCATGGGTGTAAAGTAAGTAGAGCTGGGGGCATAAAACACAGCCCTGTGGTGCTCTGGTACAGATTGTGGAGAAGATGGTCTTACCAGTCCTCAGTGATTGTGGCCTTGAGGTGAGGAAATCCAGGATCCAATTACAAAGGGGGTTGTTGAGTCCTAGGTCTTTGAGTTTGCTGAGCAGTTTTGAGGTGGACGATGGTGTTGAATATCAAATTATACTTGATAAAGTGCAATCGTCACCATCTCGGAAGACTTTTTCAGGGCTTTATGTAGAGCCAGTGAGCTGACATCTGCTATAGACCTTTTGCTCTGCAGGTAAATCCATGACACCAATCAGACAGGAACTGTTATTAGGCTGAGAGAGTTTTCGCATGCTGACCCTGCATGCCCTCTGTTTTGAAAATTTGGAAATGGCCACCCTAGCTGTTATTCTTCAACAGCCTCTCAAAACATTTCATCACCTTGGGTGTGTGTCATTCATCGGTAATCATTTAGACTGGTTTAGAGTTTTGCCCTCTAGGTTAAGATCAAGATTTCATTTATTTCCATGTATACAGAATACATAATTCTTTTTCATGTGCTTGTCTTGCAAAGGCAAACCAAGAGTCATCAAATTTTCTGACACCATAATTATAATAAGAAAAAGAGGCAAAAGAGAGTGAGTCCCTTCAGAGCCATCGAGCATCTGTGAATTTTGCTGCTTCCGGTACCTCTGTAACGCACAGCCTGCTTGGTGAACCTGAACTCAAGGCCCTGTGTCCAGATGGCATTACTTCCACCCCTGAAGTGTTAGAAGGTGTTGGCACTCGAGGCCTTTTGGGAACCTTACTCATCATCAAATCCTTGGTCTGATTCCTGGTTCCCAGAAGCCAGTTGCTAACAGCCTATGGCCTGGTGTAAGGCCTTCAGATGCCGATCCCAAGCTGGAGCCCATCACAACAGTTGCACTTAATGCCCGATTTCCTTCTTGTTGGGCAGATGATAAATGAGTTTGAAAGGACGTTCCACCAGATTTGAGGACAGTTTCTTCGCAACTGTTATCAGACTCTCGACTGAATTTCTTGTTTGTAAAACAATGCTGCCCTTGCACTGTTTTAACTGAACCTTTTATCGGTTACAGAAAATAACTTGGTTTTATTTTGGATTACCTGTGGTGTCAGGATTAGTTTGACTTGCCTGGATAGTGTGCCAAACAAAGGTTTTCACTATATCTTGGTGCATTTCAGTTTAAGGCACAATATAATTTCATCCAGCCTGAAACAGAATGCTTCACCATTTCATGTTTGATGCTGTATTTTCTCATTTCTAATGACAGGTCTTTGCCTTGAAACGTTAATTCTGTTTCTCTCTCCAAGGCTGCTGCCTGACCTTCAGAATGTTTCCAGCATTTCTCTAGTTTTCAAAATTCCCGGCAGTTACAGTTTTTTGATTTGTATTTTCTTGTATTTTGAGGCATTTGACATATTTCAGTTGCTTACATTTTGCAGTTTGGCACATTTAAATTAACATGCTCTCTTAAATCATTATTACTTCTGGCAATAAAGAATCACTCATTCAGCCTCTGATTTCTTACAGTTTTCTGACATGCTTTTGTACACAAGCAAAGGTGTAACAACCAGCAACCAGTTTAAAGTACATGGCCAGCTACCGTTATATGGGATGATTGTAAGTATTTGGAGAGAAAGATTTTAAATGATTTAGTTTCGTGAGTGGAACTGTCCACAGGGACGAACAATCTGAGGTCCATAATTCTTAAATTGGTGAGCTCTGTCTTCCATTTGTGTGATATTGCATTATCAGTTTGACTGTCTTTCCTTTATTCAGAAATGTAGGGTCATGACAAGGAGAAGCGGTGCTAGAAACCAGTGATGTTGGAAAGTGTAGGAGAGAAGATGAAGTAAATCAGGAATTAGGGATTAAGTATTCTGCACTCCATTTGAAGAACATTAATGTAAGAAACATTCACCATAATAGTTTTTACTTCCTCAGAATCCCATTGAGTGCATCCTACCAGGGTGCATCACTATGAGGGACTGGAACTGCGCCTCCCTCGATCACAATAAACTTCATATGGTTGCGAACGTGGCTCAGTCCTCCACTCCCCTCCTTTCCATCGACTTCATCTGTAACTCCTGCTACTTTGGAGAAAAAGCTGGCTTTCTAAAAAAAAAATAATCTTACTCTGTCAGGAAGATAATTCATGAGGACCACCACCAGGTTCAAGCACAGTTTCTTTCCTGTCATTGTCATGCTCCTGAATGAACCCCCCAATTAATATCATTATGTTGTCTTTGCACTGTACAAACTGATCTCTAACTTTGCATGTACTATAGATGAAATGTCTTCTGGTCTCGTGAAACAACCTCTATCACTGTGACTTGATACATGTTACAATAAATTTGTATTTAATGGTGTTGCACATACAGAAAAGGAGAGCAAGAATGGTTGTAACAATCAGAGACTATGAGCTTATTGAGAGCAGAAAATCTTTTAAATAAATAAATAGAAAATTTAGACATACAGCACAGTAACAAGCCATTTCGGCCCATGAGTCTGTGCTGCCCAATTAACCTATAGCCTGGTAACTTTGAACAGTGGTAGAAAACTGGAGCTCCCAGGGAAAACCCATGCAGATATGGGGAGAACGTACAAACTCTTTACAGACAGCGCGGGATTCAACCCCAAGATGCCGATTGTTGGCGCTGTAAAGGTGTGCTAACCATTACACCAACCATACCATATGTGTTCTTTCTTGGCGAGAAAGAGAATGAATGAAGAGTTTATTGTCATTGACTTTGACAGAACCATGGAAGTTGCTGCCCATCTAGTGCCAAATTATTATTCTGCTTCATCTCATTGACCTGCACCCAGACCATAGCCCTCCCATCCACATACTTAACCAATTTTTTTTTTAAATGCTGAAATCGAACCCACATTCACCACTTGGCTGGTTCCACACTCTCATCCTTAACTGTGTGAAGAAGTTCCCCCAGTGTTCCCTTTAAATATTTTACCTTTAACCTTGTCCTCTAGGTCTTGTCAGTGGAAAATGTACCCTATCATTATCCCTCATAATTTTATATATCTCAATCAAATTTTCTCTCGTTCTCTGACACTCCAGAGAATAAAGTCGTAACCTGTTGAACTTTTCCATGTAACTCAGTTCCTCAAGTCCTGTCAACATCCTTGTAAATCTTCTCTGCATGCTTTCAATCTTATTGATATTTTTCCACAGTGTAGGTGTTTGGAATTTTGTTGCATTGCTTTGGGGAAGTGCAGTGAGCTGGATCCCAGAATACGCGAATGAGCATCAAATTGGGAGCATGCCCGCTTCACCTACACAAGCCCTTGGCCCAATATGTTTGCATCTGTGCCCAGAGCGAAGTGCATATTGGCAGCAAACCTCTGGGGTGGGAATGGTCAGTTTGGTGGCTTTGTATGTGAGCAAAAGGTAACAGTAGATGGTACAGGTGAACGTAAGGGCAGGAATGTGTAGTGCGCATCGAAAGAACCAAAGACTTGTTGATCCAAACCAAGACTTTTATTAACTAAAAGACTGGAGCATATCACAAGTAGGTCGACCAGTCCAGAATGACCTGGTCTGGCTAGGAGCAATCCTTTAAGACCTGCCAGTAGGTGTGGCCACACTCTCAGCCAATCACAGTCATCCTACACTACCATCTGTACATATACACATTGGTGATAGAATCTGTACTATCACAGTGTGAACCTGGATTGTTGCCATACCCACTGCCATTGTAGGAAGCATGTCTAACGGACTTCCTCAAAAGCACGAGGTTGCTATGGGATTAGGAACCTGATGACTTGGAAGAGTTCAACTATTAGTTGAAAATAGCTTCCGATGAATGGGGTTAGTGTGGATGGGCAAAAAAGGCTGGCATGGATGTGATGGGTCAAATGGCCATACAACTCCATGAAATGATCAGTGAGATGGTCCATATTCGATGGAAGTAATCATTTGCAGGGATTAATTGTGCCACAAATTTCTCGTGATGGTATATTTTCTTTCTTTCCACTTCTTCCTTTGCCAGCTGATAGTGCTGTATCCACCGGTGAGTATGAGTTTGGCAAGCAATTAAATTGAAAAAAATCACAACCTCATGTAAATGCTGCTTATTGTTAGGGCAGCGCAAGATGAATGTAGATCGAGAAGCTCTTTGTGAATTAAAGACATGGAAATATTTAGTATCTTCCTTTCACCTTGTATTCTTAATTTTAGCCTTATGGTTTTGTTATAAAGCCTTTTCTTGATTACTCTGCCTTCATTGCTGCCTTTTGACCACCTATCTCTGCTGCAAAGCTTTCCATTTGGTAGCCCTCTGAGCTCTCTTGCCCTTGGCCCTATTTTTTTGATCGGAGTCATCCCCCTGCTGAGTTGTGAGGAGCCTTAATGCTCCCAAGAAGATCTTCAGCACCTTGCGAGGCCGGCTGATTAATTCATGACTTTGAAGTCTGATTCTGAGGCCACTCATTGTAAAATTCATTGCCCCAGTTGCACCTGGAACACAGCAGGAGGAGGCTGCTCAGCTTTGACCTACCTCCATCGGTTTACCCCTAAAACTTTGGGCACTAGAAATAAAAACAGAAATTGATGGAACTACTCAACAGGTCCAGGCTGCACTAGAGAAATAAAGTTAGTTTCAGGATGAAGGCTTTAAAGTTTACCATGAACTGCATCAACATTAATTGACTAATCCTGAGTGTTGTATGCAGACCTTTTCCACAACCACGTGTGAAAGGGCTAAGCAGGACACAGAGATCCAAATGACCAGTGAAGTAGTAAATTGCTTTATTAATGGAATTTAATACTGTTAGTTTTAGCTGTAGTTATTCGACACTGACTATGTCTTTTTGTGACCTTGCACCATAAAGCTTATTTCCTCCCTTGCACCCCACCTCGTGCTCCCCCTCCTCTAGTCTTTTCCTATAAAACTATACAAAATGTACCTTAGTACATAATTTGAATGAATGAACTTCAGCAGCTGTTTATATAAATGCCAGAAACTGTACCTTTGGTTCATTGTTCATCATCTGTTTTTCATTAGGAGTTTTACTTAACACACGTTTCACTTCATTTTTAGTTACAGCCCTTATTGACCTTTATTTCCAAAGGGCCCTCATTAGTCAGAGCCCCTCTCTTGTCAGAAGCCTTGTATTATATGTGATGCCCCTCATTGTTATGGTCACTTTTAGCTCGAATTGCTTTTTCTGTAAACTAATGAATTTTCACTTCTTTTAATTTGTGCAAGCCCCTTATAATTTTAATTCATTTCCAAATACTTTAAATGACCACATGTCTTGAGAAACTTTGCAGGAGCTGTTCAAATATGTATGTGAACTTTGATTATCATTGTTGTACGTTCAAGATTTGGCTTAAGTTCATAATCCCTCTTTGTCTTTGTAGATTGAGGAAAGTGAAAGCGAATGGAATGTTCCTCATTGTTTTACCATATACTCTGCACAGAAGACAATTGTTGTAGCAGCAAGGTATGTTTCTTGGCTTTGGAATGCTTTTTAGTTTTTCTATTTTTCATGTGCCTTTCTCAGCAAACTGGTTTGGGAATTTGAGTGACCAGGGGGATGTAGAAGGTAGCAAATATAGCCAAGCCCATCACAGTCTCGCATCCATTGCAGACACCAGTGTGAGGCACTGCCTCAGGAGTGGTGCCAACATCATAAAAGACCCCATCACCCTAGACCCAACTTCTTCTCACTACTGTCTTTGGGTAGAAGGATCAGAACCCTGAAGACCAACATCTCAAGAATAGCCATCAGGGTCTTAAATTTCCCCTTGTTACACTAATCAGGGACTGCTCCAACATCAGAAAAAGATTTGCGTTTTTTTTCTTGCACGATGGTAACTTTAAATATTGATTATTAATCTATCCTTTTTGTTTATTATCTCTTGTTAATTTAATTTAATGTACACAATTGTGTTTGCTGCCCCCTGGCCATGCACCTGGCCTGTGGTGTGGACTCTGCTCCCAGTTGCACTCAGTGCCCCGACGCCTCACCACACACTCTGCTGTAAAAGACACTGCATTCTTTCATCTTAGCAGCCGGAGAGAGATGGGAAAATGGATTGAGGACATGAACAAGACCATTGAGCTGGTGAAGAAGTCAAATCACAAAGGAGATCCAGTTCTGGAGAGCAACACCTATGATCGGTCAAACAGTAAGTAACTCAGGGAAACTGAGCGTCTTTGGTCTCAGTTCAGGAGGAGGAGAATCAGAAGAGGGAAATCACAGGATTAAAAAAAAAATTGTATTAATTCAGTTCAAGTTCTTGTCACATAGACCAAGATGCATTGAGAAATTTTGTTTGGCCAGGAGTCCAGCTAGGCACCTCTTACAAACTACAAATCCACATAGCAGTTAGTGCAACACTGTTACAGCACCAGCGAATGGAACCGGGGTTCAAATCCCGCACTGTCTGTAAGAAGTTTGTACTTTCTCCCTGTGTCTGTGTGGGTTTTCCCCGGCGGCTCCGGTTTCCTCCCACTGTTCCAAACGTACCGGGGATTGTAGGTTAATTGGGTGGCATTAGCTCAAGGGCCAAAATGGCCTGTTACCATACTTTTTGTCAAAATTTAATACCATACATCTTCTTAACTATCCTATCGGCCTGGAAGGCAACCTTGAGATATCCATGAATTTGGACCTGAATGTCCCTCTGCTCTTCCACACTGTTAAGCATCCTGCCATTAACCATGCATTCCACCTTCAAGTTTGACGTTCCAAAGTGCATCATTTCGCACAAGTTATTGAGTGATGTAGGTGACGTGACAAATTCCCACTGAGGAAGTAGAAGCCCTGGTACACTTTCTTGGCCATTGTGTTGACATGGATGGACTAGGACAACTCGCTACAGATGTTTGCCTCTCAGATCTTAAAGCTGTCTGCCATCTCCACCTCAGCACCATTGATGCAGACAAGGAAGTCAGTTCTACCCCTCTTCTGGAAGCCCGCGATAAGCTCCTCGCTGTTGATGACAGCAAGGAAGAGCTTGTCCAGGTACAAATCCTGGCACCATCTTCCTTCAATATTCCAACTTGTCAACCTTGTACTTTTAACCTTGTACTTTTCAACCTTGTACATTCAGTTAATTGAGCTCATAACTGCAGTGTCTGTTCAATGGTTGTGTACCTACATTTCCTGTGGTACCAAAATCCCAGTGTTTTCAAGGAATGTTGAAGAATCTAAACATTGTATTATCCAATGGGTGATCAAGATCTGAAATTGCATAGAGGTGAAAGAACCACTGATTCCAATAGTTATCCAACAGGAACAAGAGCTCAGTGGATAATAAGGTGGAGACATAAATGAGCTGTTGCAGGAGCTCAGTAGGTTGGGCAGCCTGTGTGGAGGCAAAGGAATGGCCACTGTTTGGGTCGAACCCTCCATCAGGTAGAGAGGGGAGATAGCCAGTTTGAAGAGGCGAGAGGCAAGAGCTGGCAGATGATAGGCGAGTCCAGGTGGAGGAGGGAAGGGTGGGGATGATGATGTGGACTGGGCAGATGATGAGTGGACTTGGGCAAGAAAGAAAGTGATGAGTGGAACTAGACAATGGAAGGTTGGTTGGTAGGTGGGAGTGGAGGATGGGGATGGGGAAGAGTGTATGGGTGATGGAACCAGATGGAAGAAGGGAAAGAAACTGGGTGACTGAACAGGATGGGTTGGAACGAATGGAGCGTAGGAGAGGAACTACATGGATCAGAAGGAGGGAGAAAGGATCCAAGAGGATGTGGGAAACCTGAAATTGGAAAATATCCACGTGTTGGGAGTAGACTATCCAGACAGATTATGAGGTGTTGTTTCTCCAGTAGAGTTTGGTCTCACCCTGGCAGTGAAGGCCAAGGACAGAAAGGTCAGTTTGCGAATGGGAAAGAGACAGAGTTATAATGGCACGCAATTGGGAGTTCCAGGTGACCACTGCTCCACAAAGCAGACACCCAGTCTGCGCTTAGTCTCACATATGTGGGAGTGAGCACTTTCTGGACCACCAAATGCAGTGGACAAGGTTGGAAGAGGTGCATGTGACTCTCACCTGGAAGGGCTATTTCAGTCCTTGGATGGAGATGGACGTAGAGGTGTAAGGGCAAGGGAGTTGTACTTTCCACAGTTTCAAGGGGAAGTGCCTGGGGACACAGAGGGGAGGAATGGGTGGACTAGGGAGCCACAGAGAGAGTGTTCCCTGTGGGAAAACATAAGGGGATGAGGGGGAAAGGCATTACAGTTGGTGGGATTGTATTAAAGTTGGTGGAAGGTTGCAAAAGACGACATGCTGAATGAAAGGCGAGACCAAGAGAATTATCCCTGCTCTATCTGGGCAAGGGGGGAAGGCAGGATACAATCAGAAGTCTAGGAAATGGAGGACATGTGAGTGAGGGCCACATCAAACACCATGGTGGGGAAGGGGGTGGGGGAAACCATAGTTCCTGCATGACAAGAAGATTTCAGATGTCTTGGATTGGAAAGCCTCATCTCGAGTAAACATTGCAGAGTCAGAAACTGAGAGGAAGGGATGGTTACCTTACAAGAGATGGTGGGAGGAAGGGCCGTCATGGGAGCTAATGAATATAGCCCTGGAATTTGCGGGTGGAAGTTGGCGGCAAAGTTGATTAAAATTGACAAGTTTTGCATAGATGCAAGTCTGATGTCGCGGGGAAAGAGAGAGTTGCGGGGAAAGAGTGAGTCACGGGGGGGATGAGAGAGTCGCGGGGGGGGATGAGAGAGTCGCGGGGGGGGGGGATGAGAGAGTCGCGGGGGGGGGGGATGAGAGAGTCGCGGGGGGGGGGGGATGAGAGAGTCGCGGGGGGGGGGATGAGAGAGTCGCGGGGGGGGGAAGAGAGAGTCGCGGGGGGGAAGAGAGAGTCGCGGGGGGGGGAAGAGAGAGTCGCGGGGGGGGGGGAAGAGAGAGTCGCGGGGGGGGGGATGAGAGAGTCGCAGAGTAGAGCTTTTATGTTCCTTGCAGTCTGTTCCACGTAGCCAATGAGAGGGCACTCGTGACCAGGGCCCATGCAATGCCCATGGCCCGTGCAATGCCCATGGCTGCTCCTTTGAGTTGTACAGGTGAGAGATCAGGGTAAGAACAAGTTCTGCCAGGCAGAGGAGAGTTGTCAGTGGATTGTCACACAGGAGACTGCAGATGCTGGGATGTGGAGCTAAGTAAACCCTGCAGGAGGAACCCTGCTCAATAAATGTCAACCATTCTTTTCCTCCCACTGCTGATGCTGCTTTAACTCACTCACTAAGTTCATGCAACAGATTATGTTCAGCTTGTAGAAACTAGTACCTGACTTCCCCGACCACCTGTTTTTGGGGAGTGATTGCAGCTTCTGCTGGATTTGAACTTTGCTAATGTGTAATTACTTGTTTATATATTGTTTGATAGAACTGACCCCCCCCCACCCCCCCAGATTGTTATTCCTCTTTATTGCATTTCTCCTAATGTTCCCAGGGTCTTCAGATGAAGTGTCACTGGAGCAAGAATCTGAAGATGACACTCACTCCTCCCACAGCTCGTTGGACAAACAGACCTATCACCGTGCCAACACTACAGTGCACGTGTGCTGGCATCGCAATACAAGTGTTTCCATGCTGGACCATAGTGTTGCCGTGGAGGTACCCAGCAGGGCACTCTCACCACCTCCTATGCCCCAGGATAACCCAGTGCAGAGCATGAATATGAGGGTGGGGGTGGGGGGGGGGGCGCTCAAATTACACTTGCCCTCGATTATTTTTTTGGGCAGCTACTCTCTTTCAATGTTTTTATTAGTTTCATCGTATAACTGTTATATAGGTACATGAGAATAAGATTGAATATTAACAAATCTTGTAGAATAATACAGATGGTATTGTAAACTATGTTACATTAAAAGAAGTGGGGAAAAAACCCACTAAACTACTATTCTACTTATCTAACCGCACTCTTCAGAGGCTGTGGCTTAACATGGACAGACGACTACTGATGATTAAAAAAATAAAGTAGCCAAGGGGGTCATAATCCAGAAAAAGGGGTCATAATCCAGAAAAAAGTTAATCTTTCAAATTTTGAAAATAATTGAGAAAAGAACCCCATAAAGAAACAAAATTATGATTCATTTCAGTAAGGGAATATCTAATTTTTTTTCCTCCAAATTCAGCTACTAAATTGAACTTCACAAATTAAATGTTTAGTTTTGAAGACTGGGATGGATTTTTATATTTTCACCCACTGGAGTCATAGAGGTGAAGGTACAGAATATGGACGATGGGACACTCCTTCCTGTAGACAATGGGGCCCCCAATGGTGAAGCCTATTGATGTAGCAATCTGTTTCGTAAATATTCATGCTTTTCCTCATAACCAGTGGGTCAGTAAAACCCCGATAATCTGTTATCCTGCTATTCTCGGATACTGATGATTTGGAATTCAATTTTTAAACTGGTTGCTCTCGTATGAAGCCTGGGTTGTCCTGTGGCCTGGAAGTAAACTGCATTCTCTTCATAGATCAACTTTCATTCCTTTTCCTTTAAAGCAGGGCCTCACATAACATTGCTCAGTTTATTTCTTTCAGCTGATTCATGTTCTGTGTCCTTGTGATGTTGAAAATAATTTTGTTTTCTCACACAGCTCAGTTTCTGCCTCCTCATCTGCATGTTATTGCTCTGTTTTCCCACACTTACTTTCCTAAAGCCATGCTGCTAAGGATTCCTGCACAAGCATGTCACAATATGAGTCAGTTGTACATCCAGTGAGATGTTGACCTGTGAGTCAGAGTCCCATCAAGTAGATGGGATCCACTCACTGAAAACTCCGGTGGTTAAGTCACCTGTCGATAGTGACAGCCTGCTTTGTTATTAGAGTCATACAGTGTGGAAACAGTCCCTTTCGCCAAACTTCCCCACACTGACCTAACTGTTCCACCCAGGCTCAACCCATCTGCCTGCATTTGGCCCATATCCCTCTAAATCTATCCTCTGTATCAGTCCAATTTTTTTTCTCAAACTTTGCAATAGTCAAACATCTCCTCTGGCAGCCTATTCCTGACATTCACCTCCCTGCATATTAAAAGTTACCCCCAGGATGATTCTAAGGATAAGGGATAGATCATAGAAGCAATGACCAAATGTAAAACCACGAAGCATCTATATAAAGCCAATGGCTGAAGATTCGACAGTGATTCATTGGCCAAAAAAAAAAATGAGGAATGATCTTTTCTTTATGTTGTTGGATTTGGAGTGCATTGCCTGAAAGCGGTGGTGGATGTGGATTCAGCAGTAATCTTCAAAAGGGAGTTGGATATGGCTAGGGGTAAAAGGGTGTGGAAGTGGGCCCAACTGGGGTTGTTGTTTGGAAAGAACAGATTCAATAGGTAAACCTCTATTATTCTACGTTCTGTTGCCAGTGTAATGTTTTATTTCCTGACAAAGGAAAAGCTATCGGAGACCTTCCTTCTGGTTGTGTTGAATGATTCTTGTTAAAATCAAGAATTATCTGATATGGTCCACTGGGTCATACACCTTGAAGTGAGGGTCTGGAGGATGTTCTCCACCTCTGGAGCTGTATCACACCAAAGAAATGGAGAGAAATCAGCCATGTAGGTGGGAGAAGTGGTAAGTTCATCCTTTTGCAGCTTGATGAGTAAGCACCTCATGGTGATCCTGTGCGAGGGTTGTCCCTGTCACGTCATCTGACCATTTTGTGACATCCTTGTTGCAACTAAACGTATAACATCCAAACTGCTCCACTTGAACTGATCCTTCATTCACGTTGTCCTGTTTCTGTCTGTCTTGTTCCTTCCTTTGGCTATGCCTGCTAACTCATGGATGGGCTTAGTGTTCTGTTCCTCTGCTGTCACACCGGAGCTTCCTCTGAACTGTCATCCAGTCCAGGGTCAGCGGCCCAACACCATCACCCACGTGTGCTGGTACCGGAATCAGACCCTCACAATGGCTGACTATCTTTGCATGTTTGAGGTAAACACAATAATCAATCGTCCTGGTAAATCTGTGCTTGTAAGTGAACAGAAGAGAACATGTGATGCTATAATCAGGGTGGGACCAAACTTCCTTGCTATTGTTCAAGTAGTGAAGTTCAGGTTGAGATACTGACTTAAGCCATTGGAATTTCATAACAATCCATAATTTGAATGGAGTCAAGGTAACATTTGTGGCATCCATCAAATTTAAGAGGCATTTAAACAGGTGTATGAATAAGAAGGATGTAGAGGAATATGGCTGGGACTAGCTCATGTAGACAACATGGCTGGCATGGACTAGTTTGGCCAAAGGGACTCTTAACTTATCAGACCTGGTAAGAATTTTGTCCACTTCCATCACCTCTCATTCTTCAGATTTGACTGTTAAGATGAAAGCATTTACAAATTATGGCATTTTTATGCCACTCTTAAATGTAGATAAATGTCACTCGATGTGAGGGAACAACTGAAAGGCAAACCAAATACTATATTAGGAGCAGAAGCTTGTAGCTGAGGAGGAAGGTGGACCAAAGCAGGATAGTTGGATTTCCATTGTGGTGATGATTTGAAGATGAATAGAGAGTGGCCAGTGGAAGGCTGGTTCTGATGGAAAAGCTGGTAGGATAGTACACTGCTACCCACCATGCTGAATCTCCCTTCACTCACTCATATTAAGGGGTCATTTACAGTGGCCGATTAATCCACCAATGATATGTGGGAGGAAACCAGAGCACCTGGGGGAAGCCAAGATAGTTGCTGGGATGGGGGGAACCTTCAAACTCCACTCAGGCAGCACCCAAGGTCATGACTGAGCTGAAGCTGCAGGGCAGCAGCCTCCGTGCTGCTCTACCGAACCCTCAGATAAAATCTTGAATTAACTTGAATGAGTGAAGATGAGCACTTTCCCCTTCTCCACCAATCAGCAAGCCCATTGGAAATGATCATGTGCAAGGTTACAACAGGAGAATGAAAGGTGGACAGAGGATTGACGGTTTTAGTGGAATTGTATGGAAAGGAGGCCAGGTAGAAGCACTTTGGAGATTCAGGCTGTAGTTGTGAAGAATTCGGGGAGACTGTTTTTTTTCTTCTAATAGGAGCAAAGATTAAGGGATGTGCGGTTGAGTGGCTGATGGTCCCACCAATGGTTGAAATGGCAGGAGTGGAGATGATAACTTTCACTGAGTTACAGCTCAGATACAGACCCACAGGCCTAGCTTGTCCATACAGAACAATGTGCCCTCCTGCTTGCAGAAACGAAGATAAGAAATTTAAATTGCTAGTTCCAATCCAAGATACCAACCAAATGCAAATTTGGCACAATTCTATTTCAAAAACATGATGTTTATTTGTATATCTGTAGTGGAAACAGAATGTAGAATAACTAGATTTGTAAACTCCAAGGCAAAGCTAGGAACTGCTGTTTGAAGTAGAACTTTTCCTCTATAATCCCTTCAAGAATCTAGTTACCCAGAGGAGTTCAAAGTTTTAATTCGGACCAATTCCAAAAGGATTACACAGTCCATCTTATACTGCTCTACCTTAACAGTTTTCTTCTTTGCTTCTGCCTTGAATCTGTTGAAACTATCGGTTTATTCTTTTCCATTCTGTGTGATGGATCCCCTTTTGTTGACTGCTTTCAAGAGCATGAACTAGTTTCTCGTTAGTGGAGCTTAAAATGATTGCAACTGTGGAGAATTAAGAATTCTGGGGAAGGAGCTCGTGCACAAGATCTGACCTTGTTGTTCTTTGTTGTAGAATCAACTCTCTGGCTACCTGCTGAGGAAGTTCAAAAATAGCAACGGGTGGCAAAAATTATGGGTCGTCTTAACCAACTTCTGTCTGTTCTTCTACAAAACCCACCAGGTACCGTTCCTTCACTGATCACAGTGGAATGTTAAATTGCAGCTGAAGGCATCGTGTATACATTTGGGGAAATTGCAGTTTATGCTGGAAGATGGTGATCTTTAGGGTAATAACTTGTCTGGAATTGTTGCACAGCATGAGAACACTGCAGCAGAATGCACTTCTGGGGAAAGGGGAAGTATTGAGAATTTTCTGTGAATTACTTCACTTCCTTATACTGGATTGATGACCTTTAGTCACTATTTTGAATAGAAATTAGTCTTTATTTTGAATAAAAATGCATGAAGGCAAAAGGATAAAATGGGATAGGGAATGAAAAGTTAAAGGGTTAAAAAGCATTGAAGCTACCTCCTTGATAGAGGGAGGGCGTTCAAAAAGACTGAGTATTAGAGAGTCACAGAGAGATGCAACATAGAACCAGGCCCTAGGAATCTGCACTGACTGTCAATTGTATGATTGACATTTATTGTCGTGAACGTGTGTCACGAAAATTTGCTGTTTTGCAACAGATGCATAATTGCTATAAAGGGCAGTTCAGTAAATACAAAATTTTAAAAACAAATATTGAAAAAAAAGTGTGGTAGTGTCTATCGGTTCATTGATCATTCAGAAATCTGATGGCAGAGGAGAAGAAGCTGTTTTTATAATGTTGGGTGTGTGCTTTCAGGGTCTTGTACCTCCCTGATGGTAGCAGTGAGAAAAGGCATGGCCTGGGTGGTGAGGGTCCTTGATGAATGAGGCAGTTTTTAATGAGACACCTCCTTAATGGAAAGAAGAATAGTGGGGGAGGATGGGCTTAAGGAGGAGATGTTTGAAGAAGAATGGTCTTAAATTTAATAGGGTCTGGCTGTGTGAGTATGGTCGGGGAAGATTATTCCATGCTTTAATTGTATGGGGGAAGAATGAATTGCTGTACACATCTGTCTTGGAAGATGGCACTACAAATTGGGTTGCATTGTGACAGAGTATATGGAGGTGTTTTGGAGATAAATTGGGAAAGATTTATTAGAGCAGGTCACACACAAACACTTTAAAATAGAATTTTTGCCAGAGCTTTTGCAAGAGAGCTCAGACACATGATGGACTGTTGTCTGCAAAAGGGCAACAAATGTAACAACAGGCAGTAGCAGCTTTGTCTGGAAAAGAATTTATGGACTGGAAGGTCATGTGATCTTTGCAGGCAGAGAGCAGAAAAAAAAGCTTTGCTCTGAGTTGGAGGGAGTGAGAGAGAGGAGAGAGACACAGACATCCGTTCCAGAGGGTCAAGCTGGCAAGTTTTGGAAGATGGCCTGATCAAAGGAGAGGACTGGCTGTTCAGTGTTTCCCTTGGAATAAGAGAAACAGAAAGGAACTCTGGTGTCCTGAAAGAAAGAGGTTATCATCTGAAGAACCATGAAGGGGGAAAGTTTTATCAGCAAGACACTGGAGTGCTTCTCTCTCTCTCTCTCTCTCTCTCTCTCTCTCTCTCTCTCTCTCTCTCTCTCTCTCTCTCTCTCTCTCTCTCTCTCTCTCTCTCTCTCTCTCTCTCTCTCTCTCTCTCTCTCTCTCTCTCTCTCTCTCTCTCTCTCTCTCTCTCTCTCTCTCTCTCTCTCTCTCTCTCTCTCTCTCTCTCTCTGAAAACCAACAAGAACCCTTCTGAGTGCTAACCATTTGCCAGTTAAGCACCAAAGCCTGGTGAACTTTATTAATGTTAACTTCTGTGCATTGCCTGCAACCAGTGAGATTGGACTGTGAACCAAAGAACGTTGCTGAACATTACACACACGTGCACTTAGAATTAGAAGGCAGTTAAGTAGATTGTGAGTCAATAGAGATAAGTTAAAGTTTAATTCTATGTTCATGTTTAAAGATAATTAAAATCAACTTTTGTTTAAGTTACCCTTTGTCATGGTGCATATCTATTGCTGCTGGGTTTTGGGGTCCTCATGCCCTTGTTTGCTGATCTATCTCACTCCTGTATGCTTCCTTATTACCTTCTGTGATTTTGATGACAACCATGGCGTTTGCACTATTCTCATCAACTACCCCTGCCACCCCCAGGTTCTACCACTCATCTACTCACTAGGATAAATTTACAGCAGCCTATTAACCCACTGACCCAGACATCTGTGGGATGTGGGAAGAAACCAGAGCACAAAGTGGAAACTCCAAACAGATTGTACCTGAGGTCAGGATTGAACCTGGGTTGCAGGAGGGGTGAGTCAGCAGTTCTACTAAGCTATACCACTATGCTGCCCCTTTTAAAAAAATTACAGTGAGATTATAGTAATCAGAGAATAGAAGTCTCAGAATGGTTAATTTGGCTTTTTATTGTCTGACATAAAATCTATGGATATAAATTAAAGGTCAGTGAATTGTTATTGAAAGAGATCATCTCAGTCAATAGAGGCATAAAATTAAGAAATGAGTGATATGATCAGAATTAATGCACATGAATATGGAGAGTTATCTATCAGATGCAAACAGCAGAATTTTAGATTGATTTGAAGATCATGTTTGGCACAGCCACGTGGGCCAGTTCTTCTGCTGTACTGTTCCATGTTCAAAAGGTGGGGTATATGTCAAAGAAGGTGTATTTTAGAAGGACACAAAAAAACTTCAGTTTTAAAAAGTTAATGATCAAAATAAGATCTTTGAAGATATATTCAGAAATTCTACAGAAAAGAGCAGAATCATAAATTAAACTGTAACTGTTAAACATGAAGCAGAGGCTCAATTTGTCAAAGTCTGGACAATTGGAATGAATTTCAGGTTGAGCAAGCCCAGGAACATTCTGCTGGCAGTTACTGAGGTGATGAAGACATTAACTTTCTGGTTGGCAAGGTGCAGTGAGTAATGCACCGGAGGGAAGGGTGTTGGGGCAGCAAAGATTTACCTTTTGTATGAATGAGTTAGAGCAGTGGTTCTCAACCTTTTTTTCCCCCACTCACATCTCTTTTAAGTATTCCTTATGCCATAGGTGCTCTGTGATTGCTTAATGTGGTATGTGGGTGGAAAGAAAAAGTTTGCAAACCACTGTTTTAATTGTACCTCATTGACTCGTTATGTGCCCGATTTCATAACTCAAAGGAAATGGGCCAATGACAATTTTTCTCAAGCAAATTATTTCAGTAACAATTGGGTCTAAAGCAGTGGTTCTCAACCTTCCCTTCCCACTCACATCCCACCTTACGCAATCGCTTACTAATCACAGAGCACTGATGGCATAGGGATTGCGTAAAGTGGTATGTGTGGGGGAAAAGAAAGGGTGGGAACCACTGAGTTAGATGGAGGAAGAAGGCAGTATGGTTGCTAAATTTGCTGATGACACAAGGTTGGAAAGTAACTTGTGGAGAGGGTACAAGAGCTACAGTTGAGTCAGTAAATGAACAGGGAAAGATGTGGGAAGTTGTACAACTGGGCATTTTAGCCAAAAAGAACATTGAAAAAAGGGTATGAACCAAAAGGTGAGGGATTTCAGATCTTTGGGATACAAAGTGATCTTGGTAGATAGGAGCAAGATTTTCAGAAGGCTGGTGTGCTCAAACAGCTACAGGTGCTCCTCAACCTACGACGGGGATTCCATTCTGGCATACTTATTGTAAGCTAATAAAGAATACCGCACCTACCATTTTTTAATAATTAAATTTGAATACCTTTAATCCATACTTTAAAAAAAAATTAATGTATACAGCTGAAAGCACACGGAGCTTAAAGAATGTTTGAAGCATTGAACTAAATTAATTACTGGATGGTGAGGACTCACATGGGCGTTTAGTAAGCATGATGGGTTGTTTATAGTGCTCTCGTTCGAATGACCGCTACAAAGACTGTGACTGTGGTTGAGTCAGCATTGCGCTGCACGATACTCTTGCGCAATGCTGTCAATGCCCAGCATCACAAGAGTAGCAAGTGCAGGAGCAGATCAGAATTCAAAATTGAAAGTACAGATTTGAGCTATTGTAACTTCGAAAAATCGTGTCGGACCATCTGCAGTTTGGAAACAAGGATCTTATTGTTCAGTGAATTGACTAAAAGATAGGGATGTTATGGTTGTTAAATGGGGTGCTGGTGATACATCTGGAGTATTGTGTGTAGTATTGCTCACTTTATTCGTGAAAGGATAGAAATGCACTGGAAGTAGAGTCATGGTTACAGAATTGGGTAGCACAGAAATGAGCCCTTTGGTCCACCTCTTCCACGTGGACCTTTCTGCCCATCCACACGAATCCATCGCTCCCTTGACCTAATAAAGGATCTCATCCCAAAATATTGACTCACCATTTGTCTCCATGGACACTGCATGGGTCACTGAGTCTCTCCAGCATCTCCTGGTTTGCTCAGCATTCCAGCAACTTGTTTCTCCCTTTATGTCTTGCCAATTTAAGGGTTGATAAATAAATGCCTCTTAAACACAAGAAAATAATATCAAGAACAGGCCGCCAGCTCCTTCCAGCCTGTTCTACCGTTTAATATGGTCATGAGTTCAAGTTTATTGCTAATGGTATTAGTGTTTATCGTGATAAACATTGCACGTGCACTAAAATGCTTGCTTCAGCTGAACAGGTATGTTATAGTTAAAATAACAAAAACAACTAAAATATTACACTAGTATACGTAATTCAATTAAAAAGAGACAAAAATTAGATTAAAAAAAACTCGATAGATAATAAATATTCACGGCCATCCTGGTGCAAAAAAGATACAGCATGTATCAGAAAGTGACATGTATCACAAGTGCAGTGATGGAGGTTGTTTTTATGCCTGATCTACGCTGGCCTCAACTCCTTTTCTGTTCCATTCTCCCAATTCCCTACATTCTTGATCTATCAAATATTTCTCACCTCGACTTTAATGGTCTCTTGATTCAGCTTTCACTACCCACTGGAGCGGAGTGTTTCAGAGATTCATTGCCATCTCTGAGGAGAAATTTCTCCACACTGCGATTTTCAATGACTGGCCCCTTGCAGTTATAACTCAATGTTTAAGACTCTCACTCAATTGAAAACAACCCAACAGCTAACCTGTCAAGCCCTTATGATCTCTGTGTTTGAATAAAGTCACCCTTTTATATTCCAAGCTGAAACTAAACTTGGAAATCTTGCCTCCTCCTTCCTCCAGGTCATTACTGTGAAGAATTGTATGCCCTGTGGCACTCCACTAGTTAACTCCTCCTAGTCTGAAAAGACTTCTTTTATTCTAACTCACTGTTTTCTATGAGACAGACTGTTTTCAATCCATTCTAACAGACTTTAATCTATCCACCACTTTGTAAAGTACCTTTGGCAATCGAAACAGTACTTCTAAAGACTCCCTCTCCTGGTTTCTACTCAAAGAATTTGAGCAAATTTGTCAAACAAGATTTACCTTTTTTGAGGCCTGATCTGACATGTTTATGAAGTTTAATTCATTAATGATGAGCTATTTCTTCTTTGATTACCTGACTCCAGCATTTTGCCAATAATAGATGTTGAACTAACTGGCCTGTCATTCTCTGCCATCTGTCTTTCTCCTGGTTTCAACAAGGGAGTCACGCTGGCTGTTTTCCAACTTCTGGCTATTTTCCACCACAAAAATAACTTATGCAGAGAACAGGAAGGCTAACAAGGACTGTACACTGTCCTTGGTGAGTAGGATTCAGGAGAATTCCACCTTAAAAACAAGAGGAGTGCAACATGAAAGCCTGCAGTTGCTGTGATGGTAGTAAAAGCACAAAAGCTGGAGGAACTCAGCAGGTCTTGCACCTTCTATAGGAGTTAAAGATATTACTGATAGGCACTTTTTTTTTTTTTACATTCCACTGGTCTTGACCCATAGTGAAATCTTTTTAGTCAAACTCAGCAGTTTATATAGAATGGGTTATAGGAATTAAATTTCCACAAAATACAATGTTGTTTTTATTGAAGGGATAAGAGCCAAATTGAAACTGCCTATATATCAAAAATAATTTCTAAAGATTGCCTTAGCAGTAGGGAGAAAATGTAGAGCAGTGACATGGAAATCAGACACCCATTTGGGTATGGAGTGGTGGAACGCAGAGATGCATAGCTGCTTTCCTTTGGAGAAGATTACTTCTAATCTGAGAAATAAGTATGGCATATTTTTGAAAATTTGATGCCCATATTTACAAATTGAGGGAGTTGATTTATAGACCATTTTAAGCTTCGAATCTCATTAACCTCCTTGCACGTAATAAAAGATTAATGCTGTGGGAAGAGGGGGACACTCTGGAAACCAGGATTCTATTCTTGTTTTCCTACTTTCTTTTATTCTTTTTCTTTGCTTTTTCTTATTTCATTTCTTTCCTTTTTCTTTCTCTCTTGGGGTTTATTTAGGGGGAGGGGATTGGAGTTTATATCATCATGTAATGGATTTGACATTAATATTTGATTATTATACTTTATATTTGGCTATGATTACATTTATGGAAAACTTTAAATAAAATTAAAAAAAAAATTATATTACTGACCTGGCCAATCTGCAGCAACACACTCCCTTTTGATCTCTCTGTCTCCATTTCGGGAGACAAACTCCCAGCAGTCATCTTCGACAAACCCATCTACTCCCACAGCTACTTTGACCACACTTCTTCACACATGTCCCTGAATGGATTCCATTCCTCTGTCTCTGTTGCATCTGCACCTGGGATGAGGTCTTCCATGCCAGATCATCAGAGGTCTCCTCCTCCTTCAAACAACATAGCTTCCCCATTACCATCATCAACTCAGCCTTCACTTGCATATCTTCCATTACCCCGCATCTGCCCTTTCTCCACCCCTGCAGAACAAGGCCAAGATTCTTTTGTCCTCGCTTACCCTCCACCAGACTCCGCATCCAACATTATCACCCTCCGCCATTTTCTCTACTTACTACATGATCCCACCACTGTCCGCCTTCCACATGGACCACTCCATGACTCTCTTGTCTACTCCTCCCTTCCCACTTATTGCCCCCATGGCATCATTCTCAGTGATCACAGGAGATGCTCCACTTGCGCCCCCTCCCTCACTACTATTCGGGGCCCCAAGCTCCTAAGTGAAGCAACACTTGTGAATCTGCAGGGGTCATCTACTGCATCCGGTGCTCTCATTGTGGTCTCCCCTAATTAGGATGTAGACTTGGAGGTTGATTCATTGAGCACCGTGGATCTTGCAGTGGCCACCCATTTCAATTTCCCACCCAATTTCTTGCCAAATTGAGACCACCTGCAAACTGGAGGAATAACACCTCATATTCCTCACCAACCCAATGGCATTAACATAGACTTCTCCAGTTTCCATTAGCCCTCCCATGCCATCTTTCTGTCTCCTTTCCTCTAGCCCAATGGTTCTCAACCTTTTTCTCTCCACTCACAAACCACTTTAAGTATTCCCTATGCCATCGGTGCTCTGTGCTTAAGTTTGAAAACCGCTGTTTTAATTGTACCTAGTTGACTTGCTTTTTGTGCACATTTTCATAACTCCAAAGGAAATGGGCCAATGACAATTTTTCTCAAGCAAAATATTTCAGCAAGAATTAGGTTTAGAGCAGTGATTCTCAACCTTCCCTTCCCAGATTAAATGGAGCATTTACTGCAGTAAACATCTACATGCTTCTCAACTCCAAAGTCATGTTCTTTTTAATTTTAACCAGAGCAGAGTTATAAGCAAGAACATAAGAAATAGATCCAGGAATAGGCTAAAAAGACCCATCAAGCCAAGATCATTGTTAAATATCTCAGCTGTTCTGTAACCATGATACAGACCAAGAGAGAAAAATTGTAAAGATTTACAATACAACCCTTTAAATAAATTATTCATGTGTAACTTTAAATGAGGAGGCTCAAACTGACAATTTGGATCATGAAGGGCCACCTCATGTGAAACCTGCTTTAATGGAGTTACGATGTGTACTGGTCTAATATGTCAGTATTACAACCAAGAAAGTGCACCAAAGACTCTCTCAGGCACCTGAGGAGACTCGGTATGTCCCAGAGGTCTTTAAACAAATTTTACGAGTGTAACAGAGAAGGGATCCTTTCCAGATGCATCACAGGTTGGAATGGGAATTACTCTGCCCAAGGCCACAAGAAACTGCAGAGAGCTATGAATGTAGATCAGGCCATTAGGAGAACCAACCTCCCCTACAATGACTCCATCTATAACTCTTACCATCTGGGACACCTGCTAAATCTCTCCCCCGCCCCCGCCCCCACCTTGTACCTGTGTCCTCTTGTTGTGAATTCCCCCACTCTGGGTAAGGCTTTCTGCATTCACTCGATCTATTCCTCTCATGATTTTGCACACCTCTACTTCACCCTCATCCTCCTGTGCTCCAAGGGATAAAGCCCTAGTCTGTGCAATTGCTCCCTATAGCTCAAGTCCCTGAGTCCTGGCAACATCCTTGTAAATCTTCTCTGTGCCCTCTCCAGCTTGACAACATCTTTCCAATTGCATGGTGGCCAAAACTGAACACAATAGTCCAAATCAGGCCTCGCCAACCAGTAACATGAACCATGTAAATGGAACAGCACTGATTGGAAAGAGCTGTGCACTGTGTTCTTTTGTAACATTTTTTATGATTAAATAAGATTTTTAAATTAAAAAAAGATTAGATCAACTAAAACAAGATGCTTTTTTAAAAAAAAAAATTTAGCATTCCTGATGTGAATTTTAGAGCTGGGGACCTTTCTGTTTACTTGATGATGTCCAGTGTACATATTTGCATTCAGTTATCTCAAGCAGAAACAGATGGTGAGGGCATGAATTTTCATCGTTAAACCTTTCGTTATTAAAAGCAACTGTCAGGATCACCTTCTGCAAAAGTTTGGGCCTTTAGTGCAAGCAAGAACAGAAATAAAATAAAATCCAAAAATCTAATGGGAGTGTTCCTAAAATGCTGCTGTAATATGCAGTTTTGAGTTAATTTGTAAATTCAGCATTTCTAATTAGAGCTACTCAGCATTTGCAGTGAATTAGATTACATTCACCACAGTCAGCTGTAATGTGATAATTTTTTTTTGGATTGAACCAGTTACTTGTGAAGATCTTCAATACGAAATTTATTTAAAAAAATCCCCAGCCTTGTAAGCATGTACCCTGTATTTAATCCCATTTCACAGAAAACCCTGGGGGATTAGTTAACATTAGACATTTTAATATCAACTGCTTTCATGTGTTTACTGAAAGTCTTTACTAATTGACCTGACAACGTGTGCATGGAAGAATAACTAGTTATAGAATTCTGTTGCCAACCACAATATAAATTTCCGATCGTCTTGTATGACTTCTGTGATGTGGAGAGCTATTTGAATAATTTATGTTAGAGTGGGGAACATTGTCTTCCCCTAAATCCAAATGATGCTGCCAAGTTTCATACAATTTTATTAAGATCCTAAATATAGGCTATCCAGGCTGATATAAGCAGCTAAGAAAGGAGCTAGCCCTGTTCAGCGGAAGGGGACACTTGCCCTCATGCATTAGTCTTCTTTTGTTCTACCTGCTGCTTTAATTTTTTGAATGAACAAAGCAGGTTGCTTTGCAGGTCGTCATTCAAAGCCAAGTAATAATGGTAAGGTGTGGAAATTGGACATTTAATCCAATTGATTTGGATTGCTATGAAGATTGAGACTCTCAATTGAGTTGCTTTTGAAAGACTTGACAATGCCCGTGTCTCTTGCTTTTTTGGTCTTCTGCTAAAATAATTAGCAAAGCTGTTATTCTTCTGTATTTTCAGGATGACTACCCTTTGGCCAGTCTCCCATTGCTGGGTTACTCAGTGAGCATGCCTTCTGACAATGACTGCATCCACAAAGATTATGTCTTCAAACTGCAGTTCAAATCACATGTCTATTTCTTCAGAGCAGAAAGCGAGTATACTTTTGAAAGGTAAACCCGATTTATATATAAAAATAAAAACAGTGCACAAGCTGCTTTAAGGGTTACGGATTTTCAACAAACATGATGAAGCGCCCAGGCCCAAGATGTTGGCTGCCTTTTACTTCCGATGGATGCTGCATGACTGGCTGAGTTTCTCCAGCACTTTTGCGTGCTGCATTAGAACCCAGCATCTGCAGATTTTCTTGTTTACCTCCACAATCTGTTCACAGAAGAACCCTACTCACTGTACTAGGGTATACAATAGTGCACCCTGCTACTGTATACATTAAATTAAAAATACAGCATGGTAACAGGCCATTTCAGCCCATGAGTCTGTGCCACCCAATTTGCACCTACGCTCCCAGTACATTTTGAATGGTGGGAGAAAACCAGAGCTCCCAGGAAAAACTCACACAGACATGGGGAGAGATACAAACTCATTACAGAGAGCCCGGGGATTCAAACATTGGTCCTGATCGCTGGAGTCGTAAAGGCATTGTGCTTACTGCTACATCAACTGTGCCCCAATACAGTAGTGGGGTGTACTACTGTATACTCTAGTACAGCGAGGTTAAACTTACAATGAACACGACTTTGGAACTGAGGAATATGTAGATGCAGTAAATGCTCCATTTAATTTGGGAATTTACTGACAAGGGAACCCTTTCCACCAAACCTTCAGACCCAAGAAATTTAATGGAATGTGAATATTAACTGCTGCTTTTTCTGGGTTTTTGAGATTGGATTTAGGGACCAAGAGGTTTAAGTGATCCATATGTTCTCATGGATGATCTGTTTGTTGCACTATTTACTGAACCTTTGTGTTTCTTTTCACAAGGTGGATGGAAGTTATCAAAAGTGCAACCTGTTCAGCGGGATGGATGATCCACTAACCAGAAGGACTCATGAACTGGGGAGAAAGATGCTCTGAGTTCCAGAACAGGAGAACTTCAAAACAGAGAAGGTGGGAACTGGATTCAAGATCCAACAAGAAACAGTCAATGAACTCTCGAATGCCACGTCAAATTGAACAGTCCCAACTCCGAGATGCTGCTGTCAGAAAACAACCACTCAGATGTCTTATTTTATCAATGGAAGAATAACTAAAGTTGTGTTGGTTGTAGACCTAGAATTTAAAGATTGCTTTCCATATGAAATCAATTTCATACCGGATATTTAATGGTTGACTGTTATTTTCTCTGAGTGCTGTTACCACATTTATCAAACACCAAGGAATTGCTTCCATACAAAAAAAAATAAAACATGAGCATATTTGGTCTGGTGCATGATCACATTTATTATATGATTAACCTGGGACAAAGGAAACTCCAGGACTTACACCATGGTACCTGCATCTGTGACCACAGGTGATGCTGCACTTGTGCCCACATCACCTACCTCGCCACCATTCAGGGCCACAAACAGTCCTTCCAAATGAAGCAACACTTCATTTGTGCATCTACTGAATCTGGTGCTCCTGCTGTCATCTCCTTTACATGCAAGAGACTGGGCGCAGACTAGGAAATTGTTCTGTTGAGCACCTCGGCTCTGTCCTCATCAAAAGAGTGGTTTTCCCAGTGGCCACCCATTTCATTTCTCCATCCCATTCCCTTGCTGACATGTCTGTCCATAGTCTCATGTACTGCCAGACTGAGACAGCCTGTTAATTGGAGGAACAACACATTTTCCGACTGGGCACCCTCCAACTGGATGGCATTAATATCAACTTTTCTAGCTTTCATTAAACCCTCAGTGCTTCTTCCCTGTTCCCTTCCCCCAGCTTTGCCTCACCCTTTCCCCCAGCTTTGCCTCACCCTTTCCCCCAGCTTTGCCTCACCCTTTCCCCCAGCTTTGCCTCACCCTTTCCCCCAGCTTTGCCTCACCCTTTCCCCCAGCTTTGCCTCACCCTTTCCCCCAGCTTTGCCTCACCCTTTCCCCCAGCTTTGCCTCACCCTTTCCCCCAGCTTTGCCTCACCCTTTCCCCCAGCTTTGCCTCACCCTTTCCCCCAGCTTTGCCTCACCCTTTCCCCCAGCTTTGCCTCACCCTTTCCCCCAGCTTTGCCTCACCCTTTCCCCCAGCTTTGCCTCACCCTTTCCCCCAGCTTTGCCTCACCCTTTCCCCCAGCTTTGCCTCACCCTTTCCCCCAGCTTTGCCTCACCCTTTCCCCCAGCTTTGCCTCACCCTTTCCCCCAGCTTTGCCTCACCCTTTCCCCCAGCTTTGCCTCACCCTTTCCCCCAGCTTTGCCTCACCCTTTCCCCCAGCTTTGCCTCACCCTTTCCCCCAGCTTTGCCTCACCCTTTCCCCCAGCTTTGCCTCACCCTTTCCCCCAGCTTTGCCTCACCCTTTCCCCCAGCTTTGCCTCACCCTTTCCCCCAGCTTTGCCTCACCCTTTCCCCCAGCTTTGCCTCACCCTTTCCCCCAGCTTTGCCTCACCCTTTCCCCCAGCTTTGCCTCACCCTTTCCCCCAGCTTTGCCTCACCCTTTCCCCCAGCTTTGGTCTGGACTCTTCTCCCAGTTTGTACTGTCTGAATTCTGACATTCCTGCTTTTGCCTCATTCTGCTTATTCCTTAAAGGAGGGCTCAGGCCTGAAACGCTAGCAATATATCTTTGTCTCCTATGGATGCTGAAAGACCGGCTGAGTTCCTCCAGCATTTCAATGTGTTTTTACTGGACTGGCCCGGAACACAGTGGGGCTTGGGCCGGGCTGGTCTGGAATGCAATAGGAACCTTGGAAGATAGCAGGATTTGGTCACTTGGTTCCACAAGTCTGCCTGCCATTCTGCCTCAGGCTCTCAGCTTCCTCTTCTGTGCCTGTTCCCCACAACCCTCAAATATTTGCTCTTTCAAAATTGATCTACTTTCTCTCTAAACTTCTCCAATGATCCAGGTCTCCACAGCCTCCTAGGGTGGAGAATTCCAGCGATTCACGCTGTCTGTGAGAGGCTGCTATGCATCTTGGTGTTCCACAATGACCCATCAGTCTTGTAACTGTCGTCCCTCATTTGAGATTCTCTTGCTAGTGAATACCAAAAAAATTCTGTTTTGCTCAAAGTTGACCACTTCACGTCACATCGCCTAGTATAAGGATTGCCAGATTACTTGACTCCAGTTTCTCAAATTTTTAAAAAATAATGAGTTTATTGAAATATATAAAGTACGCATGCGCTGAAGTTTCTATACTGATGCTGACCAAGTACTTTGTAAAAATATAACTAAGAAAATTACAATAGTATACTTAATTGAATTAAATATTAAAAAAATTGGAAATATTCACATTTCTTCTAGTGGAAGAAGATGACAGCAATAGTACAGAGAGTCCTTTTGTGGTGTCAGAGCAATCCCTGTTTTCAGGCTACTGTACCTTCTGCCCAAAGGTTCCAGTGAGAAGTGGTTTGTGACCAGGGTGATGTTTTGTCCTTGATGATGTTGGGTGTTTTCTTGATGCAGTGACGTTTTCAATCAGTGGGAGGTTGGAGTTTGTGATGGGCCTATGTCTGCTACTTCTGCAGCTTTAATTACACAGGTCCCAAAGATATTCATTAAGATATTACCTATTGCAGATAAACCTGGTCATGGTTCAATCTGCTGAGTTCTTCTCTATGCCCCTATAGGTCTTCTTCTGGAGTGTTGGTTCTGAAGTTCTGTGACTTTTCTATACTCTTTTTACTTTTTTCTATTCTAACTTTTTCTTTGGCCTTTCTGCATGGGTTCCTATGCCCCTGCCTTATTAGTTTATACCTTTCTCAGTGCTCAAGTAGGCATAGACCATCCCACTTCCCCAAAACCAGTCCCACTGCCCAAGGAATCTAAAACACTTCATTCTAGCTATTATACTATTCCCATTCTGACCAGTACATGGCATAGCTAGTAAACTTCCATTCCTGGCAACAACTTGGTGAATTTCTTTTGCATTCTCTCCAAAGCTCCTACATTCCTTCCTGTGATGCAGTAACCAGAACTCCACCCAATACATGTACTCTAAATATGGCCTCATCAATTACTTGAATGCTCTGACCAATGAAGCATGTCTTCATTGCACCTTTACAAAACTATCCACTTGCATTGACACTCTCAGGGGGGTATTGGCTTGCACTCTAAGATACCTCTGTCCTAAGGATCTTGCATTTACTGAAGTCATTTGATAATAGACCATAAACTAATTAAAGTACAATACATAGAACAATACAGCACAGTACAGGTCCTTCGGCCCTCAATTTGTGCCAACCTATATATTCGTTCCTAGAAAGGTTCTAAATCCTCCCTACCACATAACCCTCTTTTTCTTTAATTCTTCTGTCCAAGGGTCTCTTAAATGCCCCCAATGTTTCAGCCTCCACCACCATCCCCAGCAAGGCATTCCAGGCACCCACAACTCTAAAAAACCTACCCCCGATGTCTCCCCTAAACTTCCCTCCCTTAACTTTGTACATATGCCCTCTGGTGTTTGCTGATCCTGCCCTGGGAAACAGGTACTGGCTGTCCACCCTATCTATTTCTCTCACAATCTTATAGGTCTCTATTAAGTGTCCTATCATCTTTATGTGCTCCAGAGAGTAAAGTCCCAGTTCTACTAACCTTGCCTCGTAAGACTTATTTCCCAATCCTGGCAACATCCTGGTAAATCTCCTCTGCCCCCCCGTCCATAGCTTCCACATCCATCCTGTAATGAGGTGACCAGAACTGAACACAATACTCTTAAGTGTCGTCTTACAAAAAATTTGTAGAGTTGCAACGTGACCTCTCTACTCCTGAATTCAATCCCCCTATTAATGAATCCCAGCATCCCATAGGCCTTCTAACTATCCTATCAACCAGTGTGCCGTCCGTGAGGGATGTATGGATTTGCACCCCAAGGTCCCTCTTCATCCACACGCTTAAGTAACCAACCATTAACCCTGTACTCAGCCTTATGGTTTGTTCTTCCAAAATGCATTACCTCACACTTAATCTGGATTGAACTCCATCTGCCATTTTTCTGCCCAACTCTGCATCCTTTCTGTATCCTCTTGTAACCTTTGACAACTTTCAGTTCCATCCACAACTCCTCCAGCCTTTGTGTCATCCACAAATTTACTGTCCCCATCCTTCTGCCTCTCCATCCAGGTCATTTATATATATATTTTTTAAAAATCACAAAGAGCAGGGGGTCCCAGAACAGAGCCTTACAGCACTTCACTAGTCACCAACCTCCAGGCAGAATACTTTCCTTCCACTACTCAGTTACTAATTAACCATTTGGCTGAGTCCTTGGGGCCCAGAGATATAAGCAGGCCCTAGCCCCAAGGCTTCACTGCCTACTCAGAAAAGGGTAGGCACCTGGTTTTGACTTACTGCATCTGTGCAGGTAAAGCTGGCAGTGACTGAGGGCCAGAGTCGGTGTCACGCTGTTGCTGAGCAGATTCTGGGAGCCAGCAGCATGAAGGTTTTCTGGCGACAGCAGTGTGTGTGCGATCCTCCACCTTCCCACCAAACTCTTAGATTTTTAATGTCCAATTCTGTCGGAGAGATGTTAAAAATCTAAGAGTTTGGTGGGAAAGTGGAGGATGATTGGGTGGCGGGGCCGGCAGCCTCTCTCTGCCCTGTGGGTCAGGGCACGCGACATCTCACTGCCCACTGGGACAGGGTCAAAGGCGAGAGGCAATCTTTGTTGGGAAGTTGGAGGCACCCTTTGTGGGAAAGTGACTGAACCTTGGAATTTGTGGTAAAGGGAAGTATTAAAAGTAGGTGTGTGATCGAGGTGCAGACGGTGAGTTCCAAGCAAGTGTCAACTTTCTCTCCCTCTTCTTCCCTCCCCCACCAAACAATATGTAAACAGTATACTTGTTGAAGGGAATGGCCACAGGGGAGCCCTGCTCTTTCTGTATCTTCTCCTTCCCTGTCCTGGCAATCACCCAGTTACCTGTCTCCTGACTTTTAGGGATGACTGCCTCCCTGAAACTCCTGTCTATCACTACCTCTGCCTCCTTTAAGATCCAAAGTTCATCCAGCACCCAAACTAGGTTTGTCAGGAGTTGCAGCTGGATGCACCTTTTGCAGGTGTGGTCAGCAGGAACAAATGTGCTGTCCCTGACTTCCCACATCCAACAACCAGAGCACTGGATTGCCCTAACTACTGGCTCCATTACCTACTCTAAAGTTAATTAAATTTATTAAAGAAACTTACCTTTTTGGGAGCAAGCTCACCAAAGCGTCTCGAAGCTCCACTCCTACCCTGGGCCACAGGCACACTGGCTGTTCCTTTTTCCCCTCCTTTTATTTGTCCATCTATTATCTCAATTACTCACTCCCACCAATCACTTTATTGTTTAAACCTTAATTGTTCTTTAAAGCATTTACCTCCACCTGGCTCCCGACAAGCCCAGCTCACTTGCTCACCTCTCTTCCGTTCTTCCTACCCTGTCAACAGTCCAGAAAAGACTGCTCCTGAGTTCCAATCAGCACTTACTTCCAGCTGGTTCCTGCCAAGCATCCTGCTTGTCCAGATTAAACTCCAACTTCCATTTCTCTGCCCATTTTTCCTATTGATCCTATACCCTCCCTGCATACTTTGACCCCTTCCTCACTCTTGGCTAAATTTTGAGTTGACAAATTCAATCATCTACATTTTCATCCAAATCATTGAAACATGTCACAGATGCTCCATATCACCAGGCCCTGCCCTAACCTTTGCCATTCAGTCTTTGCCTTATACCCGACTTGTCCTCCCAGTTTTGTAAGCCCTCCACCCTTCCTATTACCTCTGCCCCATTCTGAAGAAGGGTGCAAAGTATTGACCATTTTCTTTTTCCACAGATGGTGTGAAACTGGCTGAATCCTCCCAGGATTTTTGTCTCTGCACCAATGATCGGGCCTTGCCAGAAATATGGGCATCAAGTAACCCCTGACGTGTGCAGTGTGTTGACCTGTCCTTTTACTTCAAGTATTGAGTGCTTCACCCTGTGCTGGGGTGGGATGGGCAAGTGAAAGATCTTGACCCCCCTCCCCCATGCCCCCCACCCCCAACGTTGACATTCTATTTCCCTCCACAGAAGTTACCTGACCTGGTGAGTTCGTCCAGCAGCTTGTTTTTTTTTAAAAACCCTGTGCTGATATCGCTTTGTTTAGGTTATTGTTTGGCGGGGGTTAATGCTCCATAATTACCCTGTGATTCTTTACCACCACGTGCAACAGGAAGCCTCTTCTCTTCATGCCAATTCCTGTCAACACCCTTTCACAACCCAACGATCAGATGGGTGCACTGGATAACCCCTCACATCACTGGTTCGTTACAGTTCGTTTTGCCAATCATGCTTGTACTTTACATTTTGGATCTACGGGATAATTTATTCTCTCCTTGGCAGAGCCAAGGAGCAAGTTCACTCAGTTGCAGACAAAATTTAAAATGTAACATCCTCCACTACCATCCCTGGCGATGCGTTTCAGGCACCCACCACTCACTGTGTATAAATCTTAACTCCTACATCTCCCCTGAACATTCCACCACTCACCTTAAACCGATGTCCTCTGGCATTTGTTATGGCTGCCCCAAGAAAAAAGGTGCTGGGTGTCCTCTCTATGTCCCTTACAATCAATCTTGTATATGTCAAAAGAGGTGACCTAACTTCTTATCCTTTGTTGCTCCAAAGGGAAAACCACGGGGTCTGGCAACTTTTTTTCATAAGACATGTTTTCCAATCCAGACAAAATCCTGGTAAATCTTTGCAACCTTTCTGATGCTTCTACATCCTTCCGGCCACAAGGAGACCAGAACTGAATGCCAAACTCCCAAGTGTGGTCTAACCAGGGCAATAAAACATTACCTTATGGGTCTTGAACTCAATCCCCTGACTAATGAAGGCCAGGACACCACACACGTTAAGCACCCTATCAACTTGCATGGCTAGCTGGAGGTATCTATGGAGTTGGAACCCAAGGTCCCTCTGTTCCAACACAATTTTAAGAATTCTGCCATTAATTATGTGCTTGTGGTGCTACCACTATCTATATAGATGTATGTGTGGGCTGGCCCACCCCCGAACCTGCGACTCCTCCCTCTCAGATATCCCCATAAAGGCTGATACATCCAAACCCTTCCCTCAGTCCCTGCCTTGGAACTGGGCCAGCAGTATGCAAGCTGTGCTGACACTTTGAGGTGATTAAAGCCTATTAATCACGATTCTCTTTCTGATTGTGGTTGATTGGTAGTACAATGCCTTCACCTTCCAAAGTGTATCACTTCACGCTTAACTGCTGCCACTTCTCTGCCCAAATCTGCATCCTGTCAATATCCCATTGTTACCTACGTCAATGATCTGCACCGCACCTTCAACCTTTGTATCATCCGTAAACTTACTGATCGATCCATCCCTCTACTTCTTCAGCAAGCATTATAAAAATCACAAAAAGCAAGGGTACCCAGAACTAATCCCTAGTCACTGACCTCCAAGCAGAATATGTTCCTCCAACTAAACCTTCTGCTTTTGGCAAGCAAGCCAATTCTGAATCCAAACAGTGAACGTTCCATGGATCCCATGCCTCATAACTTTGTAAACGAGCCAACCATGGGAGGTTTTGTCGAACACCATTAAAACCCAAATACACCACATCGACTTCATCAATTTAGATACACAAACTGGCTGCACTATTAAGCAACAGCTGGTTTTATTGAACATGCTTAGACCTTTGCACAGTTTTCAAAAGGGAGCAAAACATACAAATCTCCTCAAAATGGACGTACATTAATAGAAGATAACGATAACCAAACAGTTACAATCTCACAGAAAGGCAAGGATCCAATCGTTGTTGCACACGTATTTTGCTCTTCTAACATATAAGAGGATTGGCCTTGCAGAAGCAAGATCCTTTCCTCTCTGCTCTCCGATGGGAATACCACTTTCCATATCGTGGGAGCTGCCGCTTGGTGAAGGAAGACATTGATGAATCAGTTCACATGGCCCTCAAACTGCCAGTATGACCTTTGGCCAATTAGGTAAAAGGGGTGTTGGAAGAAGAAGGGCCGAGACCCGAAACATCGGTTACCCTTCTTGTGGATGTTGCGTGACCTGCCGAGTTTCTCCAGTATGTTTGTGTATTGTACTTCACCCCAGCTTCCGCCGACCCGCTTGTTTAACTCAGTGGGTTAGACAGCATCCATGAGTAAAAATGTTCAGTCAACATTTTGGGTCAGGACCCTTCATCAAGAATAGAGGGAAGGTAATTATAATTAGATAGTGAGGAATTTTTCTTTCTTCCTACAGCAGAACCTAAGGCCGGGGCCCAGAAATGCAGTTTTGCACCAGAAGTCTATTTGTAACACAAGATGGCAGTGTTCACTGCTGGAAATCTGCAAAACAACAGGAACGAAGTGGAAATGCGCAGTCTGCAGACAGTGCAGAAGCGAAGTTACTCGATCAGTAATCCAGACAAAAAGGGAGAGTTCAAATCTCTCTGTGGCAGATGTGGAATTTAAAATGCACTTGGTTCATGAGATGCTCTGCCTGGCCCGATCTACCTGTGATTCCAAAGTGGACAATGTCTGTCCTCAGCCTCATCCATTATTAGAGTGATGCCAAATGTACACTTGATCAACACATCACGTTCCTCCTGAACAAACGTAAAGTTAACGGCATGAATGTGATTTCAGGTTGCCCCTTCCCTCATCTGATGCCACTATTTCCTTCTCTTTACATTTTAAAATTAATTATTTAGTAACTTAAAGATGCAGAATGATGACCAGACTTTCCAGCCCACGAGTCCGCACTGCCCAAATACACCCATGTGACTAATCAGCCTACTAACCTGTTTTTTGATTACTCCTTGAAGAAGGACTCAGGCCTGAAACGTCGACAATATATCTTGGTCTACTATGGAGGCTGAAAGACCGGTTGAGCTCCTCCAGTATTTCCATGTGTTTCTGTATACCTTTGGCATTTGGGAGGAAACCCAAGCGCACAATGGAAATCCTTGTGGTTACGGGGAGAATACACAAAGTCCTTGCGGACAGCAGAGTTAAATTTGGTAACATTAGTGTCGGTGGCCACTGGTCGATCTATTGCCTCACAGGACCAGCAACCCTGGCTCCATCCCATCCTCATGGAATTTGCATGAGTAGGTATTCCCCGGGTCCTCTGGTTGCCTCGCATATCCAAAGATTAGCCTCTGAAAATTTCCCCTAATGTGTGAGTGAGGGGTGGAAACTGGGGTGTGTGATGGGAATACAAAGAGGTTGTACAATCAATTTCAGAGTCTGTGACTTCAGGTGGGCAAGGTGGTCCAGCCTGTAGAGCTGTTGCCTCTTGAGACCTGGCCACAAATGCTGTCTGTGTGGAGCTTGCACACTCTCCCTGTGACTGAGTGGTCTGGGGAGAATGTGCACATCCCAAAGCAGATTGGCTTGTTAACTGACCACTGTCATTTGCTCCAGCATTCATGGTGGGATCTGGGTGGAGTTGATGAAAACGTGAAGAGAATATGAAAAGGATCATTGTAGGAGTGGTGTAAAAGGGAGTTTGTTGATCAGCATGAGGTCATAATGTGTTTTTAAAGATGATGAACTCATTGCCACACACATTGTACAAAGACCATGTGCACTGAAATTTTTACTTGCTGTAGTTGAACATAATAGTGCAGTCCACAGAAGTGCTGGAGAAACCCAGCAGGCCATGCAGATCCCTCGGAAGCAAAAGGCAGTCGACGTGTCTGATAGAGGAAGGAAGGGAAGAGATTGGGGTAGGTAGTTCTCTGATAGAAGAAGGAAGAGAAACAGGATCTACTTGTGAACTAAAAAGAGAATAAATACAAAAAATATATGACACATATTCAGAGTTATCCTCGTGCAATAAAAAGTGACTTGGAAAAGTGCACACAATCCTTTTGTGGTGTTAGAACAGTCCATGCTTCGTGTAACAAAAAGGGAGGTTCAAGAGGTCAATATCTGTTGGTTGGTGACCTGTTGATCATGTTGGAAGATGACCTGTTGACTCTGTTGGTTGTTGACCGTGTTGGTTGTTAACCGAGTTGGTTGTAACCTGTTGATAGTTTTGGTTGGTGACCTGTTGATCTTGTTGGAAGGTTAGCTGTTGACCGTGTTGAAAGGTGACCTGCTGATCATGTTGGCTGTTGATCATGTTGGTTGTTGACCTGTTGACCGTGTTGGTTGTTGACCTGTTGATTGTTTTGGTTGGTGACCTGTTGATCATGTTGGAAGGTGACCTGTTGACCTTGTTGGTTGGTGACCTGTTGACCTTGTTGGAAGGTGACCCATTGACCATGTTGAAAGGTGACCCATTGACCGTGTTGGCTGTTAAACTGTTGATTGTGTTGGAAGGTGACCTGCACTTGTTTTCAATTATTCAGAATATGTGCAAAAACTTTTTGCTTTGTGGGCCTTAAGGTCAATCACATGCAGTGGGAGGCCAGTAACATGTTGAGCAGGCTAAGTGGTTGAGGATGGTTCCCTAATGGATGAAATCCATGAAACTGTGGAGTTTATAGGACAATCTAACATAGTGGTTCTCAACCTTTTTCTTTCCACTCACATCCCACTTGAAGTAATCCCATTGATGGACAGTGATTAGTAAGAATTACTTAAGGTGATAAGTGAATGGGAAGGGAAGGATGAGAATCACTGTTCTAGACCCAATTGTTACTGAAATATTTTGCTTGAGAAAAATTGTCATTGGCCCATTTCCTTTGGAGTTATGAAACTGTGCACATAACGAGTTAATGAGGTACAATTAAAACAGTGGTTTTCAAACTTTTTCTTTCCACCCACATACCACCTTAAGCAATCCTTTACTAATCACTGAGCGCCTCTGGCATAGGGAATAGTTAAATTGGTATCTGTGTAAAAAGAAAAAGATCTAAAAGCTTATTATTGCAAAATGGCAAGGGACAAATGCCTCTGTTTACTCTCACATGAACCTCCTTGGAAAGCTTTGCTCCAATAAAGACACCATTTAAAGAGGTTGCTAATGTGGTTGTAATTGTTGCATGGGAAGTTTGTAGGATCATGTTCCAGTCTGGTTATTTGATTGAACTCCCTGGATTATAAGTTCATTTGTCTAGAGCAGCCATTCTCAAGGCAGGCTGTACAGGGGACCACAGTACACTCAAGGAGGGCCACGGACTGAAATCATAAAAAAGTTTTTCATGTAGTCGGTTGGAGAGAAGTACATAAGAAACCAACTAAATTTGACTGCTTCACTTGGGAGGGGGTGGGGGGTCCATGAACTTTGAGCAGAGTCCTAAGGGGCAATAGCCACAAAAAGGTTAAGAATGGCTGGTCTTGAAGGACTGTGGCAAGCCAGTGATTGTTGGCTGTTAACTTCAGCCAAGGCCTGTCTTGATTCTTGGGGGGACAAAGGACATTCCTTAGCCAATTTTGACAGAGAATAACTAAGATGAGGTTGTGGTCTGGGGACAGCGAGGAAGTTCATTTTGCAGCTGAACTGAGTCCAGCTGCTCAACCCATACATAGTACAGCAGTACAAACATAGAACAGTGAAGAATAGCAGAGAGAGCGAGTTCTCAGTTCGAATAGACCAAAGGCAACGTTATTTTACAAGAGTGAGATTTGTTCAGGAGTCTGACTGGTGGGAAAGAATCTGATTCACCCATCATCTCATTCCTGACTGTGGAGGCTTGACCATAATGTTAATGAGTGTATTGTCATATGCAATGTACAGAAGCAACAGAATTCTTGCTGCAGCTAAACAGTTACTTTGTTTAAGAAAAAGGCTCTAAAACAGCATGGTTAACATAGCACAATGCTATTAAAGCTCCGGCAGCCTGGTATTGAATCTGCTGGTGTCTACAAGGAGTTTGTACATTCTCCCCACATCAGCATGGGCTTCCTTCAGGTGATCCAGTTTCCTCCCCCGCTCCAATGGCGTATGGGATTGGTTGGTTAATTGGTCAAATGGATGTATTTGGGCAATGTAGGCTTGTGGGTAGGAAAGGTCTGTTACCATGCTGAATCCCTAAATTTAAAAAAAAATCTGATCTACCAAAAACAACTACATACCTGTTTGAATTAAAAGGCAATAAACACACAAAAAGATAGATAATAAATGCAATGATCCCAATGCAATACAGGCACTCCTCAACTTACGTCCATGCTCCGTTCTGACCAACTGATCCTGTTTTGAAATGGAGATATGTCAGAAATGCACTGCATCTGTGTTATTGTTGAGAGATTAGCCACGCCTGCCAACCTCTCACAAGATGCATTATTTTCCATAGATAGGCCCTGACTTTCACTGGAAGAGCATGATTTTTATATATTTTTAATGTTTTTCGGCTGTATGTATGGTGGCCATGGGTGGGGGGAGTACCTGTAAATATTGACTGGGCAACTTGCACCTCAGATGTGGACAATTTGTAATGTGCTCTGACTGTGAAGATGACTGTTTAAATTCAGTGGCTTCTCCTTTTTAGATGTGAGCTTACATTCACTGCAACCCATCCAATATTCAGGTGGCCTGCGAGGTGCACCCAATGGCAACGAACAGCATGAGGCGCTTGGGATAATTTGGTGTCTCACCCAATGCATTACCCCTTCAAGAGGGAGGAGAGTGACACATCCCCAAATTACTTATTTCCTTCTTGCTTTGTTTCTTTCTCCATTGAAACTCTCCAGATGATTTATTCTGTTTATGACATTGGGGATGTGCATGCCCAGTAAAAATGCTTTGAAATAGACATCTGGCTAATAGATATTTTCAGTTTAAATTTGAGAATTAATGGTTATTAAAGTGAGGAATAAAACTAATGGAGCATTATTAAGTGGTATTAAATGAAGTATAATGGGAATTTGGGTTTCCCATTTGGATTTTTTTTACTTGTTCATTTTTTCAGGATTGGGGCATCAATGACCAAGCTAATGTTTATTGGCTACTTCTAATTGCCCTTGTGAGGTGGAGGTGAGGCTGCCTTCTTGAATCCCTGCAGTCGTTCTAGTGGAGGTGTCATCTCAGGTATGCACTGCATTGAGTTTCTCCAGCACACTTGTGTTTTGCCCAATATCCCAGTCTCTGCAAATTTTCTTCTTTAGCTCCCCTGCTATGCTTTTTAATTTAGACACACAACACAGTAACAGCCACCCAATTGATGTACAACCCTGGGTACATTTCAAACGGTGGGAAGAAACCAGAGCCCCTAGGGCACACATGTCAAACTCTGTCCCGCGGGCCAAATTTGGCCAGCGATATAATTATATTTGGCCCGCAAGATCATTTCAAAAATGTATTAGAGGTGGCCCGCCCTGCAGCGAGAGCCAATGCTGTTTTTCGGTAATGTCACCCCCACCATCCTCCCCCTTCATTGCACATCCTTCCCCACCCCCTAACTATCCCCTCCCCCCTAAAACCACCCCCCTTAAAAGATGGCCAGAATATTCTCAAAAAGGAATCCAGAATGGTAAAGTTCCACAAACCTTCTGCTGGGAATCCCAACAACACCCGGGCATCAGATCCACGGGACGCGGAGGGAGCAAGAGTGTTGCAGGTTGACCGTGCAAACTTTGAGAACGGGGAAAACAAAATTGTAACACAAGAAGTCTGTCGATGTCATCAGCCGGCAAGCCAGTTGGAAGGCTCCCCGCACAACCAGTCACTTCTCCCACCTTTTGAGCGGTGCGGCGGATTGGCGAGCGCCTGTGATTTCCTGTCAGCGCGACGGACATGGCAGGCTGCGCACGGCCCCCGCTGTTCCGCAAAGGCTGATCGGCAGCGCGCTGGGCCTGAGTGGGTGGGTAAGCAGGGGTGGGCAGAGGGTGTAGGTGAGGAGTAATGGGCAGGGGAAGTTATGGTGGTGCGAGGGGCAGTTAGAGGGAGGGATGAGTAGAAGGAGGGGTGGATAGGGAAGAGGTAAAATGGGAGGTGCAGGGCGAGTAGGGGAGGGGTGATTAGAGGGTGAAAGACGGGTAGAGGGAGGAACAGGTTGAGGGGAGAGGCAGTAGAGGAGCGTGTATAGGATGGGGTGGGTAGAGGCAGAGCGAGTGGAGTGAGGGGTGAGTAGAGGTTGGGTAAAGCACTGGTCAGGTAGAGGGATGGTGGGTCGAGGGTGAATAGAGGCCTAGAGCCTGAGGAGTGAGCAGGAAATGCTGAGTCCTGATGCAGGCCAAAATGGACACAGCCTGTGAATGCTGACTACATCTCCACAGGGACCAAATATGTTTCCCTCAGGTCAAGCAAAGGGTGAACTTGAGCTACCTACTCCTTACCTGTAACATTATCCTCCTAAAGTTATATCCTAAAGTTGAAAGAAGAGAAAACATGCAGATGTTGTTGAAAATTTTCAATAAATATTTAGTTCGGCCCTCGACTTAGTCCAAGTTTTTAATTTTGGCCCTCCATGAATTTGAGTTTGTCACCCCTGCCCTAGGGGAAAACCCACACAGACACAGGGAGAATGTACAAACTCCTTACAGACAGTGCGGCATTCGAACGCTAGTCATTGGCATTGTAACTGCTACACTAACCAAGCTATGGGGGAGAGATTTCCAGGATTGACAGGCAATGAGAATGAAGACAAAATCAGCACAGTAGGGACGGTGAGTTAGTTAGAGGGAAACCTGGGGGTGAAGGGCAGCCTTGATGCATGATTGCGCAAGAGTTTATCTCTGTGAATTAACATCTTGATGTTGGAGAATCCAAATGTTGGAATCTGGCATCAGAGACATTCTGGAAAATAGTGCATGGCAATTTGGAGAAAGGCAGTAAGACAGAGAAATACATGTGGACAGAGGTATGCAGGATAGAAAGGAGTCAAAAGGTAAGACATGGCAGGTGGGAGAGGTAGGGGAGAGAGAGAAAAGATACTGAGAGCACGAGAAAGTATAATGGAGAGGGGAATGTGCAGAGAGGGAGAGAGAGGTTGTGAGAGAGAGAGCAAGTAAGAGAAATGCGATGTAGAGAGATTAAAAATGGAGAACAGTTTAGAGAGACAATATGGAAAGTGCAGCCAGATTCCATCCCATGTTCAGAGGGGAACAGAAATTGTGGTTCAGCTGTGTAATTGGGTCAGTTCAGGAGCTCGACACATGTGTGACTGCGTTAAAGCAGCTTCTGTTTCTGACCACATTCCAATGTCCTAATTTCACATGTGACGTTGCCTTGTTCAGGTAGCGGACACCTGATTCCATTGTTCCCACCTCTTGTTTACCTGCTCCTCCACTCACACCTGCCTCCCCCCCCCCCCCCCACTTTTCCCATAATGGTTTCTCCCTCCCACTTGTCTCTTAACCTCACACACCTTCTATCCATTTGTCTATCACCTATGGACCTCTCCCTCAGAGGTGATAGAGAGGTGACCTTTACCCCAGCTTATTTCCCCATTTATATTCCACTTCATTATCATCTCACTGCACGTACAGTATAAAACCAGATGAAATAACGCTTCTCTGGACACATTACACTGCATATAATAATCAAAATAAATATATGTAGGTATTTTGGGATGGTTGATGGAGTTACATACTGTTCATCAATCTCACAGCCTGCAGGAAGAAGCTATTTCCCAGCCTGACAGTCCTGATTTTGATGCTCCCGTATCACCTCCTTGATGGTAGTGGCTAAAAGATATTGTATACTGGATGGAAAGGACCCTCAGTAATTTTACCTATTCTATCTGAGTCTTGAGAAAGGGTCCCAGTCTGAAACTTTTACTGACCATTTCTACCCAATGCTAAGGAGGTTTGGCATGTCTCCCTTGTCCCTCAACAACTTCTGCCACAAGCATCCTTGCTGGGTGTACGGGAGCCTCTCTGCTCAAGATAGGAAGTAGCTACAGACATTGGTGTATGTAAACTTCCCTCTCTTCCATTGGATGCTACCGGACCTGCTGAATCCCTCTAGCGATTCTTTGTCTGCACTGAACATACTTGCTTGGGACACTCTGAGCACACACTCCAAATCCATGAGAATCTCTAGAAATTTTGGATGCTGTAATCTATCAGCAAACAACGAGCTGCTGAAGAACTCATTGGTCATGTAGCATCAGTGGAGAGAAATAGTCAACATTTACATTTCGGGTTGGGACCTTTTTCCAGTTTCAGTTCAATATAATTGTTGCAAAAAATCCTGTCAAATGTTCCATCTTTCTAATGTGCTCATAATGCCCACACATTGAAAGGATAAGACAATTGTAAAGGATTCTTACAATGAACAAGATCATGGAAGATGCCCTTCTATTTAATTGAGAACTCCATCATTGTTGCCTCTCAACCAACAGCATGATAGGAGTTTAGCCTAATGACTGGAGAGTCTTCTACACCCAGTAAATTGGTCACCATGTCTTCAGATATCTAAGTTTAAATTTAATATTTGTCACAAAATATCTATTAGCGTGAGAAGGGTTCTTCTGCAAGCAGTCTAACAGATTATCCCTAATATTCATCTTCTTTGGCTTGGCTTCGTGGACGAAGATTTATGGAGGGGGTAAAAGTCCACGTCAGCTGCAGGCTCGTTTGTGGCTGACAAGTCCGATGCGGGACAGGCAGACACGGTTGCAGCGGCTGCAGGGAAAAATTGGTTGGTTGGGGTTGGGTGTTGGGTTTTTCCTCCTTTGCCTTTTGTCAGTGAGGTGGGCTCTGCGGTCTTCTTCAAAGGAGGTTGCTGCCCGCCAAACTGTGAGGCGCCAAGATGCACGGTTTGAGGCGATATCAGCCCACTGGCGGTGGTCAATGTGGCAGGCACCAAAAGATTTCTTTAGGCAGTCCTTGTACCTCTTCTTTGGTGCACCTCTGTCACGGTGGCCAGTGGAGAGCTCGCCATATAACACGATCTTGGGAAGGCGATAGTCCTCCATTCTGGAGACGTGACCCACCCAGCGCAGCTGGATCTTCAGCAGCATGGACTCGATGCTGTCGACCTCTGCCATCTCGAGTACTTCGACGTTAGGGATGAAAGCGCTCCAATGGATGTTGAGGATGGAGCGGAGACAACGCTGGTGGAAGCGTTCTAGGAGCCGTAGGTGATGCCGGTAGAGGACCCATGATTCGGAGCCGAACAGGAGTGTGGGTATGACAACGGCTCTGTATACGCTTATCATACAGCTGTGCAAAAAGCACAATATAGAGTATCGAGCCATAGAACACTTCAGCGCTTCTAGTCTGTGCTGAACCATTTTTTCTGCCTAGTCCCACTGACCTGAACCCAGTCCATGGCCCCCTGTACCTCTCCCATCTGCGTTCCTGTCCAAATTCTTCATAAATATTAAAATTGATCCCACATTTACCTCTTCAGCTGGAAGCTTGTTCCACACCCCCTCTGGTTTATATCTCACCAACCCTCAGTGGAAAAAGCCTATCTACATTTACTCTGTCTATCCCCCTCATAATTTTAAATACCTCTATCTTATCTCCCCTCATTCCTCTACACTCCAGGGAATAAAGTCCTAACCTGTTGTAACTCAGTTCCTGAAGTCAGGGCAACATCCTAATAAATCTTCTCTGCACTCTTTCTATCTTGTATCTTTCCTGTAGTTAGGTGACCAAAACTGCACACCATGTTCCACATTTGGCCTTTGCTATAACATCCCAACTCCTATACTCAATTGCTATCAGGATTGCAATCAAAAGAAAGATCAATTAAATCACTAAGCAAGGGCAGTGTGAGAGCACTGTTGTGGGGTTCATTCTGGAGCCTGATAGCTGTGGGGAATAAACTGTCCTTAAATCTGTTGGTGCATGCTTTCACACTCTTTATCCTTCTCCAAGATCAGAGGATGGAGAAGAGTGTGTGTTTGGGGTGCGATGCATCCATTTGTACATTGGCTGCCCTTCCTAGGAAGTGGGAGATGGAAATAGAGTCAGTGGAAGAGAGGGGTTTGGGTGATGTTCTGAGTTACATTCACCAACTTCTGTGGCTCCTCCCGATCTTGAGATGAGCAGCTCCCGTTCCACCCTGTGATGCATTCAGCGAGGATGCTTCCGGTGGTGCACCTGCATTTGTTGAGGGAGAAGGGGGACACGCCAAGCTTCCTTAGTCTTGTTAGAAAGTAGAGGCACTGTGTGCTTTCTTGACAGCATGCTTGTTCAAGGTCAGGCTATTGGAGATGCTTGCACCGAAGAGCTTGAAACTATCTGCTCCTTCCACTATTAATATGGACAGGGGTGTGGTCTCAATCCTCTCCCTCCTGCAGACAAATGATCACCTGTATCTTATTAACGTTGAGAGAGGGGTTACCTCGGCACCTTCCCACTAGACTTTCAATCTCCTTGTATTCCATCTCATCGTTATTTGGAGCCCAATCCAAAGCTGTGGTGTTGGCAGAGGGCTTGAAGCTGGAGTTGGGATGAGATTTGCCTGCACTTCTTGGCCCCATCCTTAAAGCATCTTTTTGAGGATGAAAATCAAAGGAAGGCCCTGCTGATGCTGGAAAAAAGGACAAAAGAAATGGCAGCTGCTGGAATCTAAAATGAAGAAAGGGACTTAGAAGAACTCAGCAGGTCCAGCAGAATTATTGCCTCTTAATCCTTTAGATTTAAGATTCTTTTGTTTTCAAGAAATCAAATAGAAAATGTAATTTTACACAAAATTTCCTTTAGTCTGGGATGGGGGTGGGGGTTGGTCTCCCTGTTTTCTGCTGCATTGCATCAGTCCTCTGCTTCCCCAGGATCTGCAGCCCCTTGCAGTTGCTGCCGAACACATCCTGGGTGCAGACCCGGTGGTCACAGGATTTTAAAATAAAACACCGTTGGCTCCTTTAACAGGCTGTTTAAAGCCTGCATGGAGCCGACAGCAGTTGGACTGGGAAGTTGGACTCCATGGTGGGGGGTGGGGGGGGGAGCACTGGGTCTCCTCTTCCCACTCCCACAGGACAACATCAGTGGAAGGGCTGCAGTCACAGCAGTTCTGGCAGCAGCATCTATTTTTTATATTTCATTTGTTAGCAGCGGCGTTCAGTTGTGCCACTGTTCTCGACTACATTAGGAGATGGTTTCTCTCATTGATTATAATTTAAGAATACGGCACGGTAACAGGACTGTGAGCCCATGCCACCCAAATCAACCTACTGTCTTTGGAATGTGGAAGGAAATTGGAGCATCAGGTGAAAGCCCACGTAGGTTTGTACGTAGGAAAAGCGTACAAACTCTGGATTCGATCCTGGGTCGCTGGCGCTGTAATAACATTGTGCTCGCTACGATGCTCACCGTGCTTCCAGCGGATCCCTTTCCCTCCCCCTCACCTTGTTTTCCTACTTACACTGCAGCAAAGGAGCCTCTGTCTAGTCGGTCTCCCCTGGTAATTGCAGCAGTCAGTCCTGATTATGTCTAGGTGAAGTCTGACTGCTTTTTCTTGAACATTTCCACATCTGTTTGGTGGTAAAGGAAAAGTTAAGAGTTATACCCTCATCTTGTATCCAATTCCAAAGAAGTGAACTGCAATATTTTGCCTGAATTCCTTATAATCCTATCAAGCTGTGGAATACTGGTTGAAAGTGTTTCAAATGAATAGGACCCGTGTTCTAAAACATTACAACATGCAAATTTGGATCTGTATTGTGTTAATAGCAGCTAGGCCGAAGGATTTAAACAGATGGGAATGTTTCCATGTTATCCAGTTTGGCAACAGACTCAGGGATCAAACTTAAATAGTGTATTATGAATTCCCTTACAAAGTTGTAATTAGCACAATATGCAGACGCACCCTTCCATCTCTGACATATTCCTGACCGAACAAATAGTATTAAGTTTGGGGTGTTCTTGATGGGATTGATACGTTAAGTTTAAATAAACCCTTGGCACATATCATGGTGAAATCTCTTGACGCCTCCAGTTGAATTCAACATAGTTCAACTCATTGCTCAAATTAAACCTGATGCGGTGAGCTTGTCATTACAATGAATTGTGTATTGCCAAGTGTACCCAGTGCAGTGAAGTACAGTGAGATTACATCTCAGTACAAGTGGCGATAAAAACCCTGATGAAGGGTTCCAACCCACGATGTCTCTTAAGTTTGTTCAACAGATTGTAATTTTTCTTTTTGCTCCAAATTCATCTGCAGTCTTTCGTATGTCTCCAGTGAAAAACTTGGTCTTGTGGGCTATTAAGGCAAGTCAACCTATCCTTGAATGCAACAGGCAGTGCAAATTTAAAAAAAAATAAAGTGTGGAGTATTAGTGTTATAGAGAAAAAGTTTGGTTCAAGCAATAAAAGGGTAGCATAATTTCACTGATAACAGAGGGGAAGAGACAGTCCAACAACGTTCCTCTGTTGTCATGTACATAAATACACAAAATGTGTTTCCTTTGCCCTGTGGAGACAAACTGAGATGCTGTATTGGGAAGGGTTGTGGCTGTCATGTGATAGCATGCCCCCCCCTTAGTCAGAGGACACACCAGCTGCCAATCAAGGTTTGGTTCCACCCCACCCTTTAGTGCACACCTTGTTGGATCCATGTAAATGATCAGATCTGGATTCTCTAGCTTGTCTGTACTTGGTCATTGGATTAACCCTCCTAGTACCGAGCCATTTTAACCTGCTAACAACCTGGTCTGGACCCTCCAGCATTATAAAGGTGCCATATGCTCTTTGTTCTCTCTCTTTGCCAGCTTGGGACCACCCTGCTTCGCTCCAGACCTAGAAATGTGGAAGGGCACTGGAGAAACTGTTGGTAAGATGTGCACTGTTAAAAGGGTTGGGAGCATTTAATTAATGTCCCTTGTTGCATAGAGCCATGCCTGCATTGAGTTAAGGGGTGGTGGGGCATCATAGTGATTTTTCCCTGATCATTGTATGTACCAGTTCATTGTGTGTGTATATTTTGTTCCCATGCTATTTTCCCCCATGTTCATTACTGTCCAATATTACTTTCCTACGGCTGCCGTAAACTCTCTGTGTGTGTATGCGCGCTGCATCAGTTACCATTTCCCACACTTGCCTTCTTAAATAAAATCCATCCAAACCTGTTTCCTCACTCACAACAGGCCTCACTAGTCCAGCGTCCCAAATGAGACAAGAAAGAGAAGCAAAAGAGAGTTGCCACAATTTGGATGGCATGGTTAGTGCAGTGGTTGGTGCAGTGCTGTTACAGTGCCAGCAATCTGGCTTTAAAATCCAGTGCCGTCTGCAAGTAGTTTGAAAGTTCTCCCATATTCATGTCGATTTCCTCCTGGTGCTATGGTTTCACTCATCTTCCAAAAATATACAGGGTTTGGAGGTTAATTGGTGTATTTGGGCAGCAAGGATTCATGGGCCGGAAGGACCTGTTACCAGGCTGTATCTCTAAATCATTGAAAAAGAAATGGAGTCCCTTCAGGGGCACTGAATGTCTGTGGATCCTGCCACCTCCTCTGATGCTGCCACCTCCTGTCCATTCCAGCGGTGATCCCAGGCTCCAGGTGTCCGAGTCACCCTCCTTGGCCCTGGTTCCCAACCCCTGATAAAATCAGGAAGCAGTCATTTCCCAAGGCCCTTGGGGACTCCTGCTCACCATTGGCTGGTTCCCACGAGCGGGTCTCGAGCAGTCCCTCTATGAGTCCGTCAGCCTCTGGATCCTTTGCTGGTTCGCTGCTGTGGTCCCCTCCTCTGTAGGGTCCTCCCCTGACCTCATTCTTGGTGGAGGTTGTGTCCTCTGTTCTGGTTTTCTAATGTGAGGTTCATTCAGGAGTCCAATGACAACAGGAACGAATCTGGTGGTGCATGACCTCACACCCGTGAACCTTTTTCTTGACTGGAGGGGGATGAAGATTTCTGCAGATCCTGGAAAGGTAGAGTAGCAGCTGTGACCCTGTGTTTAATAAAGGAAAGGGCCCACTCACGTGGCAGCATTACTTTGCTTCTCTTTTGCTCATTGGCAGCGACTCCAGGCAAGTAGTGCCTCTTTGCTTCCCTTTACGGTGAGCAAACGTGGTTGAATTTTGTGTGTTTACATACATGGCAACAAAGTGGAACGTGAACATTGGCTCTCGAACACCCAAGTGCCCTCTTAATTTCCTTCTCAAGTGACTAGAACCAAAGGTTGACAGTGTCTTCAGTGGTAAAATTGGGAGTTTAATCTTTGTATTTTCAATTAAAATCCATTTTAAAAAATGTTTTATTTTTAATGATTAAGATTAACATCACAGGAGCGAAGGTTCTCAAGAAAATACTTATTTCATTAATAATGGGTTGGGAATCTCCATTTCCCTGGTCCTGTTGCTGTTTGGGGTGGATCCCTCCCCCTCTAGGAGGTGGGAATATAATTTTGAAACCTGACTTGGCTGTCGTCCATCACCTAGATTGTGAACAGCAGTACCTGTAGCATAATCAAAATTCCTGTGCACTGAGAACACCAAGGCTCACTGGAGGAGACCTCAACAAATCCCCATTGCTTTTTGTTGGTCACACAGACAGCCTTTCCACCCATCTAGTAGGGCCTAGCCATCAACTTGCATAAATCTTGAGATTTCCCCATCCACTAATAGCATTGTGGGTGCGCCCACACCTTGAGGACTGCAGCGGATCAAGAAGGCAGCTCCCCACCACTTCATTCAAGGGAGGTTAGAGATAGGTAATTAAATGTTGGCTCAGCCTGTGAAGCCCACATCCTTTGAATGAAGCAACAACATTCCCCATTCTCCCCCCCCCCCATATTGTACCACTCATCTCAACCACGAGACTGCACCACCCCCAGTTACACCCATGTGACCAATTAACCGACTAACCTCATGTGCCTTTGGAATGTCAGAGGAAACCAGATCACTTGTCCTTAGAGACAGCAATGGATTTGAGCCAGGGTTGCTGGGGCTGTAATAGTGTTGCACCAGACACTACACGAACCACTTGGGCTTTACAGCAACCAATAAACCTACTGATCAGCATGCCTTTGGATTGTGGGTAGAAACTGGCACATTTACAGGGAGAAGTAAACACAAAAATCTGTAGACACTGTGGTTGAAATAAAAGCACTCAGCAGGCAAAGGTAAAAATACATGACCAACGTTTCAGGCTTGAGCCCTTTGTCAAGGATTGGGAAAATGTTGGCAGGCATCCGAACAAAAGGGTAGGGGGGGGCAGATGTGTGGTCACAAAGGCAGGACGTGAGATGTGGAAAAGGGAGGGAGGGGACAGGAGCAATCAAGGGGAGGAGAGGGAGGAGAACTGGGAGGGGAAGGAGGGAAGGGGAAGAGGAGAGCAGGTTAGCAGAAACCAGAAAAATCTATGTTAATGCCATCTGGCTGGAGAGTGTCCAGATGGAAAATCAGGTGTTGTTCCTCCAATTTGCAGATGGTCTTCTTGGGACAGTACATAAGGCCATGGACAGACATGTGAGTGAGGGACTGTGACACAGAACTGAAATGGTTGATCTCTGGGAGGCCTCTGTCACTGGTGCGGACAGAGCAAAGGTGCTCAGCGAAGTGATCTCCCCATCTGCACCAGAGAAGGCCACTTGGAGAGGACCGGATGTAGTAAATCAGTCCTAGTAAATCAGGACTGCAGATACACAAATCAAGTGTTGCTTCACTTGAAAGTCCTGAAACAGAGAAAACGGGGAACACCACACAGACAACACCAGAGGTCAGGATTGAACCAAGGACTCTGGTGGTGTGAGGCAGCAGCTCTTCTTGCTGTGTCACCCTATTGTTACCAAGAGTTGGTAACAATTAAGTTCAGTATTAGATCATCTATGCTGCAGTCAGGAGGAGACTCCCTTCTGAGAGTTTGGTGCTGAAGCAGTAGTCCCCGGTATTCCCAGCAGATGGCAGTGTCTTTCCTTATCCAACCTTAAACAATGAGAGGAAAAACGAATCTGCTGGAAGAACTCAGTTCAAGATTCAATTTATTGTCATGTAATAGAGACAGTGCAATATTGCACAGACGTTTTCGTCTGTTGTAAGGCAGACAGCTTCGCTAAGGGCAGAAATTGCCTGAAGTGCCTCTTACAGTCAGAGAAAGAGAAGCAAAAGAGAGTCTCTCCCCCACACCCCCCCACCCCAGGTCACCGAGTGTCCATGGATATGTAACCAGCACTCCCAAAGCCTCTGCAGCCATACAGAGTCCAGTCCAAATCGCGTGGACAACAGATGCCTTGGAGTTCACGTTACAAGTGGACACCCAACATCTCACTCGCCAGGAAGGCACAACAGCGACTGCACTTCCTGGGAAGACTGAAGTGGGCAAGGCTACTGGCCAGAATCACATCAACCTTTTACTGGAGCTCTACTGAGAGCATCCTGGCCGGTTGCATCACAGTGTGGTATGGTTGCTGCAGAGAAATGGATTGGAGGTCATTCCACAGGACCATAATAGTGGTAGAGAGAATCACTGGATTCTCTCCCTCGACCTAATCTACTGGGATCGTTGACTGAAGAGAGCACTCAAAATCATTGAAGACCCCTTTCACCATCATTCAGCTGCTCCTGTCAGGAAACAGACACAGGGGTATCAGAGCCAGCATGACCAGGCTGAAGAACACAGGCAGTGAGAATGCTGAATGACCAAAGGACCTGCTCACACTATCCATCTGAGACTGTCATATTTCTGAAACAATATTTATTTATTTATTTGCATATATAAATACTTGTCCTGCCTATGTATTGTCTGTACGTATGTTTTGTCTGGTTGTGCGTCTGCATGTTTTGCACTGAGGACTGGAGAACGCTATTTCATCGGGTTGCATTGCAGAGTTCTCTCCAGTCTTAAAAAAATTTTTTACTAGAATTTTTTTTTCTGATCCTCAACCAATGCTGCATCCCCTTTACTCGGCTGCACCAGGAGTAAACGCACGCAGGCCGATTCCAGTGCGCACCGCTCCATAACTGTGGACAGCGGTCGTAGATCTCCAGAAATGGTTCGACCTAAAAGGGGAGGCAGGCCTCTTTAGCCCGGTTAAGCAACCTGCAGAGGAGAAGGTCACTCCGATATAAAACCTACAACCCAAGGACCTCGCTGCCACGTCCCAGCTTGCTTGGTCACGGCACATGAACCATGGGTGTAAAGGGTGGGGCCAGTACTGCGCACACTGCACTCCATCTAAAACCTCCTTTGCGCAGGCCCGAGGACAGGTCCACGTCTACCCCTCAAAAGATGCACACAAACTCAAGCTAGCATGTTGGAACATCAGAACCATGCTAGACAAGGCTGAAAGCCACCGACCTGAACGATGGGTCTGCCCTCATCGCACATGAACTCCTCAGACTCAACATCGACATAGCCGCTCTCAGCGAAGTCTGCCTTGCAGATGTAGGCAGCCTCCAAGAACATGGCGCGGGCTACACACTCTAATGGTCTGGCAAGCCTCAGGCTGAACGACGCCTATCTGGTGTTGGCTTCATGGTCAAGAACTCCATTGCCTCCAAACTCGAAAACCTCCCGACAAGCCACTCTGACCGGATCATGTCCATGCGACTCCCACTTCAAAACAAGCAACGCATCACTCTCATCAGCGTCTATGCTCCAACCCTTCAGAAAAGAACAAGTTCTACACTGATCTGCGCAACCTCATCCAACGCACCCCTACAGCCGACAAGGTTGTCATCCTTGGCGACTTCAATGCTCGCGTCGGCAAAGACTCAGAAACCTGGCCAGGAATCCTTGGCAAGCATGGTGTCGGCAAGTGCAATGACAATGGGCGCCTCCTGTTGGAACTCTGCGCAGAACAGCGGCTTGTCATTACTAACACCCTTTTCCAGCAGAGAGACAGCCTGAAGACTACCTGGATGCATCCCCGATCAAAACATTGGCACCTCCTGGACTACGTTCTGGTGCGAGAAAGAGACAAACGAGATGTGCTCCACACCAGGGTCATGCTCAGCGCGGAATGCCACACTGACCACCGGCTTGTTCGCTGCAAGCTCAACCTTCACTTCAAGCTAAAGTTTAAGAACAGTGGAGCCCCCAGAAAGAGGCTCAATGTTGGAAACTTGCAGTCAGACGTAATGAGAGGAAACTTCCAGGCAAACCTCCAAGCAAACCTCCAAGCAAAGCTCGAGGATGTAAACTGCCTCACGGACACGTCTCTGAAACCCTCTGGGATCAGCTAAAAATGGCCATACTGCAATCCACTGAAGAGGTACTGGGCTTCTCTTCCAGGAAAAACAAGGACTGGTTTGATGAAAACAACCAGGAAATCCAGGAGCTGCTGGCAAAGAAGCGATCTGCCCACCACGCCTTCCATCTCGCATGCAGACACCTTCAGCGCAAACTCCGGGAGATCCAAAATGAGTGGTGGACTAGCCTCGCCAAGCGAACCCAACTCAGCACCGATATTGGCGACTTCAGGGGTTTTTGTGAGACACTAAAGGCGGTGTACGGCCCCTCACCCCAAGTCCAAAGCCCTCTGCGCAGCTCAGATGGCGAAGTCCTCCTCAGCGACAAGATCTCCATCCTCAATCGATGGTCAGAACACTTCCAAACCCTTTTCTGTGCCAACCGCTCAGTCCAAGAATCCGCCCTGCTCCAGCTCCCTCAACAACCCTTGAGGCTAGAGCTGGATGAGGTCCTTACCCAGGAAGAGACATATAAGGCAATTGAACAACTGAAAAGTGGCAAAGCAGAGGTCTGGAAGGCTGGCGGCAAAGCTCTGCATACCAAACTGCATGAGTTTTTCATGCTCTGCTGGGACCAAGGAAAGCTGCCTCAGGACCTTCGTGATGCCATCATCATCACCCTGTACAAAAACAAAGGTGAGAAATCAGACTGCTCAAACTACAGGGGAATCACGCTGCTCTCCATTGCAGGCAAAATCTTCGCTAGGATTCTCCTTAATAGACTAATACCTAGTGTCGCCGAAAATGTCCTCCCAGAATCACAGTGTGGCTTTCGCACAACAGAGAAACTACTGACATGGTCTTTGCCCTCAGACAGCTCCAAGAAAAGTGCAGAGAACAAAAAAAGGACTCTACATCACCTTTGTTGACCTCACCAAAGCCTTTGACACCGTGAGCAGGAAAGGTTTGGCAAATACTAGAGCGCCTTGGATGCCCCCCCAAGTTCCTCAACATGGTTATCCAACTGCACAAAAACCAACAAGGTCGGGTCAGATACAGCAATGAACTCTCCGAACCCTTCTCCATTGACAATGGCGTGAAGCAAGGCTGCATCCTCGCACCAACCCTCTTTACTATCTTCTTCAGCATGATGCTGAAACAAGCCAAAAAGACCTTAACAATGAAGACGGTGTTTACATCCGGTACCGCACGGATGGCAGTCTCTTCAATCTGAGGCACCTGCAAGCTCACATCAAGACACAAGAGCAATTTGTCCGTGAACTACTCTTTGCAGACGATGCCGCTTTAGTTGCCCATTCAGAGCCACCTCTCCAGCGCATGATGTCCTGTTTTGCGGAAACTGCCAAAATGTTTGGCCTGGAAGTCAGCCTGAAGAAAACTGAGGTCCTCCATCAGCCAGCTCCCCATCATGACCACCAGCCCCCTCACATCTCCATCGGGCACACTGAACTCAAAACGGTCAACCAGTTTACCTACCTCGGCTGCACCATTTCATCTGATGCAAGGATCGACAAAGAGATAGACAACAGACTCGCCAAGGCAAATAGCGCCTTTGGAAGACTACACAAAAGAGTCTGGAAAAACAACCACCTGAAGAAACACACAAAGATCAGTGTGTACAGAGCTGTTGTCATACCCACACTCCTGTTCGGCTCCGAATCATGGGTCCTCTACTGGCATCACCTACGGCTCCCAGATCGCTTCCATCAGCGCTGTCTCCGCTCCATCCTCAACATTCATTGGAATGACTTCATCACCAACATCCAAGTACTCGAGATGGCAGAGGCCGACAGCATCGAATCCATGCTGCTGAAGACCCAACTGCATGGAGTGGGTCATGTCTCCAGAATGGAGGACCATCGCCTTCCCAAGATCGTGTTCTATGGCGAGCTCTCCACTGGCCACCGAGACAGAGGTGCACCAAAGAAGAGGTACAAGGACTGCTTAAAGAAATCTCTTGGTGCCTCCCACATTGACCACCGCCAATGGGCTGATATGGCCTCCAACCGTGCATCTTGGCGCCTCACAGTTCGGTGGGCAGCAACCTCCTTTGAAGAAGACCACAGAGCCCACCTCACTGACAAAAGACAAAGGAGGAAAAACCCAACACCCAACCCCAACCAACCAATTTTCCCTTGCAACCGCTGCAACCGTGCCTGCCTGTCCCGCATCGGACTTGTCAGTCACCAACGAGCCTGCAGCAGACGTGGACATACCCGTCCATAAATCTTCATCCGCGAAGCCAAGCCAAAGAAAAGAAGAAGTTGTACAATCAGAAGACAACTTTAAAAAATAGGTCAGTCTCATTTTGTTAGATACGCCCAGCAGGTCCCCCCACCCCCTCTCATGGTCCATAACCACTCAAGGCTATTAATGCTGTTTTTAACTGGATTTCTCAGTCTATTGGCAGAGGGAGATGTCGATGGAGTGCATGCAAGGGAGGGATCAATGGGCACCCACCACATGACCCAGTGATGATGAAGGAACAGCTGCACATTTTCCAGTGGAGCAATGAAGGATGAGAGATAGAGATGTTCATAAGAGTATGAGGGGATAAGGTGGACAGCCATCGTCTTTTTCCTGGGGTGATAATCACAAATACCAGAAGGCACCTCTTTAAGGAAAATTTAGGGGAGATGTTAAAGGTAGGTTTTTTTTAACGCAGAGAATAGTTGGTTACCTGGAATGTATTGCTGGAGGTGGTAGTGGAGGCTGGCGCAATAGGACATTCAACAGCTCTTTTTGCTGTGTCACCAGGTCTATCCAAGAGTTGGTAACAATTAAGTTCAGTATTGGATCATCTACACCGTAGTCAGGAGGAGGCCTCCTTCTGAGAGTTTGGTGTTGAAGCAGTAGTCCCTGGTATGCCCAGCAGATTTGCATTGCGCTTAGCACAAAGCCTCAACAGCGCCAGCGATCAGAACCTGGGTTCGAATCCCATGCTGTCAGTAAGGAGTTTGTACATTCTTCTTGTGTTTGCATGGGTTTTCCCCGGGGCTCCTGGGTTTCCTCCCACCTTTTGAAATGTACCAGGGGTGTAGGTTAATTGGGTGGCACAGAGTTGTGGGCCGAAATGGCCTGTTACTGTGCTATATGTCTAAATTTAAAATTAAAAAAATTAAAAATTTAAAAGTCTTAGACTGGCACATGGATGTAAGAACAATAGAAGGGTTTTGGGCGTGAGGGTGGGAATGATTAGATTGTTGTGCAATAGGTTTACAGAGGTTGGCCCAGCCTCGAAGCTACAGGCAAGGCACGACTCTAATGCAGATAAATGGGATGTGTGGATGGGGCAAAATGGTCAACACGAACCTTATAGGCTGAACCACTGATCTCAGGGTAACTTGAGTAGAAAGATAGTGATGGAACTGAATCCTGGAACTGTGAGGGGTCTTCCCTTGGGAAGGCAGGCTTGGACAAAGTGCTGTAGTGTCCCACACAGGCAGATGAAGAGGATTCCATCAGCTGTGGTTGTGGAGGTGGAGCTGTGATGAGTTGAAAGTTGGGTGTGCATTGCAGGCTATTTAACTCTTTGATTTAGTAACCTGGACATTCCTGGAATTGGATGAGTAATTTTCTAATAAATCGATGAAAGATATATTGGCTTTGGAGACAGTGCAGAACAGGTTCACCAGGTTGTTTCTGGAAATTAAGGGGTTATCTATTGAGGAGAGATTGAATCTCCTGGGTCAATACACATTTGGAAGAATAGGAGGGGATCTGATGGAAACGTAAAATAATTGTAAAAGGAATGGATACGATAGAAGGAGGGACATTGTTTCCACTGGCAAGTGAGAGTAGAACTGGGGGACAGAGCCTTAAGGTTCAGGGGAGGTGAAGACAGAGATGAGGTGTTCTCTGGGGGCTCTGGTTTTCTTCCACCATTCAATACGTACAGGGGGTGTAGGTTAATGGGGTGTGAATTGGGCAGTACGGACTTGTGGGCCGAAATGGCCTGTTATAAATTTTTTTTAAATTAAACCAAATGACATGGGTTAAGGGTGAAAGGGTAAAAGTTTAGGGGGAACATAAGGGGGAGCTTCTTCACACAGAGAGTGTTGAACGAGCTGCAGCTGAAGTGGTGAATGTGGGCTTGATTTTAACATTTAAGAAGAATTTGGACAGGTACATGGATTGGAGAGGTATGGAGGGCTGTGGACCGGGGGACTAGGCAGAAAAGCAATTCGGCAGAGACTAGAAGGGCTGAAAGGGCCCTTTTATGTGCTGTAATGTTCTATGGTTCTATGAAAGGAATAGATCAGGTGAACACAGAGTGTCTTTTTTTCAGAGCAGGGGAATTGATAACCAGACCTTTTTTTTACAGAGGCTGGTGGGTGCATGGAATGGACTGCTGGAGGCAGGTACTACTACGATGGTTATGAAACAGGGATAGGATGGGTTTAGAGGGGCCAAATGCTGGCAGGTGGGACATTTTGGTTGGCATGGGCATGTTGTATCCAAGGAGTAGTCTCCACACTATTTGACTACATCTAATACTTAATAAAGGTGAGAGCTGACTGCTTTATTCTCTTAAGAATTGTGAATGAAGGGGAACATTGCTTGATTATGTGAGTATACTCACACCTGACAGAAGAGTGGGAAGATCATTGATCAAGGGGTGGAGGTCTGAGGGACAATGGTGGCCATTTTGCCCGTGCTCTCCAGAACCATATTCCCAGGTGTGGCAACCATTACTGTCCATGATTCCCCTTAACCCCAGATTTCTTGGAGTTTCTGGGCGTTATCCTTGACAGACACAACTCACGCTCCATCCTAGCATGTGATAGAGAACCTCAGCGTTATTGCTAAAGCTCTTAAAATGAAGTGAAGGCTGGAGAATTTGTTTGTACAAGCTCAAACGTTCCTTAAGGAATCCATGGCGCGGTATTTTCTCAGAGATACAAGTAGGAGCAAAAATATCAGCGTAACTCTGAGTGAATCGCAACTGTCACCCACAGGGTTTACCAATGGGTCAGATCGCTTAAACTTGGCAACCAGTGAGTTGCGAGAGAAATGGCCAGTCGATGTTTTGGGGTGGTCAGTACCCCTCATCGAGACTAAAGTAAAAATGTGGTGATATTTCATGTATGGGGGTGTGGGGGGGGAAGAAGCTGGGGAGGGGCCACAAGGCTATAGGCTATTGGTCAGGAGGTAGGGGGAGACTGATAGAGGGAGAGAGTGTGGGGGGAGGAGTTGTTCAGGAGTAGGTAAAGCTCTGCCTCACCGGTAAGGTCTGTGGTCCTGGTTGAAGGTGAGGGGGGAGATGTGGGGACAAGTTCTGTGCTCTCCATCGGCCTTTTTATGGAGTGAGGCCGTTTCAATTAGGGGAAAAGAAGTAGACTTGCCTTTTGTATGGAGTAGGCCTATAAGGTTGATCCAGCGTTGATTTCATGGAGAGTGGTGCTGGGTGGCATCCTCTGTAGCTGCGAGAGGTGGGACAACTGGTCCCATAGTGCCGCCCGTTAACATGAAGTCAAACAAACTCGCTGAGAGGGAAAGTAGCCTATACCAGAAAATGGGGACTGAAGAGCAGGTAGGAATGATGGCTGCAAATTCAAGGACCGCAGATATGAACGTACCTGCGTGCGCACATACAAGGTTTAAAAAATCGTGCCCCTGGGTCGTGGGCTGACAACATCGCAACATTGTCAGCCTGCCACTTGCAGCGGCATTGCCTTTATGGGTGAGTTGGAGCAACTGTGCTGCACTTCTGACTCTATCCTTAGGATGGATCGGAGTCCGTGTGCTGGATTTGCCCTCATAGGTTTTATAGAGGTAGTTTTAGCTTGTCCATCCACTCTAGTTTCGGCCTACCCCAGGTGTAAACGACCACCATTTTCACTTATTTCTTCACTATAAAAAGGCCTCAAGATTACAAACTTTATCCATGTTAAAACATCTTTAATGAGCTAATGGTTGCACAAAACACATTCCGATGTTGGACGATTCCTAACCTGTAGCAGGCAACATGGTATGGGGTGGTACTTCTCAGGGGGAGTTTGTATCAATGAAATGACAAGGGGTGTGATGTTGACTTTGTAAAATAAGGAGGGTTCAGGACAAGTTTTAGCACCTTGCGAGGAGCTGCAGGGAGAACTGCAATAAATTCAAGCGATCACTGGGATGGGTTATGATAAAATCCATCTAGAGCAAACATTCTCCATGTGGACCCTACAACCTCCCCCTTGGGAACCACAGCACATTTCAATAAAAGCCATGTTTTCTTTTCAACTCGTGTAACATAAATGTTTTTTATTAATGTAGTCGATAGGAGAGAAGTACAGAAGAACTTGACTGCTTCACAGGGAATGGGGGTGCCCATGAAGTTTTAGCAGAGGGATGGGCCTTGCTGAAAAAAGGTTGAGAACGGCTAATCTAAAGTTAAAGTTGAAGAACGGCTTGTGGGAACAGCAGAGAGAGGGTTTCTCATCTGAGATATGTAGGCGGAAAATATGCGTCGATCTATGGGTTAATGTTGCATTAGACACAGATCAGAGAGAATATCAGCATAGAATAACCTTTTGTATTTTACACATAATCTTCATTAATTGCATCTGCCACATTTTTTGTAGTGCTTACATTGTTTTGTTTTGCCTGCTAAGTTTAGTTCTATATTGAGTGGTTTTGTCCATCCACTCTAGTTTCGGCCTACCCCAGGTGTAAACGACCACCATTTTCACTGCTTGAGAATTTCTACCATTTTCTGTTTTAATATCAGATTTCTAACATTTGTCAGTCTTTTGCTTTTAGTTGGTCACAAAAAAATGGTCCTTGAGAAGGCCTAACTGAACGGCTGTGAGTGAGTACATGGCCTTTTGATGGACTGCTTCATCACTGATTGAGGATCGACCCCTGAGATGGCAATGGCTGGGTTGGAGTAGACCGACATTTTGTGAGTAGGACGTACCTGAGCACCTGTCCGCGGCATCAGATAGGTGTGATTACAGCTGTCCTAGAAGACCTAGACCTGATGTGTAATTTGGCTTTGGACCTTCCTGGCTCTCTGCACTGAGTCCAACAAAATGGGTTGGTTGTGTGAAGGCACTGATAGGGTGTTTAGGCTTGAGTTGGGCATAACGTTCAGTACTCTACCCAGGTCAAGGTGATTTGTTAAATTAGCTGCAAGTGTCCCTTGATCTTGATGTATATTAATGAACATGCAGCGTATTGCCATTTTATCCTACCCGCCAATGCCTGATGGTTGGGTTGGGTATGGAAGATGTGATACCTACTCACCTTGAGGTGTGCTCAGCTGGCCTTTACATTGAGCTTTAGTATTGATGCGGATCAGGCCATAAAACAGTAGATAAGTTCACTTTTTTTTCTCCAAGTTTATTGTCACACGTACTGCAGTAGAATGATAAAGTTTGTTTGGTGAGCAGTCCGCGAGTCAGCCCATACATAGTACAGAAGTACTGAGTGAAGAGTGGTAAAGAGCAATATGGTAGAAGGGGGCAAAGGCAATATTCCTTCATCGAACACTCTGCTGGAGGAACTCAGCAGGTTGAGCAGCATCAGAGGGAGAAGAAGAACGAGCGACACTTTGGGCTGGTACCTTTCTGCAAGACTGTTTTACTATTTTATCAAAGGTACTTTGCTTGTGAAGGTATGTCCTGTCCTGGAATCTGGTCAGACTGTGTCTGAAGGGCTCTGTGCTTCTCTGATCTCCTCAAGGAAGGACGAGATCGCAGTGGAGAGGATGCAGGGGAACTCATCGTGATGTTCCCTTGGATGGTGTGTTTCAGTTATGAGGAGTGCCTGGATGGACTTGGCCTGTTGTGGGAGAGACTGAGGACGGACCTGTTCATGCGAGAACAATAGAGAGTAGGTGGCGAGAAACTTTCCACCTTCACAAAGATGTGTGGAAACCAATTGATGGTAGGAGGTTGAGAGGGTATGCAGAAGACCTTTTTCATCGGAGGGCGAATGACTGAGGAAGGGTTAGAGGCAGAGCTTCTCACTATATTTTGGAAGCATCTAAAAAAAACACTGGGATCTCCATGTTGTAGATGGATAAGGAACAAGCCCTTGTAAAAGGGATAATTATAGTAGGTACTCAAAGGACAACATAACCCTAACCCTAACCCTAACCCTAACCCTAACCCTTAAAGAAAAATCTGCTTTCATTCACTATGACCTCTGATATTGGATTGGGGAAGGGCGCCACTCTCCATGAAAGCAATGCTGGATCAGCCTTATTGGCCTTCTCCATACAAAAGCAAGTCCACTTCTTTTCCCCTAATTGAGCCGGCCTCGCTCCATAAAAAGGCCTATGGAGAGCACAGAACTACATCTCCCCCCTCACTTTCAACCAGGACCACAGACCTTCCCGGTGAGGCAGAGCTTTACCTATACCTGAACTCCTCCTCCCCCCCATACTCTCTCCCTCCATCTGTCTCCCCCCACCTCCTGACCAATAGCCTATAACCTTGTGGCCCCTCCCCAGCTTCTTCCCCCCCCCCCCCACATCCCCATACAGGAAATATCACCACATTTTTACTTCAGTCTCAACGAGGGGTACCGGCCACCCCAAAACATCGACTGACCATTTCTCTCCACGGATGCTGCCTGCCCCACAGAATTCCTCCAGCAACTCACTGGTTGCCAAGTTTAAGCTGCTCTGACCCGTTGGTAACAGGGTTTCATGTCTAAACCCTGTGGGTGACAGCTGCGATTCATCCAGAGTCACGCTGATATTTCTGCTCCGACTCTTATCTCTGAGAAATTACCAAGCCATGGATTCCTTAAGGAACGTTTGAGCTCGAAGAAACAAATCCTCCACCCACCACCTTCGCTGCTTCACACACAAGGGACTAGTGATACAGGAAACTCTGCAGATAATGGGGTCCAGGTGTGATGCGTTATCGAGCAGAAAGCAGACTCAAAACATAAAGTCTGTTCAACAAGCTTTATTTCACATAAACTTCCACAGAGCTGGCTGTGAGAGTAGTTGTGCTGGCTCTGAGACTGACCTTGAGGGGCCGGATGTAGCTTATATCCCAGAGGGTGATTGGCAGGTGACCGGGTGGGGCTTGGTCCATTCAGGTTGGCTGATTGACAGCTGGCCAAGTGTTGCCCTGTCCTCCGGTGCTCTTCCTGCAAGTACATAGGTTGCCCCCTGTTGTAGGCTAGTGGTGTATCACCACACCAGGGCCATACACAAACATGTTGGAGAAATTCAGCAGGTCACGCAGTCGCCACAGGAAGCAAAGGGTAACCAATGTTTCAGCCCTGGGCACTTTGTAATCTGAATAAAATGGTGTTTGAGGGGTAGTTCCGATGGATGTGGTTATGCTGGCCATTTCCCTGAATGTTCACTGTCTTTGGGCTTGATCGGCAGAGGAAATATTCCCAGATCTTAGAGGCGCTGAGCCAGCCAGAGTCTTGCACTGGGTCTATGGTTTCAGGCTCTGTTCCCTCAGAGATGTGTGGAGTTGTTTCACTTCTGGACTTTCCTCAGACAGGGTGCTCACCCGCTGCATGGACACTCTTGGAACAAATCTCTGCTCAAAATACACAATTGGCCTGGCTTTGAATTTCTCATATTTTTAGTTGTTTTTTTTTAACTTTAGAGAAAGGTGATAAATAATTTAAAGCAAGATAAAGTTAAAAAGATGCTGATGGTGTTGGAACTGAATTTAGCCTTCTGCATGGAAGTGTGAAGGAAGAAGTGTTATCAAATTAAGAATCCGCTCTGTAGGATGCTGAAGCTCGGTGAAATGATTTGGTCCAGGGTTGTGCTTGTAGGACTGAATCAACCACTCAAGGTTGAAGCTCAAATCCATAAGTAACTGTTCTGGTCGCCTCATTACAGGTATGCTGTAGATGCTTTGGAGAAGGATGTTGCCTGGACGGAAGAGCATGCCACATGAATCAAGGTTACAGAGCGAGGAGTTTTCTCTTCAGAGTTATGAAGAATGAGAGGAGACCCAATAGAGCTGTATAAGATTATGAGGGGTGAGACAGGGTGGGCAGCCAGTGCCAATACCAAAGGACATCTGTTTAAGGTGTGAAAAGGAAAGTTGAGGAGAGATCTCAGAGATGGGTGTTTTACTCAGAGAGCAGTGGGTGATTGGAATGCATTGCCAGGGGTGGTGGTGGAGACTGGTGCAACAGGGACACTCAAAGGACACTTTGATAGGCATTATGGAGGTAAGAAATATAGGTTATGGATGTGACGTTAGGAAAAAATAGATTGTTGTGGAGTAGGTTGGCACAACGTCGCAGGCTGAGGGGTCCGTACTGTGCTGTAATATTAAATGTTCTAGGTAACACTTGTGGAAGGTAACTTCATTAATAGCCCTCTCAAATCATTCAGTTGTAACACAATTGAGGCAATGTGCACTTTGCTGACGGCAGTGAGGGGGAAATGACGAATGCCGACACTGCCAGTGAAGTAAACATGGTGAAAAGTTAATACATTTGAATAATATGAATCATCCTGGTGAAGTGGCAACTCCCAGGTTGTTAAAATTCTGTGTCGATGGAATGGAAGTGGTCATCTCAACAGGGTTGACCCTGCCGAATGTCTCAGCGCTCTGCTAGACCACTAAACCCAGCAGACTCAAATGCACCTGGGGAATTTCAAGGACAAATTGGACATTGGAGTATTTTTAAATAGTTTTTATGTCATGTTTAAGTTTAATTTAGGGCAACAGCAGGATCACAGGCTCACCCAGATGATTAGCCTGCACTACCCAAATACTGGATGAAGGTACGGTGAAAAACTATTCGGGAAAGCTGACCTGTACTTCAGTACGGAAGGTAGGGCAATAATAAAATAAAAGTGCAGGTGCAGTGTTACAGTAAGTCAGATGGCAGGATGGAATGTTATTGTAAGTCAAAGGGTGCACAGTGTGGAGTTACAGTAATCAGGAATAGAGTTATAGGAATTGAAAAAGTGTAGGGTGCGGTGTTACAGTGAGAGAGAGTGTAGGGTGTGGTGTTACAGTGAGACAGAGAGTAGGGTGTGGTGTTACAGTGAGAGAGAGAGTAGGGTGTGGTGTTACAGTGAGAGAGAGTGTAGGGTGTGGTGTTACAGTGAGAGAGAGTGTAGGGTGCGGTGTTACAGTGAGAGAGAGAGAGTAGGGTGCGGTGTTACAGTGAGAGAGAGAGTAGGGTGTGGTGTTACAGTGAGAGAGAGTGTAGGGTGTGGTGTTACAGTGTGAGAGAGAGTAGGGTGTGGTGTTACAGTGAGAGAGAGTGTAGGGTGCGGTGTTACAGTGAGTCAGAGTGTATGGTGTGGTGTTACAGTGAGAGAGTGTAGGGTGCGGTGTTACAGTGAGAGAGAGTGTAGGGTGCGGTGTTACAGTGAGAGAGAGAGAGTAGGGTGCGGTGTTACAGTGAGAGAGAGAGTAGGGTGTGGTGTTACAGTGAGAGAGAGTGTAGGGTGTGGTGTTACAGTGTGAGAGAGAGTAGGGTGTGGTGTTACAGTGAGAGAGAGTGTAGGGTGCGGTGTTACAGTGAGTCAGAGTGTATGGTGTGGTGTTACAGTGAGAGAGAGAGTAGGGTGTGGTGTTACAGTGAGAGAGAGAGTAGGGTGTGGTGTTACAGTGTGAGAGAGAGTAGGGTGTGGTGTTACAGTGTGAGAGAGAGTAGGGTGTGGTGTTACAGTGTGAGAGAGTGTAGGGTGTGGTGTTGCAGTGAGTCAGAGTGTAGGGTGCGGTGTTACAGTGTGAGAGAGAGTAGGGTGTGGTGTTGCAGTGAGTCAGAGTGTAGGGTGCGGTGTTACAGTGTGAGAGAGAGTAGGGTTTGGTGTTACAGTGTGAGAGAGAGTAGGGTGTGGTGTTACAGTGAGAGAGAGTGTAGGGTGCGGTGTTACAGTGTGAGAGAGAGTAGGGTGTGGTGTTGCAGTGAGTCAGAGTGTAGGGTGCGGTGTTACAGTGTGAGAGAGAGTAGGGTTTGGTGTTACAGTGTGAGAGAGAGTAGGGTGTGGTGTTACAGTGAGAGAGAGTGTAGGGTGCGGTGTTACAGTGAGTCAGAGTGTAGGGTGCGGTGTTACAGTTAGAGTGTATGGTGCGATACAGTGAATTAGAATGTAGGGTGTGATGTTACAGTGAGTCAGAGTGCGGAGGGGCATTGTTACAGTGAGTCAGGGTGTAGTGGGTGGCTTTGCATTGAGTTAGGGTGTAGCTTGCGGTGTTACAGTGATTCAGTGTGTAGGGTGAGATGTTACAGTGAGTTCGAATGTATGGTGTGTTCTAGTGAGTTAGGATGTAGGGTGTGGTGTTCTAGTGAGTCAGAGTGTAGGGTCTGGTGTCTCAAAGAGAAATTGGAGGGGATGAAGGATGGTACAAATGAAAAGTATATGGGATTCATTTTTTACTAATGAGAGCTTTATTCAAGCAGCTCATTGCAGGTGGAAACAAACTGCCCTTAAACCTGTAAGTTGGGTTTTTAACCTCATGTATCTGCCAGAAGCTGATGCTATAGTTGTAAATGATCTCTATTTGGTACAAACAGAAAGGGACAAAGTTAATAACATAAACCAGAGGACTATAGGTTCTGGCGTCCAGTGCAGTGCACAGTACCACTGGAAGAGTTCAGCAGGTCACGCAGTATTGATGGAGAGCAATAGGCGGTCGAGGTTTGGGCTTGACCCCTTCATCAGGAATGTTGAAAATCAGGCAGACATCTCAATGAAAAGGTGGGGAATGGGTAGGAGCACATGCTAACAGGAAAGAGGATGCAGGTGGGAGGGTAGAAGAGGAAGAGTCTGGGAACTGATAGAGGAGAGAGGACAGAATGTTCTCTGATTGGAGAGGGAAGGGAAGGTGCTTAGGACTCGAGAAAGGGAGGCAAAAAGGGAGAGGGAAAGAGAGAGAATGGGTGAAAAGTTGTTACTGCAAAGGGGGGAAGTCTATATTGATGTCGTCTGGTTGTAGACTGCAGTGACAATGTTGTTCCTCCAATTTACTAACTGATATATAGTCAATTGTTAAAGTGCACAGTTTACCTCAATACTTTGGATTGATGGTGACATAGAATTATATGCTCACAAATGTGGTTACACCATACACAACATCACCAACTCTGAATATTGAAACATCCTTGTTGAGACAAAGTTGCTGATGCCAATATTCCAAATTCTTCAGAGGATTGAAGAAATCAAAAAAAAAATCCCATCCCATTGTAAGAGGGGGCTCTGTGTAGCTGCAGACAATGGAACTGTGACCACATTTCAGGTGTAAAGTGGTGAAATGCTATTCTGGAACCTTCTGTAATTTCATTCGAGGATTGGAAATAAGGCCCTCCCCCCCTCCTCCCTGTATCTATTGTATCCTCCAAATAGTGTTAACTCAGGCCCCCATGCCCAGATTGGGCAAGAGGTTTCTCCCCCACCTCCCCACCAGCATCATATTTATTTTTAGTCTCTCCTGATGTTAAATAGATTGTGCAGACTTCTGTTGAAAGATGAAACTTTGTCTTATTTTTAATCCTCTGCTCAATGTACAGGCAGTGAGATTTGTTTAAGTAGACATTCTTGTAGCGTCAAAAATGGATTGCCATGTGGTGTTTACATTTGGAAGCAGATTGTTTGTATGCATCTACATTCTCCAGAGAATCTGTCCGTTGAGATGAAGAGGAAAATTGTTCTGTTGACATTATTGGTGCTGTAAAGCATTCAGTGTCTTCTAACCATCCAATGTTGTGTCCCATGTGCTTTCCCCCTAAACTTACATGGGATCTAATCAAAAGCCAGGGAGAGGGATCACGCATCTGTCCGCATTGATGGGATGGAGCTAGAGAGGGTCAGGACCTTCAAGTTTCTGGGAGTCCACATTTCTCTTCTCTTTCTTGGCACTATTAGCTTTACGGTTAGATCAACACTATTACAGCGACGGTTACCCTTGTTTGAATCTGGCACTGTCTGTTGGAATTTGTCTGCACTCCCCATGACCTCTGGGTGCTCAGGTTTCCTCTCACCTTCCAAAACCGTACGGGGCTGGTAGGCTAATTAGATGCAGTTGGATGACATGGGTTTCTCTGTCCGGAATCAGCTTCTACCATGCTGTATCATTAAATTAAAAAAAAACCCCTGAAAGCCCAAATATTCCACCTTCACTCGTTCTGTCTTATCTATTCTTCATAATCAAAATTAATTGTCATCAACAAGTTACAAAATTCGTTGCAGCATTCGTCTCAACCACCTCACAAAAATAAAGAAAAATAGTGCACGATAAGTCAAAGTAAGGCAGTGTTTTTGATTCATTGATTATTCAGGAATCTGATGGCAGTGGAGAAGAAGCTGTCCTTGTGCCATTGAGTGCTCGTCTTTAGGCTCCTGTACTTTTTTCCTGACGGTAGCAGAGTGAAGAGGGCGTGGCCTGGGTGGTGGGGGTCTTTGAGGATTGAGGCTGCTTTTTTAAGACACCGCCTCATGTAGATGTCCTCGATGGTGCCCGTGAAGTCTCCGGCTGAGTTAACAACCTTCTGGATTATTTTCTTGACCTAACCAGAACCAGAGAGTGATGAAACCAGAATGCTCTCCACGGTACACCTGTAGAAGTTTTCGAGAGTATTCAGTGACATGTGAAATCTCCTCAAACACCTCACAAAGTATAGCCGTTGGCGCGGCTACTTTGTGATTGCATCAGCATGGAGGCTCCAGGACAGATCCTTGGAGATGTTGATACCCAGGAATTTGTAGTTCTTGACCCTCTCCACTACTGACCCTCAATGAGGACTGGGTCGTGTTCCCCCGACTTCCTTCTGAGGTCCACAAGCATCACTGGTTGGTATTGTTACACCATTCAACGAGCTGATCTATCTCCCTCCTGTATGCTTCCCCATTGCCGTTTGTGATTTTGCCAACAATTGTGGTGCCTTCGGCAAACTTGTAGATTAGATTCAACTTTATTGTCATTGAGGCAAGTAAAATATGAAGCCAATGAAATAAAAATGAGCATCCAACCAGAAGTTTAAAAAATAGTGCTACATTCAAATAATTACATGCAAATAAAAGCAAGTGCATAGACCAAGCAGCAATTATAAAAGTACTGACAGTACAAATGAGTGCAGAACCACTCAACGCTGTGATTTAAAGTTCAGCAAGGCCACAGTCTTGGGAAAAAAAGGTCTTCTTGAGGCTGCTGGTTCGAGAGCGAAGGGTCTCTTGGAAGAAGAGTAAAAAGTCCATGATGCATCCTTGATGATTGTCTTTGCCCAGACAGCATTCCTCTTGGACAGCATTGAAATTGTATCTGGCCACACAGTCGTAGGTACCTAGTGAGTAGAGCAGTGGGCTAAGCATGCATCCTGTGTTGATGATCAGTGAGGAGGAGACATTGCTTACAATTCGTAGTGATGGTGGTCTTCTGATCAAGGAAGTCAAGAATCCACTTGCAGAGTGGGTTGCAGAGGCCCAGGGTTTGGAGCTTCTTGACCAGTACTGAAGGAATAATGGTGTTGAAGGTGGAGTTATGAAGAGTAGCTGCATGTCTGAGTTGCTGTTTTCGAGGTGATCCGGAGCTGAGTGGAGAGCCAGTGATATTGCAACTGCTGTGGAATAGTTGTGGTGATGGGCGAATTGCAGTGGGTCCAGATCTATTAATTCTGGCCCTGACTAATCTAACAAAGCATTTCATCTCCATCGATGCTAGTGCTACTGGGCGATTGTTGTTGAGGCTGATCACCCTGCTCTTATTGGGCACTGGGACGATTGATGCCCCTTTTGAAGCAGGAGGGAAACTTTGACTGCAATAACGAGGTTGAAAATGTACATGAACACTCTGCCTAGTTGGTTGGTGCAGATTTTCCTGACGCATTCTACTTGTTACATCTTTAAACAAAAACTCCAGGATGTTTCTTAAACAGATTCCACTTTCATAAAACCTTCTGACTAAGTGTTCTGTCATCGAGTCATGGAATCATGCACCTTAGAAATTGAGCCTACAGCCCAACAAGTCTGCAGCTGCTTACACCATCTAACCCTAATCCCACTTTATTTTCCCTATGCTCACTTCATTAATGTGCCACCCCCTTTAGAAAAGACACCTTAATGTTATTGATCATCTGAGCATATGCCACTACACTCTTGTTTCATCTCTTGCAATGTTTCTTTCTCTCCTTGCTTTCCCCTCCTCTTATCTCCCTGCTCAAACTCCCTTCCCTCTTCAATTCCATTTCCTGTCGGACAAGTTCCATAGTCTCATTTCTCTCTGGGGAAAGAGATTTCTCCTACATTCCTTGTGACATTTATTAATATCTTTCCTATATCCATTTTCTTCTACTCTGCTTTCTTCTGTAAATTGAAAGATAATTCTCTGTGTCTACCCTATCAAACCTTAAATCAAATTAAAGATCTGTATCAGACCGTGTGTTTTCTGAAGAAGATCCCAAACACGTCGACAGATTTAATCTTTCACCATTGGTACATTATTGTCTCACTTTCATCTGTAGTTTTACATCCTTTTTATAACATGAAGATAATAAAAGAACACTATTCAAAAGTTCTCTGCATGTTATTTTGTATTTCTTTGCACGAAAGGAAGAAAAATGTCTCTGAGTCTTTCAGACATACCGGAGATAAGAAAATGAACATAGCAAAGAGGAGTGGTGGGGAAGGGAGAATGCCATTCAACCTTTCAAGACAGAACTGAAAATAATGGGCATGAGCATGGTTTTCCTGCTATATTCCCATATCTCTTAATTCCCTCAATAACCAGATGTCCATTGATCTCTGTTTCAAATGCATTTAATAAGCGAGTCTGCAGCTTTCTGGAATGGGGAATTCCAAAGGTTCATCATCTCCTGAATGAAGAAAGTTCTTCTGCCTCTTATATGAGGTTCTAAATCTTCTCTGTCACTATTCCTCACTTCTTTATTAGTTGTTGCATTTATGAATAGCTCATCAGTGTTACACACTTCCATCTTGCCCTCAAATTCACTCGGACTGATACATCTCTCCCTTTTCTGGATCACTGTCACCATCTCAGGATGCAATTTGATGATGACTCCACCATTGTTAACTAAGTAACTGGAAATGTTGAGTCAGAATACAGGATGGAGATTGAGATCCCAGTTGGGGGCTGCTAGAACTCCCAATGTCACTAAGACCAAGAAGCTGATTACTGATTTTAGGAAGGGAGGGAGCTCACACCTGTCTGCATTGCTGGGATGGAGTTGAATAAGGTCAGTTCCTGGGAGTCCATATTTCTCTTGGAGCCAATGCATCAAAGCATCCATGAAGAAAGAATACCAATGCTACTTCCTAACAGGTCTGAGGAGATTTGGCATGTCATTAAATAATTCTACAGATTGACTGTAGTCAGTATACTGATTGGTTGCCTCACAGTCTGGTTTTCGGAATTCAACTGCTCAGGAAAACAGATGGCTGCAGAAAGTGGCAAACATACTGTACCCAGGTCCATCACAGGCTCTGATCTACTATTCATTGCAGACATCCATGTGAGGCGCTGCCTCAAGAGAGCAACCAACATCATAAAGGACCCCCATCGCCCTGGTCACAACCTCTTCTCACTGCTTCCTAAAAGAAGGAACAGAACCCTGAAGACCAACACCTTGAAGGCTCAAGGATAGTTTATTTCCAACAGTTATCAGGCTCTTGTATCTCCCCCTTGTTACACTAATTGGGGCTGCTCCAACACTACAAAGGGACTGTCTGCACTATTGCAAAGTGACCTATTTGCACTAGGATAATTGTGAATATTTAAATCTACTTTATGTTTTTATTGATTCTTTTAATGTAATCCAATTACTTTACTTTTATAGTTTTTCAATACGTACCCATTTGGCTGCAGAGTACATTGAGCAATGCCTATGACATTTACTTGAAACCCACTGATTCCCACAGCGACTTGGACAACACCCTATTCTGCAAGGACACCTTCCCTCTCAGTTTGTCCTTCTCCACTGCATCTGTAAGATGCCTTCCATTCCAGGACACCTGAAATATCCTCCTTTTTCAGGAAATGTGGCTTCCCTTCCACTCTGGTTGGAATCCATCCAGGACCTCAGCATCCCTTCTGTTTGAGGCAGAACTTCATGCACACCTGCTCCAACCTCATCTACTGCATTCGATGCTCCCGGTGCAGTCTCCAAGCACAGATTGGATGAGTACCCCTGTCCGTCGTGGTCATCTTGAGTCCCTGGTTGCAAACCATGTCAAACTACAACCCCCCTCCCCCATTCCCGCACTGACCTGTCTGCCCTCTGCCTTCCACACTGAGGCCAGGCACAAACAAGAAGAATATATTTTGCCTCAATGGTATGAACATCAAATTCTCCTATTTCATCAAACCCTTGGCCCCCTTACTCCCTCCATTCCACACTGTTCTGGTACAGCAGTTGTCTGGAAATGCATCGTTCAAGACTGGAAGTGAGACGAATAAAAAAATAATTTAATGTTCCCTGGTTCACTCCTGACTTCAGGCGCTGGGTGGAGCGTGTGCACCTCCCCCATGACTGCTTGGGTCTCCTCTAAGTTCTCCAATATCCACACACCCCTCAAGTAAACTTTTCTCCCCTCTGCCATCTGGTGGGAGGTACTGCAGCACTCAGGCCCCTATGCCCAGATTGGGCAAGAGGTTTCCCCCCACCTCCCCACCAGCATCATATTCCTGAACTCCGGGAACGTTTGGGATTGGGTACTGTGGAATGTTAATATATATGTTTTAATATTTTAAATGAGTTTAACTTCTATTTCAACCTATATTTATGTAAATATGCTTCGTGGTTCCCAGAGAAATGCTGCTCCGTCTTTTCTGTGCAAGCATGGTGTGAACGACAAATAAAGGTGATGACGATATCCCAAAAAGGTGCAGATTTTTAGGTTAATTAGCTGCTGTAAATCACCTCTGCCTTGTGGTAGAATGTGGGGGGAGGTGATGGAATTGTGTAGAAAATAAAAAGTGGGATTATTGTCGAAGAGTGCTTTGTGATTAGCACAGACTCAGTGGGTGTAGTGAAGGGGTTGTTTCTGTGATGTTTAACTCTGTGGACCCCTGATAGACACTTCTTCATTTGAATGTGAAATTTCTATTGCTTTTGTTAATCTGCCCAGCCTCAACTTGCCCATCGAGAGATCACTATAGTCAAGAGAAACAGGAGCACAGCAGATGCCAGAACCTGGAGCAACTCACACTTTGCTGAAGGAAGACAGAGGCTTGAGCAGCATCAGTGGGAGAAAAAATGATGGTCAATGTTTAAGGGTCAGAGAAGAGATAGGTTACTTTGTTTAGTGAAGAAAAATTAAAGTGACCCAGGAAGACTTTAATGATAGGGAGTTCAAAGGACCCTGGTGTGCAAAGTTTGTCATAAAATTAACGGAGGAATATTATTCATAAATGAAGCTCAGAAAATGGAAGAATGAGATATTGGACATTTGAATTTAGCTCTTTAGGGGATAAGGAATCAGGGTACATGGGGTAAGGTTGGAAATGTGGTACTGAGGTAAATAACCATGGCCTTGTACACCGCAGATTGGCATGAGGGTCTGAACATTAGATTCCTTCTTCATTTCATGAGGCCTTAGAAATAGGAGCAGGAGTCAGCCATCATTGGGCAGCACGGTTGGTGTAATAGTTGGCGCAATGCTGTTACTGCGCCAGCGATCAGGACCGGGGTTCGAACCCCGTGCTGTCTGTAAGGAGTTCTCCCTATGTCTGCGTGGCTTTTCCCTGGAAGCTTCAATTTCCTCCCACCATTTAAAATGTACCAGGGGCTTAGGTTAATGTGGTGTAAATTGGGTGGCATGGGCTCGTGGGCCCAAATAGTCTGTTACCGTGCTGTTAAACCTTCTCCACTATTCAACAAGATCATGTTGATTTGGCTGTGGATGGATCTACTTACTCGCCCCATAGCACTTAGTTCCCCTTCTACTTAAATATATTTAATGAGGCAGCATCTTGCACTTCCCCCTCCATAGTGGGGAAGCAGTTCCTACTCATCCCTGTCCTAAATCTACTCCCCTAAACCTTGAGTCACCTACCAATCAAAACAACTTTCCTGCCTGTACCTCATCTATTACTTTCATATTTGATATACTCCATCATCTCCTGCATTCTTGTGTAATAAAGATACTAAGAGGAAAGAAAAGAGGATGGGAGGGTTTCTTAATGGTTGCGGTTTAACTGCAGAGAGGAGTGGAATTTCAGGAGTAGCTGGAACATGAACCGTTGACCCTGGAGACTCAAAATCCCCCTCCTACTTCATTCACTCACCGTCCCCTCATCAACATCCCGGCGAAATAGACGGACACAATGTTTTAAATTCCATGTCACATGACAACGTTCCACGAATCTAATCAAGCACTTCTGCTTCTGACGCACACCTGTCAGTCAGTGTGCCATTGATACCCAGCTTCCATGTCAGGTCATAGCCAGTAGTGCAGCTACCAGAGGCTCTGGTTCGATCCTGACCTCTGACGCTATCCATTTGCACATTCTCCCTGTCAGTGCACAGGTTTCATCTCTGCGCTCTGGTTTCCTCTTGCGCACCAAAGACGTGTGGGTTGTATGGTTAATTGGCTGCCGTAAATTGCCCCTGATGTGTAGGTGACTCTGGGCAGAGTTGCTGGGAATGTGGGGAGAATGAAATGGATTAGGGCAGGATTAGTGTTAAAATGGATGCTTGCTATTCAGCACGGGCAGTGGGGTGAATGGCCTGTTTATGTGCTCTGTGACCTGTGTACTGGTTCTAATCAGGCCCGGAGTAAATTTGAAGAGGCTGGAGCAAGTCTCCAAGCCAGTTTCCAGGCCACTGCCACGCTTTTACCTTGACACAGCAGGCTTCTGAAAAGCTTGGTGGAGGTTGTTTCTCAGGTTGAACACACCCCAAGTAAACACAAACCATTCCACTGACTCACCTGAGGTATTTTCCCTGAAAAACTTGCTGGAATGACGACCCTGTTAGCAAGCCACTTTTTGGCATCACTGAAGTCAGGGATGGCGAACCATAAAGGGGGAGGCAACGATGCAATCAGTGAGAGATAAAGGGACGAGAGATCATGAGATAATCATATGTTGTACATATGTTGTACATACGTTGTACATACATTGTACACATGTTGTACATATGTTGTACATATATTGTACATATGCACTGGCTGCAGCTGAACAAGTATACATTAAATTAAATTAAAACGAATGATAGATAATAAATATGAAACTATAATAAATAGATAATAAATATTCACAGTTAGCATAATACAGTAAAACCTCATTAGAATGTGATTCATTAATCTGGAGAATTGCTTATAGTACAGGTGTCTGTGGACCCCAAACTTTGATTTTAAGATGCCAGGCTAACAGCCACAAACTCAAAAATGGACTCTTATGACGGGCGAAGCAGGGAGACCGGCAACGCGAGTTAGGCGGGTGAGAGACTGGCAATGTGAATCGGGGGGGGGGGGGGGTGGGGGGAGACCGGCAGTATGAGTTGGGTGGGCGAGAGACCGGCAGTGCAAGTTGGGTGGACGGGGAGGGGGTGGGGGGGGGGGCAGCAGCACAATTCGGGTGGGCTTAGATTTTGTTTTTCTGCTTCCTGAATCATTACACGTGCATCTGTTCCGCCACTCGGCTATAACATGGTATGAAATCTTGGACCTCAACTACCGCGTTCTAATGAGGTTTTACTGTATAAGAAAAAATAGTGGAGGTTTAAGAATCTGATAACTGTTGGAAAGAAACTGTTCTTGAAGAGGTGCTGGATTCAGGCTTCTATACCTTCTGCCTGAAGGTAACAGTGAGAAGAGTTTGTGACCAGGGTGATGGGGTTCCTTTGTGACACTGGCTGCCTTCTTGACATAGATAGGAGGGCAGAGCTCTGTGATGGATCTGGTTATGTTTGCTACCTTCTGCAGCCTTTTGGCACTTGAATTCCCAAACTGGGCTCTGATGCAACCAGTCAGTGCACTTTCCAGAAGCAAGCGTAGGCTATCACACTCTCAAGCACCGTTCAGTAACATTCTTTTTGTCCAAGATTCTTTTATTGTCATGTAATAGTATAGAACATGTAAAATTACACAAAATTGCCTTCTGCAATTAAGGCAGACAAAGAGTTGCTATTATTGTTGCCTGACACCCCTTACAGTAAGAGAGAAAGTGAAATAAGAGTGTCTTGTCAGAATCACTGAATGTCCTCCTGCCTCCAGAACTGCCACAGCCTCCTGTTCCAGCCATTGGCAACCTGAGCCCCTCGTTTGGTTACGAAGCGAGGCGGAGCTCGTCCACTGATTCAGTGCCTGGTGAAGGCGAAGTCCTTCAGATGACAGTGAGAGTGCTCTAATATTGCTGCTGGCTGTAGGGTAGCATGGTGTGCCAGAATATCCATTTTCCAGTGACTGTGAATGAACAAATAAATAGAATAAGGAAGAACCTTGAAAGAGCAATACAAATTATGAGGGAAGCACAGGCATGGGGAGCACAGAGAATGGTGGAAGGTGGGTGATGGCAAATTGGCTGCAATTGCTTAAAGCAGAAGCAAAAATGGAGAGAGATGCGAGATAGACTGCTGGTTTAGCTTCTGCTGTTTACCAATTGCTAAGAGACAAAACTAACTTGGTAGCCAAACTAAGGTACAGATTGGAACCTGTGTGATGCATAGAGATGTTTACACATATTCAGAGCACAAAATGTAAGTGAACTACACTCATTCACACAGTCTCTCTCTCACACACACTTGCTTGTGTAGAGACTTCTTTTAATTCATTCAAACACATGCACACACTCGTATTCAAGCTTGCCCATTTGTGCACGTCACAAATGCATGCGCGTGTGCTAAGAAAAACGCTCTCACACGTTCACATTGGCACAGGTGCATACTAATGCATACATGCAAATACGCACATGAATACAGCACCCTACACAAAACACACATGCATACAAGCCCAAGGCCCATGTGCACACACGCATGTACACAGCAAACCAGCTTAATCACGCAAACATTATTTATTCTCTGACACAGCCCCATGAAGAAATGCACGAAGCACATTGATGGCAAATTGGCTGTAATTATTTGAGGCTGAAGCAAAACTGGAGAGAGAGATATAAGATAAACTGCTGCTGTTTACAATTGCTCAGAGATAAATTTAACCTGCAGGCCAAACTGAGATACAAGTTGGTACTTGTGTGATGTATAGAGATTTTCACACATGTACAGAGCTACAAAATGCAAGTGAACTACATACACTCATGCAGTCTCTCTCTCTCTCAAACCTAGACAGATATGTTACATACATTACTGTACCTACCTGACCTGCACTTGCGTACTAATATTTATGAACAAATCTTCAGATGTTTATAACTGCAAATAATTATAGACATACAGCTACATAAATACTGCCTTCCCTTTCATATTGTTCCTTCACCCATGGAACCGGTGGACGCTATATTTCAGACAAGATTGGTTAGATTTTTGCATAGTTGGGGAATTAAGGGATACGGGGAAAAGGCAGGTTGCTGGAGATGAGCCATGATCTGACTGAATGGCGGAGTAGGCTCGATAGGGTGAATGACCTACTCCTGCTCCTGTTTCCTATGTTCTTATAACATGCCATCCCTTCCCCTATACAATTCCACTATCAGTATCATACAATGCTGTACTTGACCACCATGGTGTACTTTCCCTGTGGTCTACACCCATCTGTCTGTACAGAGCCAACAACATCCTGCACCCTCTGCATATGTTATTTTGTCCTTTGGATTTATTACTGCCTTACAAAATTCATGGTTTGCTTATCAGACAAATTGCTCTTTATAATCCTGTTCTGTATGTTTGCCTTTCCATCTGCGGGAAACTCTCCACAGGGCTACGATCGTGGATCTTGTTCCCTTTGATGATCACACCTACTTCTACCAGATCCAAGCACCAGGCATTGTCGACCCACTGTGAGACTGTTTCCTAGGTTTCAGTTGCTGAATTTGATCATAGCTTTTTAACTTTTGAACAACTTTCTCCTGAGGCTTGCAATTATCTCATTTCTGATAAAAATATTGCATTTATAAATTCTCCTATCATATTAATATCTTGGTTGCTGATTGAAGGTACAGTTGGTTTGTCATTATTCACAGCTTGACTGTTCCTTGATACTTGCTTGAAGTGAAATTATTTCACGGAGTTCCTCCTGCAGTTTGTTGCCTTGGTCAAAGCATTTGCTTCATTATCCCCGTCTCTGCAGTCACTATCAGAGAACACCATACTCCCTAATTGAAGGTTTCACAATAACCCTCTCATGATGTTAGTTCTTTGACCAATTTATGACCTCTATTACAAGGCTAATTAGACTCATCTTAGAATTATAGAGAGATATTGAATTCAATTGAATTGATTATTGTCACGTGAACGGAGAGTAAAAAAGCTTTGTTCTCTGTGCTATTCAGACAAGTTGACCATACTTAAGTAGAGTAGGTAGTTCAATAGCAAAACAAAAGTGCAGGATCTGAGGTGGGGAGGCAGCTGATTGGTAGGTTGGGATAAAATACGTTTAAGATAAAATACAGGGAAGCCGATTAGCAGGATGATCCTTTAATTAAGAAGGATAATTAGGTGATTAACTTAAAGGTGATTCTTTATGTCTTGGATGACTCTCAAAACTAAGAGGTTCATTTTGAAGTTGTTATGCGTGACAATGGGGCCCGGTCCCAACTGGTTAATGGTCCACAGCCCTTGTGCTCATGGGAGATTGGGTGGCCACTGTCATGCCCAGCTTGACACCAGGTTTGAAAGTTGCGCATCTGCTGAGAGTAGCATGGAGAACACATTTTTGGACGTGACCACCTGGGCAGAAGGCAACACAGTTAGAAAAGGAATGGAGATCACCAGCAAGGGAGGCCGGCAAATAGGAAGACCTCAGAGCACGCGAGATTCACTTGGAGTTCAAGTCACCGTATTACAGGAAGGATGTAGAAGCTTTGGAGAGGGTCCTGCACTGACAACATTGTTGCGTGTAGTCAGGAAGGCACAGCAGTGCCTACGCTTCCTAAGGAGGTTCAGGATGGCAAGGCAATTGTTCCCCCTTCCCCCCACCCTGGCCTGATTCTATTTTACAGCAGGGAACCAACCTATCAAAGGCTTTTAATGTAGGCTGCAAGCTCTGTGGGACAGAACAACAACAAAGAGCAACTTGACAATCTATGCTTGACAATAGAATTAAAAGACTTTTTGGACATCTGTGTTTTGTCCTCAAAAGCTTTTAGAATATTGATGTGAATTAGCTTGTTGCAACGAAGCTGTTTTAAATTTCAAGGCTGCCTTGTCTTTTCAAATGTTCTCCCCTTGTGGACACATAATTCCAATGAATTCAAAGTACTGGAGTAAATGAACCCACTGTATCCACTGAAGACTGATTTGATCAGCTGATATTACCATTAGCATAATGATAGCAGCTGGAGTGAGGAGAGGGGAGCTGATCGCCCTGAGGAGCTTGGCAGTGGATCACTGAAGCAAGGGTTGAAGCCAGGCAAAACTCCTTCCACTGTCAGCAGACTGACCTATTGTGACGGGTGTGTGAAAAATGTGGTCTGGCTCATGGTATGGAAGGGTGGAGAGTCAGGAATGGGGTCCTGATGCCAACTGTCACATTAACTTCATGTAGAGGCATGGCATTATGGAACCCTAATCCATTTTATTCTCCCCACGTTCCCAGCCACTCTGCCCAGATTCATCTACACAACCAGGGGCAACCAATTAACCAATGAACTCTGTTGTAAAAGCCTACAGATCAGGAATCCTGTTCCCAATCTCTTCTCATTGTCCCCTTTGGACAGAAGGTTGAAGTTCTGGCACCTCCAGGATCAAGAGCAGTTTGATTTTGAAAGGGCTATTAGGCTGTTCAAAATAGAGGTTCTTCTTAGGAAGGGAATCAACATTTATGAGGAGAAGGTAGGGGAATGAGGATGAAAGGTACATTAAATCAGGTATGATGGAATGAAGGGATGGACCTGATGTACCATTCACAAAAAGCTGAGTAGTGAAACAATTAGGCTTTAAATAGCTAAAGACTGGAACACTATCAAACAGCCACCAACCTCCTTGACTGAGTAGAACAAAAGGAAAGGGACTATGGGTAAGATTGGTCTCAGGAAATGTGTCCAGTTGATAGCAGCCAATCACAGTGTGACAGTGGTTACCACAGGATCAAATGGCCTGATTCTGCTCTAATGTCTTCTGGCCTCATGAATGTCCCCATACTACACGAAACCTAACCATAAACTACTCTGGGACCACCAAAAGATCTGTGTGTGTATGAGATGTCACTTTCTTCTTCTTGCACTGACAGCACCTGTGAATATTTATTTGTCTTTCCTTTTATATTCATGACTCCTTTTTCTGTCTTGGCACATTGTGCTAATTTTAATTTTGCTATTTAACTTTTTATGGACCTGGGTGGTTGCAGCAAGTAAGAATTTTGTTGCATTGCATCTGATCATTGTACTTGTGCAAATATGTCAACTGGTTTCTCTCCATACCCTTTGATCCCATCAGCTATAAGGGCCACATCCAACACCCTTCTGAATATATTCAATGAACTGGCCTCAATGACTCTCCATGGCAGTAAGTTCCACAAGTTAGAACTCTCTGAGTGACGAAGTTCGAGAGATGTTGCCTCAACAAGGCAGCCAATATCATAAAGGACTCCCATCACTGAGGTCAAGCTCTCTTCTCATTGCTACATACAGGCAGAAAGTACAGAAGCCTGGAGTCTGGGACAGATTTAAAATACACTGTTTAACTTGCTGAGTTTCTCCAGCATCGTGTGTTTACTTCAACCACAGTGTTTGCAGACTTTAGTGTTTCACTTCCTCCAGGTGCTCTGGTTTCATTCCACCTTTCAAAGACATATGGGGTCAATAGGTTAATTGGCCCCATTGGATGTATTTGGGCTGCATTGAGTCGTGGGCTGGAAAGGCCTGTTACTGTGCTGTATCTCTTAAACTTAAAAAAAATTTTCAACACCTGAGATAAAGAAAACTCATCACATCCAGTACCTTATTCCCCTCCACAAATGGCTTCATCCAACGTAAAGTCTCCAACTTGATTTTGTCTAATGAATTATAGAAGCAAAAATTGGAATAAATACCCACCTGATTCTAATAAATTGATCTGTTCGTTCACCTGAAGGACAGACTAGGCTCAGTTGGGGAGTTCATTCAAAACACAGATCAATAGGTTTCTATGAAGTTCAAGGGAATCGAGGGTTACTGGGATAGTGCAGAGAAAAGATATTGGAGTGAATGATGGGACGTGCTTGATGAATGTTGGAGCAAGTGAGGAGATCTGGATCTTTATCTCTCCCATCTTCATCCCACCAAATGTTCTTGGCTCTCAGTTAGCATGTGCTGTTTGGGAAAGGAGAAAAAAGATCTGGGAATTAAACCCAGGAAGCCCTCTGCGCTCGGACACATTTCTGGATTTCTCATCTTTGTGTCCTCCCTCGTCCTTGTCCCTGTCTCTTTCCCATTGGAGCATCAACATTAGAAAGCTAGCATCTGAGAAAGGGTATTTCCACAGACGGTAACGGAGCTAAAATCTGTGGTATATTTTAAGTGAAATGGGTAAATATTTGGAAGGTTGAAGATTTACATGCAGAGAGATGGCCAATTGGATCTGTTTGAGACTGTTACTCCACCAAAGGAATGATTGCTTGAACAAAATTGTGCTGTACTGTAGAAGTTCTTCAGATTGACAGACCTAATTAGATGTCGCTTTTCCCCTGTTTTTTTTAAAATTTAGACGTAGCAGGCTGGTAGCAGGCTGTTCTGGCCCACAAGTACGCACAACCCAACTACACCCATGTCACCAGTTAACCCCTGTGGAATGTGGGAAGAAACCGGAGAACTAGGAGCAAATCCATGCGGTCACGGGGAGAACCTGCAAACTCCATACAGACAGCAGTCGATTTTAACCCGGGTGGCTGGTGCCGCAATAGCATAGCACTATCTGCTATGCTAGCCGTCCGCTTCTTTGCCCATTTTAAGTTTACAGGATTGCTCATGTCAATGTTTTATAATTTACCTCAACAAGTTTCCTTTAACAGGACCATCAAATACAACAAATCAGGTGAACATTATTTGGTGTCTCTTGGTCTAGTGTGACTCTGTGTGAGTCATGAGTGTAGAATCTAATAGCAGTTTGGCTAGGTCATGACTTACTATCCATTATTTTTATTGATGGTGGTCATTTTTAGTGAGTTAAGGCTTCATGTTGTTTTCAGTCAATGAAGGATCAGGTTCTTTAATGTATTGGAAAAGCTGGCTGAAACCACCAGACAGAAGATAGAGCGTAGGTAGTATTTAGTCACACCATGTGCCTGTAAAGTTTCCCTTGCTGTCCCTGATGCATTCTGACACATTTTTAGCGAACTTTATTTATGCTGACACTCTGCAAGAGCAGACAGGGCATTTTATCTTTATCACAAACATTAAAGAGAAGTCGTCAGACTGTTCAGAGCTGTGGAAGATTTTTTTTAATATAAGTCAGGATGTTTTTAATTGACTGGTGTTAAATTATGTAACAGCTGTTCCTTACTTACGACAAAAAGCTGACTACTTTCTTTACCCCTGGAAAGTGTTGTAGAACCGAACCACCTGGGTATGCAAGTTCAAAATTGTTACATGAATCAAAAATGCAGTGATGAAGGTTTCTTTCTTTGTGAGCAGACCAGAAGACATCTCATACATAGTACAAAGAGTAAGATACAGTGCCAAACTGTGGAGTTGCAGAGGGAGACCAGTTAATAATAGAGCAAAGGCAGGCAGTATAATTGCATTATTTAGGGGTTCCGTTTGGAGTTTGTTAACAGCAGGAAAGGTGCTACCCTTGAGTTAAACAGGAAAGTTTGCAGGTGCTGGGGTCAAGTGCAATATAAGTATCTGGATAAAGGGCTCAGGCCTGAAACATTGGCTGCCCTTACTTCCAACATATACTGTGTGACCTGCCGAGTTTCTCCAGCAAGTTTGTGTATCGCACTGTCGTTGAATATGGTGGTGCATGATCTCACACTTGAAAATCTTCTTCCTGAAGGGAGAGGGGGTAGCGAAGAGAGTGTGGCTGGGATGGGATGAGTCTTTTAATACATTGACTGCTATACCAAGGCAATGGGAGCTAAAGACGGGGTGGATGGTGAGGAGGGGGTATGTGTGTATGTGTGTGTGATATTCTGCATTGTGTTCATCACCTTCTACGGTGTCTAGTGATCTGAAAACAGTGACGTAGGTTGACAGGATAGTGGACGCCATTATCAGTCTGGACATTCAGTTCAAGAGGCAGGATGTGACAAAACATTGGCGAGATTGTGCTTGGAGTATTGTGTGCAGTTCTAGTCACCCTGCTATAGGAGGGATGTCACTGAGTTGCAAAAAGTGCCAAAAAGATTCCCAAAAATGTTATCGCGATTGGAGGGCTTGCTATAAGGAGAGTGTGGATAGGCTGGGGTATTTTTCACTGGAGTGTAGGAGGCTGAGAGTTGGCCTTGTAGAGATCTATAAAATCACCGAGGGGCATAGATAAGGTAAATGCTCATAAACAAGAAACTCTGCAGATGCTGGGGTTGAGTGAAGTACACAAGCATGCTGGAGAAACTCAGCAGGTCACACATGTTTCAGGGGAAGGCCCAGGTCTGGAAACATTGGTTATCCTTTACCTCCTATGGAGGCTGATGGACCTGCTGAGTTTCACCAGGATATTTGTGTATTGCAAGGCAAATTGTTGCATTCTTTTCCCAATGTTGGGAGTCTAAAACTAGAGAGCATCGAGTTAAGATGAGAGGGGGAAAGATTTAAAGGGGATGTTGGGGCCTTCTTCACTCAGAACGTGTGAGCATCTCAAATGACCTACTCAGGAAGTGGTAGTAGTACAATTACAATTTTTTAAACGTTGGACAATACATGGATTGGATAGAGGGATAGGGCCCAAAGGCAGGTAAATGGGACTAGTTCAGATATATACAAGTTGGTTAGAAGGGATGAGCTGGGCTTTAGGGCTTTTTAACATGCTGTGGAACTAACTCTATGATTCTTTGACTCTAATTGGTTTTGTACCTCAATTAATCTAGCATCTTTGGGACTTCAGTGATGTCACACTGAGATTTCTTTCCAGACTGCGGCAGCATGGTTGGCGTAGCGGTTAGCGCAATGCCTTTACACGCTAGTGATAGGGACTGGGGTTGAATCCCGCGCTGTCTGTAAGGACTTTGTACATTCTCCCTGTGTCTGCGTGGGTTTTCCCAAGGGACTCCAGTTTCCTCCCACTGGGAGTGTAGGTTAATTGGGCGGCATGGACCCATGGGCCGGAAATGGCCTGTTACCGTGCTGTACGTCTAAATTTAAATTTATTGGATATTACACACAGTAATACACAAGCACTCCCCTATTTACTTTTTTGTTAAAGTATAATAATTTTCCCAATGAACTTGACGAGTTCCAAAGAAACTTTGGAAAGTGGGTCTCGGTGAGTTTAATGGAATCATCGGGAATGGAGCACCAGTGATTTGAAAGGAGCATGGAAACAGGAAGCCAATGAGCTCAGAAGAGCATGTGTGATTGGAACCGGATAAGTCAGATGCTGAAGCATTGGGATTGGAGTATTATTATATATCATATTCTTCATACATGGTTAATGTTGACTCTGAATCGTGTATTGCTAATGTAGCTTTAGGATTAACTATGATTAGGAAGTACCTGTTACATTTTGGGGTTTTACTTCAAATAGTTTCTTCCATTTGAAAGTGGAATTTAAGTTTAAGTTTATTGTCATCTGACTTTACATCTGCAACCACATACAACAGTGTATTTCTGGTGCATACACATTATGCATCATATAATAATGATGTTTACATAAATATATAATTAAAAAATAAATGATTTTAGAATGATTTACTCAATTATGGGATTCTGTTCATCAGTCCCACTGCCTGCGGGAAGAAGCGACAGTATTTTCCAGCCAGTAGTCCTGATTTTGATATTCCTAGACCTCCTCCTTGATGGTAGTGGGTCAAAGATTCTGCATTCTCAATGGAAAGTGTCCTCAATAATTCTTTGAGCCCTATTTAAACAACACTTCTGGTGAATGGCATGATTAGAGAAAAGGGAGACCCCAGTGATTTTCTTGAACATTTTTATAACCCTCTGCATTGACCTCTGGTCCGATGCTAGGCAGCTACCATACCACGCAATGAATCAGCCGGACAGGACTCTCTCAGCTGTGCCCCTGTAAAATTTTGTCAAGATAGGGGCTGGCAGCCTTGCCTTCCTTAACCTTCTGAGGAAGTGTAGGTATTGCTGCTTCTTCCTGACTAATGAGGAAGTGTTGTGAGTCCAGGATAGGTCGTCTGTTATATGTAGGCCAAGGAACTTTGTGATCTCCATACTCTATGATGGAGCTATTGATCTGTAATGGAGACTAGTCAACCTTCATCCTCCTGCAGTCTACAGTCCTGATTTTGATGCTCCTGTACCATCTACCTGATAGTAATAGGTCCTTTAGGATCTGGTGCTCATCAAAGTGCACTGGGTGGGATCCTTTGGTTAGTGCCACTTCTCCACACTTTGCCTTTAACCCTGCAATTGTCTCTTTCAGACCAACACATGGCTAACTATTTTCCTTACCATGGTGGTATCTTGGTTAAGGCAGACACGGGACTTGTTCTGAACATTGTGGTGATATCTTCATTGAAAATTGTGAGAAGGTATTCAAGTAATATGCTGGAAGGCTGTTTTTAGAAGATCTAAACTGTTTATTACATTTGTTTGTATTCCTGTTTTCTTGCCCATTTATTGGCTTAATGTACCATGGAACATTTAAAATGTTTATAGCACTTTGAGCAGTTTAATTCTGAGCCATGCATCGAGTAGTGAGAGGGTTACTCAGTGTTGGGTTTCTCAGAGAAGCTTCTCTCGATGGGACCAAATCAGCTAGGAGCTTGCTTAAGTAAAACAGGTTAGTGAATGGGATGAAGTATGGAAGACAGATGGCATCAACATCGACTTCTCCAATTTCCAGTACACTCCTGCCTTGTATTCTCAACCACCACCCACCCCTTTCCCACTTGCTTTCCCCATCACACTTGCCTCTTTTCCCTTCTTTCCTCTCCCCCACCCTCTCTTCTTCCCCATCACCCACTTCCTCCAGCTCCCCACCCCTTCCTGTCCTTCCTCCTATCAGAGTGCTTCTTCCTCGGGTTCTGCCGCTTCATCCTATCACCTTTCAGCAGTTATAAATACCCAGTACTCTTCATGATTGGATGTTATAATAGTGAAGATAACTGATTTGATTTATCGATTGTAAGATTGCTCATCTCTGTCAATTTCTTGCTGTTCTCACTGTTTAGTATCCATTTAGACTCGAGCTACAGTACCATTCAATGGATATTGATTTTGAAGTGCTGGACAAAGGTATTGACTTATGAGTGCACCACATTTTAATGGAGATTGTTTTCGTTGTGAACACATGCCCACTTAATTGCTCATGTGTAACTATAGAGAGTGAAGTTGAAATGATATGAGGAATATGGTGTTGCATACATCTCCACTAACATTGGCTCACTTGCACAACTTAAAAAAAAACACAACAATTTTAGTTTTAAACAACTGTATGGCAGTGCCTGTATATTCCAAATTCATTCACCAGGGAACTAGTTCCTTTTCATTTACCCTACAGAATTCCTTCACCATTGAAGGCATTTGGGAGAATGCAAATGCTGGAATCTGAAGCTGAATAAAATCTGCTGGAGGAACTCAGCATCAGAGGGAGGAAAAGAACAGTTGATGTTTCACGCCAAACCCTTTATCAAGACTGCTTCCTTCTCTTCTACCGACTCTTTCCCTTTTTTAACTTTTCTTCCTCTGCATCCACCCTCCCCAAAAGCTTCCCTATTTGTCTCTTTACCTTCCATCTATATCACCTCTGGACCCCTCACCCAGTTTCTTTTCCCCTTTATATGTATAAATATATATATATATATATATATATATATCTATATAGATATGTGTATAACTTTACCTATTTTATCATCTTTTTGGGTTCAGACCCGAAGCATTTCTACCCACAGATTTTGCTTGCCCTGCTGAGTTCCTTCAAGGTTTGAGTTACAGGGAAAGGTTGTGCAGACTAGGGCTTTTTTCTCTGGAGCGTAGAAGATTGAGGGGGAACTTGATAGAGGTGTTTAAGATTTTAAAAGGGACAGACAGAGTAAATGTGGATAGGCTTTTTCAATTAAGAGTGGGGGAGATTCAAACTAGAGGGCATGGTTTAAGATTGAAGGGGGAAAATTATAAGGGGAACATGAGGGGAAATTTCTTTACGCAAAGGGTGGTAGGGATGTGGAATGAGCTTCCGGCAGACGTGGTTGAGGCGGGATCGTTGGTTACATTTAAGGATAGACTGGATAGTTACATGGAGAGGAGAGGACTGGAGGGGTATGGACCGGGTGCTGGTCAGTGGGACTAGCAGGGTGGGGATTTGTTACGGCATGGACTAGTAGGGCCGAACTGGCCTGTTCTGTGCTGTAAGTGGTTATATGGTTATATGGTGTTTAGAACCATGGAACACCACAGCAGTGAAGCAGGCCCATCTAGTCTTGCCAGACTATTAGTCCTGCCCTATTAGTCCCATTGAACTGCACCCAAACTTCAGTCCTCCATACTCCTCCCATCCATGCACCCATCAAATCTCTCTTAAATGTAGAAATTGAAACCACATCCATCACTACTCTTGGGACAGAGGGCCTGTTACTGTGCTGCTCATCTAATTTAAAAACAACAAAAAAAACCCTTCATATTTGACCTCAACAAAGCATCTTATAGAAGGTCACCATTACACCTCAACTCCTAAACACAATAGTGCAATACTCTTGCTGGAGAAACACAGCAGGTCATGCAGCATCTGTAGGAAGTAAAGGATGCCCATTGTTTTGGGCCTGAGCCCTTTGTCAAGGTATGAGCAAAAAGAGGGAGGGAAGGATGGAGGAAGGGTCAGGGGAGGAGGAAAGGTGAGCAGGCAAGAGGTCCTAGGTGGATACAGGTGGGAAGGATGGGAGAAAAAAGCTGAGGTGATAGTGGGCAGAGTGGTAGCTCTCTGAACGCAGGGGTGATGAGCTGGAGGAGAGGAAACAGATGGATAGGGAAGGAGAGAAACTCAGGGGGAGAGGTTTAATGGAAACTGGAGAAGCTGATGTTAATGTTGTCTTGTTGGAGAGTCTCCAGACAGACTATTAAGCATTGTTCCACCAATTGGCCAGTTGCTTCAGTTTGGCAGTGAACGATGACATAGATGGGCATGTCGGTGTGTGGAATAAAAATGAATTAAAATGGACTGGTGCTCAATGGAACAAGATCCCGTCTGGGTCCAGTCTCCCTGATGTAGAGAGGCCACAACTGGAGTACTGGATGCAGATTCACAAGTGAAGTGTTGCTTCATTTGGAAGGGCTGTTTAGGAGGTGTGGGTGCCTCAATACTTTGATTTGTGAAGGCCAACATGCCAAAAGCTCTCTTTGTTACCCTATTTACCTGTGACACCACTGCCCAAATTCAAGTGTTAGAGAATAAATTGGACAACACAGGGCAGGACTGATGGTTGAGCATGTGAGTCCAGCACTTAAAGCTCCATTTTAATGCTGCTGTTGCCTATTTCAATACTAAAAAGAGAATGTATAAATCTCATTACTATTCTTTGTTACATTTATAACTATTGGTGCTCGACAAGATAATGGACTGGTCTTAAGTGGAGCTTATATGAAATAAATGTGAGCAATTCAATTACAATTTTCACATTCACTTGTATAAAATGTCTGAGACTATAATAATTCCCCATTCTGCCTTTAGGTGATTAATGGATTTTTTTTTGAAGCTGTGAGAATTATTTTTCTCCCATTACTTTCCTGCCCAATATTGTTGTTCCTTTGGTCCAAACATTGGAGGAATAAAACACAGGCAAATGATGATTAGGTCTCTGACGGACTCATTTTATTTGGTTTCTGACCAGTCATGGCCCAAATACTATGATTGACTACTGATCAATTTCTGGTGAGCCTGCTTAATTTTATGACTCAAACCATGCAGTAATTGAGGTACTTAACTCTCCATAGAGTTTCCCAGGAAGATTAAGAGAAACATTCATCTGCTTATATTGCAGAACCAATAGCATTGGGAATGAGAGGGAGGGTCTTGGCCCAGATTGATTGAAGGACAGTTGAGAATAGAAACCATAGAACACTACTGTACAGAAACAGGCCTCTTCAGCCCTTCTAGTCTGTGCCAAACCATTTTTTTTTGCCTAATCCCAATGACCTGCACCCAGTCCATAGCCCTCCATACCCCTCCCATCCATGTGCCTGTCCAAATTCTTCTTAAATGTTAACATTGAGCCTGCATTCACCACTTCAGCTGGCAGCTTGTTCCACTCCCCCACCACTTTCTGTGTGAAGAAGCTTCCCTTCACATTCCCTGTAAACTTTTCCCCTTTCTCTCTTAACCCATGTCCTCTGGTTTGTATCTCATCTACCCTCAATGGAAAAAGCCGATCTACATTTACTCAGTCTATCCCCCTCATAATTTTAAATACCTTTATCAAATCTCCCCTCATTCTTTTACAACTCTTAACCATTTAACTTTTCCCTGTAACTCAGATCCTGAAGTCTGGGCAACATCCTAGCAAATCTTCTCTGCACTCTTTCTATTTTATTGATATATTTCTTGTAGTTAGGTGACTAATACTGAACACAATACTCCAAATTCGGCCTCACCAATGTCTTAAACAACTTTTATACTCAATGCATCCCTAACCACCTGTGACACCACTTTCAGGGAATTATGTGTTTGTATTCCCTGTTCTACCGCACTCCTTAGTGCCCGACCATTTACCATGTGTGTCCTTTCTTGGTTTGTCCTTCCAAAATGCAACACCTCACACTTGCTGCATAAAATTCCATTTGCCATTTTTCAGTCCATTTTTCCAGCTGGTCCAGATCGCTCTGCAAGCTTTGGAAACCTTCTTCACTGTCCACAATGCCTCCAAGGTTAGTGTCATCTACAAATTTGCTAATCCAATTTACCCCACTATCATCCAGATCATTGATATAGATGACAAATAACAATAGTCCCAGCACAAATCCCCGAGTCACAGGTCTGAGAAGAAATCATCCACCGCTACTCTCTGAATTCTCCGGTCCAGTCATTGTTAAATTCAGTTCATTACTTCACAATGAATACCTAGCGTCTGAACCTTCCTAACTGACCTCCCATACGGGATCTTGTCAAAGGCCCTACTAAAGCCCATGTAGACAACTTCCCTGGTAACCTCCTCGATAAGCTCTATAAGCTTGGTTAAACATGACCTACCATGCACAATCCCATATTGACTATCCTTAATCAGTGTCTCGCTATCCAAAAAATTGTATATTCGCTCTCTTAGAACCCCTTCCAATAATTTTCCTACTACTGATGTTAGGCTCACTGGCATACAATTTCCAGGGTTGCTTTTGGAGCCTTTAAACAATGGAACAACGTGAGCTACTCTCCAATCCTCTGGCACCACATCCATGACTAAGGATTTTTAAAATATTTCTGCCAGAGCCCCTGCAATTTGTACACTAGCCTCCCTCAAGGCCCGAGGGAATATCTTGTCAGTTCGCGGGGATTTATCCACCCTTATTTGCTTTAAGACAGCAATGGCCTTCTCCTCTTTAATCTGTATAGGTTCCATGACCTCGCGTGTGTTTTTTGAGTGAATACTGATGAAAAAAAAATCAGATCTCTCCCTTCTCTTTTGGCTCCATACAAAGCTGGCCATTCTGATCTTCAAGAGGACCAATTTTGTCCCTTACTATCCTTTTGCTCTTGATGTACCTGTAGAAACCCTTAGGGTTTTCTTTCACATGGTCAGCCAAAGCATCTTCATGTCTTGGAGAGGGATGACCATGTTTGGGAGGAGTGCAAGGCAATGGGAATTAGAGGAACTGTCAGGCTTCAGAAGAATGCAGGGAAGTGGGAATGGGAGAAATGGAGATGGTTTGAGAAGGTGTAGGCAGTGGGATTGGATTTGGGTTTTATAACAGGTAGTGTCTCTGGCTGTGTGGAAAACCTCTGTGATTCTCTGACACAAGATTGCTACCAATGAGCCTCTATCAGATGAACAGTCACCACCACTTAGAGCCTAGAATTCCAACTAGGGCCTCAACATTTGCAGAGGCATCAGCAGGTGTGAAGTCAAAGGTTTTGGGCAAGTCACTGAAACACAAGAGTCAAAGGATGGGAGTCTCTGCAATATGGCAGATTTACTAAGGACAACTTTCTGTGTTACTGATACAGTGGTGCAGATGGGAGGAGACATGGAGGGCCTTTGCCTGCAGGACACTGTGGCATGGGTTCTTAAGGGCAAGATCAGAAATGGGGACGAACATGAATTATTGCACAGTTGAACTTAATTCCTCTGATTTCGATTTTGGAATGATTCATATCTACCTATGAGACTAGAACACACTCAGCAATGAGTAACAACGGAAAGTAACAGGCACCAATTAATTCTTTAAAGAGAATTCTATAAAGAGAGAATCTAATGACCCTCCACTGTTACTCAATTATCATCTCTCAGTCTTCCATCATCAACATTCTGGTTGTTACCATCGATCGGGAAATAGCCCAAAGGTTACAGATTTAGAGGCTGAAACATGATTCTGCTTCTTACACGGTGTAATCTTATTATCACATCATGTTTTCTTCTTTCTTTGGCTTGGCTTGGCTTCGCGGACGAAGATTTATGGAGGGGGTAAATGTCCACGTCAGCTGCAGGCTCGTTTGTGGCTGACAAGTCCGATGCGGGACAGGCAGACACGGTTGCAGCGGTTGCAGGGGAAAATTGGTTGGTTGGGGTTGGGTGTTGGGTTTTTCCTCCTTTGTCTTTTGTCAGTGAGGTGGGCTCTGCGGTCTTCTTCAAAGGAGGTTGCTGCCCGCCGAACTGTGATGCGGCAAGATGTACGGTTTGAGGCGATATCAGCCCACTGGCGGTGGTCAATGTGGCAGGCACCAAGAGATTTCTTTAGGCAGTCCTTGTACCTCTTCTTTGGTGCACCTCTGTCACAGTGGCCAGTGGAGAGCTTGCCATATAACACGATCTTGGGAAGGCGATGGTCCTCCATCACAGGAAAAGGCCATTCAACCCATCAAGTCCATGATAGGGCCTGGATCCTTCTTGTCAGTTACAGTCTCTCACTTTTTTTGTAGAGGCCACAGTTAGGAAGTCCTTTCCGTTTACTTGGATGAGTGCAACCCCAAAAGCATTCTAGATACATGCCACCATCTGTTTGATTGCCCACCCACCCACCACACTGAACATTCACTCGATTACCAAATTTTTATTATGTACAATCTACAATCTACATTGACGTTATTATCCTTGGTTACTTCAACCGCTCTTTTCAAAGCTGTCTTCTCTGTCACCAAGAGGAAGAAGGTGCATGGTGATGTCTCATGTAATTATTCTTGGCATCAAGGTAGTTGTTGACTGAATGTCACATTAAGGCCATCTGGCGAAACTTAAGTTACTAGATATTAAATGGAAAACCAATGTCTGAAGTGAGCTAAGCAAGAAAATCTGCAGATGCTGGGGTCATGCATTGCACAAATATGGTGGAGGTCACGCAGCATCCACAGGAAGCAAAAGGTAGCCAACATGTTGGGCCTGAGCCCTTCATCAGGAACGTGGAAAAAGAGGAAGATGGGTGAATTAAAAGATAGGGGTTTGAGGGAGGAAAGGGGAGGAGCACGGTCTAGTGATGCGGCCGGGGGCGGGTGGAGAGTTGCATCAAGCTAATTTCTAGTGACACTTGACTCACGCTAGTGATATGGCCGGGGGGGGGGGGGGGGTGGTGAATGGGTGGAGAGTTGCTAGTGTGCATCAAGCTAGATCGCTAAATGACGCTTGATGCATGCTAGTGACACGGGGGAGACTGATGGCGACTGCATGGGGGGCACAGCACTTCGCTTGGGGGGGGGGTAATGCCTGCTAATGCTCCCCCTTGGTGCTGTGATGCAATCAGCAAGTCTGCTTTCGATGGTGCTCCTGTAGAAGTTGTTGCCCACATCCCGATGAGGAAGACATGAACCATCTTGGCACCTTTACATTAAGACAAAGACAGCAAGTCATCGAAACCAACAGGAGTTTCCCAGAGTGTAAGACTGAGATAGTGCACCTTGACTGTGAGACAGGAAATTAAATACTTTCACTTTTACCAAACAATAAAGAGTGTGATCCATAGACACTTTGGAACATTAAGCAGGAGACTAGCTGTGCCATTTGATTTGAAAGGTTATAGTCCTTTCTAAATCCATCAACTTTCTGGTATTGAAATCTCAGTAATGAGGCAAGGTGCAAAAGTCTACAAATGTAATTTACCAAATACAATGAGGAGTGAGTAGATAAATCTGTTTTATATCATGGAGAAAAGAGGTTATTGATCAATGTGAAGACAAAAATCAATCCACTCCAATATTATCCTTCAGAGCTGGGCCTTGCAGGAGAGCAGCTTCTGTTTATTATATAATTGATTTCACTGAAGCATAGTCCTAAAACAATTTTTCCATCATCTTCGGATTCTGCTGTTCCCACCAGCAGATGTAAAGGTCATCCCTTCTGAAAACGACCAGACTCTGAATTCAATTATATCTAATCTGTCTCGGTTTTCCTTTTTTCATCCAAGAGACATAATTCCAAAGCCCTGTCAAACTTTCACTCTGACCTTCATCTTATCTTGGGTCCAAACCTTTATCTGCCGTGGGATATGGTGTCATATCTATTAGTTACAACATGATTTGTGTTGCTATGAGCATCTCTCATTAACCCTTCCATTGCTATCGTGTTCCACTTATCTTCAAAAGGAGGTCACTGTTCAGCAAGAAGATTCTGAAAAGCCAACAATCATTTCAAAGGACCATAGCATTTCCAAGCCCTGTTTCCCACAAGGCCCTGGCCTGCTTTGAGTGACCGGTAATGCAGAAGGTTTAAAAAGGTAGCAAACCAAGTCAGGTCCATCGTAGGCTCTGCCTGCCCATCCAATGAAGAAATCGATGTGAGAAACTGTCTCAAAAAAGCAGTCAACATCATAAAGAACCCCCGTCACCTTCTTACGGCTAACTTGAGGCCAATGCTGGATGTGGTATATCTGGACATTCAGAAGGCTTTTCATAAGGTCCTGCACAGGAGGTTAGTGTACAAACTTAAAGAGCATGGTATAGGAGGTATGATATTGAGGTGGATAGAGAATTGGTTGACAGACAGGAAGCAAAGAATAGGAATAAACAGGTTCTTTTCAGAATGGCAGGCAGTGACTAGTGAAGTACTGCAAGCTCAGTGCTGGGACCACAGTTATTTACAATATATATCCATGACTTAGATGAGGTAAGTTTGCAGATGACACAAAGTTGGGTGGCAGTTTTAGCTGTGTAGAGGATGAAGGGTGACTTGGGACAGTTAGGTGAGTGGGCCAATCCATGGCAGATCCAATATAATGTGGATAAATGTGAGGTTATCCATTTTGGAGGCAAGAACAGGAGAGAAGTTTATTACCTAAATGGTGTCCGATTTGGAAAAGGACAGATGCAACAAGACCTGGGTGTCGCTGTGCACCAGTCATTGAAAGTGGGAATGGAGGTACAGCAGGCAGTGAGGAAAATAAATGGTATGTTCGCATTCATAGCAAGAGGATTCGAGTGCATGAGCAGAGAGGATCTATTGCAGCTGTACAGGGCCTTAGTGAGAACACACCTGGAGTATTGTGTGCAGTTTTGGTCTCCTTATCTGAGGAAAGACATCCTTGCCATGGAAGGAGTGCAGAGAAGGTCTCGTCTCTTATGATGTCTCACTAGCTCTTGTTTCAACTCAACAATGACATAATTCAAACTTTCTTGTATGATTTAAATGACCTTGCCCTGCACTCCCACCTATTTCGTCAACATCCACCAGGTCGTTATGGTCTCCACATCCTAACAATTCTTAGTTCAGCTTTTCCCTGGTGTAAAGGTTAAAGTTTTTGATTCTTAGTTAATTTTGTGCTTGTCTCTTTAAGAGAAATATTGTTTTTAGTGTTACCATAGTGACTATGATGTAATATACCATAATATCCACCCAGGCTAACGGCATGCTCTCTCATTCTGCAAGATGTGAAGGAAGCGTGAGCACAAGAAAATTTTCTTTACATTTTTGGTATCACTCTCTCTATATTTTTGTATTTATATGTCTTTGTATCTCTATTATACAGTAAATGCTTTGTTATTCAGTCTTGTTGCGAAGCTATGCAAAATGTTTGTCTGTTCTATCGACAAATTAAAACTATTATCAAGTAACAGCCACAGAGCTTGATTTGTTGGATTAAAGAGATATAAATTTGGGATATTGCAGCTCATGCTTTGGAAGATGATACTTTGAAATTAGAATATATTAGAATAAGGAAAGCATTGTCTATACCTAGTTACCAAAGTAGAAAATGCTTGAAACACTCAGCAGCCTGGACAGCCTCTAGAAAGAGAAGCAATCAATGTTTCAGATCAAAAGCCCAATGTACATTGAGTGTGAAGCCAAAAGTTTGTAGATGCTGGGGTTGAGTACAATGAACAAATATGCTGGAGCAACTCAGCAGGTCAAACCATGTCCTTTCTTTCCACCCCCCCACCCCCCCAACCCCCATCTTTTTATTCAGGTGCCATCCTGTTTTTGCTCATTCCTTATAAAGGGCCCAGGCCAGAAATGTTGGTGACTGACTTCCTATGGATGCTGCACGACCCGATGAGTTTCTCCAGCACATTGTGCACTACACTCCCATGTTCATTGTTTTTTCCATCCCTGTTTCCCTCCACGAGCCAGTACCTAAACATTACCATTTTTCTCTCCATGATCCTTGATCTTCACCTTACTCAATGTAACGTGTAAATTCGAGGGAACCTGTTGATGTTTCCAGGACCCCATGACCTGTTGGCGTCCATCACTGGGGAGATCATGGGATTGGGGATGAAGGAATCTTTGGGTGTACATTTTGTTGTGGTAAACACTGCAGTTTTGGTGGTCGAGAGGAGGGATGTTTCGGGCAGTAGGCCTCTACCAATAAAGCAGGTGGCTTGTTTGTAGAACCACACAGCATTCAGGCAGGCCCTTCGGCTCACAATGTCTGCACTATCAATGATTCTACAGGGCGACACGGTTAGCAGATCAACATTATTATAGGAACAGCGACCCGGGTTTGAATCTGCCACGTCTGTAAGGAGTTTGTACAATTTCCCCGTGACCTGTGTGGGTTTTCTCCGTATGCTCCAACTTCCTCCCACCCTCCAAAACCGCACGGGCTTGGTAGGTTAATTGGGTGTAATTGTGCAGCACGAGTTTCATGGACCAGAATGGCCTTTCATGCTGTGTCTTTAAAGCTGTATATTTTGTTTTCTCCCCATTTCCCCCCACAGATTGTGCCTGGTTGTTGGGCTCCTCCAGCAGTTTTATGTTTTAAGCAGTAGAAGCTGGTTTCTCATCTAGGCTATTGCACACCACTATCATGTCCAGCCTATGATCAATGTGTACGACACTGAGGGGATGTGGAGATTACTGGGAGGACGGAGTTATGTATTAATCCTTCCCTGCCAGCCCCGTTTCTTCACTTTCCGTCTTCTCTTTGCATTACCTGACAGAATGAGCCGATCATTATTCAGGAGGGAACTGCGAAATTCAAGAAGCAGGAAGTGTGTTAGAAGAATGAGCATATGCCTTTGAGTGAAACTTCAGAGACCAGAGGAGAATGACAATGCGCTTCAAAGAAAACATTAACACCAAGGAGCAACTCTTGTTGAAAAGTTGTTTCCGATTATTTAACAGGTGAGAGCTTATTAAATGGGGACAAGTATACAGCTTCCTCGTAAACTTCTTAGTTGATTTGTGTTTGGTTTCAGCAAAATTAGCAATTATTTCATCAGGAACAAAATATATTTAAAACACTAATTCTTTTCTCTGTCCGTGAGACCGAATGAAGATTGGGGACCACTTCACCAGATACTGACGCTGTTTGTGGGTCTAAACGTACCTCCTGTAGCCTCCTCCAACCTTTCCTACAGTGACATGATTGGCATCACTCGGGGGGTGTGGACTGCACCTGGTGACACCATCAGAGGGGGTGTCACCAAAATGACTGTCCAGAGAATTCTTGTGCAGTATATCAGCAGAAATTTATTATGATTGATTTGGAAGAAGTCAAAGATTGGGCAACATTAGATGCTTTGACATTCCTAGCCGAATGCGACTTTGTAGAATCTCTCCCAGCCCTTTCACTAAGCCTAAAATTATTTCTGACGATCTCTGTGTCTGTGGCTTCATGTGAGAGGATCTTTTCAAAGCTGAAACTTATAAAGAACTATTTGCGATCTTCCACGGGACAGTCAAGACTTTCCGACCTTGCGATAATATCAATTAAAAGGAATTGGCGAAAGGCATTGATTTCGATGAAGTGATTCACAAGTTTGCGGCTTTGAAGGCTTGGAAAGGAAAGTTCAGAATTAGTCGAGATGTTCATTAAGAGCTGAAATGTGTGTGTATATGTTTCTATTTACTTTGATGGAATTATTTCATTTATGGCATATTTCCACATGCATTTGTTGACAAGTTCTTCCTTATTTGGGACATTATTGATTATGCAAACCGAATCCATGAATGTATCTCATGTAACAATAAAATCCACATAATTTTGATGTAATTCTTTAACGTTTTTATTTCGAGTTCTATTGTCATCTTAAATGAATTTTAATTTTAACCAATGAAACTGTAAATGTAAATACATTTAGGCTGTGTGTATGATATTGTAATTTAAAGGTGTAATTTTAATTTTGCTAGTTGTTTATCTCACTACTATTGAAGAAGAGCGCAGAGCCCACCTCACTGACAAAAGGCAAAGGAGGAAAAACCCAACACCCAACCCCAACCAACCAATTTTCCCCTGCAACCGCTGCAACCGTGTCTGCCTGTCCCGCATCGGACTTGTCAACCACAAACGAGCCTGCAGCTGACGTGGACTTTTTTACCCCCTCCATAAATCTTCGTCCGCGAAGCCAAGCCAAAGAAAAGAAGAAAAAATTGCTGTTACATTCAGTGATAGACGGGAATTATGAGAAATGAGTAACACGAGTACAAAAAACATTCTGTGTGGTCTGGTATGGGAGGAGGCCAAATGGGGAGGGAGGGGGGTGATACCATGAGTTACCGCACTGGGTGACATCAACCCTAGTGACACCACTGGGTGACACATCTGTCCTTGACCTCATCCACTGTCTTGGGGGGGGGCAGCGGGGAGGGGGCCAACGTAAACTTGAGGAACAATGCCTCATATTCCTCCTGGATAGCCTCAAACTGAACAGCATGAACATTGTCTAATTTTTGATCATCCCCACCTACATCAGATTCCACTGTTTCCATCTCTTCTTTACCAACTCATTTACTTACCTTTTCCTCTATCTCTTTCTAGCTTTTCTTCTCCATGCTCCTCCCTCCCTTCCTGATGAACTCTCCCTCGACCTGCCTCCCCATCTCTCACACTTTTTGATCGATTACCTCTGGGCCCCTCCCCTGCTTCTTTCCCCCTTTTATACGTGTATTTTTGCCCGTTTGGCCTTAGGGTCTGACCCAAAACATTGACTGGCCATTTCTACCCAAGGATGCTGGGTGTCCTGCTGAGTTCCTCCAGCAATTCTTCGTCTGCTTATTCTATTCCTGCTGTTTTTTGCAATTCTGAGTCTCTGCTCCTCTATCTAGGTCATTTCCTGAATCCAATTATTTACTAGGGAACCCTCCCTCCCCCCCCCCAAAATTATACAGTGAAAGTCTGGATATGGTCTAATTCCATGATATTTCTGTGCTGTTTATTCTAAAGGCCAGACAGCAGGTTAGATCGAAGAGCAATGGCAGGCATTCAGCACAGAGCTGGATGCCAGGTGAAATCACCTGCTGGCAAAGGTACGATTGTATTAAAAGAATTCTGCATGCCTCACTTGAGAAGTTTTTGTGCAGATAAAATCCTTCTTTCAGCCAATGTAACAACCAGGTGAGCATCTGTACTATCATCTACACAGTCATGAGGGTCAAATCTATTTAATGATTGCAGTCACAGTCACTGGAACTTGGGTTGCCAATGGTTTGGGCTGGAGTCTATGTGGCTTCAGAAGTGCTGGAGATGAATCCACAGACACTCGGCGACTCTAGGGGGAAACTCTCTTTTGCTTCTCTTCCTCTGCCTGACCTAATGATAGAATAAAGGCAATTTTGTGTAATATTACATTGTTTTTATTACATGGCAGTAAAGGAATCTTGGACTTGTGCTTTGTACCCAGTAATGCAAGTCTTTGGCTTGGCTTCGCGGACGAAGATTTATGGAGGGGGTAAAAAGTCCACGTCAGCTGCAGGCTCGTTTGTGGCTGACCAGTCCGATGCGGGACAGGCAGACACGATTGCAGCGGTTGCAAGGGAAAATTGGTTGGTTGGGGTTGGGTGTTGGGTTTTTCCTCCTTTGCCTTTTGTCAGTGAGGTGGGCTCTGCGGTCTTCTTCAAAGGAGGCTGCTGCCCGCCAAACTGTGAGGCGCCAAGATGCACGGTTTGAGGCGTTATCAGCCCACTGGCGGTGGTCAATGTGGCAGGCACCAAGAGATTTCTTTAGGCAGTCCTTGTACCTTTTCTTTGGTGCACCTCTGTCACGGTGGCCAGTGGAGAGCTCGCCATATAATACGATCTTGGGAAGGCGATGGTCCTCCATTCTGGAGACGTGACCCATCCAGCGCAGCTGGATCTTCAGCAGCGTGGACTCGATGCTGTCGACCTCTGCCATCTCGAGTACCTCGACGTTAGGGGTGTGAGCGCTCCAATGGATGTTGAGGATGGAGCGGAGACAACGCTGGTGGAAGCGTTCTAGGAGCCGTAGGTGGTGCCGGTAGAGGACCCATGATTCGGAGCCGAACAGGAGTGTGGGTATGACAACGGCTCTGTATACGCTTATCTTTGTGAGGTTTTTCAGTTGGTTGTTTTTCCAGACTCTTTTGTGTAGTCTTCCAAAGGCGCTATTTGCCTTGGCGAGTCTGTTGTCTATCTCATTGTCGATCCTTGCATCTGATGAAATGGTGCAGCCGAGATAGGTAAACTGGTTGACCGTTTTGAGTTTTGTGTGCCCGATGGAGATGTGGGGGGGCTGGTAGTCATGGTGGGGAGCTGGCTGATGGAGGACCTCAGTTTTCTTCAGGCTGACTTCCAGGCCAAACATTTTGGCAGTTTCCGCAAAGCAGGACGTCAAGCGCTGAAGAGCTGGCTCTGAATGCAACAGTTTCAAGTCCAACCAAGCAGAACTCAGGAATGCAATGGATCACTGTCCAGGTATCTGGATGAGTTCAGCTCAAACATACGAAGAGTTCACTAACCTGAACAGTCGGTTTGGTTGGCATAAAAAAAATGCAGATACTGGAAATCTGAAGTAAAACACAAAATTCTGGAAATATTCAATAGGTCAGACAGCATCTGTGGAGAGAGAAAAACAGGGTTCATGTTTCTGGGGGATGATCTTTCATCTGATGCATCAACTTTTATTGTCAGAGCATCTACATGCCATCACATACAACCCTGAGATTCCTTTTTCCTGCGGGCGCGGCAGATTTACCACTAATTGGTTCTGCAAAAAATAAACTGTACACATGTAAACAAACAAAGAACTGTAAACAGATAATGAATGTAAACAAACTGCAATGCAGAGAGAACAAAAGAAAATAATTAAAATGCACAAGTAAGAGTCCTTAAATGAGTCTCTGATTGAGTTTATTGTTGAGGAGTCTGATGGTGGAGGGGTAGCAGCTGTTCCTGAACCTGGTGGTGCAAGCCTTGTGGCATCTTTACCTCTTTCCTGATGGCAGCAGCGAGAACAGAGCATGTGCTGGGTGATGAGGATCTTTGGAAATTGCTGCTGCTCTCCAATGGCAGCATCCCCTGTAGATGTACTCGGAGGGTTTTGCCTGTGATGTCTTGGGCTGTGTTCATTACCTTTTGGAGGGTTTTATGCTCAGGGGTATTGTTGTTCCCATATCAGACTGTGATGCAGCCAGTCAGCACACTTTCCACCACACCTCCCCCTGAAGCTTTATCTGTTCTTACCCTTGCGATAACTCATTATTTATTTACTCTTGTACTCTAAAAGGCTCTAGCTGAATTTTGTGTATAGCAAAGACAGGTTGAATTGCACTTCATTACACAAGAGAGGTGTTTAAGTGGGTTTTGAAAGCTTTTAGTTCATACTGATAAACAACAGAAAACAAAGTGTTCCTTCCCACTGCTTTCAGTTACCTTGATTTGTTCAATCTCTAATGACTCGGTTCACACAGTTAATGGGTGCACTGTTTGCTTTGGGACTTTTCAATCTCTTAAACCAGGGGTGGCCCACCTTTAAATTTTTAAATTTGACATACAACATGGTAACAGGCTATTATGGCCCACGAGTATGTACCGGGGGGTGTAGGTGAATTGAGTAGTACAAACTGTATGTCTGTATGTTAGAAAATGCTGTATGTCAAAATTAAAAATTTAAAGGTGGGCCACCCCTGCAAACCATAAGAAGATTTTTCCTTGTCAAAATGACCAGTTTGAGAACTCTTTGTTAAGCATATTCCCACTAGAATACATAACTGGCTAACAGCTGAAGGATCCACACAGACTGCAGACTTCTTGTGGTTGAATGACTCACACCTGCTGCAGGATGTTGGTGACTTGTCATTGAAGGACCCACACAGGCTGCTGGTGACTGGCTCAGGGAGCCAGGTATTGGAACCGGGATTTTGAGGGTGTGGAGGGATAGAAGGGCATCTGAGGGGCCTTGGGCACTGAAGACTTCCTGATCTTGTCAGAGCTTTGGATTTGGAGCTTGAGTTGCCAATGAATCAAACAGAAGTCTGTGTGGCTGCAGAAGCAGCTATGGCAACGTTCCATGAGCTGTTTGGTGCTCCTTACCGCTCTTTCAATGAGCTCATTGGATTGGGGGTACTCCGGGCTGCTGGTAATCCCATAAAGAGGCAAAACCATGAAATTGTTGGCTGGTGAACTGACTGCCGTTGTCAGAGAGAAGTGTGTGTGGGGCTCCGTGCACCAAGAAGTGGCGTTTGAGCTTCTTGATGACTCCCTCTGAGGTGGTGACTCGTAGTAGGTCTGTCTCAAACCAGCCCGAGTACGAGTCAATCAGGATCAGGTAGTGTTGTCTGTACCATTCAAAGATGTTGGTTGCTACTGTCGACCAGGGTAGCATGGGCACCAGGTTCAGCTGTGTTGGTGTGGCCTGGTACTGTTGCAGACCTCACAGGACTGTACCTCTTCATCTATCTGGTCGGATATGCCTGGCCAGAAAACAATATCTCTTGCCCTATGTTTTGTCTCTTCCATGCCGGGCTGTCCTCTGAGCAGGATTTCTATGTACATGTTCTGCAGTGTAGTGGGGATAACTGCTCTCTGGCCTTTCATAATTATTCATATTAGTTTGTCCAGAAAAGGAAGAAATGGTTATATTGCAATGCCAGGCTGCGCTGTTTGGTCGGCCAGCCGCCTTTAATGAAGTTGCCCAAGCAGCTCAGGGTTTTGTCCTCTGTAGTGTGCTTTCTCAGTTCATCAGGTCGGGCCGAGGAGATGTGGCTCACTGTCATGACGCCAAAGGTATCTTCTTCCTCGGCCTGCTGCGTTGTGCACTTCCCTGGGGCTCGTGAAAGGGCATCCGCTTGGTGCATTTCGTTGCCGAATTTGTGAATTAGGGTGCTGTGTTACCTTTGTAACTGAAGTATCATCTGCTGAAGTCTCACCAATGCTGCGTGGATGGTTTTGTTGATGATAGTCATTGGGGTAAATGGTCGGTTTAGATGGTAATCGGTCTGCCATATGCATAATCATTGAATTTAGAGCAGGCAAACACCACAGCCAGAAGCTACTTCTCAATATGGGCCTACCTCATCTCAGTGTCCATAAGCGATCTGGATGTGTAAGCCACCAGTTTGCCGTCCTGCAAACATGCCGTGCCTGGACCATACTGTGAAGCATCGCAGGTCTGTGCACAGCGATATAGGAGAGGACTGGTGGGCAGGACATATGTCACTTGAGGATCTCAAATGCATCCTCCTGCTGCTATGCCAGATCCACTCAATGTCCTTGTGGGTCAGCTGTAGGGAATGGGGCCGTTAGTTCTCTGGCATTGGGTATAAATTTACCTGGTAATTTACCATGCCCAGGAATCACTGTAGAGACACCATGTCCTTGGGTACTGGCATTTCGCTGATAGCATTTTCGAAGGGTCCACCTTCAGCCCATCGCTTGTAAATGCATGACCCATGTAGCTGACTTAGTTGAGGTGGAACCTGCACTTGTTGGGGTTAAGCTGCAAGTTTACCTCCCGTGCACGGTCAAGCACCCTTCTCTGGTTTTTGTCGTGTTCTTCTCGCGATGTTCCACCCACCAGTATATTGACAATGATAATGGAAAACTTTGCTTGCTGAGTTATTGCCAAATGGCATTCTCTGGAATCTGTCCCGGCCAAACACTGTGCTAAAGGTGGTCAGCAGTGATGAGCGACAGTCGTGAGATTTGCCAGAACGAGTTCTTTACATGCAGGACCGAGAACACCATTGCACTGGCCATCTCTGCGGCCACTTCCTCTACTGTCCACATGGGGCGATGCAGGGTTGCTCTCAAGATGTTTTGCCGAAAGAAAGAGATGAGCCCTGAGCAGTTCTTGTTTCCACCATGGACTTCCAGAGACGATGGGTTTGGCATGTTGGCCAATACCCTGTCTTTGTTGGGACCACCCATTAGTTGGGATGAGAAGTTAGACCCATCAAATGCACCTCTGGGAGAGCAGTCGGTGACAATGAGCTTGGATTAGACCATTTGCCGATAATAACATTGCTTGAAGCTGCAAAGTCATTTGTGGAATCACCTTTCAGCCTGCAGTTGGTTTCATTAAATATAGGCACTCAGACATTGCAGTGTAGAAAGGGTGTTGCAGATGGGGCCTTGATCTGTTCTGTCTGCTGCCTTGCTGTGTTGTATCCGTAGCCTGGGACCATGGGGATCAGAAGCTGCCCAATCCTTTTCCAAGGCATGGCTCAGAAACCTCAAACTGGACTATCCAGCATTTTATCTTCCATTTTGGCAGTCTCCAGCCGATGGCTTCCATATTGACTTCCAGTTTCCATTAAACCCCTCCCCCTGTCTCCCTTTTCTCATTTCCCTCTTGTGGTGGTACACCGGGTCGGGTGTCAATCACCCTCCGGGATGTAAGCCTGCGCCGGTCTCCCGAGGCCTCACTCAGAGTTGCTGCAGCCACAGCCAGCCTGGCTCTGTGGAAGTCTTCGTGGATTAAAGCCTGTTGTACAGTCTTTATTTTTGTGTGTGTCTGATTCTGGCTAACAGTGCACCACAAGAGGTCATACAGACCCTCCAGACTCTTACTCCACATGACAAGGCACTACTGTCACTTCCAGTTCTAACAATATCATTTAATTCTTGTTTATGGTCTGCTTGAAGTTGCTGTACCCAGTTGAACCCCAGTCTTAATGGTCAGAACATAGCTCAGGAACAGGCCATTTGGCCCATAATGTCTGTGCTGAACATGATCCATATCCTTCATTTGTTGCATATTCATTTGTCAATCAAGGTGCCTTCACTACCCTATCTACCTCCATCACGGCCCCAGGCAGCTGCAGGTAGTCAGCGACTCGCAGTTGAGGGAGTCACACAGGATGCGGGCTGCTGGAGACGGGCTGCTGAGGGCAAGAAATGGCTCCCGAGGGCATTAACAGCACCTAATTATACTGGAGGTTTGGATCTGCTCCTTGGGTTGGGCCGAGCAGAGATTTTTGCAGCTCTAAAGTGCTGGAGAAGAATTCACGGACATTCTGTGTCTCTGAAGGAACTCTCTTTTCCTTTTCTTTCACTTCTCTTACTGAAGGGGTGCTGGGTAGCACTAATTCCTACTCTTTGCCTGTAGTGTGGATTGTGGCGGGTCACGTGACCTCTCTGTCTGGAACCTAGCTGCAAGTTGCATCACCTGCCAAATGAGGTTGGACACTGCCCACCATTAGTGCACACCTGACCATGGCCCCTCTAGTTACCTAACGATTACCTGAGCTGGACCCTCCCTCTACTGTACTATACAGTCCACCACATGCAGTAGCTCTTTCTCTTTTGCTCATCAAACTTGAGATGAACCCTGCTCCACTCCAGATCACAACTGTGGACAATGCTGGAGGAGTCAGGGGTAAGGTGTGCCCTACACAGGGATCAGAGATGTTAGATAACATTGGAGCCGTGGCCATGTTAGACAAAGAATGGCGGATAGTGTATTGTAATCCTTGGTTGTTTTAAGTCTGTACACAGTTGCCTGTGTCGGTAGTGTTAAGTTCGATGTGACTGGGTTGTAAAGTATTTGTACGAGTGTAAGCAGTTGCTAATATTGGCGGTGTTAAGTCTAATGTGACTGACTACACTGTGTTGTATGATTGAGAGAACTAGTGTGTGTTATCCCTGTTGCGATTCCCTTATGTCTGTTTTAATAAAGATCCTTTCTGTGTTCAGCCTGTGTCCAGAGTTATTGTTCTTTGAACCCACCGAACTTTTCTCTTCCAGACAACCATTGGTGCTGTGAGCAGGGTTTCAGGAGTCTTGGCTGGACACACACACTGTCACAATGTTTGAACCTATAGTAACAGGCATGTGTGAGGGCTTCCTGTCATGTGTGTGGCATATTTCCTCATGAACAGGGCCGGCAGGAAGGGCTCTACAGCTAGTAAGGGAGCCTCAGGGAATGAGAGTGGACTGATGATAGTGTTGGGTTAAGTAGGTTAACAGGCTTAGTGGCAGACCACGGAAGATCGATGGACTGGGCTGACAGTTTGGACCTGAGATGGGAGAAAATTGGGAACCATGTGGTGACCCTCCTTGAGAAGTTGGGATTTCCCGAGACCGAGGGGAGTCACAGTGGGGTGTGGGGGCCTTTGGCATATGGCGTCTTTCCTGAGACACCAATGGGAAATTATAGGAGAATTAAGCAAACAGGGTGCCCAGAAAGACAGGGAGATAGAATTCCCCCAGCATCGCTGTTGTGCACTACAGGAGGCAGTGCAGACTGCCCAAGTGTGAACGACCAACCTAGAGAGGAAAGGTATATAGAGGCAGTTTAAAATGTTGCACCTGCATCAGCTCACCTGTCTGGCAGGCAGCTCGTCCCAATCAAAGTCCGAGCCATTGTCCAGCAGGAGGAAGGGATCAATGTGTGGTTGGGGATGGGGATGTGTGGATTGATGGTGATGACCAAGAGGAAACAAAGACCGACTACACATGTCCTTCCCCCTGTGTGTCTGAGACTTTACAAGCCCAACCAGTGACCACATGGTCCCTGACCCACCTCAAGGGCCCCCCACCAACCCTCCAGAACAGGGAAGTAGTCCACAATGGGGGGACCTCTAGTGGATACATATGCAGCCACTGAGATATTACAGAGTCCTGGAGCTATCTGGGCTGGTGGATCGATACCGCCAGCGGCTGGGGGAACACTTAGCCGCATAGCTGCTATGGCTGTGGGTCGAGGGAGCCCCCAATGTCTGCCTCTCTTATGGGTAATCGAGCACCCCGAAGCAGTCTGAAGAACAGATGATTAACAACACCTTGGAGGCCTGCCAGAAGGGGTTAGTGATGGCACCATCCTATGGGAACTGATGGTGATTGCGGTGCGGGCCAGGTTCCCTACCCTCCGAGAATAGAACCCACATGGCCAGCTGCAGTGACACACCGTTAGTGAGGGGATATGGGTTATCAGGGAGTGGGTACTGATCACGGGCATCTACGGGATGCCTGCAAGTGCCACTTCCTCAAGAACACAAAGGTGACTGGTGCCTTGGTGGGCTTTTAAGTCACCACCACACGCCCTGATCTCAGAGGATGGTCTTGACATTCATTTGTTGCATATTCATTTGTCAATCAAGGTACTGGCGAGCGGGAAAACTGTCCAGGAAGCCATTACCTTCCTGGAGGGATTAGCGTACATGGAATGGGGAACACCTGCTCAAGTTTGCAGGGCTGAGACAAAGTTCAGTGACACCACCCCGCTGGTGACTCACAGAGACATAAATGCTGTCTGGAGAGACCATTGTAGGGGGAAACACCATAAAGGTGGAGCTTCCAATGTACCGTCCACTTCGACCCAGACAGCCTCCCTTCTGCTCCTCCCCCACCAAAGGTGCCCCCCCAATAATCTATAATGTTACCACATTAACCAACTTACCAGACATGTGAGTTCTCCCAAACCGCCCCCTCCTTCTCCCCCTCCACAACCCTCCTCCCACCCTAACCAACAGGAGAAGACTACCCTTCACGCTGTGCCTCTTCCAGCCTACACAGAGCAGCCCTCTCGGCATTTCCACACCAGACTGCAGCACCTGCATCACTGCTCCGGAACAAGCAGCTGAGGGGCTTCATCTTTGAGTCCTATTTGGCAACTGGGGAGGTGATGGTGGATTGGAGAATGGCATATGTTGTCCCCTTGCTTAATAAAGGTAATAGGGAGAATCCTGGGAACAATAGACCTGTGAGTCTTACGCCAATGGCATGCAAACTGTTGGAGAGGATTCTCAAGGATAGGATCTATTAGTATTTGGGGAAGTACAGTCTATTTAAGAATAACCAGCATGACCGTGAAGGGAAGGTCATGCCTCGTGAACCTAATTGTGTTTCTTGAGGAGGTAACAAAGGAAATTGATGAGAGTAGGGCGGTAGATGTGGTCTAAATGGATTTTAGCAAGACGAGTGACAAGGTTCCCCATGAGAGACTCATTCAGTAAGTCATGAGGAATGGGATCCATGGAACCTTGGCTGTGTGAATTAAAAAAAGGCTTGTAGGTAGAGAGCAGAGAGTAGTAGTGGAAGGACAGTATTGTGCCTGGAGGCCAGTGACTAGTGGAGTGCAGCAGGGATCTGCCTGGAGGTCAGTGACTAGTGGAGTGCAGCAAGGATCTGCCTGGAGGTCAGTGACTAGTGGAGTGCAGCAAGGATCTGCCTGGAGGTCAGTGACTAGTGGAGTGCAGCAAGGATCTGCCTGGAGGTCAGTGACTAGTGGAGTGCAGCAAGGATCTGCCTGGAGTTCAGTGACTAGTGGAATGCAGCAAGGATCTGCCTGGAGGTCAGTGACTAGTGGAGTGCAGCAAGGATCTGCCTGGAGGTCAGTGACTAGTGGAGTGCAGCAAGGATCTGCCTGGAGGTCAGTGACTAGTGGAGTGCAGCAAGGATCTGCCTGGAGGTCAGTGACTAGTGGAGTGCAGCAAGGATCTGCCTGGAGGTCAGTGACTAGTGGAGTGCAGCAAGGATCTGCCTGGAGTTCAGTGACTAGTGGAATGCAGCAAGGATCTGCCTGGAGGTCAGTGACTAGTGGAGTGCAGCAAGGATCTGCCTGGAGGTCAGAGACTAGTGGAGTGCAGCAAGGATCTGCCTGAAGGTCAGTGACTAGTGGAGTGCAGCAAGGATCTGCCTGGAGGTCAGTGACTAGTGGAGTGCAGCAAGGATCTGCCTGGAGTTCAGTGACTAGTGGAGTGCAGCAAGGATCTGCCTGGAGGTCAGTGACTAGTGGAGTGCAGCAGGGATCTGCCTGGAGGTCAGTGACTAGTGGAGTGCAGCAAGGATCTGCCTGGAGGTCAGTGACTAGTGGAGTGCAGCAAGGATCTGCCTGGAGGTCAGTGACTAGTGGAGTGCAGCAGGGATCTGCCTGGAGGTCAGTGACTAGTGGAGTGCAGCAAGGATCTGCCTGGAGGTCAGTGACTAGTGGAGTGCAGCAGGGATCTGCCTGGAGGCCAGTGACTAGTGGAGTGCAGAAGGGATCTGCCTGGAGGTCAGTGACTAGTGGAGTGCAGCAGGGATCTGCCTGGAGTTCAGTGACTAGTGGAGTGCAGCAAGGATCTGCCTGGAGGTCAGTGACTAGTGGAGTGCAGCAAGGATCTGCCTGGAGGTCAGTGACTAGTGGAGTGCAGCAGGGATCTGCCTGGAGGCCAGTGACTAGTGGAGTGCAGAAGGGATCTGCCTGGAGGTCAGTGACTAGTGGAGTGCAGCAGGGATCTGCCTGGAGTTCAGTGACTAGTGGAGTGCAGCAGGGATCTGCCTGGAGTTCAGTGACTAGTGGAGTGCAGCAAGGATCTGCCTGGAGGTCAGTGACTAGTGGAATGCAGCAAGGATCTGCCTGGAGGTCAGTGACTAGTGGAGTGCAGCAAGGATCTGCCTGGAGGTCAGTGACTAGTGGAGTGCAGCAAGGATCTGCCTGGAGGTCAGTGACTAGTGGAGTGCAGCAAGGATCTGCCTGGAGGTCAGTGACTAGTGGAGTGCAGCAAGGATCTGCCTGGAGGTCAGTGACTAGTGGAGTGCAGCAGGTATCTGCCTGGAGGTCAGTGACTAGTGGAGTGCAGCAAGGATCTGCCTGAAGGTCAGTGACTAGTGGAGTGCAGCAAGGATCTGCCTGGAGGTCAGTGACTAGTGGAGTGCAGCAAGGATCTGCCTGAAGGTCAGTGACTAGTGGAGTGCAGCAAGGATCTGCCTGGAGGTCAGTGACTAGTGGAGTGCAGCAAGGATCTGCCTGGAGTTCAGTGACTAGTGGAGTGCAGCAAGGAACTGCCTGGAGGTCAGTGACTAGTGGAGTGCAGCAGGGATCTGCCTGGAGGTCAGTGACTAGTGGAGTGCAGCAAGGATCTGCCTGGAAGTCAGTGACTAGTGGAGTGCAGCAAGGATCTGCCTGGAGGTCAGTGACTAGTGGAGTGCAGCAGGGATCTGCCTGGAGGTCAGTGACTAGAGGAGTGCAGCAAGGATCTGCCTGGAGGTCAGTGACTAGTGGAGTGCAGCAGGGATCTGCCTGGAGGCCAGTGACTAGTGGAGTGCAGAAGGGATCTGCCTGGAGGTCAGTGACTAGTGGAGTGCAGCAGGGATCTGCCTGGAGTTCAGTGACTAGTGGAGTGCAGTAAGGATCTGCCTGGAGGTCAGTGACTAGTGGAGTGCAGCAAGGATCTGCCTGGAGGTCAGTGACTAGTGGAGTGCAGCAGGGATCTGCCTGGAGGCCAGTGACTAGTGGAGTGCAGAAGGGATCTGCCGGGAGGTCAGTGACTAGTGGAGTGCAGCAGGGATCTGCCTGGAGTTCAGTGACTAGTGGAGTGCAGCAGGGATCTGCCTGGATTTCAGTGACTAGTGGAGTGCAGCAAGGATCTGCCTGGAGGTCAGTGACTAGTGGAGTGCAGCAAGGATCTGCCTGGAGTTCAGTGACTAGTGGAGTGCAGCAAGTATCTGCCTGGAGGTCAGTGACTAGTGGAGTGCAGCAAGGATCTGCCTGGAGTTCAGTGACTAATGGAGTGCAGCAGGGATCTGCCTGGAGGTCAGTGACTAGTGGAGTGCAGCAAGGATCTGCCTGGAGTTCAGTGACTAGTGGAGTGCAGCAGGGATCTGCCTGGAGGTCAGTGACTAGTGGAGTGCAGCAGGGATCTGCCTGGAGGTCAGTGAATAGTGGAGTGCAGCAGGGATCTGCCTGGAGTTCAGTGACTAGTGGAGTGCGGCAAGGATCTGCCTGGAGGTCAGTGACTAGTGGAGTGCAGCAAGGATCTGCCTGGAGTTCAGTGACTAGTGGAGTGCAGCAAGGATCTGCCTGGAGGTGAGTGACTAGTGGAGTGCAGCAAGGATCTGCCTGGAGGCCAGTGACTAGTGGAGTGCAGCAGGGATCTGCCTGGAGGACTAGTGGAGTGCAGCAGGGATCTGCCTGGAGGTCAGTGACTAGTGGAGTGCAGCAAGGATCTGCCTGGAGGTCAGTGACTAGTGGAGTGCAGCAAGGATCTGCCTGGAGGTCAGTGACTAGTGGAGTGCAGCAAGGATCTGCCTGGAGGTCAGTGACTAGTGGAGTGCAGCAAGGATCTGCCTGGAGGTCAGTGACTAGTGCAGTGCAGCAAGGATCTGCCTGGAGGTCAGTGACTAGAGGAGTGCAGCAAGGATCTGCCTGGAGTTCAGTGACTAGTGGAGTGCAGCAAGGATCTGCCTGGAGGTCAGTGACTAGTGGAGTGCAGCAGAGATCAGCCTGGAGGCCAGTGACTAGTGGAGTGCAGCAAGGATCTGCCTGGAGGTCAGTGACTAGTGGAATGCAGCAAGGATCTGCCTGGAGGTCAGTGACTAGTGGAGTGCAGCAAGGATCTGCCTGGAGGTCAGTGACTAGTGGAGTGCAGCAAGGATCTGCCTGGAGGTCAGTGACTAGTGGAGTGCAGCAAGGATCTGCCTGGAGGTCAGTGACTAGTGGAGTGCAGCAAGGATCTGCCTGGAGGTCAGTTACTAGTGGAGTGCAGCAGGTATCTGCCTGGAGGTCAGTGACTAGTGGAGTGCAGCAAGGATCTGCCTGAAGGTCAGTGACTAGTGGAGTGCAGCAAGGATCTGCCTGGAGGTCAGTGACTAGTGGAGTGCAGCAAGGATCTGCCTGGAGGTCAGTGACTAGTGGAGTGCAGCAAGGATCTGCCTGGAGGTCAGTGACTAGTGGAGTGCAGCAAGGATCTGCCTGGAGTTCAGTGACTAGTGGAGTGCAGCAAGGATCTGCCTGGAGGTCAGTGACTAGTGGAGTGCAGCAGGGATCTGCCTGGAGGTCAGTGACTAGTGGAGTGCAGCAAGGATCTGCCTGGAGGTCAGTGACTAGTGGAGTGCAGCAAGGATCTGCCTGGAGGTCAGTGACTAGTGGAGTGCAGCAGGGATCTGCCTGGAGGTCAGTGACTAGAGGAGTGCAGCAAGGATCTGCCTGGAGGTCAGTGACTAGTGGAGTGCAGCAGGGATCTGCCTGGAGGCCAGTGACTAGTGGAGTGCAGAAGGGATCTGCCTGGAGGTCAGTGACTAGTGGAGTGCAGCAGGGATCTGCCTGGAGTTCAGTGACTAGTGGAGTGCAGTAAGGATCTGCCTGGAGGTCAGTGACTAGTCGAGTGCAGCAAGGATCTGCCTGGAGGTCAGTGACTAGTGGAGTGCAGCAGGGATCTGCCTGGAGGCCAGTGACTAGTGGAGTGCAGAAGGGATCTGCCTGGAGGTCAGTGACTAGTGGAGTGCAGCAGGGATCTGCCTGGAGTTCAGTGACTAGTGGAGTGCAGCAGGGATCTGCCTGGATTTCAGTGACTAGTGGAGTGCAGCGAGGATCTGCCTGGAGGTCAGTGACTAGTGGAGTGCAGCAAGGATCTGCCTGGAGTTCAGTGACTAGTGGAGTGCAGCAAGGATCTGCCTGGAGGTCAGTGACTAGTGGAGTGCAGCAAGGATCTGCCTGGAGTTCAGTGACTAATGGAGTGCAGCAGGGATCTGCCTGGAGGTCAGTGACTAGTGGAGTGCAGCAAGGATCTGCCTGGAGTTCAGTGACTAGTGGAGTGCAGCAGGGATCTGCCTGGAGGTCAGTGACTAGTGGAGTGCAGCAGGGATCTGCCTGGAGGTCAGTGAATAGTGGAGTGCAGCAGGGATCTGCCTGGAGTTCAGTGACTAGTGGAGTGCGGCAAGGATCTGCCTGGAGGTCAGTGACTAGTGGAGTGCAGCAAGGATTTGCCTGGAGTTCAGTGACTAGTGGAGTGCAGCAAGGATCTGCCTGGAGGTGAGTGACTAGTGGAGTGCAGCAAGGATCTGCCTGGAGGCCAGTGACTAGTGGAGTGCAGCAGGGATCTGCCTGGAGGACTAGTGGAGTGCAGCAGGGATCTGCCTGGAGGTCAGTGACTAGTGGAGTGCAGCATGGATCTGCCTGGAGGTCAGTGACTAGTGGAGTGCAGCAAGGATCTGCCTGGAGGTCAGTGACTAGTGGAGTGCAGCAAGGATCTGCCTGGAGGTCAGTGACTAGTGGAGTGCAGCAAGGATCTGCCTGGAGGTCAGTGACTAGTGCAGTGCAGCAAGGATCTGCCTGGAGGTCAGTGACTAGAGCAGTGCAGCAAGGATCTGCCTGGAGTTCAGTGACTAGTGGAGTGCAGCAAGGATCTGCCTGGAGGTCAGTGACTAGTGGAGTGCAGCAGAGATCAGCCTGGAGGCCAGTGACTAGTGGAGTGCAGCAAGGATCTGCCTGGAGGTCAGTGACTAGTGGAGTGCAGCAATGATCTAAGTCAGTGACTAGTGGAGTGCAGCAAGGGTCTGCCTGGAGTTCAGTGACTAGTGGAGTGCAGCAGGGATCTGCCTGGAGTTCAGTGACTAGTGGAGTGCAGCAGGGATCTGCCTAGAGGTCAGTGGCTAGTGGAGTGCAGCAGGGATCTGCCTGGAGGTCAGTGACTAGTGGAGTGCAGCAAGGATCTGCCTGGAGGTCAGTGACTAGTGGAGTTCAGCAAGGATCTGCCTGGAGGTCAGTGACTAGTGGAGTGCAGAAAGGATCTAGGTCAGTGACTAGTGGAGTGCAGCAGGGATCTGCCTGGAGGTCAGTGACTAGTGGAGTGCAGCAGGGATCTGCCTGGAGGCCAGTGACTAGTGGAGTGCAGCAAGGATCTGCCTGGAGGTCAGTGACTAGTGGAGTGCAGCAAGGATCTGCCTGGAGGTCAGTGACTAGTGGAGTGCAGCAGGGATCTGCCTAGAGGTCAGTGACTAGTGGAGTGCAGCAGGGATCTGCCTGGAGTTCAGTGACTAGTAGAGTGCAGCAGGGATCTGCCTGGAGGTCAGTGACTAGTGGAGTGCAGCAGGGATCTTCCTGGAGGTCAGTGACTAGTGGAGTGCAGCAGGGATCTGCCTGGAGTTCAGTGACTAGTGGAGTGCAGCAGGGATCTGCCTGGAGGTCAGTGACTAGTGGAGTGCAGCAAGGATCTGCCTGGAGTTCAGTGACTAGTGGAGTGCAGCAGGGATCTGCCTAGAGGTCAGTGACTAGTGGAGTGCAGCAGGGATCTGCCTGGTGTTCAGTGACTAGTGGAGTGCAGCAGGGATCTGCCTGGAGGTCAGTGACTAGTGGAGTGCAGCAAGGATCTGCCTGGAGGTCAGTGACTAGTGGAGTGCAGCAAGGATCTGCCTGAATGTCAGTGACTAGTGGAGTGCAGCAGGGATCTGCCTGGAGGTCAGTGACTAGTGGAGTGCAGCAGGGATCTGCCTCGAGGTCAGTGACTAGTGGAGTGCAGCAGGGATCTTCCTGGAGGTCAGTGACTAGTGGAGTGCAGCAGGGATCTGCCTGGAGGTCAATGACTAGTGGAGTGCAGCAAGGATCTGCCTGGAGGTCAGTGACTAGTGGTGTGCAGCAAGGATCTGCCTGGAGATAAGTGACTAGTGTAGTGCATCAGGGATCTGCCTGGAGGTCAGTGACTAGTGGAGTGCAGCAGGGATCTGCCTGGAGGTCAGTGACTAGTGGAGTGCAGCAGGGATCTGCCTGGAGGTCAGTGACTAGTGGAGTGCAGCAGGGATCTGCCTGGAGGCCAGTGACTAGTGGAGTGCAGCAAGGATCTGCCTGGAGGTCAGTGACTAGTGGAGTGCAGCAGGGATCTGCCTGGAGGCCAGTGACTAGTGGAGTGCAGCAGGGATCTGCCTGGAGGTCAGTGACTAGTGGAGTGCAGCAAGGATCTGCTCTGTGACCCCTGCTCTTTGTGATCTTTATCAATAACCTGGATGACGAAGCTGGAAGGATGGGTCATGACGTTTAGAGATGATATGAAGGTTGAGGAGTTGTGGATGGTGCTGAACATTGTTAAAGGTTACGAGAGGATTTAGACAGGACGCAGAGTCGGGTTGAAAAGTGGCAGATGAAGTTCAATCCGGAAAAGTGTGAAGTGATGCATTTGGATTCTGATTCTGATGAGGAGTGTGGATGAACAGAGGGACCTTGGGGTCCAAATCTATGCAACCTCAAGTTTGCTGTGCAGGTCATGTTGCAACTGTAAAAATCTCTGGTAAGACCACGCAAGAATATTGTCTTCATTTCCGGTCACCTCATTATAGGAAGGATGTGGAAGCTATGGAGAGGGTGCAGAGGAGTTTTACTAGGATGTTGCCTGGATTGGAAAACAAGTCTTATGATTAAGGTTAGCAGAGCTGGGACTTTTCTCTTTGGAGCATAGAAGGATGAAAGGACACTTAATAGAGATCTACAAGATTATGAGAGGCACAGATAGGGTGGACAGCCAACATATTTTCCCCAGAGTGGGAGTAACAAACACCAGAGAACATGAGTACAAAGTGATGGAAGGGAAGTTCAGGGGAGACATTAAGGATGAATTTTTTTTACACAGAGTTGTGGGTGCCTGGAATGTTTTGCCAGGAATAGTGGTGGAGTTTGAACATTAAGGGCATTTAAGAGACTCTTAGACAGACACATGGATCGAAGAAAAATAGAGGGTTACAATGTAGGGAGGGTTTAGCGCTTTTTATTAAGGAATATTTGGGTCAGTACAACATTGAGGGCTGAAGGGCCTATACTGTGGTGTAGTGTCCATGCAGACTAAAACGTCCCACCAAGATTAGTTTCTCTTGCCTGCTTCTGGACCATATCAATCTAAATCCAAACTATCCATGTATCTGTCCAAATGTTTCCTAAATATTTCAGTACCTGCCCCATGCACCTCTTCCAACAATTTGTTCCATGCACCCACTACACCTCCACGTAAAATAAGTTGCACCTCAGGTTCCTGTTAAATCTCTCTCTCCATCTCCTTAAATCTGTGTCCTCTGGTTAACGATTTCCCTCTTCTGGGTAAGAGGCTCCACGTGCTCACCCGATCTGGTCATCTTTGAATTTTCTACTCTGAGATCACCTCCTCCTAGAGTTAACTTTCAGTTGTTCTCCTCTGACAGATAATGGCGAAATCTTAATTCATTCATCGTGACTGAGAAACAAGGAGTGATTACTTGGGTTATGGAGAAGATGTATGTTTGCATGCAAGGTGAGGTAATACATCTTTGATACTGTGTGTGTGTGTGTGTGTGTGTGTGTGTGTGTGTGTGTGTGTGTGTGTGTGTGTGTGTGTGTGTGTGTGTGTGTGTGTGTGAGCCAGAGAATGATACAGCATAGAAACTGGCCCTTCACCACACCAAATCCGTGTTGACCATTTACTCCAATCCCATATTAATCTCATCTTTTATCTCGCCACATTTGCGTCAATCTCTCCCTCCTCCCAAGATTCCACCACTCACCTACAAAGCTTACAATGACCAATTGATGCAGCAACCCACACATCTTTTGGATGTGGGAGGAAATCCAGAAGAAACTCATGCAGTGACTGAGAGAACATGCCAACTCCACACAGACAGCAGTGTCGGCCATTGTGCCTGTGCACATGATACACAGGAATGTGTTTCTCTCTGTGGAGTACAGATGCTCACCTGGTTGTTACAATGCACCAAAACCTCTCAAGTGAGGCATATTTGCCAGCAGGTGATTTCACCTGGCATCCAGCTCTGTGCTGAGTGCCTGCCGTTGCTCTTCGATCTAACCTGCTGTCTGGACTTTAGAATAAACAGCACAGAAGTATCATGGAATTAGACCATATCCAGACTTTCACTGTATAATTTTTTGGGGGTGAGGGGGGGGCTCCCTAGTAAATAATTGGATTCAGGTAATGACCTAGATAGAGGAGCAGAGACTCAGAATTGTAACAGACAGCAGGAATAGAATAAGCAGACAAAGAATTGCTGGAGGAACTCAGCAAGACACCCAGCATCCTTGGGTAGAAATGGCCAGTTAATGTTTTGGGTCGAACGGGGAAAATACATGTGTAAAAGGGGGAAAGAAGCAGGGGAGGGGCCCAGAGGTAATAGGACAGAAGGTATGAGAGATGGGGAGGCAGGTAGAGGGAGAGTTCATCAGGATGGGGGGAAGAGGATGGAAAAGAAAAGTTAGAAAGGAGAGAGAAAAAAGTTAAGTAAAATGAGTAGGTAAAGAAGAGATGGAAATAGTGGAATCTGATGGAGGTGGGGATGACCAAAAATTAGACAATGCTCATGCTGTTCAGTTTGAGACTGTCCAGGAGGAATATGTGGCATTGTTCCTCAAGTTTACATTTGGCCCCCAGACAATGGATGAGGTTGAGGACAGACATGTCACTGTAGGAAGGATTGGGGGAGGTGAAATGCTTGGCTACAGGAAGCACAGTTTTAGACCCACAAACAGCGTCAGTATCTGGTGAAGCGGTCCCCAATCTGCATTCAGTCTCACAGACAGAGAAAAGTATTATTGTTTTAAATATATTTTGTTCCTGATGAAATAATTGCTAATTTTACTAAAACCACCAAACACAAATCAACTAAGAAGTTTATAAGGAAGCTGTATACTTGTCCCCATTTAATAAGCTCTCACCTGTTAAATAATCGGAAACAACTTTTCAACAAGAGTTGCTCCTTGGTGTTAATGTTTTCTTTGAAGCGCATTGTCATTCTCCTCTGGTCTCTGAAGTTTCACTCAAAGGCATGTGCTCATTCTTCTAACACACTTCCTGCTTCTTGAATTTCGCTGTTCCCTCCTGAATAATGATCGGCTCATTCTGTCAGGTAATGCAAAGAGAAGACAGAAAGTGAAGAAATGGGGCTGGCAGGGAAGGATTAATACATAACTCCATCCTCCCAGTAATCTCCACAGTGTCCTCAGTGTCGTACGCATTGATCATAGGCTGGACATGATAGTGGTGTGCAATAGCCTAGATGAGAAACCAGCTTCTACTGCTTAAAACATAAAACTGCTGGAGGAGCCCAACAACCAGGCACAATCTGTGGGAGGAAATGGGGAGAAAACAAAATATATAGTTTTAAAGACACAGCATGAAAGGCCCATGAAACAGTGCTGCACAATTACACCCAATTAACCTACCAAGCCCGTGCGGTTTTGGAGGGTGGGAGGAAGTTGGAGCATACGGAGAAAACCCACACAGGTCACGGGGAAATTGTACAAACTCCTTACAGACAGTGGCGGATTCAAACCTGGGTCGCTGGTCCTATAATAATGTTGATCTGCTAACCGTGCCGCCCTGTAGAATCATTGATAGTGCGGACATTGTGGGCCGAAGGGCCTGCCTGAATGCTGTGTGGTTCTACAAACAAGCCACCTGCTTTATTGGTAGAGGCCTACTGCCCGAAACATCCCTCCTCTCGACCATCAAAACTGCAGTGTTTACCACAACAAAATGTACACCCAAAGATTCCTTCATCCCCAATCCCATGATCTCCCCAGTGATGGACGCCAACAGGTCATGGGGTCCTGGAAACATCAACAGGTTCCCTCGAATTTACACGTTACATTGAGTGAGGTGAAGATCAAGGTTCATGGAGAGAAAAATGGTAATGTTTAGATACTGGCTGGTAGAGGGAAACAAGGATGGAAAAGACAATGAACATGGGAGTGAAGTGCACAATGTGCTGGAGAAACTCAGCGGGTCATGCAGCATACATAGGAAGTCGGTCACCAACATTTCTGACCTGGGCCCTTCATAAGGAATGAGCAAAAACAGGCTGGCGCCTGAATAAAAAGATGAGGGAAGGGCAGAGGAAAGGATCCTGTGGGTTATGCGGTAGGAAGGTTTTAGTAGTTTTTTAAGGAATATAAGAGTTGGGACAACATTGAGAGCTGAATCGCCTGTACTGTGCTGTAATGTTTTATGTTCTCTGACCCTTTAAATCTGTGAGTAGTTGGTAGACCTTTGTCATTTATTGAAACAATACCTTCACCTTTCTGTTGTACCTATCCATTTATTCACCAGGCTCTTCCACTGTGACAAATTTACTTTTTGAAACAATGTATTAATTTCCTTATCGTAATAATGTTTGGCGAGTGGTGCAATTTCTGAAGGGTGGAAGTCACTGTGGACTGTAGGGGGGGGGGGGAGTCATTTGACCTCTGTCCGGAACCTGGTGGGATTGTGGAAGGTCATGTGACTGCTCAGTCTGGAACCTAGTCAGAAGTCACATCTTTTGCCAATCAAGGTTGGACTCTGCCCACCCATTAGTGCACACCTCTTCACGTCTTGAATGCGGAATTCTCCAATGTCAGGGAACCCGTGGCCTTTCAGCCCCGTTCCTCATTATGGTCCACCCAGGTCCTAACACATAGCCTCTTCTTTCCAAGCCACCCCTACCAACCCCCCCCCAGTTTCTTTGCTCTCTTGCATCTGGTTCCACCTGCCTATCATCCACACACTCTGCCCACTGGGTCCCTTAATCCCATTCTCCTGCAGTTCTCATCTACCTGTGCTATTTGTCACCCTCCTTTTTCATCATATTCCAACACCAACAACCCTTTCTTGTCTCCATTCATCACCTCCCAACTGTTGCCACCCTCTCCACTCTTCCCCTTCATCTATCAATCGTGTATCAGCTTCTCCCTCACCCCTCCTCCTCACATTTTTTTTCCCCTTTACACTCTCAGTCCTGATGTAGGATCTCATCCCAAAACACGGGCTCTCCTTTTGAATTCCTCCAGCAGTTCACTTTTTTGGATCTGGAGCTTGGAGTGCCGATGGATTGAACAGGAGTCTGTGTGGCTGCAGAGGCTGCGGAAGCGCTGGAGGCAAATCCATGGACGCTCGGTGTTTCTGAAGGGACTCTCTTTTGCTTCTCTCCCTCCATATGTTGGGGCCTTCAGGCAATCGCCATGACGACTTTGTTTGCTTTTACAGCGGGCAAAATTTGAAGTATATTGTGTATATTATACTTATTCTATTATTACATGACAATAAAAGGAACCTTGAAGCTTTTGTTGAGATTTCAATCACCGGCTCACTTGTAATCTTCTGTCCCCACCTTCAAATGCTAATACTGCTTTAATGAATGAGAAAGATTAAATAATGATCTGCCAATAACTGTATATTAACAATGTCAATTTGCTCTGCATTCCTTTGATACAACTGCCCATCCTTCCTTTCTTAAGCTTCGTGCTGGCTAAGTTGTGCAATTATAATGGTATATAGCCTAATTATTCTCAGAATTAAAAATGATTTCCTTAGTCCTCCGCTCAGAACTCTGTATTGAACAGGAAAGTGGCTGAAGTGCAAGCTGATAATTTGACAATTAGTCATTGTAGATTCAGTGAGATTATTTAAATTCAGTGACACCAATTCCTCATCATATATTGTTCTTCCTTGGCGTTAAAACGCTCTTCAAAATTTAAAATCTCAGAATAATCTCCAGTTTAGAACTTTAGACTGGTAAATCTTCTGAAACTCCATTACACTCCGAAATGTTTTATTTTTTACTAGCCAGAGGAACAATTGGAAAAATGCCAGGAATTAATCTCATTATATTTGCATGATGTTTGGTTTTGTTAGGTTTGGCATGAAACAGGAGCAAGCATCTCGTCTCTTGTATTCATTACCTTCAATTCCTGAGTGGTTTCGAGTCAGGGCAGACAGTTTAATGTCTTAGGGTCGTGAATATACTGCTTTGCTGCTTTTATTTCATTCGAGGGATGGGAGCTTTGCTGGCTGAGCTAGCATTTAATTGCCCATCCCTAATTGCCCTTGAGAAGTTGGTGGGAGCACCCTCATTGAACTTTCGCAAGGGGGGCATCCGGAGTTGTGACTCAAGCTCCTTAGCAGCGGGGCTAACATGGCTACAGCTTTGCAAATGAAATGCCAGGATCGTTGAAATTCTGACTTGCACTTTTTCATTCACTCCCAATGCTCATCTAGAGGAACAACATTACACACCCATGTCAACACCTCCTCTCCCATACCAGCTACCTTTCAGACCCGCAAGGGACATTGAAGCAGGAGGAGATTCTTCAGCCGTAGGTTAAGCCTTGTCTTGTCTATCCAGCTCACCTCTAATCCTTTCTTTTATTTTGCTTCAATATTTGTATTAATATTGACATTTCACATCCAAAAATACAGAGTACATACGGATATATGTCAAAATTCAAAAAGATACATTACTCTTTATCCAAAATACCCCACATTTTAATCAGATTATATTGTATTGATATTATATAAAAAAAATTCTAAACCCACTTCCAAGAAAGAAGCTGTTTGGGCAAAAAAACAGACATAATTCTTATCAGTGATAAATTACCTCATTAGTCAACATTTCTACCTTCATAACTTTGGAAGTGATTCAAAAAAGGGTCCCCACAGTGTTTGAAAATTTAAATTCAAATCAGAAATTTGGCATCTAATCTTCTCCAAGTTTAAACATGATGTATGTCACGTGGCCATTGAGCATGATTAGATGGGGTAACGTCCCTCCATCTGAGCAACACTACCCGCCTGGCCATGAGAAATAAAGGAATGTTGTCCTTTGTTTCCTATATATTAGATATGCAAGTTTGCCTTATTTAGAATGAGGGGATTGATTATTGGGGGGGGGGGGGTTCTTTTCCCTTTTTTGTTTTCTTTTTTAATATTTTGACATAATGGTTTGATTGGGAAGGGTGCCCACAATTTGTACTGTGTAGGATCAAGGTAATATTTGAAATGTACAAATTATCTGCCTTTTCTTATATTCCAGCCAATGTACTTGATTTCTATGTGTCTATTTTTTAAATTAAACTCAAAGATATTTTAAAAAGAAAGAAAGAGAAATAAAAGCAAATACATGTAGTTCAGATGCCGTGAAAGATATGTCACTCTTTCCAACAAGACCAAATAAAACAGTTAAGGGATTTAGTTCAAAATTAATTTTTAGAAGAGCAGAGAAAGTTTGCTGTGATGGCAATCAGGCCGGAGTTCCAGGCGGCGAGCGCAACCAGAAGCCAGCAGACTGTGCAACGGCACTTGCCCCAGCAGGCGAACCAACAGTCACATGGCTAAGGCAGCATAGGGGCCAGCATCCCACATGGCGCTGGCCTGCGCTGCACAGCCAACAGCTTGGGGATAGTGTGAGGGGAAAAGGGCATTGTAGTGCAAGAAAGTGGCCCGCGCGTGGGAAAATCCACTATTGTTATGCAGGCCGTGACGTCATTTGATGGGGCAAGCGGAGCACCAATAAAACACAGAGCTATACCTGTGTGGGTCTTTCTTAGAGAAGCACGTGGCTACACAATCTCCATCGTTGCATTTATCACAATGAGGTGATCGATCCAAATAAAAACAAGATAGTTTGACTTTGGATGTCTTTCTTCTTTGGCTTGGCTTTGCGGACGAAGATTTATAGAGGGGGTAAATGTCCACGTCAGCTGCAGGCTCGTTTGTGGCTGACAAGTCCGATGTGGGACAGGCAGACACGGTTGCAGCGGTTGCAGGGGAAAGTTGGTTGGTTGGGGTTGGGTGTTGGGTTTTTCCTCCTTTGTCTTTTGTCAGAGCCCCTCCTTTAACAATACACAAAAAAGCTGCAGGAACTCAGCAGGTCAGGCAGCATTCATGGAAAGGAATAGGTTGTTGACATTTCAAACTAAAGCTCCATCAGGAATGCCAAAATTTGGTCAGACACTCAAAGTGTTGGTGGGAGGGAAAGGGGAAGGCTGAGGAGCACAGATTGATACAGGTGAGAAGAGGAAGGAGCTGAGAGGGTAATGGGAGACACGACAGAGGGATGAAGAAGATGCTCTCTGATGGGTAAAGGATGGGGAACTGGAGGAAGGAAGGTGTGGGTGACAGGCAGGAGAAACAGAAGGAATGGAAAAGAGTCAGAGATGATGGTAAGTGAATGTGGGAAAGGGGGATGTTGGAAATTGGAGGTCAATATGGATGCTGTCAGATTGGGAGAATATTGGTGGGAAAAGCCAGAATTATCCTTTATTCTGGACTCTCCCACCTACTGAGCTTTCACTCTCAAATCCTTTCATCATCTTGAAAAACTTAGTTTAAATAGTTCTTAATCATCTTTCTTTGTGCGATTGCAATCCAGATTATTGCATCCTGTCCTCTTAATGTAATGGTCACTTTGTAGAACCAGCTTTGTACTGCCTCCATTATGAATAGATCCTCCCGAGACATTGTGGGGCCCAGGAGTAAACTACAGTTCTATAAAGATGTACCATAACTCCAGTTCAGATGTGAATGGCCCAATAAATCAGAGCTCAGGAAAATTAGCAGTGCTTAGAGATTAGAGACGTTCATCTGCTCAAACTGTTGGCATATCAGTATTATGCAGACAGCAGAAAGCTGAACACATACAGTGGCAGCAGACACTAAATCCTGTTACAGCTTTATAACCCTTCCCAGCTGATCTTGCAATTGTTTTTTTTCATCTTCTTCAGATGCCAGTGAATGTCTGTCTCTTGGGTGAACCAGAGACACACAGGAAACTGTAAATGCTGGAATCTGAAGCCAAACATGATCTGCTAGAGGAACTCAGTGGGTCAAGTTCAAATTTATTTTGTACATCTACTAGCTGTACATCTACAATCCAAGGTAACAGTGTTTGTCTGGTTCATGGGAGACAGACGTGCACAGACAGTACACAACACATTATAACCACATATAGTATATACAGTACATAACAATAAAATGTAAAATAAATATATTTAAAATTTGGGATTTACTCAGTTACAAGATACTGTTCATCAATCTCACAGCCTGTAGGAAGTAACTATTTCCCAGTCCTGATTTTGATGCTCCTTCTTGATGGTAGTGGGTCATAAATACTGTGATGGATGGAAATGGTCTTCTATAATGATTTGTGCCCTATTTAAGCAACACTTCCAGTGAATGTCATTAATAGAGAAAAGGGAGATCCAGTGATCCATTTTGTCGATCCTCTGTATTGACTCCCAGTCTGATGTTTTGCAGCTATCATACCACACCTAATAGCCTGAATACACCTGGGATTGTCAGATCTCAGAAGCGAAGCAGGCACAGGACTGGTCAGTACTTGGAGGGGAGACCGCCCAGGAACACCAAGTGCTGTAGGTTTCTGCGAGGGGGGCTGGACAATGTGGTGACTCTCTGTCTGCCTTATGCTAGACAAAAGTTTAAAGAATTTCATGTATGTTACATTCTAAATGTAGTATTACACATTAGGCGGGGGGGGGGGGTGCGTGGAGTCTTCCCCTTCTCAACCTCCTTAGGAAGTGTAGGCACTGCTGCAACTTCCTGTCTAAAGAGGAAGTTGTGGGTCTAGGATAGGGCATTTGTTATAAGCACATCAAGGAACTTTGTGCTCTCCATGATGGAATCATTGATGTGTAATGGAGAATGGCCAACCTTCATCCTCCTGAAGTCCACAATCATCTTCTTTGTCTTGTCCACGTTAAGACTCGGGTTTTTGTCCTCACACCATTTTACGAGATGCCCAATCTCCTCCCTGTGAGTCGACTGATCATTGTTGCCAATGAGGCTGACCACTGTTGTGTCTTCCACAAATTTAATGATACTGTTAGAGATGAGTCAGCAGCATGAACAGTAGCTCATCGTGATGGGGCTTGTGGTTTTGGTACCAGCCTGAGCAGCATCAGTCTCGACGAAGGGCTAATTAATAAGATGAGAGCCCATGGAATTACAGGAAAGATATTAGATTTGGTGGAGCATTGGCTGATAGGCAGAAAGCAAAGATACTGGTTGGTTGCCAGTTACGAGTGGTGGTCTGCAGGGGTCGGTGTTGGGGCCACTTCATTTTATAATGTATATTGATGATTTAGATTATGGAGTGAATGGTTTTGTGACCAAATTTTCAGATGACACCAAGATAGGTGGAGGAGCAGGAAGTGATGAAGAAACTGAAAGGTTGCAGAGAGACTTGGACAGCTTAGGAGAGGGGGCAAAGAAATGGCAGATGAGGTACAATGTTGAGAAATGTACAGTCGTACATTTTGGAAGAGGAAATAAAAAGGCGGATTCTTATTTGGACGGGGAGAAAATTCAAAATTCAGAAGTGTGAAAGGACTTGGGGATCCTCGTGTAGGAGTACCTAAATGTTAACCACCAGGTTGGATTGGCAGTAAAGAAAGCGAATGCTATGTTGGAGTTCGTTTCAAGGTGAATAGTGTATAAGAGTAAAGAGGTGATGATGAGACTCTATGGGACACTGGTGAGACCTCAATTGGAGAACTGTGTGCAGTTTTGGGCCTCTTAGAAGGGATGTAATGATGTTGGAGAGAGTACAGAGATGATTCCTGGAATACAAGGGCTAACATATGAGGAATGTTTATACTCCATTCATTGGAGTATAGAAGAATGAGAGGGGATCTCATAGAAACACTTTGAATGCTGAAAGGATTGGACAGAGTAGACACGAATAAGATGCTTCCCTTGGTGGGTGAATCCAGGACAAGAGGGCACAGTCTTAGAATTAGAAGGTTTCCATTTAACAAAAGGGCCGTGGATTTGTGAAATTCATTACTACATACAACTGTGGAGGCCCGATCATTTTGGGGAGTTTAAGGAGGAGATGGATAGGTATTTAATTAATCAAGGGATATGGGGAAAAGGCTGGAACTTGGAATTAGATGTGAGAACAGTTTAGTACAGGGTGGATTTGCGGAGCAGATTCGAAGGGCTGATTGGCCGACTTCTGTTCCCTTATCTTGTGATCTTGTCATTCAAAATGTTGATCATTCCTTTTCTCCCACTGGTCAGCTGCTGAGTTCCTCCATCATTGTGTGTTCAATATCTCTTGGATGATATGCTTCCCAAGTCTGGAGTGCTTGGGATTGTTCTTATGGACTCCCTCTGCAATTGGCTTTAGGTCATAAATGACAGTCAAAGAGGATTGGCAGAGAGTGACAGTGAGATTCAATGCAGCAATTAGATTTGTCCTCTGTGTAGCATTGTTCCAAAGTATGGCACTGTTCATTATTCTTTCCGATCAACAGTGTGATAGAAAAGCTTGGGTGAGATGTGACAAGGAGGGAGGAGTCTTGTGTGGAGCATGAACACCAAATGGATCTTTTCTTTAGACGTACAGTGTGGTAACAGACCCTTATGGCCCAAGAGTCTGTGCCACCCAATTACACCCAATTGATCTACAGCCCCTGTACGTTTTGAATGGTGGGAGGAAACCGGAGCACCCGGGCAAAACCCACGCAGACACAGGGGGAATGTACAAACTCCTTAGAGACAGTGTGGGATTCAAACCATGTTCCTGCTTGCTGCTGCTATAACAGTGTTGTGCTAACCGCTGCACCAAACGTGCTGCCCTAGATCTGCTTGCTGAAATGATTAGACTTGGTACCTGTCAGACAAAGGTAATAGGTATAAGAATTGGGTAAGTTTGCGAAGGCATTGAATATCCTCTGCCCAAGATGGTGATGGTAGGAGATTCAAAGATAGCTTTCATGTTGGGTAAATGCTCAGGAAGGAAAGATTTGCTGGTAAAGAGAATAAAGGTAAAGGTAAATTTTCCATTATTGTCATGCAATATTACATTTCGTGAAATTCTTTTAACCTTTGTCTATTGTAAGGCAGACAGAGAATCGTCATTTTGTCCAGCGCCCCTCACAGAAACCTACTGCACCTGGTGTTCCCAGCTGGTCTCCCCTCCAAGAACTGATCAGTCCTGTGCCTGTTTAGCTTCCAAGATCAGACAATCCCAGGCATATTCAGGCTATTAGGTGGTATCTGTAGAGTATAGGATTAAAGATTTATCTTCAACCCAGATATTAATACGCAGTTGCTGATTAGAAGAAGGGAGTTCATTCTGGCTAAGAAGAAGGTTACAGTTTGTACTTTGTAACCCAGCTATGCTGAAGATCTCATTACCTGATGGCAATAGGAATTTTTTTTTACAGATTGTGGAGGCTGTTAGGCACTACCAGTAAATACAAAGACTAGGCTGAGGAAGCGATAGGCTTTAATATACAGAAGAACCTTGCTGGCCCGGGTCCAGGTATAAGAATGGAGGGAAGGGAGAGGTGGCTTGACCTTTATGGTCCAGGACCAAAGGGGAGGAGTCATAGGGTATGAGTCATCAGTGGGTAGACCAGCTCCATATCTTTGGCTTGGCTTCGCGGACGAAGATTTATGCAGTAGTCAATATACAATGGAGGGAACATATCACCACAGAGTCATTACCTATTAATAAACCAAGGGAATGAGATGTGTTTATTTTATTGGTTGTTGAAATTTGATTATTAAGGTTGATACATTGTTAAAAGATAATGGATACCCAAGAGGTTAGGGGTGTCAGGGTCTGGGAGCCTCTGATCATGTGCTTTTTTGTGGCAGATGCCACATCCTGGATAACAGAGGGTTGGTGCTGTGTATATTTAAACAGGGCCAGTAGGGGGGAAATTCTTACTTATTAATAATTACGTATTAATTAATGGTATGGTTAAATTCACTATTACTTTTTATATTTTGATTTCAAGAGAAGTTGAGGGCAGCTCGGAAGTAAAGATTTTAATTATTGGAGGAGATTTGTAGTTTGGGCAGATACAAAGGAATAAAAATACTTCTGGGGTAATCCTCACTTTCTTTTTTTCTTTTGTTATATCTATTCTAGCCTTTTTATTTCCCACTTTCATTTTCGGGGACCTTTAGTGGTGGGGGGGAGGTGGGGGTAGGGATCAAACACAATGATTTAAAAAAAAAATATATATATATATATATATAATGTTTGATGTTTGTATTTACAACTTTGTAATTGACTGCATTGTGGATGAAAATTTTAAAATTAATTATACAAAAAAAAAGAGGGTGGGGAGGGTAAAAAGTGGACTCTGGATGTTATACTGGTAGAGATTGCATTGTATGTTTGAATTTACACGAGTCTGTGGACATCAAAAATAACTTTGAGCACATTCTTCCTCTCTCTGTCTCATGGTCCAAGCCCCGGACATTGCTCCACACCAGGTCACTCTGTGGACATTGCTGAAAGGACTGCAGGTAAGGTGTGTACTACCTGAGGGTGAGTTGTAGTATTGCAATAGATCAATACTCGCAGAAAGCAGCACTGTCATTGGTCAGGGAACCGAGTGAGGGTAAGAGTCCCTGTTTGTAGTGTGTGTACTCAAGTGTGTGAGCGGGTCGAGTATAGGTTCACTATTGTTGGAGTCCAACTTAGGTCCGAGGTGAATGTCTATATCATCACTTAAGTGAAATAGCGATCGAGTACTGTTTAACCTTCTCCTCTGTTTGTCTCCTGTGTGTTAATGTTATGTGTGATTGTAACACTTGTGTCCAGACTTGTCTCTCTGTGAACCCACCGAACCTCATACCCTTCCAAACATGACAGACGATGGTGTGTGACTGGAATGCATTGCCAGGGGTGGTGATGGAGGCTGGTACAATTGGGACATTCAAAAGGCTGTTTAATAGGAACACAGATGGAAGGAAAAAGGAGGGTGTGTGATAGAAAAGGGTTTGATTGTTGTGTTGGTTTATATAGGATGGCACAACATTATGGGCTGAATAGCCTGTTCTGTGCAGTAATGTTCGATGAATGGTTAGATCTGGTGGAGAGGAGGAGCTGAGGCCGAGTGCACATCAGTCATGATCACAGTGAACCTCAGGTTAGAGGGACCAAGTAGCCAAATCTTTTTATCTTGAGAGGCTGCACCATATTGGTGCTGATGAGACTGACAGTTCAACAGGAAACAGATGAAAAGAATTTTAATTTTCCAAAATGACACATTTATAAAGCTACTAGTGGCTCACTCTCCATATTCTGCTTCTTGAGTTGAGGTGTCACGCACTGCAATAACAGGCCCACTAAGAAAACATCAACTGGTTATATGGTTATATGGTTAAACCTATTCACGCTTATCTTATACGATCCCATTTTTATTCTCCTGAACAGCTACTCCTACACCATCAGACTCCTAATCAACAAACTCAATCAGAGACTCACTTAAGGACTCTTACTTCACACATTACTTATTATTTAATATTTATTTTCTGAATTGCAGTTTGTTCACTCTTTTATTTATGCTTCTCTCTTTTGTATAGGTGTCCTTTCTTGGGTACAGTTTTTCTGCATGACTGAAAATGTGGTAAACCACTGTTACACCGTGATTGGACACTATCAATTGGACATGTCTCCTGAGGCCGATCCTACCCATAGCCCCTTTCCTTTCAGTCAAGGAGGTGGATGGTTGTTTGATAGTGTTCCAGTCTTTAGCTGTTCAAAGCCTGATTGTTTCACTACTTTTGTGAATGATTGATGGTACATCAGATAAGTAGAAATTCTGCATGGCCCACAGGAAAAAGAATCTTAGGGTAATATGTGATGCCATGTACGTAGTCTGACAATAAATCTGAACTTTGAACTATATTGACATCTATCCATAGTACACAAAAGTTGTCTTCCTTTATTTACCACCTCTTTCTGCACCACACCTTGATGGAGTGTTCTGGCCCAAAACGTTCTCCATTCTTTTCTTCTTCCACTGATGCTGCTGTACCCTCAGGTTGTGTGATTCTCCAGATTCCAGCATCTGCACCTCTCATTTGTAATAACTACAGTGATAGTTAACAGAGGCTGGTACACAATAATATTCAAATGACTCTTAGACAGGCATATGGATGTAAGAAAAATAGAGGGTTATGGGCGTGAGTTAGGGAAACAATAGGTTGTTGAATAGGTTTACATCGGTTAGTACAACACTGTGGGCCAAAGCCACTGTGCAGCAATGTGCTAACTCATGCCCATAACCCTCTATTTTTCTTACATCCATATGCCTGTCTAAGAGTCATTTGAATATTATTGTGTACCAGCCTCCACCACCACCCCCTGGCAATGCATTCCAGGCACCTTACACTCGTGCACCTCTGACAGCTGCCTTAAACTTTCCTCCACTCACCTTAAACAGATGTTCTCTGGTACTGGCCCAGGAAAAAAGGTGCTGGCTGTCTACCCTGTCAAAGTCCCTCATAATCTTATATACCTCTAAGTCACCTTTATTGCTGCAAAGAGAAAAGTCCTAGCTCTGTCAAGGTTGCTTCATGTGGCATGTTATCTAATCCAGGCAGCATCCTGGTAAATCTCCTTTGCACCCTCTCTAAATCATCCACATCAAGAGTGGCCAACCTTTTAATTTTTAATTTAGCCATACAGGACAGTTACAGGCCTTTTCGGCCCAAGGGTACATTCTGGGGGTGTGGGTTAATTGGGCGGCACAGACTCTATCCTTTCCGTAATGAGATGACCAGAATTGAATGCCATACTCCAAGTGTGGGTGAACCAGAGTTTTGTAGAACTGCAGCAGTACCTCACAGCTCTTCAACTCAGTCCCCTGACTAATGAAAGCCAGCACACCACATGCCTTCTTAACAACCCTATCAACTTGCATGGCAGCCTTAAGGTGTCTATGGACCTGGACCCTAAGATCTCACTATTCCTCGACACTGTTAAGAATCCTGCTATTAACTGTGTTACTCTGCCTTCAAGTTTGATCTTCCAAAGTTCATCATTTCTCACATCTGGATTAAACTCCATCTGCCTCTTCTCTGCCTAACTCTGCAACCTGTCTATATCCTGTTGTAAAATGTTATGTTTAACTAATAATTGACATAATAGTTTGCGAACTACTCTTTTAGTTAATGGTACATCACAGCCCCCAAGCTCAGTGTGCCAGATAGATGAACAAGCATCTTACTGACTGATCCCAGACTTACTGGCTGTTCTGCTAGATTCATAGCAGCCAAGAGTAATAATTTCTCCCCACGGGAATGCCCTTTTTAGTGGACACGAGCAAAAGGCCTGATATCGAAACCATATCAAATCCCCTATTAAAATTGAAACTCCCTCATCCAACTCAGTGTGAAATTTAAAAATGCAGCTCTGCCTCCTGCTGTGCACCTGGTTGCTGCAACAAAAGCCCAGCTTATCTCATGGCAGCATATACCTCAACTTTGAGTTGACACCCAGGTTTAGATAAAGCTGCAATATAAATAGCTCTGCTGCAGTTTGTACCATAGACATTGCTGCATAACCAATTGGAACAGCTGCTAACAAACTGTACTAGAAGATATAAATTTCTCATGCCCATGTTTTCCATTTTTAATATTTTTTGATGTTGCCAAAATATAGGACAGAACAACAAAACAATGCTGAGATTGTTAAACCTTAGTCTGTAGTTTGCTGGCCTTAAGTTTATTTAATGCAGGCAAACTTTTAAATTTGTATGGTTTTGCACCAGGTCAAGCTGACAAGTCACATCATTACGTGTTAATGTTGGGCCAGATAAAGCCACAGTGACAATTTAAACAAACCTGGCATTGCTTCTCATTGGTGGGGGGGGGGGGGCTCTGGGTGGTACAGTGGTGCAGCAGGTAGAGCCAGGATCAATGCCGGCCTTGGGTGCATGCTCTCCCCATGACCACATGGATTTCCTATGGGTGCTTTGATTTCTTTCCTGCATGGGACGGCACAAGGTGGATTTTGTTCACGGACGTTGACAATTGCAGAGATTTTGGTTAGGTGTGGGGAAGTTTCCCCCTGGTGTGCTGGATTCCTCTTCTGGGGATTCCTCTTCTCCCACTGATGCCACTTGACCTGCTGAGTTCCTCCAGTAGGGTGCGTTTAGTTTCATATTACCCAGCTACACAACATTACACAGCAGACCATACCCTATTACACAGGCTATACCACATTACTCAGCTATACAACATTACACAGACCATAGAACATTGCACAGGCTAAACCATATTACACAGCTACACAATATTACACAGACTTTTCAATGTTACACAGACCATACAACATTACACATACTGTACAACATTACACAGGCTACATCACATCACACAGTTATACAACATCTCACAGGCTATACAACATTACACAAGCTATTCAAACTCACACAGAGTGCTTTTTGTGATACTGTATGACATGGTTGGCATAATGGATAAAACAAGACCTTTACAATGCCAGTAATCAGGTCCAGGGTTTGAATTTCATGCTGTCTGTAAGGAGTTTGTATGTTCTCCCCATGTCTACGTGGGTTTTCCCCAGGGGCTCCAGCTTCCTCCCACCTTCCAAAATGTACTCGGGGTGTTGGTTACTTAGGTGTAAGTTGGGCGGCTGAAGTGGCCTGTTACCATGCAGTATGTCTAAATTTATGATGTCCCGATTCCTATACTCAGTGCCCAGCTCAATGAAGGCAAGTGTACCATATGTCTTCTTCACCACTTCTCCACTTGTGTCACTGCTTTTAGAGGACACTGACTTGTACACCAAGGTCTCTCTGTTCAGCAACACACCCCAGGGCTTTGCCATTCACTGTGTATGCCCTGCCTGATTTAACTTCCCAAAATGCATCACTTTATATTTGAATTAAATTCTAACGACCTTGCCTATTTTCCCAGTTAACGTAGATCATTAGTAACATTGGACAACTTCCCTTACTGTTCACTATTCTTTCAAAGTTGGTGTCATCTGCAAACTTAGTAATTATGTCCTCCAAATCATTAATACATAAAGGACTAACTCCTGATGACTGGTGCTGATCCGAAACATTGACAGTCTGTTTCTCTCCACAGATGCTGCCTGACCCTTCAGTCCTTCCCATTTCTCAATGTTTGCTCACAGATTTCAGCACCTGATTTATATTGTCAGGGAAGTCAGAGTGTTCTACAGCACAGAAACAAGCCCTTTGGCCCAACTTGTTCATGCTGACCAACCAGTTTAATTTGCCTGCATTCAGCCCTCATCCCTCAAACCCTTCCCTTGCCTTGTACCTGTCTAAATGTCTTTTGAACATTACAATTGTCCCCACCACTTCCTGTGGCAGCTTGTTCCATACACCCACCCCTACTGTGTGAGAAGAAGGTGCCTCCTCAGGTCCTTTTTAATTCTTTCCCCTCTCACCTCAAATCTATACCCTCTAGTTTAAGATTTCCCTAGACTGGGAATAGACTCTTTATCTTATCTACATCCCTCATGATTTTCTAAACCTCTGAAAGGACCCCCCCTCCCCTCCCACCCAGGAGAAAAATCCCATCCTTTCCAGCCTTATTATTCAATCCTGTTAGTCCTAGTAACATTCTTGGTGAATATTTTCTGCTAAATGATATTTTGCCTAAAGCTGGGTGACCGAAACTGTACAATACTCCAAGTGGGGTCTCACCAATATCTTGACTAGTTGTAACATGTCATCCCTTCTCCTGTACTCAGTGTCCTGACTGATGAAGGCAAACATGGCAAATGCCTTCTTCAACACCCTGCCTACCTATGTCACCGCTTTCATGGAACCTTTGCTCCCAAGTCTCTATGTTCCCCAACACTTTCCATTGCGGGTGCTTGAGTTTCTTTAGTCCTGTTGGTCTCTCCAAGCCCTGTCCTTTGTGACAGTGATTTTTTTTTTCTGGTTCAAATGAAAATAAGACAAAGTAGATGGAAAGGAACATTTGATTTATCCAACTGATTCATTCCTGCAGCATACCTTATCATTGATGAAATCAAATAACTCCTGAGGTAGTTAAACAGGAAAGTTTGCAAACGTGCTGGAGAGACTCAGCAGCATCTAGAGGAAGTAAAGGCTAACCAATATTTTGGAGCCTGGGTCCTTCGATAAGGTATGAGGAGAAAGCAGGCGGGGCCTGAATAAAACGTGAGGGGAGGAGGAAGGGGCAGGGGAGGAGTACAGGCTGACAGGTGATATATGGATATGGGTGAGAGGGTAGATGAGAAAAAGCTGAGGTGACTAGGAGGAGGGATAAACATGGTGGGGTGGTGGTGGTGGTGAGGGGGGGGGGGGGGGGAACCCCTCTCCCAGGTCTGTATCCTTTCTTTTAGCTCAACAACATTCAGAGAGAAATCCTCTCCCTCTTGTTCATCACCTTAGCTTTTTTTCTCACATATAGACATGTGTATCCCATTGGGCATTGGGGGAGTTGCTCTCTGCAGGTCATGGAGAGGGACAGCACGAGGACAGGCCTTTTGCTCTCCCCCCACCAGAGTCTGCACCCTCCATTGATCACTCGTTTGCATGCATCCCTGCATCATCTCGTCAACTCTCCCGAGGTTCCAACGCTTCCCTATGCGCCAGGTGCAACACACAGCAGCCAGTTAACCTCCCGACACTGGGGTCTGGGATGTGGAAGGTAACCTGGGGAGGGGAGAGACCCACACAGACCCAGGGAGAGCGCACCAACTCCGCAAGGACAGTGGCCGAGGTCAGGATTGAACCTGGGTCTCTGGCACAACAGCAAATTGTTTCTCTTAACATGATAACCTCCCCCCACCCACCTAAGCATTTAAAGGACCTCGAATTTATCATATCTTCTAAACTTGATGCAAATATCAGTCCAGTCTCTGCAATCACATTTTTATCTTTTTTAGCCCTGATAGATAAACTGGTCGGCAATCTCTACAAGGCCAAGGAACACCTCCAGAACTAAATGCAATGCTCTAAAATGTGTCTCACCATAATGCCAGCTGGAGCTGTGAGGTCTCCCTCTTGGTATCTCAGTTCTCTTGAGGTACAGATCAATATTCCATTCAGTTTTGAGTCACAGTCTCTTATGAAGGTTGTTTCTCATTGTAGCATAAACCAATTTATTCTCATGGTGGTGTGTTGTGTCATCAGTTTGTCACAGGGCCAGGCTTTTAAAAGCAGCAAGGCAGCAACACAAGAGTTTGATTTTGTAACAGCTGCAGGGAGAGAAATTGCCACAATAAAATTGTTAAAGCATAGTTTGTGTCCTTTTCTGGTGCCTTAAGCCAGTTATCAGAGGAAAATTAATGACTGAATGTAAGTTTGATGTGAATGCAGAAATATTAATTGGGAGCTTTTCCAATCTACTGGCAGAGATGGCAGGAGTAATCGGTGGCAGAATGTGGGTCCACAATTGAAATTCACATCACTCAGCACTGCATTTTAGCAAAAAGCTTTGATAAGCTGCTGTAAATTGGATTGGTCAATCCTTTAGCAGCAGATGCGCAAGGACTTTTCCCTCTGAGTTTTCAGCATTGAGATAAATTTCACACCTTCTCTCTTGGAAATCATCTGATATGAATAAATCTGCTACAGGAGAAAAAATGTAAGAGAAGTTGCACAAGAGCATGTGGGTTCACCAGGCTGGATTTATGTTCTTTGCTCCTGTGGTATCTGTGGACAGTGGGAATGAAAGCACAGAGGTACAATCCAGCCTTGCAGCTGGAAGGACACTTTATTGCCCCAAAGCTGACACTGTACCCCAACACCCACATCGACACTGTACATCAACTCCCCACACCAACACTGTACCCCAGCACCCACACTGACACTGTACTCCGGCACCCCACACCGACACTGTACCTCAGCGCTCCACACTGACACTGAACCTCAGGACCCCACACCGACACTGTACCCCAGCAGCCACACTGACACTGTACCCCAACACCCACACTGTCACTGTACCCCAGCACCCCACACCGACACTGTACATCAACTCCCCACACCGACACTATACCCCAACCCTCCCCACAAACTGTAACCCAACACCCCACACTGACATGGTACTCCAATATTACCATATAGGCACTGTACCCCAATTCCCCAATCAACACCCCATAACAACACTGTATCCTAACATCCCATACCAACACTGAACTCCAATGCCTCACCCCAACTGCGCCCCAACACCCCACACCAACTGTATCCCAACAACCATACTGACACTATACCCAACACCTCACACTGACACTGAACTCCAATGCCTCACACCAACTGTGCCCCAACATCCCACACCAACTGTATCCCAACAACCATACTGATACTGTACCCCAACACCACACACTGACACTGAACTCCAATGCCTCACACCAACTGTACCCCAACAACCATACTGACACTGTACCCCAACACCCCACACTGACACTGAACTCCAATGCCTCACACCAACTGTACCCCAACAATCATATTGACACTGTACCCCAACACCCCACACTGACACTGAACTCCAATGCCTCACACCAACTGTACCCCAACACCCCACACCAACTGCACCCCAACAACCATACTGACACTGTACCCTAACACCCAACACCATCACAAAATGCCTGGTAGAATGAGAAGATGTCTTCTGCAAGTAAACTGGCAGGTTAACATTCATACAGCTCTGTAGGAGCACAATTTACAGAGCACAGAATTACAATGAAAAAGAAGATCAATTAGCACCGAGCATGAGAGCACTGTTGTGGGGTTCATTCAGGAGCCTGATGATTGCAGGGAAGAAGCTCTCTTTTAGCCAGTTGAGGAGAAACAAAGAGGTGCCACAGTGGTGGTAACAGGGTATTAGAGAACAAATGAAACAAAGGGAAGGTATACTGATATAATAAGTGTAAATTAGTGATTCCCAAAGTGGGCACTACTGTCTCACCCCGTGGGCAGTGGAAAGATCCAAGGGGGCAGTGAGGGAAAGGGGGCGGTCCAAACCTTCCGATTTGTTATCATTCACTCCACTGAAAGGTTTAATAAAGAAGCCAGTGCTGAAATTTTCTGACAGTCTCAGGGTGACAGTAGTGAGCAAAATAAACAGTGACAAGAGAGAGCTAGTCTCAGTGGCCGCCATATTGTACTGGCGTCACTACCTCCCTCCCCCCGCTTAGCGTTGTCGCCACCGTCCCCTCTGGCTCAGCGCCAATACTAATCACCTCCCTGCTCGGCACTGCCACTACCCCCACCTCTCTCCCCGTGCCATTGTATGGGGGGGGGGAACGTTTGGGATGTGATCTGGAGGCCAAGGGGTGGCAGCCCGAGAAAGTTTGAGAACCACTGGCGTAAATAATTTTGAACGGTTTTCTTGTTTGTCTATTTTTGATTATAAAATAACTCAGCACATAATGATCCTTAGTGCCCTTGTACTTTGGTTCCATGTGCAGCCTAATGCAGCCACACACAGAGGTGGTCATCAGGATGAGGGTCATGTTGGGTACACCCTTGCCACTGTTGTCTGGCGACTTGTACGTGGGCGACCCTATGGAGCCTTTCGATCTTGGATCTCCATATGAACAGGGAAAACTGCTCTGGTGACCGCCAGGACTGAGGTGCAGTGTATGTGACACACCTGCCCCATGTACAGCAGTACCTATGACCAGGCTTTTCCCTGTTATTGACAGGGAGGCTGAACCTTGATCTTTGTGGTTAGCTCCGACTAATAGTTTATGCACGTTTCAGCCCTCCATACCAGATCCCCAACACCTTCAGATGGTAAGGTCTACTATGAAGGGGATGGCAGACCGATCAGACCAGTTATCTAAGAGCATTGCCTCACTCTTCTCCTAGTTTAGCCTGGCCCCTAATGCAGACTCAAACAGGCTGCAGACGCTGATCAGTCTGTGGACCAATCGTGTGTCTGAACAGAAGATGGCAACATTGTTTATGTACATGGAGGCTTTGACCTGAGTGCCTCCACTGCCTTGCAAATTCACTCCTCTTGTACCCTTGTCCTTACTGATGGATTTAGCAAAGGGCTCTGGGCAGCACATAAATATGACTCGAGGGTACAGACAACCCTGCCTGACTCCAGCCTTGATGGGGAAGTTATCTGTTTCTCATGAGGGTTACAGATGTCTGTGTATAGCATTTTAATCCAATTCCGGATTTTCTCCCCAAATACATTTTAGAAAGCTTGTCCATCAGTGCGAGTACGATATTTGGGCAAAAGCCTTCTCCTGCTCTTAACTGACCAGGCAGATGTCCACCCTTGTCTCCTGCACATAGTTGATGGTGTCCCTGAGCAGTGCGAGGCTGTTCATATTTCTGCCCGGAACCATACAGGTTTGGTTTGGGTGGATCTCTGGTCCTAGGACAGTCTTGACTCAATTGGCAATGGCTTTGGACAGGATTTTGTAGTCAACATCTAACAATGATATGGGTCTTCTTTGTTTTGATAAGGATGGTGGTGCCTTTCCTTATGTAATCTGACATCCTGCCTGCATACTTCCAACAGTTCTGGACTTAGGCAATCCCACGGAGCCACGGACAACTCAACTGGTAAGCCATCGCTTTTGGGAGTTTTATTCGACCCAAAGGAATGAATGGAGTCTGTCAATTTCCCCAGGATAATTGGCTGCTTCAGTCTCTCCTGCTTGCTGTCATTAAAGACCTCTGTGACAGAAGACAGGAAGTTCTTGGAGGCCGTTCTGCCTGTGGCCTTAGTGTCATAGAGATCAGCATAAAAGGATCTGCAGATCGTCCGTTTGCCCATCTGCGAGGGTATGACTGAGCTGTCCTCTTCCTTAAGGCTGTGAACCTTTTGGAAGAAGAAGTATGCGCACATCTCATCCAATTTCACTGTGCGGACTCTGGACTGGAAGATGACCTTGAAGAATAATGCAACTTGCTGGCTCTTCACCTCTTGGAATTCCTCCCTCACATCCACACCTCTGCAGGTCAGTTTGGAGTTGGCTTAGTTCCCCCTGCCACATCTCTGCTCTTCAAACACCTTTAAGAATGCAGAACCTCTTCACGTTGCTTCCCACTGAGGAATTAGAGTTTCACAGTTCTCCAATATACATCATCATTCTTTATGTTCTCTAGGGCCAGTAGCTTCACGTTCAGCATCCAGGTTGCCCTGCCTGCCTTCTGGTGACAGGAGGCACAAAGGAGGCAATGGCGGTTCTGACTGTGATGGCCGGTGACACAAAGAGGAAGTCTATCTGAGACTGGGTTGAGTCATCTGATCTTGACTTGGTGGTCTGCAGCTGTGCTCCACCTGCAGGGTTGCTGAAAGCATTGCACGGCTGTGTGTCCTTTATCAAATGCATTAGAATCCCAGAGGAGCTGTCCAGTCTGCTGTCAGCACCGCCTGATAGATAGATGGTTACCTTTTACTTCTTATGTTAGCCTGAGCTCCCACCCCTGCCCCTTCCTCCCTCCTCTTCTTTTTCCCCCACCTTTGTTATTCAGGCGCCTGTCTGTTTTGTTCACATCCCTGATGAAGGGGTCAGTCCCAAAACTTTGGTTACCTTTTACTTCTTATGGATGCCGTGTGACCTGCTGAGTTTCTCCAGTACATTTGACGGAGAATAGGTAGTCACAGTTACCATAGTGCAAGAAGGAAAAGTAGTGTAACAATAGTGTGGAAGAAATTTCATGAAGAAAGAATTGACCCTGCATGGAAAAAAGTTCTGGCAATATAAGTTTTGACACTAACATAGTTTGCAAACAGTCAGTTTTAATACAGCGTCTGAACCTGCCTATTTGTATTCAGCGAGACATAGTATTGGGAAAGCTAAGTGGTAGCCTTAACTGTAGTCAAGGGTGGTAAAAGTGGTTACTGATTCACTTTCCTTCAAAACTTACTTTATTGTAATAAAGGGTCTAGATGTAGTTCGCAATGGATCTATTTCATGATATAATCCTAATTTCTCCATGTAAATATTTATGTTTGTGGAGGTAGATTACAGAGTTAGATAGCAGTGGAGACTGCAGCCTGCACTCCGTGATATATCATAGAGTCTGTGAAATGATACTTGAGGTCTCCGAATGGTTAATTTCATTTGCAGTCCTGGTGTGGTGTAGAGCAGTGTAACAAGAGGAGGTTCATAAAAACAACAAAACAATTAGAATAGAGGGAATCAAACCTAAATGATATGATTAGGACATGATTGAGAGCAGGGAAGTGCATTAAACCAAGAGCTGGTAAATGGGTTTACTACAGACAGTTGTGACAGACACAATGGGCTGAGGAACTGTTTCTCTGATATGAGACTCCGACTTTCTGGTTGAATTCGGAAGGAGTGCAGTGTTATTTAGTTAATATAATTGGCAATAGCATCGCATCATTGATGGAAGAGTTTGTAATGGCAATCAAATGGCTGATTCAACAGAGAAATGAGAGACGGCAAGAGTTTCACAGTGGTGGCCAAGCAATCGCTTGAAATTGCAATTGTCTCTGCGCTCAGGGCGATGGTAAAATAACAAAGTTTGAGCAAAAATGGAGGCAGGAAGGAACTGAACGATAATAATTACTTTGGCATCCTGGAGGGGAAGTGTGAAATAAAACAGGAAGGAATTTCTGCATGTCAAAGCAACTTCATGGAGATAATGTGTAGCAGAATACCTGAAGCAAGTGTTGGTGAGGGATAAATCAAGGGTTATATTTTCCACCCCATTTGAAGTAATTAATGACTTGAGCATGACTTCAAATGGAAACATTGCTCCAACCCTGTTCCTGCAGGAGACGTGCAATTTTAACATCATGATTAGTCCTTTGAAATTTTGATTGGATTGCAAATCCGCCCCGACATCAAATTTATAAATAGTTTCTGAAATGTCCTGAGGTAAATCTATGGAATACAATTCAAAACCTCGACATAAGGAAGCATTAAAACAGCTGACCAATTAGATTGGTTTGAGAGTGCCTTGAAATAGAGGAAGACCTTGAGTGGTGAAGGCTTAAGACAGAGGAAGGGTTGGATATCATGGATCGTGATCAATCATAACAGTGGAAGGGCCAAATAGAAGGAGCACAGGGTTTTCAGAGGGTTTGATTCTGGGTATTGTCTTGACCTGTTGGCGCACCTCCAGCATTTTCTGTCAGCGAGTAACAGCGACGGAAATAGGTGAACGGAGTGAATTTAGCCTCAAAGTTGTTTTATTTTATTTTTCACCTGATGCAGGGTCTCAACCCTGAAATAAAATGAGGAAATGATTTCAATTTATATATATTAATTTGATGTTATATCTTTATGGATTTATGTGATTATTATGTGCTGCGTATTGCGTGTTTATGTGAGTGTGCTGTGGTCCAGAGGAACACTGGTAATATATATACAGTCAGATGATAATAATCTTGAACTTGAAACAGGGACTATCTGACTGGGGACCCTCCAACTGGATGATATTAATATCAACCTTTCTAGCTTTCATTAACCCCCCCCCATTTCTTCCCCCATCACCTTCCCCCAGCTCTGTTTCTCCCTTCTCTGTCTCCTTTCGCATAGACACGATGAATTTTCGCCTCTCCCCTCATCTTATCCAATGACCACCATTTGTTGGTCTGGATTCCTCCCCCAGCCAGCACTGTCTGTATTCTGAGATTTCCTGCTTCTGGCTCATTCTGCTTATTCCTTGAAGAAGGGCTCAGGCCCGAAATGTCGGCGACATATCTGCTTTTTATGGACGCTGAAAGACCGGCTGAGTTCCTCCAGCATTTCATTGTGTTTTTATTATCCCTTTGCTTCCACAGATCTGCCCGACCTGCTGAGATCCTCCAGCAATTTGTATTTCTTGCTTTGTTTTTTTTTATTTGCTCATTCTAAATGTCACTGGCAAGGAAAGGCATTTACTGTCCACCTTGAATTTCTCTTGAGAGCCTAATGATGAGCTGCCTTCTTGAACCACTGCAATCCTTCTGGTGAAGTTGCTTCAGTCTGTCGCTGGGAAGGAATTTGACCCACCTTGATCATAGAGGGATATATTTCTAGCTCTGGACATGTACACAGACTGCTCCCTTAGTCCCTCTTGTTGGTGATGCTGTTGAAAGCTTATTGTTATATACGCAAGTACACTGGACAGACACAATGAAATTTGGAATTGCTGTTTCCACACAGGACTCATAAACCATGAATATAAATTAATTAAATGCAGAGAGAAAATAATAATAAATCTAAAACAATAATTAAATAAATATTCACAGCTTATTATGTGAGAGATCTTTGGTGGTCCTGGAGTAGTGTTGTGGTTAGGGCAATTCGTGGGCTGGACAGCAGTTGGATGAGATAATGGCAGAGACCATGGGATTGGGATGTCTCTCCCTGCAGAGGACTTCCAGTGGTGGAAGTGGTGCCATTCAAGTTGGCTGCTTTCTGCTTGAGACAATTGAGCCTCTGGAGCTGGATTGAGTTTGTGCCTTGTAGGCGGTGGAGAGCTGTAGAGTGTCAGGAGGTGAGTGCTGGTGCTTTTAATTACTGCATTTGGTGTATCTTAAATCCCCGTGTGGCTGCAGCGAGCAAAAATGTAAAAGGATCTGTACATGACAATAAACACGCATTGATTGACTGAGCCATTCTCTGTCCAAAACCCAACCATTTGGAGAATTGGGAGTCATATGGTTCACAAATACTAAGTTGCAAACATCTTGCATCAACCTGAGTGAGTAGTCAGTGATCACTAACTGCAGCTGGCTATTCTAAAACCATTTTACTTAATCCAACACAACCTTATTGACTTTAAATTCCAGCAAAAGTCTTTAAAGTGCACTTCAATTGAAAGTCTGCAGAATCCTGTCTAATATGATAACCATTATTTCTTTGGAACTGCAGTACATCAATAGGATGTGGCATATCTATTAGTTAACTGCTTGGAAAATAATCAACGTATTTCCCCCCCCCCCACCAAAATCATCTATTATTATGCTCAAGGGACATCGAACTATGCTGAGCTAACACTGAAAGCTTATTTATGTTCCTGAAGAGCGCTCTTAGAATTCTAATTTTTGTTTTAAGATGCAATAACAGTGCCCAGGAATGCAGAAGTAACAAACATAGCGAGGTCCATCATGGGCTCTGACTTCCCATCATTGAAAACATCCAATGTAGGGCGCTGCCTCAAGGAAGCTGCCAACATCATAAAGGACTCCCATCGCCCTGGTCATAACCTCTTAGGCAGAAGGTACAGAACTCTGAAGACCAGCACTTTGAGGTTCAAGGACAATTTCTTTCCAACAGCCATCAGGATCTTGAACCACCCCTTGTGACACTAATCAGGGACTGCTCCAACACCCCAGTAAGACTTTTGGCACTATTATCTTGCCACTTTTCTTCTTCCAATATGGTAACTAAATATTTTTTTAAATGTTATCCATGTTTCATATTTATTATATTTTTATCTATCTTTTGTATTGATTATCTCTTCAATGTAAATTAATATTTGCAAATGTTATTTCTTTTCTTTATAACTTACCTATTTGGCAGCAGCAGGTAAGAATTTTGGTGCATTTGATTAATATTTTGCACATCTCTCATCAGGCCAGAGTTATTTGCAGCATTCCCTTGTTTGTCAGCTGTTGATTACAAAGGGTTGTTGCTCCTGGTCACCACCTAGAGAGAACAGACCCCTCCATTGATCTTATCGCAGAGCAGCAGAACTGTGGTGGGAGGGGAGCTTCTATGGCCCCCAGGAGGAGCGGTCGTGCATTCCATGCTGAGGTAAACCATGATGGACAGGGATTGCACTCCCTCAGCATCAACCTGGGGGTAAGAAAGGGCCAATGTAGAGGCAGCCCCTCCATTCTAACTCGCAAGCCTGCAGGGAGGATTTCCACTGCATCAGTTTGTGTGGCAGACTGAACACTCAAGTCTCTACTGTACTCCCTGTATACCCACAACTGAGTGACCAGATAGAGTTCCAACTCTATAAATTTACGGCCTGGTGCCAGAACAATGTCTCCCTCAAATTCCACAAGGCCAATTTGCTGGTTATAGAGTTCCAGAAGAGGGGAGGAGGAGGAAGAGCACCCTTCACATCGGTGCTGAGGTGGAGATAGCAGATAGCTTTAAGTTCCTTGGGCTAAGCGTCTCCAATGTCCTGCCCTGGTCCACCCACATAGGTGTAATGGTCAAGAAAGGGCATCAGCACCTCTACTTCATTGGAAGCTTGAGGAAACTTGACACGCCACTTTCATTCCTTAATACTTTCTTCAGGTGCACCATTGAAAGCTCCCTGTCCAGGGTGCATGACTGCACGGGACAGGAACTGCTCTGCCCAAGATTGCAAGAAACTGTGGAGGATGACAATCGTGGCTCAGTTAATCACCCATGCTCCCTCCCCTCCATCGATAGCCTCCCATTGCCTTGGAAAAGCAGCCAACACATAGCAAGAATTCATCTCACCCCAGCCATACCCTCCCATCAGGAAGAAGGTTCGCGAGGGTACCAGCAGATTCAAGGACAATTTCTTTCCCACGGTTATCAGACTCCTGAATGAACTCCACGGTAGCAAAATTATACTGCTTTTACTCTGCCCCATCTCATCTCATTCTGCAACTTTGCATCTTTCTTATGGTACTATGTACGAGATGCCTAGTGGTCTGCCTGCAAAACAACCTCTGTCACTGCATCTTTGGTACTTGTGACCATAAACTTAAACCAGGGAACTATGTTTAGTAGTTAATTTGCTTTTACATTGTTTGTTTATGTTCCTATAAAACATTTTAAATAAAACATACGGCTATAAATGCCGAGCATGATACAGTAAAACTCTGACTGGTTTGGGTTTTTGGTGGTACCGTCCTGGTTGATATTCCATATAATAGATGTTATTTCTAAGGTATCCCAACTTAACCTTTCTTCAATGTTACACTCTGTCATAGTACATTTTCCATATGGGCGCTCCTGCACACTTCACACTTCCTTGCCCTTGTCAGTCATCCAGACACACCGTGGTGGTCTGACTCACTACCCGGCGGCGAGGCTGGGGGGGGGGAGGGGGGGCGGGGTCCCCAGCGGAGGTCTCTGTATGTTGGAGTTCTCCCCCTTTTTATCGGGAACCTGAGGTAGAGAGCGTTCCACTAATTTGTGCCATGTAACTGCTTCCTGAGTCGGTTCACCAGCTGCCTGTTACTTTTGTGGCTGGCTGGAGAAGGTGTACCACATCTTTATGGAGCGGGTGAGGTCTCAGCTGCTCTTTACCTACCTGAACGGACTGCTGCTCAAATTCTGGTTGCACTACAGCCCCACGCTCCTGTTCTATGGCCGCGAATAAGGGGAGGTGGGGGGGGGGGGATGGTTTATGGGGTTGTTGCTGGGCCTGCCAAAACTGACTATTCATGGGTCCAGGCAGCAGGTGGTTGAGGGGTTGGGCTGAGCTGAATTCCTGGCCTTCTTTCGGGGTTACGTCCAGGCCCTTGCAGTGTAGGAGTGGGAACATGCAGTATACGAGGGGATGATGGCCAAGTTCCCTCCAGGCAACTCGGCCATTGTGTGTGGTTGATGATGGAAATCATGTTTTCATTTGATGTGTAATACTGTGTAAGAGAGAGGTGGCAGTGATTACTGCTTCTCGCAGTTTTTTGCCACATAAGGGTAGTTTTAGTTGTAGCTCTGTGTGCGTTTAGTGTCTTGAAATGTTGCACTGTAGCGGGATCACTATGGTTATAGCTCGAGATATAAGGGGCAATAGCTCAAAGTTGAAAGAAGACTCACACACCAAGGGAGTGTAATCGACACTGGCTTTATTGGGCTGCAGCTCTGCCTTTTATAGGCAGCTGACCATGTCACCACGGGGGCATGGCTTGAGTGAGGCTGGCTGCTGATTGGCTGTCCTGGATGCGCAGGCCTCGATTGGACCCCCTGCGATCCGCTGGCGGTGATTGGTCAATTCAGAGAGTTGTGGCTGAGTGGAATGTCCTTCTGGAAGAGGTGGTTGCAGCAAAATCATTTTTGTCATTTAAGGAAAAGTTGGATGGGTATATGGATTGGGGGGGATTGGAGGGTTATGGGCAAAGTGCAGGTAGGTGGGACTAGAGGAGATCACTTAGATTGGTATGGACTAGAGGGGCCAAGGCAGCCTGTTTTCATACTGTAATTGTTATATGGTTATATGATTCGACCACTATTCCTGTGGCCTATGGGAGTGGGCGTCTCATCCTGCGTGCTGTCTACTCGATTGTCATGTTAAATGGCTGATTTCTGTGTTGGCCTGCGACAGTATTTTAAATAAAGTTTGTGTGTTTAAAAATATACACTTTCCAGTGAGCCATCTTATATTAAAAAGGGAAGGTGGGGACTGGGGCCCCAGTGAGTGGAAAACATCACCTGCTGAGCTGAATGCTGAATTGTCAGAATTTCTGATTTGTGGGACATTAGATGAGTTTATTGTCATATACACATTGAACAATGTACATTTATGCTGAAATTCTTGCTGCAGGTGAACAGGTATTGTCAAGAAAAACTATAATAGTAAAAACTAATTGAATTAAATTAAAAGAGACAATAAATGCAGAAGATAGATAATAGTTATTCACAGGAATCATGTGCATAAAAGCTGACTTGCAATTGTGTGGACAATCCTTTTGTGGTGTCAGGGCAGTCCCTGATTAGTGCAGAAGGGGAAGTTCAAGAGCCTGATAGCTGTTGCAAAGAACTGTTCTTGAACCCAGAGGTGCTGGTTTTCAGGCTGGGGCTCTGGCAGAGATTTATTCATCTCTGTTACTGATAGTAACACAACTGCCCGACAACATAACATCTAGGATGATGGATGAGGGTGAGGCTTCAGATCCATTTCTGGTCACCGTTGGCGTGAAGCAAGGCTGTGTTCTTGCACCCACACTGTTCAGTCTGACATTTTCCACAATACTGCCTTGCCTGATAAAGTTGGAATCCACCTGATATACAAGACTGACAACCTAGGAGAGTCTCAGAAACTCGAAAGGAAAAGTATGAGAAATTTCCTCCTTGCTGGTGACTCTGAAGCATTAGCACAAAGAACATGGAAATTATGAATTAACCAGCACAAACAATGCTTACACAGAACCAACGATCCTTTTGAAGGGTCAAGGTGGATGAGTTTATGGATCAGGGGAGCATGCTTCAGGGGAGCATGCTTTCGTGATCAGTGAGATGAAATCAGTAACAGGAAATCAACCACCAGCTCTGACTTTGGAAGACAAAAGAGTGAAGAAAGATTGACCTAAAGACCAAGTTGTAGGTGTATGGTGCTGCTGTCACACCCCCTTTACTCTGTGCTTGTGAGACATGAACAATGTAAGGCAAACAAGCAGATAGCTTAACCACTTCCACGAGACCTTCTGTGCAGTATACTTACCATCAAGTGGCAGGTCAAGGCACCCATGCAAACCTCCCCAGCATCTACATGCTGTTGAAAGAACCACTGAACAAATGGGCAGGACATATTGTCGTGGCAGAAAGCCAATGTAGCTCTGTTAAAGAGAGATAAGGGCACAGGGTCATGCGGTGCACTGGAAGAGGGATGAAGGACAGAAGGGGTGAATGCAGAGCTGGAGGAAAAGAGGTGGAAGGAAAAGAAAAGAGAGAGACAGAGACAGCTAGAGGAAAGGAGAAATAGGGATAGAAGGGGGTGGTGTGGGGGTGGGCTTATAAAAACCAGAGAAGTTGATGTTAATGCCATCTGGTTGAAGAAGGGCTCAGGCCCGAGACATCGGTTATATATCTTTACTTCAAATGGACGTTGTGAGACCTGTTGAGTTCCTTCAGCATCTCTGCGCTTTTAACTACAATCACAGTGTCTGCAACCTTTCGTGTTTCACTCCATGGAATTAATGCAGGCAAGTGGGATTAGTATAGATAAGCATGATTGTCGCCATAGACCCTGTAGGCCTAAGGGCCTGTATTGGTGTAGTGCACTACCAGTAACCACAAAGACTAGGCTGAGGGAACGATAGGCTTTAATATACAGAAAAACCTTGCTGGCCTGGATCCAGATATAGGAATGGAGGGAAGGGAGAGGTGGTTCGACCTTTATGGCCCATGACCACGGGGGAGGAGTCATAGGGTATGAGTGATCAGTGGGCGGACCAGCTCCATATATACAGTAGTCAATCATAACTATATACAATGGAGGAAACCTATCACCTCAATTGGTGCTCATCTCTACAAATCTATGACAATTTAGAACCAGTGCAGGGGTTTCTAAAGATGCCGAGGAAGAGGTGGGTGTCACAGTGTATGCCAGCACAATAAGGAAACAGCCTAAGAAATAATAGAGTGTGATAAATAGTAGCAGCAGAACACAATGCATAAATAATACATAGCACTTACCTGCACCTTCACAAGGACAGTTAGGAAGAGGCATTAAATCTTGGCCTTTTAACCATTGTCCCCAACTGGCAATTAAATTATAAAATGTTGTATTTCTAAAGCTGTGGACACTAATAGCCTTATTTTGTTGATTGTGCTGTTTGTCACTTGTAACTTTATGTTCCATTTAAGATACTATTTGGAATGTTATTAATTTCACACCACTACAATATAAAATCCTGATTTTATTTATTGTCTTGTGCAATATTTATAGCCTTGTTTTGATGTCTTTAGCACCGCAGCCAGGGTAAGTAATGGGGTCCCTGAGCCTTTCTCTAAGTCCACTGCTCCCAGCCATTTCATGATGTTTTAAAATCCATTCTGGAGATTTGTGAATTGCCGACAAAGCCAGCATGTTGCCCCTGAGAACATGGGAGTGGATTTATTTAACCATAGCCAATCTTGTCAAGGGGCTCCCCAAATGTTGGGAGTTCCAGGATTTAGACCCAGCGATGATGAAGGTAAGGTATGGTATTTCCAAGTCAAGATGTTGTGCAGCCTGGGGGAAACCGGCTGGTGGTAGTATTTCTCCACACCTGCTGTTTTTCTTGGTGGTTGAGGTGGTAGGCACCCTTGGCCAAACCTTTGACTCCACTGGAAGAGACAAAGTGAATAGTCCTATGTCAGATAATTAAAAACTGGATCAACATATGAGAGGTTACAGGGATGGGAATGGTGCAATTGTAATCTAGATGTGTGTGGGGTGTGTGTGTGTGTGGGGTGCGTGTACATGCACACATGTTCATGTCTTTGCATGTGCGTGCCATGTGTATGAATGTTTTTGTGTGTCTGAAAGAGAGATAGAGAGACAAGGTGCAGTATGGATATTGCTGCAGAGATCACATGCCTGATGTATTTTTACCAATCTAATAATGTGAGATTTTCTACAGTATTAAGAACATTAAAAAAAGAAATAAGAGCAGGATTCAGTCATTCAGCCATCGAGCGAGCTCTGGCTCAATAAAAAGCACGCCTGATCTGGCCATGGACTCAACTCCCCTTACCCCCCACTTTTCCCCATACCCTTTACTTTCCTTATTATGCAACAATCTATCTCCCTCTCCCTTTCTCTTTCTCTTTCTCTTTCTCTCCCCCTCTCTCAGATATAGTCAGTGTGTTGAAGAAACATTGAAACACGCACTTAAACAGGCAAGGCATAGAAAGATATGTACTGAATGCATGCAACCATGATCATTGTAGATGTGCAGAATGGTTGGCATGAACATGATGGGTCAAAGGGCCAGTTTCTGAGCTCTAGCACTTTATGACTGACCATCCCATAACAAATGCCTCAGCACAAGCTTGAGGAGCACACTTCATTTTCCTCTGCACCTTGCACCCTTCAGTTCTCAATACCAAGTCCTCCAATGCTGCTTTCTACATCAGAGCTGGTCATTTCAGCTGAATACCATCTTTCAGTGTCCTTTGCTCAGACTTTTGTATCTCTCACTGGAGTTGCCAGGCCCAGCCATCTACTGGCCATGACTCCTCATACCAGACAAAGAAATAGAATCACTCAATAACTGATCCATTTGACCAGCTCTTGCTTTGTCTCAGATACTCCCTTTGTCCTATACAACTCTCTTGTTATCTCCTCTGCAACTTAAAAATTTATTTTTAAATCATCTTTCCCAGATCTGTTGAAGAGTCTTGGATCTGAAACATTAGTTGCTTTATTCTCCATCTGAAGACCAGCAGCTCTAGGTTCAAGAACAGTATCAGTGCAAGGGCTGTCAGGCTCTTGAACCTCCCATTGTTACATAAAATCATAAACTACTCTAGTTGCACAAAAAAAAAACTCCTTGCACTATTGAAACACCACATTTTCCTTGCACCACTCCAAATAATGATTATTTAAAAGTTTAAAGTTCAGATTTATTTCCAGAGTACATACAACGTAGGGTGACATGGTTGGCGTAGCACAACACCGTTACAGCGCCGGCGAGCAGAGTCCGAATCCCGTATCTGCGTGGGTTTTCTTCAGGTACTCCAGTTTCCTCCCACCCTTCAAAATGTACCAGGGGTGTTGGTCAATTGGGTGTAATTGGGCGGAAAGGGCCTGTCAACGTGCTGCTTGTCCAAATTTAAATTTAAATTTAACCCTGAGATTCTTCTTCCTGCAGGCCAGGCAGAATTTGTACACAAGAAAAGATACATATACAAAAGAAAGAAATGTAAACAAACTGTGCAATACAGAAAAAAAATTCATCAATAAATAACATGCAAAGTAAGTGTCCTTAAATTTCTCTGTGATTGAGTTTGTCGTTGAGGAGTCTGAAGGTGGAGGGGTAGCTGCTGTTTCCGAACCTGGTGGGTGTGAGTCATGTGGCACCTATACCTCTTTCATGATGGCAGCAGTGAGAACAGAGCGTGTCTGGATGGTGTGGATCCTTGATGATTGTGGTTGCTCTCCAACATCACCAGTCGATGTAGTGGGGAAAATTTTGCCAGTGATGTACAGAGCTGTAGTAAAATGCAAACATCTGCAGACATCGTAGTTGAAGTAAAAGCACAACGCTAGATAAACTCAGCAGGGCAAACAGTGTACTTTATATAGCAAAGATAAAGATACAGAACCAAAGTTTCAGGCTTCAGCCCATCATCAAGGTTTGAAAAAATGTAGGCAGGTGTTTGAACAAAATGATGGGGGGGGGGGGGGCGGAAGGGCAGAGGAGAACACAGTCCCAAAGGCTGTGTTTCTAAACATTAAGAAATTGCCATGCACGTGCTCTTTTGTATATGTATATGAACAGCATGCGCATGTAAGTTTGCATTTGAGCATGTGTATAGAATATCTCTGTCAAGTGAGGAGAGGGGGAGGAAAGGGGAAGATGTGCCTGGAGACAGGATCACGTTGGAGATGGAAATTACAGAGGAGATTGTGTTGGATGCAGAGGCTAGTAGGGTGGTAGGTGAAGGCTATCTACTGGGCTACGTCTACAACCTTTTGCAGGGTTTTCCAGTCAGAGATAGTTAGTGGCTCCATACCAAACTGTGATACTGCCAGTCAGCACACATTCCACTACTCAAGTGTAGAAGTTTGCCAACATTTTCAAAGTCATACCAAACCCTCACACACTCCTGAGGAAGTAAAGGTGCTGATGTGTTTTCTTCTCGATGACGTTAATATGTCGGCTCCAGGAAATGGTCCTCTGAGATAGTGACTGCCAGGAATTTAAATTTGCTCAACCTCTCCACCTCTGATCCACCTATAACCATACAACTCTAGTTTATAATCTGACTTATATATTTATTATTTCATGTAGATTATTGGAGTTGGGTTTTTTACAAAGTCCCTGTTTGGTTGCACCAAGTAAGAATTTCAGGCATAAATAGATTGTAAATGGAGATGGGAATTATTATTATTATTTTCTTCTGCAAATGTTTGGATGGGCAGCTCTTCCTAAAATCTATTGGGAATAATCCTACAATTCAACCTTCCCCTTAACACAGTTTCCACAGTTCAATCTCGAGGATGTGCTCAGTTATGTTGCCTCTAGTCTAACAAATCTCTCTCTGCAGCTCTGCACACTTTGCTCTGAGTTGTCTGACTGGATTGCACAGCAAAATAAACCTTCTCACAATTAGAAACAAGTTATACTTGAAGAAGGGCTCAGGCCGGAGGAGTCACGCGATGGAGTAGTGGCCGGACGGTGAACTCCAGCCCTCTCCAGAAAAGTCGGGAAAAACAAGAGAAAACACAAAGGCACAGAAATAAAAGTTACAGAAAAGTGAGTATAAAGGTGGAAAGAAGATGGCGACAAAAAAAGAAAAGTCGAAAGCAACGGTAAGAAGAGAGGAAGAGAAGACAAAGGAGGGAAAAGGTGAAGGCCTTACCTGTCCGAAGAGGCCCGCTGCGGAGAGAGAAACCCGCTCCCTCAGGTCGGTAAATAATGGACTACAAAAATGGCTCGCAGAGCCGAACAAAAGTGCGCAAACGCGCATGCGCGAAGTTTCGCGCATGCGCGATGCGAATGAAAAAAAACACACCGACGGGAGGGGGGACCAGCTGGGGAGTCGATCTCCACAGCCGGCAACGACAGCTGCAGAACACCTGCAGCAAGAAGAGACCACAGAAGACAATAGAAACAAGATAGAAGAGGAGGAAAGGGCAACAAAGAAACAACAGATGGTCAACTCAGAGGAAGAAGAAGAGGAAGAGTATGGTGAAATAGAAGAAGAAAAGAGAGGCAAGGTAAAGGATATACTTGCTCTTATTAGAGGATACATGGAATCATTTAAAGAATGGCAAACACAGGAATTTAAGGATTTAAGAAAAAGAATAAACAACACAGAGGAGAAAATAATTAAAATGGAGATGACCTTAACAGAAATGGGAAAAAAAATGGACAAGATGGAAGAGCGGGCAGTAGCAGCAGAAATGGAGGTAGAAGACTTAAAAAAGAAATTGGAGAAATCTAATAAAAAAACTAAAGAGACACAAGAACTACTAGCTCAAAAAATAGATACAATGGAAAACCATAACAGAAGAAATAACATAAAGATAGTGGGCCTTAAGGAAGATGAAGAAGGCAAGAATATGAGGGAGTTTATAAAAGAGTGGATCCCTAAGACCCTAGGATGTCCAGAACTACAGCATGAAATGGAAATAGAAAGGGCACATAGAGTATTGGCCTCTAAACCACAACCACAACAAAAACCAAGATCTATTGTAGTAAAATTCCTAAGATATACTACAAGAGAAAAGGTACTGGAGAAGACAATGGAAAAAGTAAGAGAGGGCAACAAACCACTGGAGTATAAAGGGCAAAAAATCTTCATTTATCCAGATATAAGTTTTGAACTCCTAAAGAAGAGAAAAGAGTTCAATACAGCAAAGGCGATTTTATGGAAGAAAGGGTATAAATTTATACTAAAGCATCCAGCGGTATTGAAAATATTTATTCCAGGACAGCAAAACAGACTATTCTCGGATCCAGAAGAAGCACGAAAATTTGCAGAACAATTACAAAAATAGACTGAGGGAGGAAGACGGGTAATGAGAGTTAAAATGATCACGACTGATATGTATGTGGGTAAAGACAAAAATAGACTGAGGGAAGAAGACGGGTAATGAGAGTAAAAATGATCACGATTGATATGTATGCAGGTAAAGAGGTATAAGAGTGAATAGAGACAATGAGCATACATGAATGTATCTGTACTTAGAGGAAAATATAGATAGTATAGACAAGAATTAATAAGGGAAGGTAATGGAATAGAGAGAATAAGGAGGGAATTAAAAGAGTGACCTTTGTGACATATGAAAAGTGAAATCTTTTCTGGGGGAGGCGGGGTGGGGGGAAATAGCGGTCACTGCACAATCAGTTGACGCTTGCGAGTGGATTCGCAAATCCAAATGGAGAGGGGAGATGTGGTTGTCCGACAAGGGATAAAGGACAACTCAGGAGGTGAAGGGGAGATTGGGGATAAATAAGATAGAAATAGGAGAATAAGGAAAATGTTAGATGTTGTAGGAATGTTGTCTTATGAAGAGTTGAAAATAAGAAAACAGAAATGGAAAAGGAGGAAAGGTAATGATGGAAAAACGGAAAGAGAAGATAAACAAAATATAAAAGGGCTACGCTGAACTATATGTCTTTAAATATTAATGGAATACATAACCAAATTAAAAGGAAGAAACTACCAAATTTAAATGAATAAATGTATTCCATTAGAAAAAAAAATAACATATTGGTTAAGAAATAATATTGAAATATTCGAACAAGTATAGGAGCCTTACATTAAATACAATAGCGAAAACCTACCGGGGACAAACATTACCTAAGTTGATAGAAGGAGAAGGAAAGAAAAGAATGGACTCAGTAGAATTTCTGGTGTAATTTTGTTGAATGACAACATTGTCTGACTGGATTAATGCAACCTAGATTGTATACCTAAAATGGATGAGAGGGGGGGGTGGGGGGGTGGTTTGGGAGGAAAGGGGGGGGGGAGAAAAAGTCACTGTATATGTGTGAAAAGAAATAGTGTATATCATGGCTAATGTGATTTATGGTGTGAAAAATAAAAAAATTAAAAAAAAAAAAAAAAAAAAAAAAAAAAAAAAAAAAAAAAAGAAGGGCTCAGGCCTGAAATGATGGCTACATCTTTTTTCTCTGGATGCTGCAGAACCTGACAAGTTTCACCAGCAAGTCTGTGTATTGCACAAACATTCTCACTCAACATCAGAACTTGAACTTCACTTTGGAACTTGACTTTAGCTCCTGTTCCTGAATATAGAAAGCTCCTCAACTTTCAAAGTTTCAAAATCCTTTAGTTTCTAAACATTAAGAAATTGCCATGCACGTGCTCTTTTGTATATGTGTGCATACCTGTGTATGAACAGCATGCGCATGTAAGTTGAGCATGTGTATAGAATATCTCTGTCAAAGTGTGCCTGTATTTACATGTAAGGTCTGCTTTTGTGAGTGTGAGAGCACATGAGTGCACAGCATATTTTCTGTATTAAGAATGAGATTTGAATATAATCTTTTCAGATGAGGACTGGTATTCTTAGCTTAATTAATGGTTCTTCATTTTGTGCAAGGCGCTGGTATACACATATCTGAACTTAAACTATCTCGGTTTTCTGCAGATATTGTGAGAAGTGCAAAAGTTTTGAAGCTTCTCTGATCCACATGTTTTGGGAATGTCTAAATTTAGAGAGTATTTGGAAAGATATTTTCCAAACTTTATCCATGATTTTTAAAATCAAAGTAGAGGCTTGTCCTTTAATTGTTGTGTTTGGGTTTTCGTATGAGCTAGATATAGCCCTGTCTGCAATTCAGGGAAAAGTTTTAGCTTTTACTACACAAGTTGCCAGTCAAGCAATTTTAATGAAATGGAAGGATGACTCTTCACCTACCCATTTACAGTGTTTACACAATGTAATGTCTTTCTTAAGCTTGGAGAAAAGTAAATACAATATTAAAGATAGAAAATTGCAGATTTGTAATGATGTGGAGCCCATTCTTGGAATACTATTAAGATTGGAAGAATTAAGAACCTGGAAGAGTCCAGGAGTTCGTCGTCCGATGGGTGGAGGTCGCTATCTAATTACAAACTTCCTTTTGTATAACTAATGGTAACCTTGATTAGAGGGAGTGGGTAGATTAGTTTCAGTTTCATAGGTTTCCTTTTTTTAAACCCAAATAATATGATGTTTAATTATGTACATTAAGATTATGTTAATTGCTTTGTTTTTCATATGAACCTGTTATATTATTCTTTTGATTTTCTTTACATGTATATGAGATGACTGGTTATATATCTCATGAATTTTATACGCATGTTTATATATTAATGTCAATAAAAATATTTTTTAAAGTATATTTTTCTTGAGTGTGTATTGTGTTTGAGAGTGTGTGAAATGTGTGACCATATTGACTGTCAGTGTGATTATATTTGTAGAAGAGTGGAAAGGTTGAGCTGCTGAGACAATGAGGAGTTGAACTGAACAACCCTCCCCCAAACAAGTATCTGTCTTTGACCATGTGACACCTCAGAGAAAAAAATAAGCAGTTAGAGGAACTCAGCATCCTTGGGAAGAAATAGGCAGGCGACGTTTTGGGCCTGAGCCCTTCATCAGGGACACCAAAGATAAGGCGTTCATCCGGGAAAGATGGGGAAGGAGGAGGAGCAAGGATTTGCAACTGATAGGTAGCGCATGGTCTTAGAGCTTAAGAGCAGTCGGGATAACAGAAGGACAACATGAGAATGCTGGAGGAACTCAGCATGTCACGCAGCATTCACGGAGAGCAATTGGCCGCTGATTGTTTCGGGCCTGAGCCCTTCATTAGGAGTGCCAAAAACTGAGCATTTGCCCAAGTTCTATGAGCTTCAGTTTCATCTCAGTTTTAATTCACTCAGTGCCTAATGTTCTCATGCCTGTGAATTGCCAATGGTTATGTGGTTTTTCAATAATGAGTGACAGGACAATAGCCTTTCTGTGTATTACAGGCTGTGACTTATTAGGGAACATTGCTGATTCAATAAAATTTAAACTGTGAATTTGTGGATATTGCAACACCAGAACCTTGGAACTGCATTGGCCTTGGCACTGAGCTGAAGCTCAGCCTATATGGGTTCTGATCAAAGGAATAAATTAGCATTTGAATATGTTTCTGATCTGAATATTCATACAAGACTTCAAAGATAGGTTAAGCTTTAATTTAATGTGATTCTTTGAACAAGCAATGGAATTGATGGATGAACCTCCTCTGGCAGATGTTATAGAGTTTGTTTTCATTGGGCCCTTAATAAATTTATTCTTGAAAAGTTTAAACTGTTATTAAAGGGAAGGTTGTTTTTGTTGGGGAATGTGTCTTTATTTTCTGCAACTATATTACATCCAACACAGATTCTGATGAAGGAAATTTGACTTTACATTTTAACTGTTTCTCTTTCCCCAAGAACTGCCTATTCTATTGAACGTTTCCAGCTTTATTTTCAGATTTCCAGCATTGTTTTGATGTTCTCATGGACAATGGCTTTACATCACCCACTCTCTCTGGTTAAAGTAGCAGGAGTGTGAGAATCTTGAGGGAAAATCTGGTTTGGACGCCTGCTGACATTTTTCCATACCATGATGAAGGACTCAAGCCCAAAACGTCAGTTATATATTTTTACTTTTGCAATATAAAGGACACTATTTGACTTGCTATATTTCTCCAGCATTGTGCTTTTGCTTCAACCACTGTGTCTACAGATTTTTGTGTTGAGGGAAAAACTCTTCACCAGAGTACAACATACAGAAATGGTGGGGGACTCAGCAGGTCACTCAGCATGTTTTGAGAGGTTGGTTTTATCTCATCTGAAATCTTGTTTGCCTGCCATCAACATCAAATCACCTACCGTGCAAATCGGTCGACAGAAGATGCCATTTCACTCACGCTATGACTCACATGAAAGCCATGAAAGACCCCAACAATGAAGACGCTGTTTACATCCGGTACCGCACGGATGGCAGTCTCTTCAATCTGAGGCGCCTGCAAGCTCACACCAAGACACAAGAGAAACTTGTCCGTGAACTACTCTTTGCAGATGATGCCGCTTTAGTTGCCCATTCAGAGCCAGCTCTTCAGCGCTTGACGTCCTGCTTTGCGGAAACTGCCAAAATGTTTGGCCTGGAAGTCAGCCTGAAGAAAACTGAGGTCCTCCATCAGCCAGCTCCCCACCATGACTACCAGCCCCCCCACATCTCCATCGGGCACACAAAACTCAAAACGGTCAACCAGTTTACCTATCTCGGCTGCACCATTTCATCAGATGCAAGGATCGACAATGAGATAGACAACAGACTCGCCAAGGCAAATAGCGCCTTTGGAAGACTACACAAAAGAGTCTGGAAAAACAACCAACTGAAAAACCTCACAAAGATAAGCGTATACAGAGCCGTTGTCATACCCACACTCCTGTTCGGCTCCGAATCATGGGTCCTCTACCGGCACCACCTACGGCTCCTAGAACGCTTCCACCAGCGTTGTCTCCGCTCCATCCTCAACATCCATTGGAGCGCTCACACCCCTAACGTCGAGGTACTCGAGATGGCAGAGGTCGACAGCATCGAGTCCACGCTGCTGAAGATCCAGCTGCGCTGGATGGGTCACGTCTCCAGAATGGAGGACCATCGCCTTCCCAAGATCGTATTATATGGCGAGCTCTCCACTGGCCACCGTGACAGAGGTGCACCAAAGAAAAGGTACAAGGACTGCCTAAAGAAATCTCTTGGTGCCTGCCACATTGACCACCGCCAGTGGGCTGATAACGCCTCAAACCGTGCATCTTGGCGCCTCACAGTTTGGCGGGCAGCAGCCTCCTTTGAAGAAGACCGCAGAGCCCACCTCACTGACAAAAGGCAAAGGAGGAAAAACCCAACACCCAACCCCAACCAACCAATTTTCCCTTGCAACCGCTGCAATCGTGTCTGCCTGTCCCGCATCGGACTGGTCAGCCACAAACGAGCCTGCAGCTGACGTGGACTTTTTACCCCCTCCATAAATCTTCGTCCGCGAAGCCAAGCCAAAGAAAAAAAATGACTCACATGGATAGACTGGACTCTGATGCAAGATTATTATTTATTGATTATAGTTCGGTTTTCCACACTGCTGAACCATCAAAGCTGATAACCAAACTTTGTTTGTATGGTATCAGCTCATCCCTTTGCAATTATATTCTGGATTTCCTTACTAACTCTCCAGTCTGTAAGGTTGGGCAATATTTTCTCCTCCAGTATCACTGGGATTACCAGAATGCCCCAGGGTTGGGTGCTGAGCCCCCTTTTGTATTCCATCTTCACCTCCGACTGCTTTCCTGTGTACAACTCAAGCTTAATTATAAAGTTCGCAGATGACACCACGGTGGTAGGCCTGATCACCAGGGACGATGAAATGGCCTATAGGGGTGAGGTTCAGCACCTCAGCTTGTGGTGTGCTGAGAACAATTTGTTACTCAATACCCAGAAGACAAAAGAGATCATTGCACATTTTAGATGAACAGGAAGCCGCATGCAAGTCCCAATTTACGTCAATGGAGTGGTGGTGGAGCGGTTACAGAGCTTCAAATTCCCGGGAGTCCATATCTTTGATGATCTCATTTGGTCTTTAAATTCATCAATGTTGATCCAAAAGGCACAACAACATCTTTATTTTTTGAGATGTATAAGGAATTTACACCTCAGCTCCAGAGTGCTGTTGGATTCCTATAGGTGTCCTACTGAGAGTGTGCTGACATACAGTATTTCAGTGTGGTATGGGGATTGTTCTGCACAAGATAGGAAGGCACTCCAGTGGACTGCTGGAAACCAACACCCTCCATCGAATCTATCTATAGGGGACGATGCTTGGATTGGGTGGGAAATATCATTAAGGATGAAACACACCCTAACCATGAACTATTTACTCTCTTACCATCGGGCAGACGCTATAGGAGCCTTCGCTCGATAACTCCAAGACTAAAAAAGAGCTTTTTCATGAAGCTGTGATAATGTTAAATACCAATTCTCAGTTGAGCGGGGCTACACTTTTATTTCAGAATCAGTAATCTTTTTTTAACAATTTATTTTAAAATATTGCAGTTTTATTGTACATGGTTTATTGTGTTTTTTTTTAATTGTATGTGTTTATTGTATTGTTTTCTATTTTATATTCCAGTCGATGCTAATCATGTTTCATTGGCTGGTTATACCAGCATAATGACAATAAAGTGGATCACATCATCACATCACATCACATCCATGGAAAACAATGCCCTCATCTCCACCCTCACCATGGTCTGGGGCAGCAAACAGGCCTTTCAAATGAAGCAACCTTCACTTATTTATCCACAGGACTGATTTACTGCATCTGATGCTCCCTTTGTGGCCTTCTCCACATTAGAGGGACCAGTCGCAGATTAGAAGATCACTGAGCAACTTTGCTCCGTCTGCAACAACAGTGACTTCTGTTAGGTCTGCTTTGTTCATGAATGAGTGAGACAAACACCAGGCTGAGTCGAAATCAGGGTTCTTTGTTCTTTATTACCGGATTGTAACACTTGCGACCAACCATGTTAGTCGGAGAATGCATTCTGCCGTTATCAGCAAAATGGTGATTTTTTATACCCTTGGATATGTGCTTAGAACATCATCATATCATTACTTGTCCAATGACTAAAACTGTTGCTATCCTTTCCCTGCTAGCTTCCTGCCTCTCAATCCATCAATGTCTCTCTTATCTTGTAAGTACAAGGATGCATTCACATCTTGTTACTGCCCCGTACATTCCCATCTCATGATGTTTTACCTAACAGGAGTACAAGGACACCTCCCCTTCTTGTTACAGCCTTGTACAGGGTAACTCCCTACACATTCCCATCTCATGATGTTTTACCTTACACTTCTCAGTAGCCAACCATTTCAATTCTGAGTCACACTCCCAGACTCACATGTCTCTCCAAGGCCTTATGTACAATCCCACCCTGACCACCTGCAGATTGGAGGAACGACACCTTATTTTCCGTCTGGGCACCCTCCACCCAGACGGCGTGAACATCAACTTCTCTCTTTCTAGTCTTTCCAATTTTCACCCACCCAGCCATCCCTCCTCCCCTTCAATTGCTGTCCCCTCCCTCCTTACTCCACCTATCACTCCTGCCTTTGCCACCCCTCCTTGGTTAGTGTTAGAGAAACACAGTGAGGTTCAAGAAACTAAGAGCAGTTGGAAATATAACTTTATGAACTTGGAGGTGCTGAACTTTAGGCTTCTTTACCTTCTGCCCAAAGTTTTCAGTGAGAAGAGGTTGTGACGAAGTTGATGGGGGTCTTTTATAATGTCAGTTGCTTTCTTGAGGCAGATCCTCACATTGCAATGGAGGGGAGGTTGGAGGCTGTGATGGATCCTGGCTATGGTTGCTTTCTTCTGCAGCCTCTGTGTACCTGAATGACCAAGCCAGGTTGTGATACAACTGGTCAGTGTCCTTTCCACAGTGAACCTGTAGAAGTATTTGATGACGTGCCAAATCTCCTCAGACTTCTTAAAGGCATTTGTGTGCCTTCTTCATGGTAACCTCATTATGCTTATTCTAGGAGAGGTCCTACATTACCTTTGAACTAACCTGTCCACGGAGAGTACCATGGACATTTTGGAGGGTTGGAAGACTGGAGGAAATGAAACAATAAAAGAAAAGAAATGAAATGAGGGATGTGGTGAAATGGTGAAATAATAAACATTGAAAGCATCAGCAAGATTTGAACCACTGGGGAGTAAATCACGAAGCAGATCAGTTTGGGTTGACACAACAGTGAGTGAAGAGGGAGGCCTAGAATCAAGGGGCCAGGAAAGTGGGAAGGAACCATGGCAAATGTCCACTGGAGAGCCATTCATTCCTCGTATCCCTGCACCCTACCTACTTGTTCTCTCTCAGACATGCCAATCAGCACACTTTTCATTTTGCCTGGCTTCAACACACTCACTAGGCGCAATTTACAGAGACCGATGACCTTAAATGCACGCCTTTGGGAAACAAGAGGAAAACTAGAGCAACCTCGGCAGAGAATGTGAAGACTTCACATCGTCATTGGTTTAAGGTGAGTGAGGACAGTTTAGGGGAGACGTCAGAGGTAAGTTTTTTACACAGAGAGTGGTGGGTGCCTAGAATGCATTGCCGGGGGTGGTGGTAGAGGCTGGTGCAATAGAGACATTCAAAAGACTCTTAGACAGGCAGATGCATGTATGAAAACTAGAGGGTTATGGGTGTGAGGCAGGGATTGTCGTGGAGTAGGATTACATTGATTGGCACAAAATCGAGGGCTGAAGGGCCTGTTCTGTGGTGGTTGTTCTACGTTCTATGTAGACAGCACCAGAGGTTGGGATAGAAAGATTGGTGTGGGGGGAGGGGGTGGAGGTGGGAAGTGAGTCAGCAGAAAACCCTGTAACTGAGACACCAATTATATCCCAAGGGGGAGCAAGGCCAGGCTGGTTTAGTACCACCATGTTTCCCGAACGAAGAGGTTCCAGTTCCCTTACGTACAAAAGCAAAACCAATTTACTGGTAAAGACACACAAAGAGACCTCTCTCGTCTAGCCCCTCTATCGAATGTGAAAAAGAAGCAAACGAAAGTACCTTCAGAAACACAGAATGTCCATGGATCCCATCACCTCCTCCAATGCCACCAACTCCTGCACCTCCATAACCTCTGCAGATGTCCATTCCAGCAGAGAACCTGAACTCCAGGCACCCGAGTCACCCTCCTCAGTTCCTTCAATTTGCAAGTGGTCTCAGTCTGGCAGTTATGAGACCATGGACAGACATGTCAGCAAGCAAATAGGATGGCGGTGAAGGAGAAGGTGTGGGCACAAATGGAGCATCTCCTGCAGTTGCAGGGTAAGTTCCAAGGGGACAGTTGGTGGGGAGAGAGGAGTGGCCAAGGGAATCTCCAGTAGAAGGCAGAGAGGAGAGGAGACGGGACTGTGTATCTAGTGGTGGGATCATGTTGTAGTTGACAGAAAATAGTGGAGGAGGATGTTTTGGATACAGAAGCTGGGGCTGTGGTTGGTGAGGACAACAGGAATCCTGTCCTTGGCATTGGAGGAGGAGGGGGCCAGGGAAGATTTGTGAGTGATGGAGGATATTAGAGTGAGTGTTGAGTTGATGGTGGTAGAGGGAAAGCCATGTTGTTTGAAGAAGGAGGACATCTCTGATGATGTGGCATGGAAGTCCTCATAGAAGTGGGTGGAAATGAGATGGAGACAGAGGTGCGACAGAGTATATAGATATGTTTTTGGGAGATAAGTTGGGGCAAGTTTGTTAGTTTAGGTCATATACAAACACTTTAAAACAGATTTTATTTAAAATACTGGAGCTCTGCTCATGCTACACATGTTGGCCCCAGTCCTTATGCAAAAGCTTTGGAGAGTGCCCAAGGGACTTCAGTAATGGATTGTTGTTTACTGAAAGGCAATAGATGAAAGAACTTGTTGGAGCTGCAGAGTGTCTGCAGTGGAACTTGCTGTTCTGAGAGGGTCATGTGGTTTTTCAAGCAGAGAGTCAAACAGGGGCTTTTTTCTGTGTGTGTGTGTGTGTGTGTGTGTGTGTGTGTGTGTGTGTGTGTGTGTGTGTGTGTGTGTGTTTGTGTGTGTGTGTGTTTGTGTGTGTGTGTGTGTGGTGTGTGTGTGTGTGAGAGAGAGAGAGAGAGACACACACACACACACACACACACACACACACACACACACGCATGGAGAGATCAGTTCTGCAGCTTTACAGTCAGCAGCAGCAGCTGGGGCTGGAACAGGACAAGCTGGCAAGCTTGTGGAAAACCCCATTTGGAAGATGGGTTGTGAGTGCTTAGTTCAGCCTGGTCAAAGCCCTTGTGGTTCATGCAAGAGGAGAGGACTGGCTGCCTAATGTTTCACTTGAAATAAGAGAAACAAAGAGGAAATCTGTGGTGACCTGAAATAAAGAGGTTATCATCTGGAGAACCCTGAGGGGGCAAGTTTCATCAGCAAGTGGATGACTAAAAAGGAATCAGTTGTGGTTATCCAGCATACAACAATGCTCTCTCTGAAAACTGACAAGAACCTTCCTGAGCAGTAACTATTTACCTTTCAAACACCAAAGCCTGCTGAACTTTATAAATGTTAAATTCTGTGCACAGTATAAGAATTGCCTGCAACCAGTACACTTGGAGGAATGAGAAGTGAGATTGGACTGTAGATCAAATAACTTTTCTGAATTTACACACACATTACATCCAAGTGCACTTAGAATTAGAAGATGGTTAAGTTAGGCTTGTTAAGTCAGAAATGATAAGTTCAAGTATGATTCTGTTTTAAAGTTTAAAGATAATTAAAAGCAACTTTTGTTTAAGTAACCATTTGTCTTGGTGAATATCTATTGCTGCTGGGTTTTGGGCACCTCTGGGCTCGTAACAGAGTAATTGAGGGAATGGAATGGCATCCTTACATGGGACAGGGTGTGAACAGGTGTAGTCGAGATAGCTGTGGGAGTTGTTCAGTTTGTATAAGATGCCTGTCAAGAGTTTGCCTCCCAAGATGGAGAGAGAGAGATTGAGGAGCTGGAGAGGATTGCTAGAGATGGGCTAAGTGAATGGGTGGAAGTTGGCAACAAAGTGGAATGAAGTCATGGGTACATGAGGCAGCACCAAAGTAGTCATTGATGTAGTGGAGGGAGAGTTGAGGGGCCTTGCCTGTGTCGACTTTTAGCGTGGATTTCTCCACATAGCTAACAAAAAGGCAGGCATAGCTGGGTCCCATGTCTCTTTAATCTGGAGAAAGTGGGATGAGTCAAAGGAGAAATGATTGAGGGTGAAGACAAGTTCTGCCAATTGGAGGAGGGTGGTAGTGGAGGGGGACTTGTTGGGTCTATTGTCCAGAAAGAAACAAAGGGCTTTGAGGCCTTCAGTATGGGGGATGGAGTTGTATAGTGATTGGATATTCATGGTAAATATGAGGGAACTGGAAGTTGTTGAAGTGATGGATGGTGTGTGAAGTATTCCGGACAGGGGCAGACAAAACAGAGTCGAGGTTAGCAGAGACCAGTTTGGTGGGGCAGAAGCAAGTCAACATGATGGGTTTTCTGGGACAATTGGGTTTGTTGATCTTGGGTAGGCGGTATAACCAGACAGTATGGGTTGGGAAACATTAAGGTTGGAGGCTGTGCCAGGGAGGTGACTGGAAGAGATGAGTTCAGAGATGGTGCGTGATACAGTGGTTTGATGAGTTTTGGTGGGGTATCTTTGGAGGGGTAAGTAAGAGGGAGTGTCAGAGAGCTGTCGCCTGGCTTTGGTCAGATAGACGTCAGTGAGCCAGACCACAGCAGCGCCACCCTTGTCTGCAAGTTGATGGTGAGATTCAGACTGATGTGGAGAGAGTGGAGGGCTAGGCATTCTGAGGCAGTGAGATTGGAATGAATGAGGGGAGTAGTGAAGTTGATACGGTTGATGTCATGGTGGCAGTTGGAAATATAAAGGTTGAGAGCAGGTAGAAGACCGGAACGAGGAGTCCAGGAGGAGGAAGAAGATTTAAAGCAGGAGAAGGGATCTGTAGTGGGATGTGGAGAATTGTAGTTGTTGAAGTAAGCATGAAGAAGGAGCTGACAGAAGAAGAGTTCAACATAATGTCGTGTGCAGAACTCATTGAGGTGTGGGTGAAGGGGGATGAAGGTTAGGCCTCTACTGAGGATATAAAATTCAGTCTATGAGAGGGGAAGATCAGAAGGGATGGTGAAGATCAGGCAGGGGTTATAGACTGGTCCAATGAGGTGGATAATGTCGGGGAGGGGAGGAGGATGGGGCAGACCATGGTCCATGGACCATGGATGGGATGTGAGTTCTACCTTGAGGCCTACATATCAATGCAATCATAAAGGTGGGTCACCAGCGGATATATTTGGAAAGGAGCCTGAGAGATTTGGAATGTCACCAAAGACTCTTGCAAATTTCTACAGGTGTACCATGGGTTGCGTCACTGTCGGGCATAGAGGAGTCAATGCACAGGACAGGAAAAGGCTGCAGAGAGTTATGAACTTGGCCAGCATCATCATGGGAATTAATCTTCACTCCATTAAGGACCGACAAGAGGCAGTGACTCAAGAAAGCAGCCTCTATCAGCAAGGACCCTCACCACCCAGGCCATGCCCTCTTCTCACCATCAGGATGGAGGTACAGGAGTCTGAAGATGAACACCCAATGGTACAAAAACATCTTAACATCTTATTCCCCTATGTCATCAGATTTCTGAATGGATACTGAACCATAGACACCTTTTCTCTTACTTTGCACAAATTTATTAAAAAAAATGTAATTTATAGCAATTTCTGTACCTGCAATGCACTGCAAAACAACAAATTCCATGACACATGTTCATTACAATAAAGGCTGATTCTGATTCTGATCTGGAAGAACCTCCTTGGGACTTGAGTGCAGATTACATTGACACTTTCCTGGGCAGAAGCCTTATTTATTTATTCCTGCCCACCGTCCACTGCTAGCTCTCAGCATTGTGGCACTCCATGGGAGCATTGAGAGCTGCTCAAAGTCACAGACATGTTCTTCTTTTGAAAAGATCTGTTGCTTTTGAGCAAAATGCAGCAATGGGAGAATTCAGTCAAACAGCAAATTAATGCCATAAAAACAGAAGGTTCTGCAAATCCTCAGCAGGGAATGTCTGTGGAGGGAGAGAAAAGACTTAATGAGGGGATTTTAACTTCTCCGCATACTGAGTGCAAGGTCGGGAGAAGCTGTCGAAGGACTTCAGGCACAAACTTATTAGAGACTTGGAGAGATCTAGGACAGAAACAGGAACTTCGACTCATCAAATCCTTTCAAGGTCAACGACTCCTTTGCACCAAGCATACACTCATCTCCTATTTCATTCTCCCCACCTTCTCCTCAACTCTCCCCTGGGTCTACCCCTCACTGAAACTCTGAGGACAATTTAGAGTAGAGAATTAATGGACCAACTCGCATGCTTTTGGGATGTGGAGGAACCCAAGGTATTTGGAGGAAGCCCAAGTCACCTGGAGACTGTGTAAACTCCACCCAGATAGTGACAGAGGTAAGGATGAAATCCAGGTCTCTGGAGCTATAAGGCAGCTTTTGTACTAGGATGTGGCACCCTGTGTGGTACTGAAAAGTACTGGAGAAGCTCAGCAGGTCATGCACCATCTATCAGAAATCAAAGTTGTGATGTTTATTTTATTATAATAAAGAAATGGGTTATTTTGTATTAATTATATTTTATTTACAATTCACAACTTCATGGGATATCCATTTTGCATCTAACTCGAGGTGGAACATTAATCTCTGACTCCCTCTAGTGGTCAGGAGGATCGCTAACTCCAAAATTACCATATCCCCTTTCCTTAAAATGTTCAAGCTCTCAATATTACATGCTAATACAGAATTTATTTCAATTTAAAGTTAAACACAAACATCAGCAGCATGAAGTTTTAAAGTGTGCAGTTCTTTTTCTTTTAGAGATTCAGCCTGTCAGGTGCTTTGATGACATGTGTGGATCTTCTCAACACAGGTATATGTGTCGGCTCTGCTTGCCCACTACTGACTAGCACTGGTGGTGTTTCCTCTGTTGCTGTGCAGGCTGGATCATCAGCATTTGTTTGTTCCTGCAGCATCACTTGCATTTTCAGCAGGCTCTTTTGATTCTTCCTCAGTATTTGACCATCGTCTGTTTTGACAGTGTAGAATCTTGGATTTACTTCCTCCAAAACAATGGCCTTCTTGTCCCAAATGTTGGAATCTTTGTGTCGTGTTGTGCCAGAGGCACTAAGCTTCTTGCTGACTTGTCACAGTTTGTCTTTTGTCTCCTGCACCACTATGCCCACGAAGAATGTATCACTGAGGGCAGTTTCTTCTGTAGCGTGCATGCTTTCGCTTCTGTTTTGTTTCCTTTTGCAAAAGCATTGCTTTGCACTTATTACAGATTTTTCCATAGGCTGGGCATTGTTTTGGTATATGTTGAGTGCCACATCATTTACAATTGAATATTTCTCCATCTTTTTGTTGTTTCCTATGTCTCATTCCCTGTTTAAGTGTGCACCCAGACACTGGCTATGACTATGCCTTCATTTTCACCGGCTTTTGCACTCTCACTGAACTTTTTTGCATGCTGCAGAGCTAATTCACTGGCATGGCACATCTTTACAGCTCCAGCGAAGGTAAGCCCTGTCTCTTGTAGTAATATCTCTCTCACTTTCGTTTCAATAATCCCAAACACAATTTGATCGGAGATCAATGAATCTTGCAGCGTTCCAAAATTTCATGTTCTCGCTTTTAGTTTCAAGTCCATTATGAAAATATCGAAGGTGTCTGCCTGCAGCTACATGTGTGTGCAAAACATGTACCTTTTGAAAATTTAATTTCTCTTTGGTGAGCAGTGTCCATCAAATCTTGTTGAACTTGCCCAGGTCATCTGCCTTGGCAAAAACAAATGTTAAAATCCTCTAGTGCTTGAGGTCCATGGCAGTGCAGTCTTCCATGCATCTAGTTTGCTATCGAGTCCAATGGCTTGCACATACAGCATGAATCATTGTTTGAACAACCACCATTCGTGGTTGACATTCCCAGTCCAATTCCATGTTTCCTGCTGATACCAACTGATACATACTCCTGCCACCATGGGATGTTTCTTTTATTGTAATAAAGAATCTTGGAGTCTTTTGTATTAATTATATTTCATTAACAACTCATGACCTTCTGGAGCATCCATTTTTCATCTAACCCAATGGTGCTCACCTTTTTCTTTCCACTCACATATCACTTTAAGTAATCCCTATGTCATTGGTACTCTGTGATTGGTAAAGATTGAATAAGGTGGTATGTGAGTGGGAAGGGAAGATTGAGAATCACTTCTCTAGGCCCAATTGCTATTGAAATATTTTGCTTGAGAAAAATTGTCATTAGCCCATTTCCTTTAGAGTTATGAAACTGTGCACATAATGAGCCAATTAGGTACAATTAAAACAGTTGTTTTCAAACTTTTTCTTTCCACCCACATACCACCTTAAGCAATCCCTTACTAATCACAGAGCATCAATGTTATAGGGATTACTTAAAGAGGTATATGAGTGGAAAGAAAAAAGGATGAGAACCACTGTGCTAACCGATACACTAAACAAGTAGAAGGAAGCTGCCCTATCTTTAACCCTTTGGACTCCGTGTCCCTTTTCTCAGAGACTACCAACAAGTGGACATACTCAGTGTCTCTGTTTTCTGGGACTGGCCACCAGCTGGTTCATACTGATTTTTAACTTTTCAAACTATAGTTTACCCATGGACCCAGTCTGGAGAATATATTATGAAAGGTTAAAAAATGGCCGGAGTCCAAAAGGTTGATCTACCCACGTTTCAGTGGCAATCACAAACCGCATTTCAATTGGGGTCGAATGATGGCTTTGGTGTTGCTGAGGGATCAGGAGTGGTCTTGAGAACACCCTCATTCTTTCCCTCTTCTACCAGATGGTGCTGTGAGATCTTTGAAATTAACCTCATCCATAACAATTAACTGGTGGGTAGTGGATACATAGGTTGGAGCAACTATTGAAATACTGGGATCAGGTCTTTGTTGAAAGTATCTGCTTCACATTAGCAAGGAGCTGTATGTTTATGATGAAGAAACAAGAACAGCAGATGCTGGAATCAGCAGTTCAGGACAGGACTCTATATTTACTTAGTCTTGATAAAGCCTCCTGACTGGAAACATTGACTGACCATTTCTCTCCACAGATGCTGCCTGACCTGTTGAGCTCCCCCAGCAGCTCATTGTTTGCTGTACACTAATGATGTTTTGAACAGAGAGTTGTTGCCAGTGATTTGTAGGCATTCATGGCCTTAGTAACTGATGTTTGGAAGCTATGCTTTTAATATAATGACAAAATGTCCCTGCAGAATGGCATTTTTGATTGGAGTAGTCATTCTTTTGTCCTGTCACCTTCTGTCAAGGCTTTTCATTTTGTTGGTAAAACGTGGATGTATTTCCTTGAGTTTGCAATGGATAGTGTTGACAGAATATTGATGAGGTTTGCAAGGTATGCCAGTTTCAGAAAGCACCATTCTGAAAATTGCAAGTGACAAATTTCATCAAGGGTTCACATCCCCGCATAACCTTAAAATACAGCTTCGCCAAGGTTTCTTCCTGAAAAAGAATTGGATTCCCCCTTCAACAATGGAATTTATTCTGGTTGTAAAGAGATTCCTCTGGGTATTATCTCGTATTATTCTATTTTCGCCCTGTATGCTTTAGTGGGAGAGCAGCTCTTTATGAAGGCAATCAGTTTTCAGACGTGCTCGGAATTGGATCTGGGCTGCATGAGGTCAGATCAACTGATCCATCCTTTCATTTGAATGTTTTAGATCAATTTAAACTTTCAGAGTTGGGCTTTAAATGTGCTTTATTGTCATGAACCAGCAAGATTTTGTAGACAGGATGATTTGCATCAATTTGACCAGTGCCTTCTCACTGTAAAAGGGGGAAATGCCCAGCAAATTCTCCCCAACAAGGGCTTATAATAATAATGATGACTTTGCCCTACACATTGTACAATGTACATCCACATGGAAATTCTTACTTGTTGCAGCTGAACAAGGAGTTTATTAAATAAGCTACAATAATATACATTCAATTGAATTGAAAAGAGATGATAAATGCAAAAGAGAAATAGATAATAAATATTCACACACGTGCCAGGCAAGGAGCATCTCTACCAAGAATGAGCCTTGGCATCAACCACAGAGATGTAACAGCATTTCCAATCCTGGATCTCTCAGTCATGACCTTTTTATGTCACTGGTGAGTTACAGCCTGGTAACAGGCCATTCTTGTTCAGGAGCCCTGGTACCACCCAAATACACCAAGTAACCTGCAAAGCCCATACATTTTTGGAGGATGGAAGAAAACCAGAGCAGACCCACACAAGTCATGGGGAGGACACACAAACTCCTTACTGACAGTGTCGGACTAGAAGCTGGTCTCTGGTGGGGCAATAGCATCTCGCTAACTGCTACGTTAACCATGCCTCCAATTGATACTTAACAGGTCAGAAGTCAAGACTGGATGACTTAGACTAGGCACAAGTCAGGACTGCGGTGGAACACTAATGAGGGCAGCTCCCACAATACCCAAGATGTTCAAGATGAAACAGGCAGCTCAGTCATTCCTTCTGACACATGGAGGCAATGGAGAGATGGCTCTCATAAAACGTTACAGCACAGTACAGTCCCTTCAACCCATGATGTTATGCAGATCTATGTAAATCTACTTCACAACAATCTAATCCATCTCTACCTCACCATTGCCTGCTATTTATCTCACATCATGTGCCTGTCTAAGAGTCTTTTTTGTCCCTATTGTACCAGCCTCCACCTCCACCCTGGCAATGCATTCCAGGCACCCACTACTCTGAATAAAAAAAAATCTCTGACATCTTCTCAAAACTTTTCTTCACTCACCTTAAACACATGTCCTCTGGTATTTGCTCTTGTTGTCTTAGGGAAAATGATGCTGGCTGTCCACCCAATCTAGACACCTTATAATCTTATATACCTTTCTAAGATGCCCTTCATTCTTCTTCATGCCAAAGACACAAGATCCAGCTCTGACAATCTTGCTTCATATGCCAGGTATTATCTTGGGAACGTGGGAGAAAACAGAAGCACCTGGAGAAAACCCATGCAGATGGAGAGGGGGTGGGGAAAATGTACAAACTCCTTAGGAACATCCAAAATTTGGATCCTGGATTTGGAATGAGCTGCCAGAGGAGGGCTGGAACAGGAACAATGTTCAAGAAACATCGGGACAGGCACTTGAAGGAGCAGGGCAAATAGGGAGGTGGAATTATATGGGCAAGTGGGCGTGAGGGTTGACATAGACAGTGGGCTGAAGGGCCTGCTTCTATGCTGTACATCTCATGCCTGATTCTACATCTGAACATGCCCTCACCTGAAACATCACTTATTCCAAACATCAGCAAGCTAGTACTCTCTTCCATAATGAGTATCTCTCAACCATATTTCACCACCTCACTGATCCTCCGATACATCCAGCTGAAAACTTGGATTCTTCTGTTAAATATCTACCTCAGAAATCCACCATAGCCAAACACCCAATAACCCGAAGTTCCAACATCCACTTCCAAATGTCTTAGACCCATCTCCACTCTTTTCTCCTTTCAAGCCTCAATCAAATAAATAAGCATTATCTAGACAAGCTCTTGAATCACCAAGGCATGGTAAGCTACAGAACAAATTGGATAAGTATGGATGCACACTTCAAGGACAGCATTGACCAAGTGGGCTGAAGGGCCTGTTTCTCAGCTGTAGATTATATTTTTCTAAAGCTCCTCTCAAACTTTTATTCAGCCTGTGCTGATGCCCCATCCCTGGCTGAGAGTCGATTTTGTTTGATTGAACTGTGGGGCAGGGAAATGAGACCTTCTCCACTCACATCTCAGGACCGTCGAAGCTGCAGGAGTGGCCAAAATGTGATAGTGAAGAAGTATGGAAGTTTATAAAGGGGATGAAGAGCTTCAAGTGCCGTTGCTGAGGGACTCCACAACCTTTTAAAATTTTAGTTTGTCTGAAGTACTCCTCCAGCTAAAGAGCAGAAATGGTGGTCATACCAAAATTTCAAAAGCCATGAATACATTTTAAGTCCCCAAGAATGTTAAAGTGAGGCAGAACCAAGTTAGATTGATGGAATTGAGTTTAATTGAATAGTGTAACATCCTTGAGCAGCTGGATGGCCTATTTTCTCTTCTATGTTCTCTTTCTGAGCCTTAAAGTCTCTTAGAATTGAAGTTGATGTGATCTGTGTAATCTTCCAGCATTTTAGCAGCAGTTAATGAGGTTAATGAAGAAATGAAGAAAACTGAGGTCCTCCATCAGCCAGCTCCCCACCATGACTAGCAGCCCCCCCACATCTCCATCGGGCACACAAAACTCAAAATGGTCAACCAGTTTACCTATCTCGGCTGCACCATTTCATCGGATGCAAGGATCGACAACGAGATAGACAACAGACTCACCAAGGTAAATAGCTCCTTTGGAAGACTACACAAAAGAGTCTGGAAAAACAACCAACTGAAAAACCTCACAAAGATTAGTGTATACAGAGCCGTTGTCATACCCACACTCCTGTTCGGCTCCGAATCATGGGTCCTCTACCGGCATCACCTACAGCTCCTAGAACGCTTCCACCAGCGTTGTCTCCGCTCCATCCTCAACATTCATTGGAGCGATTTCATCTCCAACATCGAAGTACTCGAGATGGCAGAGGCCGACAGCATCGAATCCACGCTGCTGAAGATCCAACTGCGCTGGGTAGGTCACGTCTCCAGAATGGAGGACCATCGCCTTCCCAAGATCGTGTTATATGGCGAGCTCTCCACTGGCCACCGAGACAGAGGTGCACCAAAGAAGAGGTACAAGGACTGCCTAAAGAAATCTCTTGGTGCCTGCCACATTGACCACTGCCAGTGGACTGATATCACCTCAAACCGTGCATCTTGGCACCTCACAGTTCGGCGGGCAGTGTTGGAATATAGGGGTTAATTAATCATAGAAAATATGTAGAATTATATGCTTATGTACTATTCAGTTTGTATACATGAATCCAGTACTATGTAACAATTTAATATTTACCTCATGGTGAAGGGAAAGAGTAATGTAAGTAAGGGGCAGCCACAGTATGTAGCAAAGTTGGCTGATTACAGTAGGTTTAGAATTGCCTGCTCCCAAAATACAAAAGAGAGAATATGTATGAAACAATTTAGTAGGAATTAAGGCAAAAGGAGGTGTTGATGAGCACAGGAGCCGATGGCCAGACAAGAACAAAGAGAATCCTGACAGACTCAGAAACAAAGAGAATGGAAACTAATTCAGTAAAAGACAGAAGGAGGTATTGAGTAGAACAGAAGAATATGGCGAGATGAGAACAAAGAAATAATTAGAAATATCTGGGGTATGAATTGATTTCTGATCAAAACAACAGGATATTCTGGCCTTGAGGATTAAGATGGGAGCTCTACACCCCAGATATCTGCAGAGCAGGAGATTACTTGTGATAAATCTTATGCAAAATATCTAGCAAAGAAAGCCAACTTTTGTTCTGTATGATAATGAAATCTAGCAAAGGATGTATGATAAGGTTGAGCTATATAAACTGTAGAGACTGGATAGTAGAGGACAGTCTTGGGGAATAGCTCACTGTGCAGGTGACCTATGAACTAATGACTGTACCAGAGCTCTGTTAAGCTTTATTCTTGTGCTTTGTAATAAACTGATTGTTGAACCGAATACCTTCTCCTATCACTTCATTTAATGAACACGCTGGACTCAGAAAACACATAGACTAAATTAAGGGTAAGGTAAAGCCAGAGTCTGACAATTTGGTGACCCCGACGTGATGAAAATTGTCGGACTCTGGCTTTACCTTACTCTTAAATTAGTCTATATAGAATAATACCTAGTGTCGCCGAGAATGTTCTCCCAGAATCACAGTGCGGCTTTCGCGCAAACAGAGGAACCACTGACATGGTCTTTGCCCTCAGACAGCTCCAAGAAAAGTGCAGAGAACAAAACAAAGGACTCTACATCACCTTTGTTGACCTCACCAAAGCCTTTGACACCGTGAGCAGGAAAGGGCTTTGGCAAATACTAGAGCGCATCGGATGTCCCCCAAAGTTCCTCAACATGATTATCCAACTGCACGAAAACCAACAAGGTTGGGTCAGATACAGCAATGAGCTCTCTGAACCCTTCTCCATTAACAATGGCGTGAAGCAAGGCTGTGTTCTCGCACCAACCCTCTTTTCAATCTTCTTCAGCATGATGCTGAACCAAGCCATGAAAGACCCCAACAATGAAGACGCTGTTTACATCCGGTACCGCACGGATGGCAGTCTCTTCAATCTGAGGCGCCTGCAAGTGTTGGAATCTAGGGGTTAAAACATTATGAAATAAATGATTAATCAATAAGTTTATTTGTACTGCATGAGTCAGGGAAAGAGGAATGTGGCTAAGTGGCTGTCACAGCATGGAGCAAAGTTGGCTGAACAGAAATTGGCCGCTCCCAAGATACAGGGAGAGGATATGCATAAAACGATTTAGGAGGAATGCTCAACTGAAGGAGGTGGGAAGTAGCACAGGAGACACAGGCCAGATCAAAACAAAGAATGGCCCGCAAGAATCAAAGGGAATGGAAAACCAGTCTAGGAGGAAGATTAAGGCACGAGGAGGTGTTAAAGAGAACAGCAGAAATTGGCCAGACAGGGACCAAATGGTGATTAGAAATATCTGGGGATGAATTAATTTCAGATCTAAACAACAGGATAGTCTGGCCTGGAGGATTAACATGGGAAGGCCACACCCCAGAAATCTGCAAAACAGGAGATGACTTGTGATAACCCTTATGCAAAAAGATCTAGCAGGGAAAACAACTTTTGTTCTGTGTGATAAGATTGACCTATATAAACTGTGCCAACTGGACAATAGGGGTCAGTCTCGGGGAGTAGCTCACTGGCAGGTGACCTATGAACTAACAGACTGACCCAGAGCTCTGTTAAGTTTTATTCTTGTGCTGTGCTGTGCTGTGTGGTGTAATAAACTGACTGTTGAACCGAATACCTTCTCCTATCACTTCATTCAACGAACGCGCTGGACTCAGACTACACATAGACTAAATTAAGAGTAAGTTAAAGCCAGAGTCCAACACAAGCTCACACCAAGACACAAGAGAAACTTATCCGTGAACTACCCTTTGCAGATGATGCCGCTTTAGTTGCCCATTCAGAGCCAGCTCTTCAGCGCTTGACGTCCTGCTTTGCGGAAACTGCCAAAATGTTTGGCCTGGAAGTCAGCCTGAAGAAAACTGAGGTCCTCCATCAGCCAGCTCCCCACCATGACTACCAGCCCCCCCACATCTCCATCGGGCACACAAAACTCAAAACGGTCAACCAGTTTACCTATCTCGGCTGCACCATTTCATCAGATGCAAGGATCGACAATGAGATAGACAACAGACTCGCCAAGGCAAGTAGCGCCTTTGGAAGACTACACAAAAGAGTCTGGAAAAACAACCAACTGAAAAACCTCACAAAGATAAGCGTATACAGAGCCGTTGTCATACCCACACTCCTGTTCGGCTCCGAATCATGGGTCCTCTACCGGCACCACCTACGGCTCCTAGAACGCTTCCACCAGCGTTGTCTCCGCTCCATCCTCAACATCCATTGGAGCGCTCACAGCCCTAACGTCGAGGTACTCGAGATGGCAGAGGTCGACAGCATCGAGTCCACGCTGCTGAAGATCCAGCTGCGCTGGATGGGTCACGTCTCCAGAATGGAGGACCATCGCCTTCCCAAGATCGTATTATATGGCGAGCTCTCCACTGGCCACCGTGACAGAGGTGCACCAAAGAAAAGGTACAAGGACTGCCTAAAGAAATCTCTTGGTGCCTGCCACATTGACCACCGCCAGTGGGCTGATAACGCCTCAAACCGTGCATCTTGGCGCCTCACAGTTTGGCGGGCAGCAGCCTCCTTTGAAGAAGACCGCAGAGCCCACCTCACTGACAAAAGGCAAAGGAGGAAAAACCCAACACCCAACCCCAACCAACCAATTTTCCCTTGCAACCGCTGCAATCGTGTCTGCCTGTCCCGCATCGGACTGGTCAGCCACAAACGAGCCTGCAGCTGACGTGGACTTTTTACCCCCTCCATAAATCTTCGTCCGCGAAGCCAAGCCAAAGAAATTAGTCTATGTGTAGTCTGAGTCCAGCGTGTTCTTTGAATGAAGTGATAGGAGAAGGTATTCAGTTCAACAGTCAATTTATTACACAGCACAAGAATAAAACTTAACAGAGCTCTGGGTCAATCATTAGTTCATAGGTCACCTGCACAGTGAGCTACTCCCCAAGACTGACCCCTATTGTCCAGTTGGCTCAGTTTATATAGATCAACCTTATCATACAGAACAAAAGTTGTCTTCCTTTGCTAGATCTTTTCGCATAAGGGTCATCTCCTGTTTTGCAGATATCTGGGGTGTAGTACTCCCATCTTAATCCTCCAGGCCAGACTATCCTGTTGTGTTGATCAGAAATTAATTCATCCCCAGATATTTCTAATCACCATTCTGTTCCTGTCTGGCCAATTTCTGCTGTTCTCTTTAACACCTCCTCATGCCTTAATCTTCCTCCAAGACTGGTTTTCCATTCCCTTTGTTTCTTGCAGGCCATTCTTTGTTCTGGTCTGGCCTGTGTCTCCTGTGCTACTCACCACCTCCTTCAGTTTGAGCATTGCTCCTAAATCGTTTTATGCATTTCCTCTCCCTGTATTTGGGAGCAGACAATTTTGCTCAGCCAACTTTGCTCCATGCTGTGATTGCCACTTAATCACATTCCTCTTTTTCCCTGAACCATGCAGTAAATATAAACTTATTAATTAATCATTTCTTTCATAATGTTTTAACCTCTAGATTCCAACAGTCCCCCTTTTGGTCTCATGAAAATGAGACCAACCACCAGTTAACTTATGGGACCAAGACCTCAGGAGTTTTTGCAAGGACTGGCATCTCCGACCCCTTGTTAAACTTAACCTCACAAACTTGGCCATTATGAACACACTTCAGTCCAGTGGGCGCCCCAACACAGTGTTCAGGAACGTCAGTCCAATCCGCAAAGTACTGTTTCGGTTCATTATGGGCCTCCCAGGCTGATCACAAACACTTTGTACAGTTGTTTCCTTCTCCAGATGCTTCAAGGGCTAGGAGCAACATCACCCATAGTCCCCACATAGTATTCATCGCAGCTCCCTTCATTGTTTTGATGCCAATAAATGGATTATACCGTCAACCACTGGTATACAGTCACCATAATCCAATAGTCTCTTTAAAAAGGGACGTGTTAAGTGTTCTTAGTCCGTGGTTTCTTCACAGAGTCCCAGTCATCTCCGTTTGAATCTGTTCAAGTGTCCGTGTTGGTGGGTCCGTTGCTGTTCACTGACTCCAATGATACCACGTCTCGCCTTTTCCCCTGTAGTCGAACCGCGTGGGACGTCCTCTCCACCACTCTGTAGGGTCCTGTCCACCTGGGCTCCGACCACTTTCTCTTGATGACCTTTAGCAGAACCCACTCCCCTTCTCTGTTGGGACTTGTGACCTGTTGTGAAAAATCTGACACCAGAGCCGTTAGTTTATCATAATAAAGCTTGCATCCCATTGAACTTACCTCATTCTTCGTAGTCTGAATTCTGGCTCCCGGTCCCGGAAACTGGTGCCCCGTTTGTAGTCATTTGGAGAAAATCCTGTCACAGAACTTACCGAATTCCTTATTGACATTAATGCCAGGGGAAACGCATCCACCCAATTTAGTTTGGTCCGTTCCGTACTTTCCCGATCTTACCTTTTATTGTTTGGTTCATCCTCTCCACTTTCCCTTGGGATTGTGGATGGTACACCGTTCCAAAGGCATGTTTCAATCCCAACATTGCTTCTACCTCCTGTAGATTGTTATTCTTAAAATGACTTCCATTATCGGACCTAATTTTTCTAGGAAATCCGTGTGTCGGAATATACTGGTTGATCAGGAATTTACATACCGTCCTTGCATCTTCTCTTTTGGCAGGGATTGCCTCCGGCCACCCTGTGAACACATCTACTGCTACTAAGAGGTATCGATAGCCACTTACCCTCTCAATCATGTCCGTATAATCAAGTATGATTTCCTGCCCTGGTAACTTAGGTAATGGGAACTGTCCTTCATGTGGCTTTACAGTCGCCTTGACATTGAAAGTTATACATACCTCACACTCTCTAATATTGTTCTCCACCATCGCCGGCAGGAAGGGGTGCCACCAATGTATCAAGTACCTTATCATCTGCTTCTTTCCACAGTGTGTTAGCCCATGCGCCTCCTCGAGGAGGGGTTTCATGAGTCCAGATGGTAAAACTGGCCTCCCGTCTATCGATCTCCATAGTCCTTGATCCTCGGTTGCCCCCCTTTCCTCCCATACCATCCTTTCCTGAGGTGATGCCTTTGCTTGTTCCTGTACTATTACTTCTACCCTACATGGTGGTAATAAGTCATGTGCTGTTCTGTCTGCCTGTATCATAATAAACTGAGGGCCGTATCCTGCTGCCCTTTTAGCGGCCATGTCCGCTTCCTGATTTCCCCGAACCACCATCGTATCTGTTCTATCATGTCCTTTACATTTAAGAACTGCTAATGCCCTTGGTTTTAGGAGAGCCTCAGCCAGTTTCCTAACATCCTTCTCGTGTTTAATTGGGGTCATTGCTGCTGTTAAAAACCCACTTCTAATCCATTGACTAAGTTCAACCTGTATTGTCCCTACCACATATGCTGAGTCTGTATATATATTGACCTCCTTCCCTTCTGCCCATTCTAATGCTGCTATCATTCCCTGTAGTTCTGCGAGTTGTGCTGACTCCTTTCCTCTCACTGTCCCTGTAATGATTTCTTCAAATCCTCCTGTAGTTTTTCGTACCACCGCATAGGCAGCTTTCAATCCATCTGTGGGGTGTCTGTCACAACACCCATCTGTAAACAAGGTTTCATCTGGTTCTCTTAAGGGTGTAGCCTGTAAGTCAGGTCTTATTTTAATATCCTTCACTACCCTCTTCTCACAACAGTGTGGTTCTCCCTCTCCCATATTGTCTGCCATGTTAATGCCTTCATGGGAAATGTAACATTTGGAGCATTCAGGATCTTTTCTAGTCTCATCTGCCTTAGCGAAGTCATTGTAAATGCTGTCGAGCTCACAAATGCTACAATGCTATGTGTTGTTAATACCGTCAGGCCATATCCCATTACTATGTGTGCCACCTTTTGTAAAATCTTTGCTACTCCCGCTGCATGTCTCGTACATGGTGGGTGTCTGTCTTCCGTCGGGTCTAGTGTGATACTCACATACATGAGCACACATCTTCCACCCCCTTTTTTCTGAAAAAGAACATCATCAATTGTGTGTGCTTTTTCAGAAACATCCAAAAAGAAAGGTAGTTTATAATTTGGAATCGCCAAATCTATAGCTGTTGTAAGAGCTTGCTTCAATAGAATAAAACTCATCTCAGCCTGTGCAGTCCAATCAAGTGTAGCTCCCAGATTTCTCATCCCCTGCTCATTCACCAAAGTTCGCAGTGGATGTGTCAACTCACCATACGATGGGATAAACTGCCTACTATAACCTGACAAACCCAAAAACGAAAGCATCTCTTTTACTGTCTTTGGTTTTGGATGATGTAGTATCGCTGTTCAATGTGCAGGGGAAATCCCTGTGCCTTTCGCTGAGACCATTCTCCCTAAAAAGGTGACCACCTGCCTGCAGCATTGCAGCTTTGAGCGAGAGACTTTAAAGCCTGCCTTGAACAGCTGCACTAGCAGGAGACAGGTGGCCTCCAAACAGGAAGTATGATCAGGTGCTGCTAATAGGATGTCATCCACATACTGGATCAGAACTACCCCACCTGGCAATGCTAGCCCCCCCCAGCTGTTCTTTCAACACCTGATTGAAAATCCCTGGAGATAAGATAAAGCCCTGCGGAAGCCTAGTATACCGCAACTTTCTACCTCTATACGTGAACGAAAACACATCTCTTAATGGTTCTGCCAGCGGCAAGCAAAAGAAAGCATTCGCTAAATCTATGCAAGAGAACCACTTGTGGTTAGGGGTTAAAGCAGTCATGGCAGTATATGGGTTTGGTACTGGAACTGTGGGTGTTCTCACAATACCATTGATGTGCCTTAAGTCATGGGCCATCCGATATTTGCCCGTGTCTTGTTTAGGAACAGGTAATATGGGTGTATTCCAACTAGAACACGAATGTTCCAACACTCCTGAATACATAAGGCCATCAATGGTATCTGCCAAACCTTCCTCCGCTTCAGGTTTGTGGGGATACTGCATCTGCCAAATAGGGGTGTAATCTGACAGTTCGAAGGTTATGGGATCAACCTGCTGACAAAAACCCACATCTGCTGATCCCACTGACCACAGGTTCTCAGGGAGAGAATCTAGCATAGGGGCTGAGTCGGGGTGATCCATCTTCTCTCTACCATGAAAGCGTTCAATCTGTCTATGCTCAAGGAGGACTCGATCATATGTCGGGGCCAAAATTCTGTATGCCTGACCAGATGAGGAGATCTGCACTGTCGGTATTTGGGTCTCGACCAGTCACTTAGGGACATCAAGTTCCGACACATCGGTCCCAAATCTTTTGCCTGGTGAGTAGTGCCAATTGCAAGGGTGACATGAGGAATGGCCTCACCTGCCATCTCATACCATTCCAGCTGTTCAGATGTCAGTGCTACCGTAGCGGACACTCCCTCCTTTCCTACCACTATGTAGTCCGAATTAATCTCCCATTGCCTGCCCTCTACCTCTTCATAAAAGGCATGCTGATACATTTCATCCCCATCCCTATCGTAAAAGAGGGTCATATGGGGGGGGGGGTCCGAGGGAGGGGTATACGGGTGTAACGTCTGGATCCATGGCTTCCATTGATTAAAAAGATTTAGCAGCCCTCCCTTCTGTGGGTCCTCTGGTTCCAACAGCCCCCAGTAAATGTCAGCCCATTGTCCGTCAGACGCGGATCCTCCAGCTGCCGCCAACAACATCTGAGAATCAGAATGAAGTGTAGTTAATGAACAGTTCATAGAATATCCATTTGGAAAGGTGACCTCTATTCCGCTGGGTCCACAAAGGATCGATGCTCCGCACCTGACCAGCAGGTCTCTGCCCAAAAGATTGGTAGGGCACCTGGCTGACAAAATGTATTGATGTGTAAAAGTCTCTCCCGCCACAGAAGTGACTAGTGGTGTAGAAAACGGCAGATTTTCTGGTGTACCCAAGAACCCTATCAGCTGGACGCTAGAGGATGATGTTTTAGCTTGAAACTCAGTGCCAGTGAGTGTTGAAAATCTGGCTCCCGTATCCACTAAAAAGGATACTTCCATGTCCATTACTCATGGGTGCTCGGGCTCCGTCACTGTGGGCAATATTGCTCCTCCTCTGTCAGCAAAGGGAATTGTCTCTTCGGAGCTAAAGCCGCATGGGGTGCCTGATGTACAGGGGGTGGCACAGACGATCTCTGGGGCTGGACCCAATGCTCATTTTGTGGTGGTCCATATCCCCTTCCTCCAGTGTCCCGAGGATCCCAAGCCAGGGGGCAGTCTCTCTTCCAGTGTCCTGGCTGACCGCATACAAAACATACGGCTGGTTGCATTCGTGGAGCACCCCGACCTCTCCCTCTTACTCGGAATCCCCCCATTGGACCTCCCATTCTGGCCACATAGGTGGGACCCGGTGCCCAATATGGGGCCGGGTGCCAACTCATATTATTCCCTTGTGGTGGCTGCGGTGGCTGCTGAACCATCTGGTTCGCACCCTTTGAAGAAATCTTTTTTGCCTCGTTTGCCTTTTTCCTAGCCTCTTCCAATTGAAGCTTAAGGAGTTGCACTTGTGCCGACTCCGTAGTTTGTTTGTCCTCCTTTTGCTTAGCCCTGTAACGTTTCATGTGATGGGTCAAATGTTTTTCCCATTGCTCACTCAAGCAGCCAGGAATATCAGGGTTATTCTCTAATGCCTCCCTAACTACAGCTGGCAGTCCGCTCGTTACTGCAGCCCTAAAGAGTGTAGTCTGCAAGGGATCTGTGGCTGGGTGTACTCCTGCTTTATCTGTCCAACTCTCCTTACACTGACTCAAAAAAGTCGAGATCTCCTCATCCTCCTTTATGGAAAAGGTCAGGGACTTCATGACACCGGGGGTTGAACGGGAAACTTATCTCGCATTGCCCCTCCTACTGCCGTAGCATGGTTGGCAAATGGCTCGGCATCGAGGCACCTAGTGATTCCTGCGATCATTTCTACCTGCTGTATCTCCCACAGCCCAAGCTGTTTACCCAATAATGCTCTCCAATCCCCTATGGCTATCTTATGTCCCATCGTATATTGGCAGAACTTTCCCATCCACGCTCCACCTCCCTCAGTTGGAGGTGGCATTTTGTCCAAAATACAATTCATGTCGGTGAATGAGAAGGGTTGATACCTTTCCCCAATTTGCGGACCCTCATAAATTAGCGGCATCTGTCTATACCTTTCTGGAAGCCGTACTTCCTCCCTGTCCCGCAACGCATATCCCAAAGGGGAGCGAGGGTTATCCTGACTCTGTCTTCTGTGTGTGATCATGCTTCCCCTGATCGTGACTGGCTGTTCCTCCTCTTCATTCTCAACACTCACACTAGCTAGATCAGTATCCTCGTTCTGCTCTCTCTCCCGTTCCCATCTGACACTCGCTGGGTCATTTCCCTTCCTATTCTCCTCTTGTCCCAGCTCTCTCTCATCTGTACTTCCCAAGCCCCTACTATTTTCCCTTACTGCACATCTATCGTTCTGTACATCGTGCACCCACTCTTTTGTTTCCTCCACTCTCTCCTGCGTAACTCTCTTCAGTCTCTCCTTCGCCTCATGTGGTTCTGGACCTGTTAACTCAGTGACATTCACTATTCCCTCACTTATCTGCATCGCTGGCATTTGGGGAATAGGATAAGGTGGTGGCAATGTCTCCGGTAACTCTGGATATAACGGGGCTGACGGCTTCACCTCCCCCGTATTCTCCTTAGTGGTATGGGATCCCTTTTTAATATCATGTTGAAGGTTCGCTTCCACAGCCATGCAAGCCAATGTCATAATGTGTAAATCTGCCCTTCTCTGTTCCTTCACTTCTCTCTGTTGTTTAAACCTTCTTCTATTCCATATAGATCCTTGTCCTTTTGCCTCATGTTCCTGTACCTCCTTGGCTGCTTCCCTCTCTGCTTCTCCTAAGTACAGTACCAGTCGGATTTTTTCAAACCCTCGTGGTACCTTCCCCTGACTCTGCAGCTCTCTCCATATCTGTTCGTACCGTGCCATAGCCTGTACCTCCTCTCCCTTCGGTAATCCTCCCAGTAATTGATTCCTTGTTTTTTCCCACTGTTGGTTTACAGATGGGGGAACCCCTCTGTCTCCCCTGAGCTCTTGCCCTACATCCCTATTTACTCCTTCCATCTCCGTTCCGATCTTTAACCCTTTAGACTTCATACTTCACTGGGTCTCTCCCCTGGTAGGATTTTGACACCCTGCAATTTACTTCGTCCCTTCCCACGTTATTATGAACACCAGCGGCACACTACACACGATCCTTAAACAAATACTTATTATAAACTATTATGATACACTAGACGATTCCTAAACAGATACTTATCCACTATAGAAGCAAATAACTATAAAACAATACACCTTATACAGATACTGATTATACACTACTATGGTATACGATCCTTAATCAAATACTTATTACACACTATAGAAACAAATAACTATCACAATGCACCTTATACAGATACTTATACACTACTATGGTACACGATCCTTAATCAAATACTTATTACACACTACAGAAACAAATAACTATCACAATGCACCTTATACAGATACTTATACACTACTATGGTACACGATCCTTAATCAAATACTTATTACACACTACAGAAACAAATAACTATCACAATGCACCTTATACAGATACTTATACACTACTATGGTACACGATCCTTAATCAAATACTTATTACACACTATAGAAGCAAATAACCATCACCATACACCTTATTCTAATTGGCCAAGTGTCTAAACCTATCTCTTGAGATCGCTACGAGGGGACTCCAACCCCGTTCTACTAGGAGGACTCCAACCCCCTTTCTACTAGGAGGACTCCAACCCCCTTTTTACTACAGGGGACTCCAACCCCGTTCTACTAGGAGGACTCCAACCCCTTTTTACTACAGGGGACTCCAACCCCGTTCTACTAGGAGGACTCCAACCCCCTTCTACTACAGGGGACTCCAACCCCGTTCTACTACAGGGGACTCCAACCCCGTTCTACTAGGAGGACTCCAACCCCCTTTTTACTACAGGGGACTCCAACCCCGTTCTACTAGGAGGACTCCAACCCCCTTCTACTACAGGGGACTCCAACCCCGTTCTACTACAGGGGACTCCAACCCCGTTCTACTACAGGGGACTCCAACCCCCTTTTGTTTTATTCTTTGGCTTTAACGAGGGCTTTTGCAGAGTAGTGACAACACACAATTTATCTTTGCCAATAGCAGAACTTCGTTAAAACAGGCGTCTGCTTACCTCCCTTTGTAGAATGGTCACTTGTTGTTATCACCACACCACAATCGACCGGTGTTTCGTATATTTTTCTTCTGTCACTTCTCCATCTTCATCACGTCGGGGTCACCAAATTGTCGGACTCTGGCTATACCTTACTCTTAAATTAGTCTATGTGTAGTCTGAGTCCAGCGTGTTCTTTGAATGAAGTGATAGGAGAAGGTATTCAGTTCAACAGTCAATTTATTACACAGCACAAGAATAAAACTTAACAGAGCTCTGGGTCAATCATTAGTTCATAGGTCACCTGCACAGTGAGCTACTCCCCAAGACTGACCCCTATTGTCCAGTTGGCTCAGTTTATATAGATCAACCTTATCATACAGAACAAAAGTTGGCTTCCTTTGCTAGATTTCATTATCATACAGAACAAAAGTTGTCTTCCTTTGCTAGATCTTTTTGCATAAGGGTAATCACAAGTCATCTCCTGTTTTGCAGATATCTGGGGTGTAGCACTCCCATCTTAATCCTCCAGGCCAGACTATCCTGTTGTGTTGATCAGAAATTAATTCATCCCCAGATATTTCTAATCACCATTCTGTTCCTGTCTGGCCAATTTCTGCTGTTCTCTTTAACACCTCCTCATGCCTTAATCTTCCTCCAAGACTGGTTTTCCATTCCCTTTGTTTCTTGCAGGCCATTCTTTGTTCTGGTCTGGCCTGTGTCTCCTGTGCTACTCACCACCTCCTTCAGTTTGAGCATTGCTCCTAAATCGTTTTATGCATTTCCTCTCCCTGTATTTGGGAGCAGACAATTTTGCTCAGCCAACTTTGCTCCATGCTGTGATTGCCACTTAATCACATTCCTCTTTTTCCCTGAACCATGCAGTAAATATAAACTTATTAATTAATCATTTCTTTCATAATGTTTTAACCTCTAGATTCCAACAAGATGGAGAAGTGACGGAAGAGAAAGAGACGAAACAATGGTCGATTGTGGTGCGGTGATAACAACAAGTGGCCACTCTACAAAAGGAGGTAAGCAGACGCCTGTTTAAACGAAGGTCTGCTATTGGCAATGATAAAATTGTGTGTTGTCACTACTCTGCAAAAGTCTTAGTAGAAGCCAAGGAATAAAGCTTAGAAAACCAGGGGTTTGAGTCCCCTGGAGACCCAGGGGTTAGAGTCCCCTGGAGAAAATGGGGGTTAGAGGCCCCCTAGAGAAACAGGGGTTAGAGGCCCCTGAAAAAACAGGGGTTTGAGTCCCCCGGAATAAAAATGGGGGTTAGAGTCCCCCTAGAGAAATAAGGGGTAGAGTCCCCTAGTAGAGACATAGATATAAAAGTTAGAGTTCTTGGCCAAATAGATTTAGTGAACATATTGTATAATAGTTACGTTTTTTAGTAGTGTGCTAAGTTTTCCTTGTTCAATATTGTATAATAATAGTTACGTGTTTTAGAAGTGTGCTAAGTTTTCTTTGTTCAATATTGTATGCTGCTGAAGATCCAGCTGCGCTGGATGGGTCACGTCTCCAGAATGGAGGACCATCGCCTTCCCAAGATCGTGTTATATGGCGAGCTCTCCACTGGCCACCGTGACAGAGGTGCACCAAAGAAAAGGTACAAGGATTGCCTAAAGAAATCTCTTGGTGCCTGCCACATTGACCACCGCCAGTGGGCTGATAACGCCTCAAACCGTGCATCTTGGCACCTCACAGTTTGGCGGGCAGCAACCTCCTTTGAAGAAGACCGCAGAGCCCACCTCACTGACAAAAGGCAAAGGAGGAAAAACCCAACACCCAACCCCAACCAACCAATTTTCCCCTGCAACCGCTGCAATCGTGTCTGCCTGTCCCGCATCGGACTTGTCAGCCACAAACGAGCCTGCAGCTGACGTGGACTTTTTTACCCCCTCCATAAATCTTCGTCCGCGAAGCCAAGCCAAAGAAGAAGAAGTTTTCCTTGTTCAATATTGTATAATAGTTACGTTTTTTGTTAGTATTGTGCTAAGTTTTCCTTGTTCAGTATTGTATAATAGTTACTTGTTTTAGTATTGTGATAAGTTTTCCTTTTGTGTTTGTAGGAAAGTGTGAAAGTTCAAGGTAAATTGAAGGGAGGCAAAAAAGGAGGTACAGGAACATGAGAAAGAGGGACAAGGGTCTATCTTGAATAGAAGAAAATTTAAACAACAGAAGGAAGCGAAGGAGCAGAGGAGAGCATATTTACATAATATGACATTGGCTTGCATGGCTGTGGAAACAAACCTTCAGCATGCAACTAAAAAGACATCCCCTATCATAAAGGAGAAAAAGGGAGAGGAGATGACAGGGAAGGTTAACCCATCAGCCCCGCTAGATCCAAAGTTACTAGAGACGTTGCCACCACCTTATCCGATTCCCCAGATGCCAGTGATGCAGATAAATGAGGGAATAATGAACGTCACTGAATTAGCAGGTCACGAACTCCAGGAGGCGAAGGAGAGACTTAAGAGAGTTATGCAGGAAAGGGTGGAGGAAATGAAGGAGTTAACGAAGGAAATACAGAAAGATGTATGTAAAGTAAGGGAAACTAGTATGCGACTGGAAAAAACAAATGAGAGAGAGCAAGAACAGACACTTGAGAATACCTTCTTGGTAGGAATGTCAGAGGATCACTCCACCCCCTTTACAGCTATGGTTGTGGGAAATACAGCAGGTAGAAATGGTCACAGGAACCACTAGGTGCCCTGATGCCGAACCATTTGCCAAACATGCTACGGCATTAGGAGGTGCAATGCGGGATAAGTTTCCCGTTCGCCCCGGTGTCATGCAGTCCCTGACCTTTTCCATTAAGGAGGATGAGGAGATCTTGACCTTTTTGAGTCAGTGTAAGGAGAGTTGGACAGATAAAGCAGGAGTACACCCAGCCACAGAACCCTTGCAGACTACACTATTTAGGTCTGCAGTAACGAGCGGGCTGCCAGCTGTAGTCAGGGAGGCATTAGAGAATAACCCTGATATTCCTGGTTGCTCGACTGAGCAATGGGGAAAACATTTGACCCATCACATGAAGCGTTATAGGGCTAAGCAAAAGGAGGACAAACAAATTACGGAGTCTGCACAAGTGCAACTCCTTAAGCTTCAATTGGAGGAGGCTAGGAAAAAGGCAAATGAGGCAAAAAAGAATCCCCCAAAGGGTGCGAACCAGATGATTCAGCAGCCACCGCAGCCACCACAAGGGAATAATATGAATTGGCACCTGGCCCCAAATTGGGCACCGGGTCCCACCTATGGGGGCAGGACTGGAGGTCCAATGGGGGGATTCCGAGTAAGAGGGAGAGGTCGGGGTGTTCCACGAGTGCAGACATCCGTATGTTTTGGATGTGGTCAACCAGGACACTGGAAGTGAGAGTGCCCCCTAGCATGGGGTCTTCAGGACACTGGGGGAAGGGGATATGGACCACCACAATATGAGCCTTGGGTCCAGCCCCAGAGTTGTCAGTGCCACCCCCGGTACATCAGGCACCCCCTGCGGCTCTAGCTCCGATGAGACAATTCCCATTACTGACGGAGGAGGAGCAATGTTACCCACAGTGATGGGGCCCGAGCACCCAAGAGCAGGCTAGGTTGGCAGACCCCTTCCTGCAGATTAAAATGATGGACATGGAAGTATCATTTTTAGTAGATACGGGTGCCAGATTTCCAACACTTACTGGCGCTGAATTTCAATCTAAAAAGTCATCCTCTAGCGTCCAGTTGATAGGGTTCTTGGGTACACCAGAAAATCTGCCGTTTTCTACACCACTAGTCACTTCTGTGGCAGGACAGACTTTTGCACATCAATATATTCTGTTGGCAATGTGCCCTACTAATCTGTTGGGCAGAGATCTGCTGGTCAGGTGTAGAGCATCGATCCTTTGCGGACCTAGCGGATTAGAGGTCACCTTTCCAAATGGATATTCAATGAACTGTTCATTAACTACGCTTTGTTCCAGTTCTCAGATGTTGGTGTCAGCCGCTGGAGGATCCGCGTCTGAGGGACTATGGGCTGACATTTACTGGGGATTGATGGAACTGGAGAACCCATAGAAGGGAGGGCTGCTAAAGTTTTATAATCAATGGAAGCCGTGGATCCAGACGTTACACCCATATACCCCTCCCTCGGACCCCCTCCATGTTACCCTCTTTTACGATAGAGATGGGGATGAAACTTATCAGCATGCCTTTTATGCAGAGGTAGAGGGCAGGCAATGGGAGATTCATAGTGGTAGGAAAGGAGGGAGTGGCCGCTACGGTGGCACTGACACCTGAGCAGCTGGAGTGGTATGTGATGGCCGGTGAGGCCATTCCTCATGTCACTCTTGCAATTGGCACTAATCACCAGGCAAAAGATTTGGGACCGATGTGTCAGAACTTGATGTCCTTGAGGGACTGGTCAGATGCTCAATTGCCGACAGTGCAGTTCTCTCTATCTGGTCAGGCGTACAGGATTTTGTACCCTTCAAATGATCGGGTCCTCCTTGAGCATAGACAGATTGAACGCTTTCATGGTAGAGAAAGGATGGATCATCCCGACTCTGTCTCTATGTTAAATTCTATTCCTGATGACCTTTGGTCGGTGGGACCAGCAGACGTGGGTTTTTGCCAGCAGGTTGATCCTATAACATTTGAACTTTCAGATTATACTCCCATTTGGCAGATACAGTATCCCCATAAACCCGAGGCTGAGGTGGGTCTGACAGATACCATTGATGGCCTTATGTATTCGGGCGTGTTGGAACATTCGTGTTCAAGTTGGAAAACACCCATCTTACTTGTTTCGAAATAGGACACGGGCAAATATCGGATGGCCCATGACTTAAGGCGCATTAATAGTATTGTGCGAACACCCACAGTTCCAGTACCGAACCCATATTCCGCCATGACTGCTTTAACTCCAGACCACAAGTGTATAGATTTAGCGAATGCTTTCTTTTGTTTGCCGCTGGCAGAACAGTTTAGAGATGTGTTTTCCTTTATGTATAGAGGTATAAAGTTACCTTATACATATACTGACTCCCGCAGGGCTTTATCTTGTCCCCAGGGATTTTCAATCAGGTTTTGAAAGAACAGCTGGGGGGTGGGGGGGGGTGGGCTAGTACTGCCAGGTGGGATAGTTCTGATCCAGTACGTAGATGATATCTTATTGGCAACACCTGAGCCTGTCTCCTGTTTGGAGGCCACAAAACTCCTGCTAGTGCAGCTGTTCAAGGCAGGTTTTAAAGTCTCTCATTTAAAGTTGCAATGTTGTAGACAAGTAGTCTCCTTTTTAGGAAGAATGGTCTCAACGAAAGGTACAGGGATATCCCCTGTGCATCGTACAGCGATACTACATCATCCAAAACCAAAGACAGTTAAGGAAATGCTTTCGTTTTTGGGTTTGACAGGTTATAGTAGGCAGTATATCCCATCGTATGGTGAGTTGACACATCCACTGCAAACTTTGGTGAATGAGCAGGGGATGAGGAATATGGGAGCTACACTTGATTGGACTGCACAGGCTGAGATGAGTTTTATTCTACTTAAGCAAGCTTTTACAACCGCTATAGATTTGGTGATTCCAAATTATAGACACCCTTTCTTTTTGGATGTTTCTGAAAAAGCACACACGATTGTTGGTGTCCTTTTTCAGAAAAAAGGGGGTGGAAGATGTGTGCTCATGTATGTGAGTATAACACTAGATCCGACTGAAGACAGACACCCACCATGCACAAGACATGCAGTGGGGGTAGCAAAGATTTTACAAAAGATGGCACACATAGTGATGGGACATGCCCTGACGGTATTAACAACACACAGTATTGTAGCATTTGTGAGCTTGACAGCGTTTACAATGATGTCACTGAGGCAGACGAGACTGGAAAAGATCCTGAATGCTCCAAATATTACGTTTACCCATGAAGGCATTAATATGGCAGAAAATATGGGAGAGGGAGAACCACACTATTGTGAAAAGAGGGTTCTAAGGGATATTAAAATAAGACCTGATTTACAGGCTTCACCCTTGAGAGAACCAGATGAAACCTTATTTACAGATGGTTGTTGTTACAGGCATCCCACGGACGGATTAAAAGCCGCCTATGCAGTAGTACGGAGAACCACAGAAGGATTTGAAGAAATTATTACAGGGACAGTGAGAGTAAAGGAGTCAGCACAACTGGCCGAACTACAGGGAATGATAGCAGCATTAGACTGGGCAGAAGGAAAGGAGGTAAATATATATACAGATTCGGCATATGTGGTAGGGACAATACAGGTTGAGCTGAGTCAATGGATTAGAAGTGGGTTTTTAACAGTAGCAAGGACCCCAATTAAACATGAGAAGGATGTTAGGAAATTGGCTGAGACCCTCTTGAAACCAAGCAGTTATTAAATGTAAGGGCCATGATAAAACAGATACGATGGTAGCTCGGGGAAATCAGGAAGTGGACACGGCCACAAAAAAGGCAGCAGGGTACGGCCCTCAGTTTATTATGATGCAGGCAGATAGAATGGTACATGACTTATTGCCACCTTGTGAGGTAGGAGTAATAATTCAGGAACAAGCGCAGGCATCACCCCAGGCAATGATGGTATGGGAAGAAAGGGGGGCAACCGAAGATCAAAGACTGTGGAGATCAATGGACGGTAGGCCAGTATTACCATCTGGACTCATGAAACCCCTCCTGCAGGAGGCGCATGGGTTAACCCACTGTGGGAAGAAACAGATGAGAAGGTATTTGGACAATGGTGGCGCCCCTTCCTGCCGGCGATGGTGGAGAATAATATCAGAAAGTGTAAGGTATGTATAACATATAATGTCAAGGCGACTGTGAAACCTCACGAAGGACAGTTTCCGTTGCCTAAGTTACCAGGGCAGGAAATTGTAATTGATTACATGGACATGATAGAGAGAGCAAGGGGATATTGATACCTCTTAGTAGCAGTTGATGTGTTCACAGGTTGGCCGGAGGCAATCCCTGCCAAAAGAGAAGATGCAAAGATGGTAATTAAGTTCCTAATCAACCAGTACATTCCTATACACGGGTTTCCTAGGAAGATCAGGTCAGATAATGGAAGTCATTTTAAGAATGAAGATTTACAGGAGGTAGAAGTGATGATGGGGTTAAAACATGCCTTTGGAACGGTGTATCATCCACAATCCCAAGGAAAAGTGGAGAGAATGAACCAAACAATAAAAGATAAGATCGGGAAAGTACAGTCATGGACCAAATTAAATTGGATGGATGCGCTGCCCCTGGCATTGATGTCAATAAGGAGTTAGGTAAGTTATATGACAGGATTTACTCCGTATGAACTACAACGGGGCACCAGTTTTTGGGACCTGGAGCCGGGATTCATACCACAAAGGAAGAGGTAAGTCCAATGAAATGTAAGCTTTATTATGATAAACTAACGGCTCTGGTATCAGCTTTATCACAACAGGTTACAAGTACTGAACAGAAAGGTGAAACCCCGATACCATCAGCCGCGGAGTGGGTTCTGCTAAAGGTGATCAAGAGAAAGTGGTCGGAGCCCAGGTGGACAGGGCACTACAGAGTGGTGGAAAGAACATCCCACGCAGTTTGACTACTGGGAAAAGGAGAGACGTGGTATCAATGGAGTCAGTGTACAGCAACGGACCCACCTACACGGACACTGGAACAGATTCGAACGGCGGTGACTGAGAACCTGTGAAGCAACTACGGACTAAGAACTTTTTGAACGGGTCCCTTTAAAGAGACTATTGGATTACGGTGACTGTATTTCAGTATTTGAAGTGATATTTCTATATTGAAGTCAACAGAATTTAGGGGGTTGTGATGGACACTATGTGGGGACTATGGGTGATGTTGTTCCTAGCCCTTGAAGTGTCTGGAGAAGGAAACAACTGTACAAAGTGTTTGCGGTCAGCCTGGGAGGCCCATAACGAACCGAAACAGTACTTTGCGGATTGGACTTACTTTCCTGAACACTGTGTTGGGGCCCCCACTGGACTGAAGTGTGTTCATAATGGCCAAGTTTATGAGGTTAAGTTTAATAAGGGGTCGTGGATGCCAATCTTTGCCAAAACTCCTGAGGTCCCATAAGTTAACGGGTGGTTTGGTTGGTCTCATTTTCATGAGACCAAAAGGGGGACTGTTGGAATAAAGGGGTTAATTAATCATAGAAAATATGTAGAATATATGCTTATGTACTATTCATTTTGTATGCATGAATCCAGTATTATGTAACAATTTAATATTTACCTCATGGTGAAGGGAAAGAGTAATGTAAGTAAGGGGCAGCCACAGTATGTAGCAAAGTTAGCTGATTACAGTAGGTTTAGAATTGCCTGCTCCAAAAATACAAAAGAGAGAATATGTATGAAACAATTTAGTAGGAATGTAAAGCAAAGGAGGTGTTGATGAGCATAGGAGCTGATGGCCAGACAAGAACAAAGAGAATCCTGACAGACTGTCAGAAACGAAGAGAATGGAAACTAATTCAGTAAGAAGGCTAAGACAGAAGGAGGTATTGAGTAGAACAAAAATATGGCCAGATGAGATCAAAGAAATAATTAGAAATATCTGGGGTATGAATTGATTTCTGATCAAAACAACAGGATATTCTGGCCTTGAGGATTAAGATGGGAGCTCTACACCCCAGATATCTGCAGAGCAGGAGATTACTTGTGATAAATCTTATGCAAAAAATCTAGCAAACAAAGTCAACTTTTGTTCTGTATGATAAGGTTGAGCTATATAAACTGTAGAGACTGGACAGTAGAGGTCAGTCTTGGGGAATAGCTCACTGTGCAGGTGACCTATGAACTAACGACTGAACCAGAGCTCTGTTAAGCTTTATTCTTGTGCTGTGTAATAAACTGATTGTTGAACCGAATACCTTCTCCTATCACTTCATTTAACGAACACGCTGGACTCAGACAACACATAGACTAAATTAAGGGTAAGGTAAAGCCAGAGTCCGACAGCAGCAACCTCCTTTGAAGAAGACCGCAGAGCCCACCTCACTAACAAAAGACAAAGGAGGAAAAACCCAACACCCAACCCCAACCCACCAATTTTCCCCTGCAACCGCTGCAACCGTGTCTGCCTGTCCCGCATCGGACTTGTCAGCCACAAATGAGCCTGCAGCTGACGTGGACATTTACCCCCTCCATAAATCTTCGTCCGCGAAGCCAAGCCAAAGAATGAGGTGTGATATCTGATGAACAGAGAACAATGCAGCACAGTACAGTACAGGCGCTTCAGCCCTTGATGTTGTGCTGACCCATATATTCCTTCTTAAAATAAAAGTACTTAAACCCTTCCTACCCCATAATCCTCTATGTTTCTTTCGTCCATGTGTCTGTCTAAGAGTCTCTTAAATGACCTCATTGTTTTAGCCTCCACCACCATCCACGGCAAGGCATGCCAGGCAACCCACAGCTCTCTGTGTGAAAAAAACTTACTCCTGACGTCTCCCCGAAACTTCCCTCACTTCATTTTGTACACATGTCCTCCAGTGTTTGCTGATCCTGCCCTGGGAAACAGGTGCTGGCAGGCCACCCTATCTCATAATCTTGTAGATCTTTTATCAAGTCTCCTCTCATCCTTCTACGCTGCAAAGAGAAAAGTCCCAGCTCTGTTTAACCTTGCCTCATGAAGACTTGTTTCCCAATCCAGGCAACATCCAGGTAAATCTCCTCTGCACCCTCTCCATAGCTTCCACATCCTTCCTATAATGAGGTGACCAGAACTGAACACAATACTCTAAATGTGGTCTCACCAAAGATTTGTAGAATTCAATCCCACTATTAATGAAGCCCAGCATCCCATAACTATCTTAACTATCCTATCAACCTATGCGACGATTTGGAGGGATGTATGGATTTGAACCCCAAGGTCCCTCTGCTCATCCACATTGAGGATATTGATTTGGTGGCGTGCTTCTCAAGGGTCACTTTGATGTTTAATTCCTTCTGATGATAGAAAGCTGGGTGGCAGCGTGGATGATGAGGAAGGCATATAAATGCTTACAAGGAGATAGACTAAGCAAGTTTATTTGTTACTTTATACCTAGTATGCTGAGAATTCTTCTGTCAGCAGACTAACAGGTTTTTTTTGTTACATTCAGACAACCATATAAAGTAGAAGGGTAAAATTTACAGAGTAAGGAATTACAATGTAAAAACATCAACGATAATGAGTTTATTCACATATACATTGTACAATGTACATATGTACCAACATTCCTTTCAGACAAAGGCCCAGGGCCGAATCATTGACTGCTTTTACCTCTTGAGGGAAGGGTCAGTGGCGGAGCGCTGAGCTCTACTGCCTAGCATGAATGTAATTTTGCTGCAAGTAGCTGGCTAGGGGTGGGCTGATGACGGCCCATGCACTCACCCCTCTCCCTCCATGCCTTCCTCAGGGCAGGGGCACCTGGCAAGGGGCCATCAGGGCAGGGGTGGTCGGTGGGGGCTGCCAGGGCAGCGGGCGCCGGGCCGTCAGGGGGCAGCCGGGGTGGGTAGTGACAGCCCTGCTGCCTGCTCTGGCCTTTGGCGCCATCTGGGCTGCTTTGGCCTTTTGGGGGTCACTCGTCAGCACAGCAGCCCAATATGTGGCAGAGCAATGACCACCTACCCTACCCATAATCCCCCACACAGCTAGAACCATTCTGAGAAACACAGAGCGATTCCAGCTGCATAGTGGATTATGGGTAACAAAGTCGGCTATTGCTGGGTGTTCATGTATGGCATCATGGCATCAGTAGCCACGCTTCCTGAAAGCTACATCAACGCCCCAGTTGCCTCCAGGAGACATCAGAGCGGATTTTTTTGGGCCTACATGAAAAGGCAAGAAACACCTTTAAGCCAACCTCCATGCGGAGACCGACTATGAAAATGTTGAATTTCTCGAACATATTTGTGTATTGCACTCAACCCCAGCATAAGCAGAGTTTCTTGTTTGACCCTACTAAATTCTTAATTGTTGAAAGTAAAAAAAATGTATAAAAATATAGATTAAATAAGAGATAATGAATACAAAAGTTAGATAGTTAATAAATATTCCATTAGCAGGTGCAAAAAAGAGGTGTTACAATAATGCAGTAGTTTGAGAGCAGTCCGTGATAATACAATCTGAAAAGAATTTTGGTGCATGTGCATACAGTATATGCAAATAAACTCATTATCAGTGATCTTCTTTCTACATTGTATTGAGAATATGCAGTGAGATTCATTCAGGAACCTGAAGGGCAGGAATTGTTTTTAAGCCTGTTCCTGTTGTATGCTTTCACACTTCTAGATGGGAGGAGGGTGAAGAGAGTGTGTCTTGGATGTGATGGGCCCTTCATCATGTTGGCTGTTTTTCTTAAGCGGCAAGAGATGTAGATGGAGGGGAAGGTTGTGTGATGTTCTGAACTGCCTTCACTTTATTCTGTAGGTTCTTCCAATCTTGAGCAGAGCAGCTTCCATCCCACACTGTGATGCACTCAGCAAGTATATTTTATGGCGGATGGTGGTAAAAGTGAATGGGTATCTGGTCTATAATATGGAAGCATATGAAGTAGCCATTTCTCTGGGAAAAAAATGGGTAAATAGAATGTTTTATAATTGGTGCTGATGTTCAAAGGGACCTGGTGTTTTCGTATACAAATCACTAAAAGAGGACATGCAGGATTAACAAGCAATTAGGTTCATTCACCCTTTAAATTGATTTAAATGTAGACACATATGGCAACAGGCTATTTCGGCCCACGAGCCCCGTGCTGCCCAATCACACCCAATTAACCTACAACCCCTGGTACGTTTCAAACGGTGGAAGGAAACTGGAGCCCTGGGGAAAACACACACAGACATGGGGAAGAACTTACAAACTTCCTACAGACAGCGCGGGATTCAAACCCCGGACCCAATTGCTGGCGCTGTAAAGGTTTTGCGCTAACTGCTACGCCAACCATGCCGCCCTTATTCCAAAGGATTTGAGAACAAGAGAAGTGATTTATAAAGGAGATAAGATAGAGTTCAGTGATTCTTTGCCAACCTTTGAACAGCACACAAAGGAAAGTTTTTCAATGTATCTCAGTACACGTTGATAGCTAGAAAGGAATTCAATACAGCAAACTGGAATGAGCTAAGGACGGTGGAAACAGAGAAATAAATCGTCTTTGTTATTTGCATGCAGGTGAAGGAATAGAGGCTGATATTTTGTCAACCTGTTCTTACAACCATCATGTTGAAGCTTGTGTTTGGCTGATCTGGTTTGAATGGATTAGACTTAAGGCCAGAACAAAGGGATGTGCTCAGGCTACAATGAGGGGGGAAAATAAGCAATAAAATAATTAGACCTTGTCACCTTGGACCGGAGCCTCTGACATGTGACACAGAATAGACAGATGACCCTTGGCCCAACAAACTTAAACCACAACAGTTGGTCTGATCAAGAGAAGGATAAGAATACAAAATTTGGGAGAAGGAATAGCGAAAACTCTGGAGACCAACCAATGTCGAGGTGACTTTTCCCACATTGGAAATGCAGGGATTTAATTGGGATCAATGGAAGGGCTTGGCTAGGGAAGACTCCTGTTTTGGGTATCAGCATTTCTTTGATTGTTTTGGAGAAAGTCAAAAGAGCTGATTGGGTGTGAGATTTAGTGTTGTATGATTTGTATACTTGATGCTGTTATTAACTGGATCAATAGAGGTTCTTGTTATTTAATACTGATTCTTTCTGTGCCAAATCAATCACTGTTGTTTAGGGTAGGAAAGAAACAAAATGACAACAATAAATAAGTCACGTTCATACCATAACCATTGTAGTGTGCAGTGAAAAATAAGCTAGCCTTTCTCTGGACCGTGGAGCTGGTTATTTACATGGCTAACTTACATCAGAAACTTTTTCATAAATAACGTATCACTTCTAACATGATACATATGCTAGCCCTGTGTCCCCTGGAGTTCCAAAGCCTCACGACTTGGGGGAAAAGACTGTTTTGCAATCTGGTCGGAAGTTGATATCAATCAGAAACTCTACTGCAAGTACCAAGTTGAGACCATGTCTGGAAGTTTATGTATAGTTTGGTCCTCCTACATGGAGAATAAATGCGCAGAAGAGGGAGTGATGCGAAGGTTAATTGAATTTCCCGATGGAGTTTTGAACACGATGATGGATCGAGCAGAATCACTTGAAAATGGAGAAGAATGAGTGGTACTCTCATTCTGAAGCCTATTATAGCAGAGATTATGTTTCTTTAAGTGCCTAGAACTAGGGATCATGGTCATGAAGGAGGGCTCTTCTTTAAAGGTGTCTGAGAAGATTTGGCATGTTATCAGAACTTCTACAAGTGCACCGTAGACTGGTTGCATCATGGCCTGGTTTGGGAATTCGAGTGCCCAGGAACACAAAAGGCTCTAGAAGAGAGCAAATGTAGCAAACATAACCAGGTCCATCTCTAACCTCCCATCCACTGCAGAAGTTAATGTGAGACAGTGCCTCAAGAAGGTAGGCAACATCAGAAAGGATCCCTGGTCACAACCTCTTCTCACTGTTCCCTTTGGGCAGAAGGTACAGAAGTTTGAAGCATGGCATCTCTTGGTTCAAGAACAGCTACATTCCAACAGTTAATAGGCTCTCAAACTTCCCCTTGTTACACTAATCATGGACTGTAGTGACACCATAAAAGGACGGTCTGCACTTTGGCATGTCACTTTTGCTGCAGTAAGAATACTGTGAATATTATCTATTGATCTTTTGTATTTATTGTCTCTTTTTAATTCACTTAAATATACAATTGTCGTTGTTTCTTTCACAAAGCCCCTGTTTGGCTGCAGCAACTAAGAATCTTGGTGCACATGTACAATGTGTATGGACAGTAAGCTCATTATTATTAGAAAAGCCATTCAGGACAAATGAGCAAAATTCTTGATTTAATTGGTATTGTCTAGAATTCCTTACTGTGGATGGTGGAGGAAATGTTCAAACTGTGACAACATTGCATGGCTAGTAGAGGGCCAGAGACACAGGTTCAACTGTGACCTTGGGTGCTGACTGTGAGGAGTTTCTTAATTCTCCCTGGAGTTTTCCTCCCGGTGCTCCAGTTTCCTCCCACGTCCCAAAAGCATGTGGCGTGGAGAGTTGATTGGCCGCTGCAAGATAGCCCCAGTGTATAAAGTCTGTGGGATTGACGTAAGATTCGTGTAAATGGATGGTTGGTGGTCCCTCCCTGGCTCAAGACGTGGTTTGTACAAGAAAGAGGCCTCAGGTCTTATTGAATATTAGAACAGACATGATGGTTTTGTTTCACTTCTATTCCATGTGCCTTATATTGACAGTCAACCTTTTGTTGTTGCAGGCAGTTCACTGATTACTTTGAATAGGCAATTGAGATCATCCCCGATTCCATGGTAATTCTGATATAATATACAGAGAGATCCATTGTCCTTGATCAGCTTGCTGTACCCAAAATTGATTAAAACTTCACTTTGAATTCAATTGAATGTGGAATTCTCTGGGCTCATTATAGATGCAAAATATTAGGAGGGGTGTACAGGAATTCACTTGCCATTCATAGGCAACCTCTGCATCAATCCCCAGGCAAAAAAGATGTCCATTCCCCTGGGAGGATGAACATTGTTTTCACTGTGGAGGGAAAACTGCCTGATGCATCTGAAATCAATGGAGGACCTGTACACAGATTCCTTTACTTATCAACACTTTGATATCTCTGTCCCTTGTACAGGTTAGTGCAAAATTACTTGCTATTGACTTCAAGTGCCTCTCAGGAAACAAAACCACATTCCATAAATGTTGCTATTGATTTGATTTATGATTAATGCTTCACCTGCACTTGGGAAGTCTTGTGCATCCGTGGAGGGTGTTTCACTGTGGGGAACAAAGCGGAGCTGCAGGCTCTCAGAGGGTCAGGCAGTATCTATGAAGAGGAATGATGATGAAGGGAGCTTATTGTCAACCATAAGTAAACTGAACAGATGCAGTAACACTAAGCTGCCCTGTACACTCATGGCTGCATACACTCCTCATCTGTAAATTCACAGATGATGGTACTGTTGTTGGCTGAATAACTAGGAATGATGAGTCAGAATACAGGGTGAAGATCGAGGATCTGTCATCATGTTCAAAACTCCACTGGGGAAGGGATCAATTCAATTAACCTTGGTGGTGCTAGAACAACAATGCACCTGCCTGCATTGACGAGATAGTAGGGAAGAAGCTGCTGGGAGTTTGTGTATCGGAGTACCTCTCCTGGAGCCATCCCATCATGAAGATGGCACACCAACACTTCTCAGGAGCCTGAGGAGATTTGACATGTCATCGAATATTCTATCTGCAGATGAAAGTGTACAGACTGGATTCATCGCAGCCTGGTTTGGTAAATTCACGTGCCTGAGAACACAAAAGACTGCAGGTCAACTGCAGATTTCATCCGCTGCTGCCTCAAGAAGGACCCTCATCACCCAGGTCACAGAACCTTTAGGTTCAAGAACACTTCTGTTCCATAAACTATCAGGCTTTTGAACCTCCCCTTGTTACACTAATCAGGGGCTGCTTCGACACCACAGGAGAACTCTGCACTATTGCAAACCACAACTTTTATTCACCAGAATAACTATGAATATTTATGATATATTTACTTTCTCTTTTAATTTAATTCAATTGGCTTCCTATTTTAGTTTTTCTTTATACTACATGTAAGCAAGCAAGAAATTCAGTGCATTTGTACACTGTACAATGTATATGACAATAAACCCATCCTCATCATCACATGAGATTCTGGTCTTCATTAGATGAGGCACTGAAGGTTAAGCTTCATCTTTATAAAACATTGGTCAGACCTCAGCTAGACGACTGTGTGGTTTTAAGAAAAAATTAAAATAAAATTTATTCACAACAAATGAATATAGGGTGCCAGATCTTTTCACATTCATGGTGTCATATTTATTAGTACATCCTATTATTGTACCTTGTAGCATTAACCATTTAGAGCAGTGGTTTTCAAACTTCCCCCCCGAAACTCACATTCCACCTTAAGTAATCCCTGTGCCACAGGTGCTCAGTGATTAGTAGGGGACTGATTAAGGTGGTATGTGAGTGGGAAGAAAAAGGTTTGAAAACCCCTGTTTTAATCGTACCTAATTGACCCTTTATGTGCACAGTTTCATGACTCCAAAGGAAATGGGCCAATTACAATTTTTCTCAAGCAAAATATTTCAGAAACAACCTTCCCTTCCCACTCACACACCACCTTAAGTAATCCTTTACTAATCACTTATGGTATAGGGAATACTTAAGGTGGAATGGGAGGAGGGGAGTTTGAAAACCACAAATGTGTTTCCCATCCCTGTGTAACTTCTTCTTCTGTTGTTTTGTAAATTAAAAAAAAAATTAATTTTAAAAAAAATTTTTCACACTGTGAACCATATCAATCAAAATAAATACAAAGATTTCCCTCTTAAATATATACAGTGGCATTTTCTCCCCTTTTTTCCACCCTACCTTCCCTCTCCCCTTCCCACCCCCTCCAAACCCATTAAACGTTCAACATATACAATACAATAAAACTATTAAACAATGTCATCACACAATGAAAATAAACAAGAAAATTGTGTCATCTACTTTTATACACTGGGTCAGTTCATTTCGTCTTCTTCTCATTCTATCATTTTAGGGGGTGGAGGTCCGCGGTATGCCCTCTCTGTTGTGTTCCATGTACGGTTCCCAAATTTGTTCAAATAATGTGACTTTATTTTTTAAATTATATGTTATTTTTTCCAATGGAATACATTTATTAATTTCCATGTACCATTGCTGTATTCTCAGGCTCTCTTCTGATTTCCAAGTTGACATTATACATTTTTTTGCTTCGGCTAAGGCTATTTTTGTGCTTCTTCCAGTTTGAGGCCTAATTCTTTACTTCTTATATTACTTAGAAGAAAGATCTCTGGATTTTTTGGTATGTTGATTTTTGTGATTTTATTTAATACCTGATTTAGATCTTCCCAAAACTTTTTCACTTTCTCACATGCCCAAATTGCATGTCCTGTTGTTCCCATTTATTTCTTACAGCGAATCTGATAATCTATCTGATAATGTTGGATCCCATTTTTTTTAACTTTTGGGGAGTGATATATAACCTGTGTAACCAATTATACTGTATCATGCGTAACCTTGTGTTTATTATATTCTTCATAGTTCCAGAGCATAACTTTTCCCATATTTCATTCTTCTGTTGTTTGAGGGGCTTATGGTTTCAGCCTCTCAATGCCCAGAAGAACTCTAGACTGTGATCTTTCCCCACAAATCCCTTGCATTGGCTGGCCAAGCTTCAGTGTGCTCTCTCTCTCTCTCTACATCCCTGGAAACAGCTGTGTCACCAAGCTACAAGAAGGATGTGATACCGCTGGAAAGGATACACCAGGATGTAACCTGGGATTGAATAGTTATGAGATGAGGCTGTGTCTTTTCTCCCTGGAGTAGAGAAGGTTAAGAGGGAACATGATTGAGGTGTATAAAATTATGATGGGTATAGATAGGATAGAGTGCAGAAAACTTTACCCCATATTGGAGTTAGATAAAACCAGAGGGGATGGATTGAGGGGAAGGGGGGAAGGAATGTAGAGGGGAACTGAAGGGGACATTTATCACACTGAATATGGTGAGTACCTGGGATAATCTGGCAGAGAGTGGTGGAAGCAGAGTTACTGACAGGATTAAATGGGTGTCTCGATGGGAACTTGGATAAGCTTGGGGTGGAAAACTTTAGGACAAGAGCTGGAAGGTGGGAATACACAAATAAGTGCCTACTGGTGGTCATGAGCCTGGTGGGGTGATTGGCCTTTCCCCCTGTGTTGCACAGCCCCATGACTCTATCGCTTGACTCCTGAAAGCAGAAACATGGTGAGGGAGATCCCAGGCGGAGAAAGATGTTCTCATAACCTTCTGGAAGGAATGTGATATCCTCTAACTCCTTGGACTCCCTGGCAGAACCAAAAGAAGGCATTTTAGAATGGTTTTGAGAACCTTCAGCCCGTGTGTCAGGAGCATGTGTATCCATTGGAAAGAGAACATCCCCTCCCAAACTATCTCGCTAACTGCCCCATCTGGCACTTTCTGACTACGTGGCATCAAGAACATGCAGAAATGGAGTGGGATCAAGTCAGTCCCAATGCTGAGGAGTGGCCTCAGAGAGCAGGGCAGTTGCAGGATGGGAGAACTCTGCTTCTCATCTGGAGTGTGGCTGTTATGAAACTCAGTACTTTCTCATTTCCCATTCTTGGATTCTTTACTATCTGCTACTCGTGCCCTGTAGAAATAGAAATCTTTCCTGTAACATTCGATATTTTTTAAATAAACAGTTCCACATTTGCACCTCCCCAAGGACAGGCAATTTTACAGTCTGCAGATAGGTTGTGTGGTTTGGTTCCATGTACGCCTGGATCTGATTGCCTTAGCAATCAATTTTACTGATTACATGGCAGTGCTCTCATTCCCCGATTAATTGGATCTCACAACCATAGATATGGGAGAGAGATAGAGCACGGAAACAGGCTTGAAGCCTGCTGAGCTCATGCCAACCATCAACCACCTGTATTAATCTGACTCTAATCCCATTTTTATCCCCTTGACCCTATTTCTGTGCTCAAGTGTTCTATGGTTCCGTGGGAGGAAAAGAATGGTTGATGTTTCATGCCAGAACCCTTCATCAAGGCCTTTCATCGTATGACTCCAGAGAGAGTTAATGTTTAAGGTCTGTGACACTCAGTCTGGACAGCACTGTATGGCAGCGACTGCAGTGACTCAGATTCCATCCTGACCTCTGTGCGGAGATTGTACGTTATCCTCCGTGTCTGCTCTAGTTTCCTCCCATGTCCCAAGGGGTCGGTAGTCCGACAGGCTGCTGTGAGCCATTCTTTGTTGTAGGAGAATACAAGATGGTTGATGGGGATGTGAGCGAGAAGGTGTAACAGGAAGGAAATTGGAATGGGACTGAAGGGATTGCATAAGAGCTGACATATTGTGGATGCAATGTGCCAAATAGGTTTCTGCATTGTGTGAAATAGGTGTGCCAAGCTGCCTTCCACACCATTCACAACCCATCACCTATATCCAATCATTAAACCTCTGCTTGTGCACTGGGAAATGTAGATGGGCTTGTTGCATCATATGCGGTTCTCCATGGAGGTAGACAACCTTGTCTTCTAACCCCCTCGCTCGCCCCCCTGATGATGGCATGTACCCAGAATTAAACCAATTTCTACGAATGTACCTGATATGCTCTATCAATGACTCTAAAGACTGAGTGAGGAACGATAGGCTTTAATACGCATTAGATTTTGTCTGGCCCGACTCCATGTGCTCGAATGAATGTAAGGTCGACCTTTATGGCTAGGTCACAGGGGGTGTGGTTACATGGGGTTGAGTCATCAGTGGGCGGTCTAGCCACTTATGTACAGAGCAGCAGCAGTATATATACCTATATACATATCATTACATTCGGCACAAGGAGCAGAGCATGCAAAGATCTGGTCATCTTGTTTCTATTTACACTGGCCACAATGAGCAACGATACAAGTGCTGGAATCTTGAGCAAACTGGAGGGATTCAGCAGGTCAGGCAGCATTGGGGAAGGTGGGGAGTGGAAGAAACGATTAGTCATCGATCCAGGCCATGATCCTGATCAAGAAAAGGTTGAAGCAGCACTGTTTTTACATCACTGTAACATAGAATATTTATCCTTTATATATTTATTATCTTTTTAATCCCTCATAGCCCATTGTCTTAATTTAATTGATGCATGTTCACAAGAATGTTGACAGGATTTCAGGGTCTGAGTTACAGGGAAAGGTTGTGCAGACTGGGGCTTTTTTCTCTGGAGCGTAGAAGATTGAGAGGGGACTTGATAGAGGTGTTTAAGATTTTAAAAGGGACAGACAGAGTAAATGTGGATAGGCTTTTTCAATTAAGAAAGGGGGAGATTCAAACTAGAGGGCATGGTTTAAGATTGAAGGGGGAAAATTATAAGGGGAACATGAGGGGAAATTTCTTTACGCCGAGGGTGGTGGGGATGTGGAATGAGCTTCCGACAGACGTGGTCGAGGCGGGATCATTGGTTACATTTAAGGACAGACTGGATAGTTACATGGATAGGAGGGGACTGGAGGGGTATGGACCGGGTGCTGGTCAGTGGGACGAGGAGGGTGGGGATTTGCTACGGCATGGACTAGTAGGGCCGAACTGGCCTGTTCCGTGCTGTAATGTGGTTATATGGTTATATGGTTATATGTTGCTTGTCAGGGTGTTTTATATATCTGTGAAACTGCAGCCAATGTTCAATGTTCTTACTTGCGCAGCCAAACAAGTACTTTATGAAAAAAATACAGTAGTATACATTAAATTTAAAATATATTGATAAGAAAGATCGTGAATAAATATTCACAGTTGCAAGAAAACTAGTGCAAAGAGTAAGGCATTAGAGCAGTCCCTGATTAGTGTAAAGGAGGGGTTCAAGAGCTTAATGGCTTTTGGAAATAAACTTCTTGCCGGACCAACGAGCTGGTGTGTTCATGGACATTTTCAACTTCTCATTGCTGCAGTTAGAGGTTCCCACCTGCTTCAAAAGGGTATCAATCATCCCGGTACCCAAGAACCAATGGCATCATGAAGAAAGCCTCTACTTCCTCAGGAGTTTGCGGAGGAGTTAGTGGAGTTGTTCAAGTGAACTGGTACGGACTTGAAGGGCCGACATGGCCTGTTTCCGTGCTGTGAACGGTTATATGGTTATATGGTTAAGAGTAGTGTGAGCTGCCTCAACGACAATCGCCCAGTAGCACTAACTTCGACTGTGATGAAATGCTTTGTGAGATTGGTCATGGGCAGAATTAACACATACCTAAGCAAAGATTTTGTCCCACTGAAATTCGTCTATCGTCACAATCGCTCCACAGCAGATGGAATATCACTGGCTCTCCACTTAGTTCTGGATCACCTTGAAAACAGCAATTCTTACATACAGCTGCTCTTCATCGACTACAGCTCGGCCTTCAAAACCATTATTCCCTTTGTGCCATCAGATTCCTGAATAATCAATGAATCAAAGAGACTGTCTTACTTTTCATGGACTGTTATTTTTACTTTTTTATAGTAAGGCCATGAGATGGTTATAATATGAACGTTTGAACTATGATCCTACCATAAAACATTGAATTTCAGGACTTGTTTGTGATAATAAATTCTGATTCTGATTCTGAACCTGTGGTCTTCAGCCTTCTATACTTTCTGCGCAAAGGTAGCAGAGAGAAGAGCTTGTGGCCAGGGTGATGGGGTTCCTTTATCACGTTGGCTGCCTTCTTGAGGCTGCGCCTCATATAGATGTCACCAAAGGATGGGAGGTTGTAGCCTGTGATGGATCTGATGTTTGCTACCTTCCGCAGCTTTCTGCATTCCTGGACACTTGAATTGCCAAACCAGGCTGCAATGCAATAGGTAAGTGTATTTCCCACAGTGCACCCTGTAGAAGTTCGGCATCAGAACAAGTCTAATCTGGGGGCATTAGGGTAACCGCAGGGAGGGGGAGGGGCAAAATCTGAGGTTCAAAAACTCACTCGGGGTGGGGGGGGGATGTGGTGCTTATCTAACTAACACAAATCTCCTCCAGGCACCGCCTCTATCATACTTCCCCTCCCTCTGACGTAACAAGCACTCTACTTATATTGTGTGGAGACTAGTGACACTGGTGATGTTAGTCCTGCGGGTAGGGGGGGGGGTCACAATACCTAATTTTGAGGGGAGCAATGCCAGAAAATGCCCCCCCCTTGGCATCGACCCTGTTTGATAGGGTATCCAGAAACATGACAAATCTCTTCAGACCTCTGAGGAAATAGAAGCCTTGTACAATCTAATAAAAAATATATTAAGTACTGGCAGGTACAAGAGAGCATAATGGGATCATGCAAAACAGAATGAGGTGTGTGGAAGGGAGCAGGGGAACCATGGCCCAGTGAATGAAAGGGACTGGATGTGATAATGATAATAGGTTGATTGTCACATTCAACAACCATGGCACAAATGGACTGAAATTCTTGTATTGCTGCAGCTGAAAAGGTTAGTTTGTTACAAAAACAACGAAAGAGCAATTACAATAATGTAATTCATGGAATTAAAAAGAGACAATATATGCTAAAATATTGAGATAATAAATATTCCCAGTTATAATAGTGCAAAATCGGTGACTGCAGTAGTGCCAACAGTCCTTTGGTGGGTGCCTACAATTTCCAAGAGGGGATTAGATCTGGGGCCCATGAAACTTTCAAAGGCTGTGGGAACCAGGGACCTGGTGTTTCAAGGGCTCTGGAAACCAGGGTCCTGCTGTTTCAAGGGCTGTGGGGTCAAGGGTCCTGGTATTTCATGGGCTGTGGGGACCAGGGTCCTGATGAAGTTCAAGGGGTGTGGAAACCAGGGTCTTGGAGAGTGTAAGCAAGTTGGGGAATGTAGTAAGCGGGGCCCCCGGGAGTTTCCTGGGAGCATTTGATCTGGGAGCCTGATCAGCAAAAGGGAGCACCATGTCAGACCACTGGTTAGCAGATTATCCAAATTTTACTGCAATTTATTCAGCTGCCGAACATCCACACCCTGTGACCTCCTCGAGTCTCATCATCTCACGTGCTCAGATAATGCTGACTTTCTATTGGTTCTCCGTTCTGTTCTTCCTCAACTTTGGAGATCCACTGCCCCTCAACAATTCACCTGAAAACAGTGGGAGAAACACAAGAGGCAGCAGACGCTGTGATTGTAGTAAGCACACTGAAACGCTGGAGGAACTCAGACGGTCTTTTCAGCATCCATAGGAGATAAAGATATATCGCTGACGTTTCGGGCCTGAGCCCAATGAGGTGACTCCGATTCACAATAAAGCAGCTGTTCCCTTATTGAAAATCCCTGATGAGAAGAATGAAAGCAGATAGATCAAATTGGGGATATGATCATTAACTCAATCTCTGACTGCGCACATCAGTTATTTCTCGTCTTGCTTCAAGAATTGAGTTTATTGCATTGGGTTTTCATATTCTATTGAATTCAGAAATGAGTAATCTGAGACATCACAGTTCCCCTTCTTTATGTAGATTTGTGCGCGCAAATATGAATCCCCATCTTCAAAAGTGGATCAGAATTCCGTACTTGTTGCTGTTCAATTGACCATCTCTTCACCCTACTGTTCAAAGTGACAGTTTGGGTGCACTTGTTTTTTTATTATCAACTAATTGCATAGCTGGAGAAATACTCAGTCGGGGATTTTTTTATTACCCGTTTTTTTACCAGAAAGATAGATTTGTTAATAAGATATTTATTGCAATTTGCACAAAACAAAAACATTTGTTTGAGCATAAATGTAAATTGGAAGAATTCTGTAGGGGGTGAGTTAATTAACTAGGGCGATGAGTTTTTAGAAACTTTTAATAACTTTGCTTCTAGTTACTGAAAAATTCGAACCAACAGTGAAACTGATTGCGTACTGTGAAAGAACTTGCATTTCTGTGGCAGAACACAAAAGTGCTGGAGAATAGACATAGGGTGCAATGGAGGATCCAATGCAGGGTCTAATGCAGATTCCAAGGCAGGGTCCTGATGCAGGGTCCAAGGCAGGGTGTAATGCAGGGTCCAAGGCAGGGTGTAATGCAGGGTCCTAGTGCAGAGTCTTTCTTTTTATTAATCATATTGTAGGTAAACAATACATGAGAAGAATGGGAGAACATAATCAAAAAGGGAAATTATATCACTATATTTCTTTGGCTTGGCTTCGCGGACGAAGATTTATGGAGGGGGTAAAAAGTCCACGTCAGCTGCAGGCTCGTTTGTGGCTGACAAGTCCGATGCGGGACAGGCAGACACGATTGCAGCGGTTGCAGGGGAAAATTGGTTGGTTGGGGTTGGGTGTTGGGTTTTTCCTCCTTTGCCTTTTGTCAGTGAGGTGGGCTCTGCGGTCTTCTTCAAAGGAGGTTGCTGCCCGCCAAACTGTGAGGTGCCAAGATGCACGGTTTGAGGCGTTATCAGCCCACTGGCGGTGGTCAATGTGGCAGGCACCAAGAGATTTCTTTAGGCAGTCCTTGTACCTTTTCTTTGGTGCACCTCTGTCACGGTGGCCAGTGGAGAGCTCGCCATATAACACGATCTTGGGAAGGCGATGGTCCTCCATTCTGGAGATGTGACCCATCCAGCGCAGCTGGATTTTCAGCAGCGTGGACTCGATGCTGTCGACCTCTGCTATCTCGAGTACTTCGACGTTAGGGATGTAAGCGCTCCAATGGATGTTGAGGATGGAGCGGAGACAACGCTGGTGGAAGCGTTCTAGGAGCCGTAGGTGGTGCCGGTAGAGGACCCATGATTCGGAGCCGAACAGGAGTGTGGGTATGACAACGGCTCTGTATACGCTTATCTTTGTGAGGTTTTTCAGTTGGTTGTTTTTCCAGACTCTTTTGTGTAGTCTTCCAAAGGCGCTATTTGCCTTGGCGAGTCTGTTGTCTATCTCATTGTCGATCCTTGCATCTGATGAAATGGTGCAGCCGAGATAGGTAAACTGGTTGACCGTTTTGAGTTTTGTGTGCCCGATGGAGATGTGGGGGGGCTGGTAGTCATGGTGGGGAGCTGGCTGATGGAGGACCTCAGTTTTCTTCAGGCTGACTTCCAGGCCAAACATTTTGGCAGTTTCCGCAAAGCAGGACGTCAAGCGCTGAAGAGCTATATAACATCATATGATATAACATATTGCATTGGACCACAATTAACGAATACGTTCTCAGCTCCTCAAACCGAAATTTCAAAAAAAGAAAAATGTTTATTCTATAAAACCCCACCTAAACCCCCCCCCCCCCCAAAAAAGGGAAAAAAAGTACTGCGCAGCTCGATGCAGAAACATCAACTCATACAGATGCTGTTTGAACTTGCTGAGTGCTTCGAGCTGCCTGTTTTGGTCCCAGACTCCAGCATCTGCAGACTCTTTTGTCTGAAAAGAATAAGGCTCCCTTGTATTGGTATTAAAAATAAATACTTAACATGTCTGCTTTTTTTCCTCAGCTCCTCTCCAACATTCTGCTAACGCTTACTTTGTATGAAAGGAAATGAATACCTTTGGCAAGGTTAAAGTTCAAATTGCTTTCTGTGCTGAACTGAGTTATTTAGCTTGTTTAGGTAACCACATTTCCAGTGAGGGATTTGAACTGCAAAGAGAGCATGAGACACGGCTAATCGTATGAAGCCAGCAAGTTCTGCCTGCTGCACTTGTGTTCATTTCCTTTCATTCGGTTGATGGTGTTGCTGAAGTGTTGATCGATGTGAGTTAAACAAGAACATCGGCAGAAACGTGCTGGAGAAACTCAGTAGGTCACGCTGCATCCAGAGGAAGTAAAGGGTAACCAATGTTTGGGGACTGGGCCCTTCACCAGGAATAAGAAAACAGGCAGATGCCTGAATAAAAAGATGAGGGGGGGAAGAGGAGAGGAGAGAGGAAAGGGAAGGGGAAGGGGGAGGAGCACAGCCAAGAAGCAAGAGGTGCGCATCGGTACAAAGTTCCTTCTATTGGTAGTGTTGGTGCGGACCTGGGAGAGTAGGGAGCGGAGACAGTGCAGCTCTGAAGGGTTCAACCACCAGCCCTAAATGCCGATGGCTCCATACAGGCTTTAAACAGCCAGTTAAAGGAGCCAATGGTGTATTTATTCAATATCCTGCAACTGTGGGGTCTGTGCACAAGGACTGGAGACTGTCCCCGGTAGTGGCCACGAGAGGTTACAGACACCAGGGGTGCAGTGGACTGATGCAGGGCACCAGAGACGGAGAACACCCCACCCTCCCCTCCACTGACCCTGCAGGATGATGACCACAGCGTCGAATCAGCTGAGGGACTCTCGCAGGCTGCGGGGAACTTGTGGTTGGGGGAGCCACATGGGATGGCAACTGCCGTAGACTGGCTCATGAGAGCCAGGAATAGGAGCTGAGATTTGAGAATGTGCTGAGGGCAAAGGGCTCCCAAAGCACACTGAAGGCTTTCTGATCGTGTTGGAGGTTTGGATCTGGAGCTTTGATTGGCGCTGGATCAAACAGGAGTCTGTGCACTACAGGAGCACTGGAGGTAAATCCATGGGCACTCAGTGAATCTGAAGGGATTCTCTTTCTCTCTTAAGGATGTGGATCCAGGCAACACTAATGGCGACTCTTTGTCTGCCTTAAGGCAGGCAGAAGGCAATTTTATGTAATATTACATGTTTTGTACTTGACAATGAAGGAATCTTGTATCTTAAATAAACTTAAACTTTTGTCATCCATTAGGGCAACAAAGAGTTGCAGTGAACATTGCCCGGTGCCTCTAACAATAGCATATGGAGAGGCAAAAGAGAGACCCTTCAGTGCCACTGATTGTGGATTTGCCTGCAGGGCTCCCGCAGTTTCTTTAGCCGCACAGAATCCAGTTTGAACCATTAGTAATCCAAACTCACGATCCAAACTTCTGATATGATCAGGAAGCCATCAGTGTCTGAGAACCTTTGGGAGCCTTTTTTGGCCTCAGCACCTTCTCCAATCTGACAACCGGTTTTCATGAACCAGTCACCAGTAGCCCTGCTGAGCTCTTCTTTGGTCTGCTGCCATCTGTAGGGTCGTCTCCCATTGCATCTCCTTCACCATGGGAAATGTTTTCCCTGTTTCTGACACCTTACGCAGATCCGATGGTCTTCCAGAGTCTACAACCCTTCGTGATGTGCTTCCCAGCACAGGGGCTGCCATCTTGGTGACAGTGTAATGGCACTGATTTACCACAGGCTCCAAACAAATAAAGAATTCACTCACTCATTTCTTCAAGCATGAAGATGACTTTCTTTATAAACCACTAGACACAACATTGCATTCTTCCACTCCCTGAACTCTACCCAGCCAAACCCCTCTCGCCTTCTCATTGGCTCACTGCCACAACGGATGACCCTGACACTTTCATTTTCCTCCTGTGTCTGGGATCCATCACCCATATACTGACGTTTAACACACTCGTGCAAGCACGCTATTACCCCCGCACGTCGCTTCACTTACATCATCAGCGCTGACGTCACCACTCCCGACCATGACAACAGATCCCGTGGACTCAGGATTTAAAAAGAGAAACTGTTGGCTTCTTTAACATGCTGTTTAAAGCCTCCACAGAGCCGTTGGCATTAGGACTGGGAGGTATGACCCTGTGGAGCAGTGCTTGTCTCTGTTCCCCATTCTCCCGGGTCCATACCAGTGACAGTGCTGCCATTGCAGCGACTCTGGCAACACTGACATCGGGAGGCAGAAGAGAGAGAAATGAGATAAAAAGTCACTGGGTTAATTTCCGGGATTAAAGGGCTGTCCCATCAACAGCAACTAAAGAAATCACATCTATGCTCCTTGAAACAACCTGAGCTGACGTGACAGGGTCAAGGCACAAGGAGACTGCAGCTGTTGGAATCTGAAGCTAACCACAATCTGCTGGAGAAACTCTCCGGGTCAAACAGCATCAGTGAGGAGACCTCCAGATGAGGGATTCCGGCCCGAAACGTCGACCATATTTTTCTCCCACTGCTGCTTCTTGACCCAGTCCGCTGTTTCAGTAGAGTGTGATGACAGGGCCGATGCTGTGTTGTTTCCACGAGAGGGAGAATCTCAGTAGAGGGGGTCATTCTTTAATGCTGAATGGCAATGGGCTCTTCTTCTCTTAGAGGATGTTCAGTCACTTGATTTCTTTTTCCAGGATTGTTGTGAAGACATTTAAAGAGGATGTAGATATGTTTTTAGGATATTAGAGGATGAAGATAAGGTCTGGTGCAGATTATTCTTGATGGTGGGACCTGGTTAAGGAGTTGAATGGCTTTCCACATCTCCCATTTATTGGTGTGTTGATATTTCAATCTGAGGCGCCTGCAAGCTCACACCAAGACACAAGAGCAACTTGTCCGTGAACTACTCTTTGCAGACGATGCCGCTTTAGTTGCCCATTCAGAGCCAGCTCTCCAGTGCATGATGTCCTGTTTTGCGGAAACTGCCAAAATGTTTGGCCTGGAAGTCAGCCTGAAGAAAACTGAGGTCCTCCATCAGCCATCTCCCCACCATGACTGCCAGCCCCCCCACTTCTCCATCGGGCACACAGAACTCAAAACGGTCAACCAGTTTACCTATCTCGGCTGCACCATTTCATCTGATGCAAGGATTGACAAAGAGATAGACCACAGACTCGCCAAGGTAAAGAGCGCCTTTGGAAGACTACACAAAAGAGTCTGGAAAAACAACCACCTGAAGAAACACACAAAGATCAATGAGTACAGAGTCGTTGTCATACCCACGCTCCTGTTCGGCTCCGAATCATGGGTCCTCTTCCGGCATCACCTACGGCTCCTAGAACGCTTCCATCAGTGCTGTCTCTGCTCCATCTTCAACATTCATTGGAATGACTTCATCACCAACATCGAAGTACTCGAGCTGGCAGAGTCCGCAAGCATTGAATCCATGCTGCTGAAGACCCAACTGCGCTGGGTGGGTCACGTCTCCAGAATGGAGGACCATCGCCTTCCCAAGATCGTGTTCTATGGCGAGCTCTCCACTGGCCACCAAGATAGAGGTGCACCAAAGAAGAGGTACAAGGACTGCTTAAAGAAATCTCTTGGTGCCTGCCACATTGACCACCGCCAGTGGGCTGATATGGTCTCCAACCATGCATCTTGGTGCCTCACAGTTCGACGGGCAGCAACCTCCTTTGGAGAAGACCGGAGAGCCCACCTCACTGACAAAAGACAAAGGAGGAAAAACCCAACACCCAACCCCAACCAACCAATTTTCCATTGCAACCGCTGCAACCGTGCCTGCCTGTCCCGCATCGGACTTGTCAGTCACCAACGAGCCTGCAGCAGACGTGGACATACCCCTCCATAATCTTCATCCGCAAAGCCAAGCCAAAGAAGAAGATATTTCACTCATTTGATCCCACCCACTAATTCGCCACCACCAATTTCTGCAGCTCAAGGTTCATTGCAGAACATAGAACAGTGCAGCACACGAACAGGCCCTTCAGCCCATGTGTCTGTGCTGAACATGATGCCCAAATTAAACTCTTTTGCTTCCCTCCACCCACTTCATATTTATATGTCTATCTAGAAACCTGGTAAACACGACAGTGTGTCTGCTTCCACCACTACCACCACCCCCCACCCCACCCCAGTTCCAGGCATCCACCAGGCTCTGTGTAAAAAATGTGCCCTGCACATCTCCCTTAAACTTCCTCCATCCTTACCTTAAAAGCCATCAGATGCTAATTAAATGTGGCTTGAGTTCTGTGCAGGTAATTAGACCTGTTTTAATCTCCAAACAAATGAATTCCCACATTTGCCAATTTCCTCACCTTTGCTCTTTGTTGAAGTTGTTTACCATTGATTGATCTAATAGGGAAAAAAATTGTAAGTCAAAGAAAGTGATAATTGTAAGGTACATTTAAATTTGATTGCAAATGTAACACCCTGAACTACATTGGTAACATAGAGAATGGATCATTGCCCTGGATACCAAGTTTCAGACTTCTCCCCTTTTTCGAAATAACAAAGATCCGTTGAGTGGGTGTAGGAAGGATGACTGAGAGGGAGGGTGATTGGAAGGGGTGACAGGGTGGGAGATGGTGCTCATAGCCTGTGTGGTAACAACCTGGTCACACATTTGCAATCTCTGCAAATTTCACAACTGCTCAGATGTCCCCTTTATGCCCAGTCACATCCTCACACCCAGTCACACCCTCACACCCCATGTTACACCCCCACACCCAGTCACACCCTCATACCCAGTCACACCCTCACACCCAGTCACACCCTCATGCTCCAGTCACACACTCACGCCCCCTGTTACACCCTCACACCCCCAGTCACACTATCGAATCCCCTGTCACACCCACACACTCCCAGTCACACCATCAAACCCCTGTCACACACTCACACTCCCTGTCAGACCCTCACACACCCAGTCACACCTACACTCTCCCTGTCAGCTTCATACTCCCTGTCACATCCACACACATCCTGTGACACCCGCACAGACCCTGTCACACCCACACACACCAAGTCACACCCTCACACCCTCTGGCACACCCTCACACACCCTGCCACACCCTCACACTTCCTGTCACACCCTCACAGACCGTCACACCCTCACAGACCGTCACACCCTCGCACTCCCTGTCATATCCTCACAGACCCTGTCACACCCTCACACTCCCTGTCACACCCTCACAGACCGTCACACCCTCACAGACCGTCACACCCTCCCACTCCCTGTCATATCCTCACAGACCCTGTCACACCACACGCACCCAGTCACACTCTCACACACCTCTTTTACACCCTCACACCTTCTGTCACACCATCACACACCCACACACACCCAGTCACACTTTCACACACCCAGTTACACTCTCACACCCTCTGTCACACCCTCACACCCCCATTCGCACCTTCACACAGCCTGTCACACCTTCACACTACCTGTCATACCCTCACAGACCCTGTCACACCCACACACACCCTGTCACACCCAAACACACCCATTCACACCATCACACTCCCTGTTATACTCTCACACCCTCTGTCACACCCTTAAACTTCCTGTCATGCTCTCACACCCTCTGTCAAACCCCACACCCTCGGTTACACCCTCACACTCCCTGTCATACTCGCACACCCTCTGTCACACCCACACACACCCAGTCACACTCTCTCACCCTCTGTCACACCCTCACATACCCTGTCACTCCCTCACACTCACTGTTACACCCTCACACCCTCTGCGATTCTGCTGTTACTGGGCAACTGAGGGACTGGGACCAATGTAGTGGTCTCTCAGACCCTTCACTGCTGCTTTGTTTAAAACAGAACATAACTGGTGTTAATGTCTCATAAGAGATTGCATTGATTCAGATATAAAATATGATCAGAGAGGTGTACCACTTGCACTTGCTGTGTGTATTATGAATGAAGTAACTTTTGAAATAAATAAAGGTTCTTGTTTGCTGTATGAACTCATAACTGTTCAATAACACCAACAAGAACTAACAGTGGTGTTTAATTTCATTGTTAATGTTACCTTTGCCATTGTGATGTTGCTTTCTATCTGAACACAGTGAGTAAACCAAGAGACCAGAGACTGACTTACTGAGTTCATAAAGGGTATTTATGGAGTTCATATTTCAGTCATTCATTTCCAGTGACAGTGTCTAGATGTCATTTGTGATGCTTTGTAATGATTTCATATGTCAATGTTAACGTCCCTTTAATAGTTCATTAGCCCAGGCATTCATGGTCGACAGAAATAATCAAACATAAGGCACTTTTAAGCAGGGAAAACACCAATCTGTAAAGGCTGAGATTCTTCGCTCTTATGGCTAAAGATGCACCTCTCTGAATGTGCCGTGGCCAGCTCTGAGGCACTGATTCCAACCCTTATTGGGAAGGATAATCGACAGAGCACTGCACTTCGCTGTCTGACCTGAGTGTACAACTGCTGCAAGCCATCAGCCCGCTACCCATCTCTCCACTCATCTCTCTCTCCCCAATGCAGGCATGGCAGGTGCGAGCCATTGAGGCAACGGGAGCCAGCGGGGCAGCAGGAGATGTCAGCGGGGGCCGTGGGGGTTCAGGGCAGTGGGGACCGGGGGGGGCAGCGGGAGCCATCAGCGGGGGCCGGCGAGGTAGCAGGAGCTGTTGGGGCAGTGGGAGCTGTCGGGGCAGTGGGAGTTGTCGGAGCCTGCGGGAGCCATCATGGGGAGGATGGTGCGGCCCGTGACTGGCACACCGGGCGCTTCGGCCTACAGGGCTGTTCTCTGTGGCTCAAAATGCTGCAGAGCAATGGCCATCTTCCCTATCCATAATCCCCCATGCAGCTGGAACTATTCTGGGAACCACTGCATGGGGGATTATGGGTAGGGAAGATGGCTATTGTTCTGCCGCGACATGATTACGGGTGGCGCTAGGACACCAGTTGGCCTGCCTCCTTTGGATCTGGAGGGCATTTCAAAGCACCTCTGGATTTGAATGCGATGGTGGAGCAGCCTTTGAGGGCTGCTGTCTGAAAGGTCAGTTTTAAGTTTTAGATCCGCTCTTGTAGCCGGCCTCCAGGTGGAGGGGTTCAGGGCAGTGGGGACCGGGGGGGGCAGCGGGAGCCATCAGCGGGGGCCGGCGAGGTAGCAGGAGCTGTTGGGGCAGTGGGAGCTGTCGGGGCAGTGGGAGTTGTCGGAGCCTGCGGGAGCCATCATGGGGAGGATGGTGCGGCCCGTGACTGGCACACCGGGCGCTTCGGCCTACAGGGCTGTTCTCTGTGGCTCAAAATGCTGCAGAGCAATGGCCATCTTCCCTATCCATAATCCCCCATGCAGCTGGAACTATTCTGGGAACCACTGCATGGGGGATTATGGGTAGGGAAGATGGCTATTGTTCTGCCGCGACATGATTACGGGTGGCGCTAGGACACCAGTTGGCCTGCCTCCTTTGGATCTGGAGGGCATTTCAAAGCACCTCTGGATTTGAATGCGATGGTGGAGCAGCCTTTGAGGGCTGCTGTCTGAAAGGTCAGTTTTAAGTTTTAGATCCGCTCTTGTAGCCGGCCTCCAGGTGGAGGCCTGACATGAATTGGCCTATAGACTACACCTTACTTCTTGTTAGAAATTGTCTTGGCCATTCAAATTCGTGGAGTCCATCAAGGTGGAGAAGAGCACCCGTGTAACAGTGACAAAATGTTTTGTGGATGCATTAGCCCCTTTTCCAGTGGCAACTTGTCCCAGGAATTAACGGGGAATTAACCAGTTAAGCATCCAGTGGAAAAGGAAAGCAATCAGCACACCGGCGTCAAATCACGCCAAATCACGTCAGGGATTGACGGCCTCGTCCCCTGCTCATATCCCCAGCGTCAGCAGATGCCAGGGTGCCGATTAAACCATTTCATTCAAAGGTAGGCTCTCCGATCCCTGGGGATGAGTTGTGTTCAGTGGTGAAGCAGTCAGTGTCCCTGTTAAAGGTGGCCCAGTGGGAACAACACAAGCACCTTCCTATCCCAGGACACTTCATGGCCAATTAACTGAGATGCCAGTGGATAAAGGGCTATAGTTACTTCAAAATACATGAATTATATGATCAACTTACAGCTGAGAAAAATCTGTTCTTGACGCAACAGTATGTAGTTTCCAGATGGTCAGTTTAACAGTATCCATTCGATACAATGGTAATAAATCTCTCGTGCGCAGTCTGAGAAGCATCATGGAATTCACAATGGATTATTTCTTGTTTAGGGGAATCTATTCAGTTGCCTTGGCTCCCGTAAAATAGCCATTCATTGATATCACTGTTACTTCTCAAAAGGATTACTCAGTGAATCTTCCTGTTTGTAACAACCGCTATTAGATTACTTAGTTGTTCAGAGATGTGTTCATCACTTCTCTTCATGGCTTCTACTTGTTCCAACTCTCTGAGCTGTGTGATCCAAGAGGTTGCTAACAAACTTCCCAGATGCGTTGCTTTGCTGGCAGATTCACAGCTACTTTTACCAATGGCCCTATGGGGAACGACCACAGTCTATTATCCTGCAAAACCAAGTGTCTGGGCCCAGTGTAACAGCCTCTCTAATGCCCCATGGCCGCATTTTCTTGTGGAGGGAGCATAAGTGGCAATGATTTATTGTAGGAGAATGGATTGAATTTGCCGAGCAATGAATATAGATGAGGACATTTAATGTATATACAGTAAAACCCCTGGTAGCCACCACCTATATGGATTGATAGATGCCGGAAAAGTGAATTTTCTGGTTGCTTGAGATTGGGTGTTGTGTGAATGGAGAACTAACTGCAAGGTATTTTTTTACCCATTCATTCTTCATGACTTTTTATTTTCTGATTGCTTGAGGCTTGAATTCTGGATAACAATGATTTTACTGAAGCTGGGTTCATATTTTGGCTGGATGTAGCCTGAAGGAGATTCACCTGGCTAATTCCTGCAATGAGAGGGTTTTCTCTATCAAAAGGGTTTGGATCTGAGTTCAGAAGATTCATGGGTGACATTATTGAAAATTATTGTCAGACACAATATGCAAACAAATAAAGAAATGTAAAGGAACTGGCTGTGCAATACATAGAGGAAGAAAGAACAATTCATGAAGTGCACAAGTATGAGTCCTTAACTGAGTCCCTGATTGAGTTTGTTGTTGAGGAGTGCGATGGTGGAGAGGGAGCAGCTGTCCTGAACCTGGCGGTGCGAGTCTTGTGGCATCGACACCTCTTTCCTGATGGCAGCAGCGAGAACAGAGCATGTGCTGGGTGGTGAGGGTCTGATGATTATTGCTGCCCTCTGACAGTAGCGTTTCCTGAAGATGTTCTCGATGGTGGGGAGGGTGTTGCCTGTGATGTCCTGGGCTGTGTCCACTACCTTTTGCAGGGCTTTATGCTCAAAGGTTTTGGTGTCCCCATAACAGACCATGATGTAAGTAAGGAGACCAGAACTGCATGCAGTGCTCCAGTTACAGCCTCACCAGTACCTTGTACAGTTGCAGCATAACTTCCCTGCTCCAAACTCTTTCCCCAATCTGGCCTTTATCCTCTTGAAGCCTCTTTGGGTCTTATTCACAACCCGACTTAGTTTAGGGTCACCGGCAAATTTTAAAATGTTGCTTCTGGTAGCTTCAACCAAATCATCGATTGTGAGTAGTTGGGTCACGAGCCCTGACCCCAGCAGAACCCATGAGTCACAGCCTGCCAAAATGAGATTTATTCCTCCTCTTTGTTTTCAGTTGACAGCTTCCAATCAACACTGGTAGTAATGCCCGATTGCATGCACTCCAACCTCGTTCATCGTTCTCTTGGCCTGGACTTTCTTAAAAGACTTCTGTAAATCTACTGATTCCCCATTTACCAATAGAAAAAGTTCAAGTACAATTCTTTTCATCATCCAATTGCACAAATATGACCTGACAAAACATATCTATCTATCTACATATTTAGTAACTAGTAGAATCTTGGAGAATTGCATGAGCTGTTCATTCAGTCATTCAGGATTCTCACTGTCCATGGGTAGAAGCGGTTCCTCAGCCTGGTGGTGCTGGCTCTGATACTCCAGTACCTCTTTCTCGTCAGGAGTAGCTGGAAGATGTTGTGTGCGGGGCCCTCATTGATTTTGTGCTCCCTCTACAAACAAAGATCACATCGATGGGGGAGGAGGGAGACCCCAGCAATCTTCTCTGCTGCTCTTATGATCCTGTGGATTGACCACTGATCCAATGGTCTACAGCAACCGCACCACACTGTGATGCAACTGGCCAGAGCCTTCTCGCTAGAGCACCTGTGGAAGCCTTGCCCACCCCAGTCTTCTCAGGAAGTGCCTTCCTGATGAGTGAGATGTTGGGTGTCCAGGACAGGTCACTTGTTAAGTGAACTCCGAGGAACTTGGTGCTCTCCACTATAAGCGTGAATTGAAGTGTAGTGGAGGATGGTCATTCCTGGTCCACTTGAAGTCCACAGTCATCTCTTTTGTCTCAGGTTGTTATTCTCACACCATATCATGAGATTTACCACCTCTTCCCTGTAGTGCGACTCATTGTTGTTGATACTGTTGGAACTGGATCTGGCGATGCAGTCATGGGTCAGTAGTGTGAGGAGGAGTAATTTGAGCACACAGTCTTGATGGGATAGTGGGGATATAACTTTCTCTGTTTTGGTGTATTTACACTGCTTAAAGCAGAGGGTACCTTGACTGTTACAAATACAGCATGGAAACTGGCCCTTCAGCCAAACTCATCAATGCCCAAACAAGTTGTCAATGAAACCCAAAAATCTGTCAAATCTGTAATTGTAATGAAAACACATAGAAATGCTAGAGGAACTCAGCTGGTGTCTATAGGAGGTAAAGATATCAATAAAGAACATCGACTTCTTCGCTTGTCATTCAACAAACCCCCCCGCTATCCTCATCACCATCTCCTTCCCTCATTTTCTCTCTCTCTCTCTTCCCTCTGTCTCCTTTCACAGAGCCAAAATCAATTCTCACCTTTCCTCTTAGCATATTCAATTCACACCTTTTGTCTGTTGGTCTGGACTCCTCCCCCTCCCATTCTCCCCCTTTCTCTCTCCAGTCTTTAATTCAGATACCTGCCTGTTTTTTTGCTTATACTTTGATGCTCAGGCCTGAAATGTCGGTAATATATCTTCATCATCTATGGATGCTGTAAGACCGGCTGAGTTCCTCCGGTATTTCTGTGTGTTTTCACTACCAAATTGCCAATCTGAGCAGTCCCGTCTGCCTCTGTTCCTCTAAACTTTTTCTATACGTAGCATTTATTGTTTAATATTGTATTGTCTTGTGCTACTAGGACAGTTTTGGATAAGATGGTGGGAGTTTATCTCGCACTGGATGGCACAGAAGTGGTCCATTATGCTCTGGATGAGAGATGAGGGTGTATCTTACACTGCTTGGAGGGGAGATATTTTTCACTGGATGTCATGTTTATAGTATAACGTGCATTTGGTGGGGCTGTGTGGATATACAGTGCCCTCCATAATATTAGGGACAAAGACATTTTTTTCCTTTATTTGCCCCTGTGCTCCACAGTTTAAATTTGCGATCAAACAATGTGATTAAAGTGCATATTCCAGATTTTATTAAAGGGCATTTGTATGCATTTTGGTTTGACTATGTAAAAAAAACTACAGCACATTGTTCCCCCATTTCAGGCCACCATAATATTTGGGGCATGTTAAAGTTGTCATGTTTAGAGCTTTGTTGCATATCCCTTCCAGGCAATGACTGCTTGAAGTCTGTGATTCATAGGCATTACTAGGTGCTGAGTATTTTTTCTGGTGATGCTCTGCCAGGCCTCTACTGCAGCCCTTTTCAGCTCCTGCTTGTTTCAGGGGCTTGTCCCCTTAAGTTTTCTCTTCAGCATATGGAAGACATGCTCAATTAGATTTAGATCAGGAGACTGACTTGGCTATTCAAGAATTTTCCACTCTTGCTTTAACTAACCTGCTTGTCGCTTCGTCAAATACTTTTAATAGGTTTGTCAAGCAAGACTTTCCCTTTAGTAAACCGTGTTGGCTTTATCCCATCTTGTAATGTCCCTCCAAGTTTTCCATATCCTCATCATTGACGGTCATTTCCAACATCCTCCCAACCACCGATGTCAAGATAACCGGTCTGTAAATAAATGGTGAGCAGCTGCAACAGCATCGCTGCCACTGATGTGGACCCAGAATATAGCGGAGGCACAGTGCTGCTCTGCATTGTCTGACTGCCCAGTGCTTATGATGAAGGCTCCATACAAGCTTTAAACAGCTCATTTAAGGAGCTGATGGTGTTCTTGATTTAAATCCTGCAACCATGTGGTCTGCAGCCAACAAGGTGCTGTCTGAGCTGGGCAGTGTATGCAGAGGGGTTGCAAACTCTGGGGGAGCAGCAAACCTGGGCATGGCACCAGAAAAGGGAGAACACTGGCCATTGAGAGAAGCATGGGAAATGACCCGACGGGGAAGATGACCATGGCAGTGGACCAGTGAGAGTTCAGCGGCTGAAAGACCCAGATAGGCCATGGGCTGTGGGGCTTGCGGTCAAAGGACTCACTTGGGCTGTAGGCTGCTTGCGACTTGCAGCCAGAGAACCACACAGGATGTGGGCTTTTGGAGACAGGCTCATAGCCACCAGGTATTGGAACAGGCATTCATGATGGTGCTAATTGCAAGAAGGGCTCCCAAATGGCCTTGGGCACCGATTGTACCATAGGTTTGGATCTTGAGCTCATGTTACCAATGGTTTGAACAGGGGTCTGTTCGGCTGCAGAGACTGTGGGAGTGCTGGATGCGAATCCACAGACACTCAGTGACTATGAAGGGACCCTCTTTTGCTCCTCTTTCTCTCTTGCTCAAAGGAGTGCAGGACAATGCTCATGTCACAAGACAGACAAAAGTTGAAGTAGATCATGTAAATTACATTTTGTATTATTGAATAGTGCAATTTTTCAATCCTCCAGAACTATGCCAAAATCGATCGATTCCTGAAAGATCATTATTAATGCACCCACAATCTCTACAACTACTTCTTTCAGAATCTGAGGGTGCAATCCATCTGGTTCGGGAGACTTATCTACCCTTAGACGAACCATTCTCAATGTACCCACCTCCCACTCCCCCGGAGTACACAGCACATTTAAGTGGATCCATGGACTGAGATCCTTAATAAAGATCTTATTTTTGGCATGCACAGTAACATCTTTTCCACTTGTCCTCCATTGACACCCAGGCCTATCTCATCACCACCCCTCCAGATTGTTCCATGAACCCACCATCCAGACCTAGAAATTTTCTACACAGATTGTGGGGAGAGAAATACTGGAGGTGCAGTTGTGGGGTGTGGTGATATGTATATAACTGTTCTGTGTATAAGTGACTGGCCCACCCACTGATGACTTGATCCCCTGTAACCCCTCCCCCTGTGACCTGACCATAAAGGTCAACCTCCCTACCCCCTTCCATTCCTTCGAGCACATGGAGTTGGGCCAGCTGAAATCTAATGTGTATTAAAACCTTTCGTTCCTCACTCAGCCTTTGGAGTGACTGATTATGCGTGATTATACATGTCACGGGGGGGGGGGGGGGGATGGGGGGGGATCATGAGCAAACAACAGGAAGCTGTAAGGCCTGAGTGAAAGGATCCAAAACTGACTGTTCATTTCTCTCCACGGATGAGTTTTAGTGTCCTTTGCAATTTGTTATTGTTATGCCAGAACAAAAGGTGGAGACAGTTCACCCTTACTAAGCCCCTCATAATCTTGTATACCTCCATGAAGTCACATCTCATCCTTCGACACACCAAAGACAAAAGCTCTGGCTCTGTCAACCTTGCTTAATCAGATGATCTGCAACATCACAAGATCCCCAACACCAACCCCTGCAGATTACCACTAGCAACAGGCAACCAACCGAATAGTATCCCCTTATTGCCACTCTCTGTTTCCTGCCTATTAACCAATGCTCTACCCATGCTAGTATCCTTCCTGTAATTCTCTGAGCTCTCATCTTGTTAAGCAGCCTCATATGTGGCACCTTGTCGAAAGCCTTTTGAAAGTCCAAGTGCACAACATCCACTGCTTCTCCCACGCCCATCTGTTTATTTCCTCAAAATATTGTTGTAGGTTTGTCAGGGGTGATCTTCCTTTAAGGAAACCATGCTGATTTGGACTTGTATTGTGATACTCCTCTTGTCAGTCTGTAACCTCATCTTTGACAATTGATTCCAACATCTTCCCAACCACTGACATCAGACTAATAGGTCTATAGTTTTCTCTCTTCTGCCTCCTTCCCTTCTTAAACAATGGAGTGACATTCGCGATACTTCAGTCATCTGGAACCACGCCAGAATCCATTGATTCCTGAAAGATCACAACCATTACCAATGCAGCAGCCTCCTTCGGAATCCAAGGGTGCATTTCATCCCATCTGGGAGACTTATCTACTCTTAGATTGTGGTGCACTGTTAGCTAGAATCAGACACACACAACGATAAAGACTGTACAACAGGATTTAATCCACAAAGACCTCCACAGAGCCAGGTTGGCTGTGGCTGCAGCAACTCTGTGTGAGGTCTCGGGAGGCTGGCGCAGGCTTATATCCCGGAGGGTGATTGACACCTGACCGGGTGGGGCTTGATCCATTCAGGCCGACTGATTGACAGCCAACCAGGTGTTGTCCTGTCCCCTTACACTCCTTCAGGTACAGAGGTTTCCCCCTGCAGTAGGCCGGTGGTGTACCACCACATAGATTCCCACGTATTTTCTTGCTTGTGATCTGAACAGCACTCACTTCACTTCCCAGAGACCTTTGAGAGTTCAGTAAGCTAATTATGTCTTCTACCAGGAAGACTGATCCAAAATATTCATTTGCCCTCTGCCATCTCACTGGCTCCCATTACAATCTCTCCAGCATCATTTTCGAATGGTTCTACATCGACACATCTCTCTCTTTTGCTCTTTATATACAGTTCATAAAAATGATTTTAGTATTCTCTTTGCTAACTTCCTTTCATAGTTCAGCTTTTCCTTCCTAATCACATTCTTAGTTGCCGTCTCTAAGTTTTTCAAAGTTTCCCTGTCTTTCCACTCATTTTTGCTTCTTTGTCTGCCCTCTCTTTTGCATTTAGTTTGGCTTTAACTTCCCCCATCAGCCACAGTTGTCTCATTTTTCCATTCACAACTTTCTGTCCTTTTGTTAACTATCTGTCCTGCACTTTCCTCATTTTTTTGCCCACATTCCAGCCATCCCTGATCTGCTGCTTTCCCTATCGACTTTGGCCAGTTCCTCTCTCATGTGACTGTAATACCGATTCATCAGACTCTAGCCTCTCCCTTTCAAAATTTCACAGCGAACTCAATCATATGGTGATCACTGCCTCCAAAGGGTCCCTTTACCTTAAGCTCTCTAATCACCTCTGTTTCATTTGATAGCACCCAATCTAGAACACCTGATCCCCTGCTGGGCTCATCAACAAGGTGCTCCAAAAAGCCATCCCGTGGGCATTCCACAAACTCTCTCCCTGGGATCTTGTACTGACCTGACTTTCCCAATCTACTTTCATGTTAAAATCCTCCAGGATTATTGTAATGCTCTCCTTCTGACATTTTAAAGAAAATTTCCTGCTGTATTTTGTAGTCTACATCCTGGCTGCTGTTTGGAGACCTGCCACAGGGTCCATTTACCTTTACCATTCCTTAACTCAACCCTCTTCTGATCCTATGTCACTTCTTTCCAATGATTTGACATTGCTGTTTACCAGCAGATCCACACCACCCCCTCTGCCTTCCTGCCTTATCCTTCTAATACACTGTGTATCCTTGGACGTTCAGCTCCCAATAAAGCCTGTCCTTTAGCCACGACTGTCTACAACATTGTACCCTCCAATCTGTAACCATATTTCAAGATCATCCAACTTTTTTCTAATGCTCTCTGCATTTAATTATAATACCTTTAGACCAGGTTTTGAATGCACTGTCATCCCTCCAGTTATAATTTTATTTTATAACCTGTTTATCATTCTATCCTTGGTTTATTTCTGTTTAGCTCTGACTCCCATCCTGGAAAAATATTCTCCGCACCCTCTCCAAAGCAAATCCCTCTAACCTCCATTTACTGGTTAATGGTAGAAGAAATTATAGGGGAGGGGAGGTTTTGATGAGCATTATATATGTGAGAATCCAGGGAGACAAGAGGGGAGATGGGGCTGATGGGATGACTCCATTAGCATCCAGCATGGACCTGAAGGGGTAATTGGTTCCCGCATCGAGAACTACCATGCCCGAGCCTGAAACCTCTTCAAATGTTTCTCAACGCAGTGAGTTCTCCAGCTATTTATTTTTTTTCAGACCACTTTGCTATTCTGGTCTGTAATGTGGGATCACTGCAGCTGAGATATGAAGTGCTTGTTGGGCCAGATTGTCTTCCACTCAGGAGAGAGATACATTCCTCTTTTGTGGACAAGGGAATAATAAGGGTTCCACAGGACCCATATGTCACCAGATGACATCTGGGCCCCAGGAAAATGGTCCCTTCCCATTGTTTCTGCACGTGCTTAGTGTACAGATGAGAAACACACAGAAGGCAGGGACATTTATTTCCAAATTTCAGATTGATGCGAATAATTTCAGTCAGCAAAGAGCCCGTTGGTCTCTCCAGTCTGTTCCACAAGACTGCGATGTCAATTGCATCACAGGGATTGATTTTCTACCAAAGCCAGGCCACGCTATCCCCCAGGAGAGGCAAAAATCCAATTTGGGAAAAAAAAGTCTGGGAAATTCCTCTCCAAACTCCAAAAGTGATAAAAACTGATCCAGGAGATTGCACTGACCTTGAGAAAGTAACTTACTGCAAGCCGTTCACATGTCTGCTTTGCTGATTTCATGCAAATCAAACATCTTGGAGTTGAATCTAAAATAATCACCAGAATGTTTGTTAATGGCTTAAGTCCAGTCTGCTGCCTGTCCTGTGTTGGGCACAAAAAAATTGTGAGAGTATTAAGAGTATTTCTTCAATACCCCTCAATCCTGGGAGCTGAAGAATCATTTGAATGAAATACTAGCTATTAATGTTGTCAACAAAGGGAGTGAATGGACTGGGGAGGGACAGGGGTGGGAGGTGGGATGGTAGAATTAATTATTAGAATGCATCAATAGGTAGCCCACACGAGGCTTGGGCCTGGCAGCCCATCCAGGTTCGGGCCCAGCGGCCCACCCAGGCTTGCGCCCAGCAGCCCACCCATGCTTGGGCCCAGTAGCGCAGCAAAGCTCCTGCCTGGTGGCCCACAGGGCTCTGGCCCGACGGCCCTCTGTCTTTGGCCCAGCAGCTCTCTTTCTTCAGTCCGGTGGCCCTCTGTCTTTGGTCTGATGGCTCCATGTCTCTGATGTGGCAGTCCTCTGTTTTTGGCCTAGCGGCCATTCAATTCTCTGCACCAGAGGCCAACCAAGTCTCCAGCCCAGCAGCCCACCAAAGTCTACAGCCCAACGGCCCTCCAAAGGCTCTTGCCTGGGAGTTGGAAATGCTGGATGGATGTGGAGAAGCATATTTTCAAAGGAACAATATCACCCATGGGAACAAGTCAGGGCCTCCAACCAGTGGGAAAGCACTTTGAAATTCGCAGAGGCGACAGTGCCCAGGGAGGTGAGGTTTTTATTCTTGATGGATGCCAGGTAGGTATAGAACCGAGGGTTGAACATGTGGATCCAGTGGAGGATGAAGTGTAGGAGAGGTCTGTGGCAGGTTGTGGCAAGTATGGTGCAGAGCTGTGGTAGCAAGTGAGTGAGGGTCTGCTTGTACAAGTGTGCACCAAATTCTTTCTTCCTGCAAAATGACCAACTTCTTGAAAAGAAAAAAATTACAGTGAACATTAGTTCACAGAATATGTAATAAATAGTCACAGTAATCCTAGTGCAAAAAAAAATAACTTGCAATAGTGTGGACAGTCCATGATTAGTTTACTAGTGGGATGTTCAAGGCTCTGATAACTCTGAGATAAAAACTGTTCTTGAACCTAGAAGTGCCAGACTTCAGACTTCTGTACCTTCTGAGAGAAGAGGTTGTGACCAGGGTGATGGACGACCTTTATGATGTTGACTGCCATCTTGAGGCATTCTGGGTGTCAACATCTCTGAGAATCTGTCCTGGAGCCTTCATGTTGATGCAATCACAAAGAAGGCTCATCAGCGGCAACACATGGTGAGGTGTCTGAGGCGGTTCAGTGTGTCACCGAAGACTCTCGTAAACTTCTACAGGTGTACCGTGGAGAGCATTCTGGCTGGTTGCATCACTGCCCGGTATGGAGGCACCAACTCTCAGGACAAGAGGAAGGTTGTCAACTTGGCCTGCGACATCACCGGCACCAGACCACTCCATCAAGGACATCTACATGAGGCGGTGGCTTAAAAAAGCAGCCTCTATCCTCAATGCCCTCTTCACTCTGCTACTATCAGAGAAAAGGTACAGGAGCTTAAAGACGAGCACTCAGCGGCACAAGGACAGCTTCTTCGCCACTGCCATCTGATTAGATACTTGAATAATCATGAACCAAAGACACTGCCTTAATGTTGTAAGATGGTTATAATATGAATGTTTGCCCTATGACACTGATGTGTCATGACTTGTTCATGACAATAAATTCAGATTCAGATTCAGATGTCTTCAATAGATGGGAGGTCGGGGTCCGTGGTGGACTTTTTATTCTATCCTGATAATTGCAAATGTTTTTGTGTTCTCATCCTCCTCGGTCTTTCTGCACTGTTACGCCCTCAACACCCTTCCAACAACTTAGCTAATGAACTATACACAGGTTTTCAAATCTGGAATAACTAAAATATCAATTTTTTCCATAACTTTGTTACTTTTCACAAATGAGCTACAATGTTCACTGTGCATCTTTATAACTTTGTTCTAAATCCCTTTCATTTGGATTAAGTACCTTGCCAGGTTTCATCCCATGTTCCAAAGATGTCTGGGGTGAGAGGGTTAATCGGTGACATGGGTGTATTTGGGTGGCACGGTGGCAGAAGAACCAGTTACTGTGCTCTGAATTGAATTGAAAATCTTATCTTCCCGAGCCACAAAGGAGGCCATTCAGCCCAGTAGGTCTATGCACCTCCCAGCAGATTAAACTCATCGTTTCCAGTCTCATTATTTTCCTGGAACTCTTTCTCTCTCACGAGCCCATCATCTCTCTTTTAATTCTTTAAAAAAAAACAATTGACCTGCACATGGTGTGTCTCTCAGTGACCAATTAGCCATCTTTGGGATGTGGGATGAAGCCCAGAGGAAATGAATGAATTCACAGGGAGTACATGCAAACTCCCCACAGACAGCAGCATGCAGGACTGAATTGAGTCGCTGGAGCTTTGAGATAAAATAACTGAACTCATAGATTTATTGTGTGCATTCAGACCCTAAGTGTGTTTTATGTAAATATTTGTGGCACAGCTTGGAGTTTTTTTCCTGCTTTTGTTGGTGTTTGATAAATTTATTCAATATCACGTATTAAAAAAAGTGGACAAGAGTTTGCATCTTAGAACTGAATTGAATTGTTTGCTGTCAAGTGAGATAAAGCAAAAAAGCTTGGTGGTGTGTGATATCCAGGCAACTCAGCTTCTTTATATTGCGACAGGTTGGTCAAAAATAAAGATGTAGTGTTAAAATAATGATAATGTTTATTATCGTACGCAGTGTAAAATGTGTATGACAATAAACTCACTATCATTAAACAAGGCTTTCTTACTTGCTGCAACTGAACAGGTACTTGCAGGAAAAACAATGACAATAGGTTCATGTTCAAGGTCATCGTCATTGAAAAAATATGATACTGTAGTGGCCCGCGGCCAACACAGCCGTCGAACAGTTAAATTCAAAGGAGATAATATACACAAAAGATAAATATTAAATACTGTATTCACAATTACCATTGTGCAAGAGAAAATGTAATGCCGCGATAGTGCAGACAGCCCTTTTTGTGGTGTCCGAGTAGTTTCTGATTATCAATAGTCTGTTAGTGTTGGAGAGGAGAGTGATTATAGTGAATGTAAGGAGGGCATCTGTGAAGAGCAGGTAGCAAAATGTCGCCGCACTCCTGAGAGATTTTCAACTCTCATCTCTTTGTAACTCCATCATGCAGCAGAATCCAAAGAATAGGTTGAGGACTTTCCAAAAGTAAAACACTGTCAGCGTTTTGTTATCAGACTGGTCGTTTGTCACTGACCACAGAAGAAACAACATGGCCATATTTACCAACCTATCAGCCTCTCTTTTCATTACTTTTTCTTCACAAGATCATTTTCTTTCACTTGATCAGTCTCACTTTTATTTATTTTTGCCCCTCTTCCTGCCAGCCTACAAATAAAATTGACCAGTTGTCTTACACACACACACACACACACACACACACACACACACACACACACACACACACACACACACACACACACACACACACAGTGCATAGGATTCAGAGGGGACAGTATAAATTATGGAGACATGAGAGACTGGAGAAGCTGGTATCTGGAGCAAAGAACAATCTGCTGGTGGAACTCAGCAGGTCAAGCAGTATCTGTGGGAGAAAAGGAATGGCCAATGTTTCGGGCCAGAATCTGAGAGTGCAAAGAGGAGGTAGCCAATATAATGAGGACGGGGTGGTGTGGCAGGCTGCACCAAAGGAAAAAACAGGCACAATACTGTTTGGGGAAACTCAGCTTTATTCCACTCACATAAATGTCTAGTTGGCTGCTCGCTGTGCTCACAGTGTGATCCAGGGGAGAAGGAGAGAGCACACGGTCGGGACCTTGACTTTATACCATAGACGCTCTGGGCCCACCTGGTGGTCGGATGTCATTAGGCCGGGTGTCGTGTCTCTAGGCCACCTGTTGGCCGAGTGATGTACTGCAGCATATCATCACAGGTGGGCAGGGTTTGACAGGGGAGTGGTGTGGATTTCTCCTCTTTTTCTCTATATGGCACCTGCCAATCCAATGCCTCTGTCTCTCTCAACTCCGCCACTCACCATCTGTCCATCATACTTTACCCCTTGAGGGTTTAAAAATATTATTTAGGTTTAAATTAATTTAGAGATACAGTACGGCAACAGGCCCTTCCAAGACATGAGTCTACACTGCCCAAGTAGAACCATGAAGCCAATTTACCTACAAATATCATACTTTTTTTGGAGGGCAAAGCAAACTCATGCTGATATGGGGAGATCATACAAATTCCTTAGAGACAACGAAGATGCATTGTGTGATTTTTTTCAGGCACAATAACAGGCCATTTCGGCCCAATTTACACCCCATTAATCTACACCCCCAATACATTTTCAATGGTGAGAGGAATCCGCAGCCCACGCAGATATGAGGTGAACATACAAACTCTGGAGTCGAATCCCGGTCTGCATCGCTGGCGCTGTTCGTGCTGCTCCAATCAGTTTAAATCTAACCTTACTATTTATTAGTAGGAAAATAATAAAATAGTCATTTTTTTCATGTAGGTCTTTTTTGTGATGAGTTAACTTTTAATTTTTTTTTAACAGAACACAAGAAAATAGAAGCAAGAGTAGGCGATTTGACCCTCAAATTTTCTCCCACATTCAATATGTCCCTAGCCAATCTACCCCAGGCTTCTGCTTCTCCCTGCACCAGTTCTCCAAAAAGCCCTCAGTCCTCTGATCCATTAAATATTTATCTACCTACACTTCCAATACCCCTAATGATCTGGGGCAGCGAACTTCAGAGATCCATCGCTCTTTGTGAGATCCCTTGTCTTGTAACTTTGTCTATTCATTCGAGACTCTCCCACTGGTGGACAATATCTCCACCTCGATCCTGCCAAGCCCCCCTCTCAGGATGTTATGTATGTCAGTAAGGTCATCCATCATTCATCAGAACTCCAAACAATACAGACGCAATTGTGTAGCTCCTTTATTAGATATAAGCCTTTCCAAGTGTTCAATGGGAAATATTCAGTTATTTATTTGACAGCAACGTGTCATTGGAATCAAAGGGAAATGAATTTGTGCTGTACTCTGCTCCTGCAAAAAGATGCTCGAAGGCTCCTTATAATTGTGGAGTGGTTGAGGAAACTGTTTGCTTTTTCTGGGTTATAGCTGGAACAGGAACAGCCCCAGGTGCAGCCATGGAGAGTCACCGATACAACTGAAAAACAGCTAATTTGAAAGACTGGGGAGGAGGTTCTCCATCACTGGTATTTGCCACAAATTATAGCTCGTGGCTTTCAGTTCTCATATTACTGGTGCTTTCTCCAGCTATTTACTGACCATGTGACGTGCACGCACTATCATTACATTCGTCAGAAATAGCCCCAATCTAATGCACCCAAGCTGAGATTCCTATCAAGTAGAAATCCTGGGAGAACATTAATCTCTATTGTAAATGGAAAATGCAGCAGTAGAGGCAGTCAATTAACCTTCAACAGGTTGATAGATGAAGCTGGGGAGCGAGCACTCATTTGTGTTCTAATGAGGTGGAGGGATTGAGAGAAGAGTAACTGCTGAGCCGATACCTGACCTGCACTGCTGTTGTGAGCATGGAGGTGGCCTCGTTACTCCAAGGGGTCTTCATATTCACCCAAGGATCCCCCTTTAGAAGGGAGGTGTGGAGAATTTCTTCTGCCAGCGGGTGGTGAATCTGCGGATGGCAGTAGCAGCTGAGCCACTGGCTATATTTAAAGCAGCGGTTGATCGGTTCTTGAGGGAACAGGGTGTCAATGGTTATGGGGAAAAGGCAGGAGAATGGAGCTGAAAGGGAAAAAAGACCCATCAGCTATGATTTGAATAATGGAGAGACTCGATGGGCTGAACGAACGGATTAATTCTGTTCTTATGGAGACACAGAGTGGGTTGGAACTTGGCAGTCCTCAGTGAAGCTCATAGCTCCAGGGACCCAGTATTACTTCTCAACTCAGGTACCATCAGTGCAGTTTGTTCCTTCTGACCATGTGGATTTCCGTTATGGTCTCCAATCTCCTCCTACTTCTGAAAGAGGACAAGACATTGTTGGACTTATTGTAGATTCAAGGCAAAAAAGGTTGAAGAGGGAATTGAGAGGCACATTAGAAATAGAGAATATGTTCAGGGATACAGCGAAACAAACCGGGATTATTTCCCACAGCCTTCCATAACCTGACAGTCAGGGCAGCAATGACGGTTGCTGAGAGCCTGCCTTCCTGGAGGCATGGGGGCCTCAACAGCCCCAGATTATGGACACCCTGGACTCTTATCCAACCCCACCACATCATTCCCTGTGCTCCCTCAGACACACAAGCAGGCATTTGTCCTTGAGATATCAGTTTGTCAGAGGTTAATCAAATACTGGGCAGTCGGGTTTTTTAAATAATATTTTATTCATCATTTTAATATTTTTAACAATCATACCAAATACAAAACATCAAGAGAACCTCTCTCTCCACCTCTTCCCTTTATGTAAGTCCTATTAAACAGGAAAAGAATGAAGAAAAGGGCATCCCATTGTCAGTGCATACACTAAAACATGTGGAGACCCGATAATCCCACAGTGTTGCAATCTTTACAGAGGTCTACTGGCTAGACAGTAGCAATCATAACCCTATGTTGGCATCAGTGAGGTACCTATATTCTCTAAATAAGGCTGCCAGATATTTAGGAAGGTGTTATATGCCTCCCTGAGATTGTTTGTGACCTTTTCAAGTAGGATGCAACTATTCATCTCCGAAGACCACCTCTCCACAAGTAGATGGGAGTTAGATTTCCATGTTACTGCTATACATTTCCTGGCCACACACAAGGCAATTTATGTGAATTTAATTTGAGAATTAGTTAGTGATCTACCAGCTGTGGTAAAGTTGACAAAGCTCTGGGTCTACTGGGAAGGTGAATCCTGTGATCTTGGTTAGGGTGTCACAGAGATCATACCAGAAGGACCGCACCTTCATGCAAAGCCCGGATAGAATGTGAAAAGGAACCACCTCTACACAATACCTAAAACACATCTCTGATAATTCAGGTTTATATTGGTGAAATTTCTGTGGGGTGAGGTATAGTTGATGGAGAAAATGATAATGGACCAATTAGGCAAGCAAGTTGATCTAGAAGTTATTGGAGTGGGTCTAACAGAGGGGATGCTCCCTGTGTCTTAGGGAACTGGAAGGATGATAGATGAAGGGCCCACAGACAATAAGGGAAGAGAGCAGGCAGCTTAGAGTGAAGTGTTTAGATTAGTCTACACTCATCTGTATCCAGAGATGGATGGTATCAATTTTCTCCAGCAGGAAAGCAAAAGTGTGAATCAATCAGCACAATGCCTTCACAGGAAAGAACCTTGTATTACACGGGGAAAGCACGGGATATAAATGAATCCACAGATCAATGTGCAATGCACAGAAGCATTGGAGATACTTAGCAGCCAGGTCACACAGCATTCATTGGAAGCAAAGGGTGACCAACATTTTGGGCCTGGGGCCTTTATCTAGAATAAGCAAAAACAGGCATGAAGGGAAGGGGGGAGGAGAGGAGGGAGGCAGGGTCAGGGGGAGGGGTACAGGCTAACAGGTGAAAGAGGCTGTTGTTATTTTTGTTTTAACAACTTTATGTTTTCCGACCTGCTTGAACCCACAACGCACTTGACTTCCGTCGTGGTCTACTTTTGTTCCCCACGTATATCGCATGCATTGCCTTCTAGGAAATGTAGTTCTTTATTTTACACGCATAATAGCCCATCTTTCCCCTTTTTTAAAAAAAGAAAAAAAACATAAACACAATCCTATCTCTACATAAGAAGGGTATCTATATTCCATGGCCAGTCGGTTTCCACTCAGTAGCTTTCAATCAGTCTCTGAGGTGGTTTAACAGTCCTTTTTGCCCTGGAGTATGTTTCCACTGGAGTACTGCTTGCATTTGCTGCATTAGTATTTGTGTTTTTCTGTGAACTCTGAACAACATGTTCCTTTTCTACATGTGCTGGCCCTTTTTGTGTACTGACAGATGATGGGTAACGACCATGGGTTGGTGCTTATGGTCAATGATGCACGCAGTTCCTTCTCAGAGGTGTCTCTCCCTCTGTCTGGATCTAGTAGGATTGTGGATCTATTTCCTCTTGTACATATCCTTGCATGGTCCATGTGCTTGAATTGTGATCTTGGATTTGCACTTAAACTCCAGGCTTCAGGACTGGTCGGCTTTTCGCAGTCTTATCACGATACTTTCTCTTCCACTTCAGCCTGTTTGACCTTGTGTTGCTCCTTTAGGTGTCCACAGATTTTCATGCATTGAAAGGTTGGACCCATCAGCATTTGAGCAGGAGAAAGGCCATTCTGTAATGGTGCACTTCTGTGAATCATTAGGCTTCTGTGGAAATCCTCTCGTCCATCATGCACTTTCTTCATGAGGCTCTTCACCATCTTGACAGAACCATCTGCTAGGACATTAGAATTTGGCCAATGTTGGCTTGAAGTTATATGTTGGAACCTCCAAGTATTGGCAAAGGACTCAAATTCACTGCTTGAAAATTGTGGCCTCTTGTCTGATACAACTTCACAAGGAACTCCATGCCTCGCAAGCACATTTTTCATGAAAATGATAATTGCTTTGCTGGATGTTGACCACAGGGTTGCTACCTCTGGGTAATTGGAAAAATAGTCTGTTACCACTATATGACTCTTCACATGACAAACAAATCAACTCCAATTTTGAAGTATGGGCTGTCTGGTACAGGGTGTGGTACAAGAGGTTCTGCTTGCTGCTTTGGTCTATAAGGAAGGCATATTTCACATGAAGCAGTGGTCTGGCTTATGTCTTGGTTCATTCTTGGCCAGTATACCACCTCTTGAGTTCTACATTTGCATTTTTCCTCACCAAGATGTCCTTTGTGTATCTTCTGGAGCATTTCCTTGTTCAGCGACACTGGAATCACAAACCTGTTCCTTTTGAAGACCATATCTCTCACAACTGTATGCCCAATAATCCCGAATATGGACGGTCATTCTTAGCTGCTGGTTATTGTATCTTTGAGCTCTTTCATTGTTGCATCTGTCTCTGCTGCTTTCCTGATCTGTTCTGTCCTATCCTGGGATACTGGAAGAGAGGTGATAATCATGTCAACACATTAACCTCTTGGTCACTCTTTTTTTTCTTGACAACTGCATGAGACGGTGCATCAGCTACAAATGTATTTTCCTGGCATGTAGATTATTTTCACGTCGTATTTCTGCAGCCACATCAACATGCGCTGTTCTCTCATGGGACAGTCAATCAGTGGTTTGGACATAATTGAGACCAATGGTTCATGGTCTGTCTCCTCTTCAAGAGCTTTTCCATAAATGTATTGATGGAACCTTTCACATGCAAAAGTTCTGGTGAGAAGCACTTTCTCTATCTGTGCATAGTTGGCTTTTGCACTTCTTAAAGGCCTTGATACATAGGCCATAAGTTGCCACGTGTCCTTGTGCTGCTGCAATAGCGTGTTGTATCAGACAAGAGGCCACAATTTTCAATAGCATGCTCCAAGGGCATGTTGGTATGCGTCAGCCGAGATCCTAGTGAATGAAAGGGATCTCACTGAAACCTACTGAGTACTGAAAGGACTGGATAGAGTGGGGGTGGAGAGGATGTTTCCAATGGTGGTGGAGTCTGGGATCAGAGGGCACTGCCTCGGAATTTCTATACCCAGAGGGTGGTGAATTCATTCGCGGACCGTCGTGGAGGCTAAGTCATTGGGCATATTTAATTGGGGCTCTTGACATGTGTCAGGCACCTGTTTGACTTAAAGTAAGTCTTGCATATGTCAAATATATTCCATTGAATACTTACTGGCGAAAAGATGACTCTGACATCATCTGTTCTCCAGCTTTGATCTATGGAGGTAGGATGTGCTGCCCAGATCAGTCAATTATTGCTTATTCAGGTAGTGTGACGGTCTGAAGATTTATGTTTGTATTGTGTGACAGCAGTTAATTCATAGCTTGGACCCAAGCCCCATAGCTCTGGTGGGGACTGAATAACATCCTTCAGCCCAAGCCCATAACAAATGATACCAGTGTGATTAAACTAGCAAACACTGTGAACATGACAAGCGGAGAGAACAGATGGCCTTTTCCTTTATGGTCTTTACTTGCCCCTGGGGCTTGACGGGGTTGTTACATTTGCAAAATATTTTGGTTGCTTTCTCCACAAATAATGCACAATGATGGAAGTATAATATTAGAATGGTGTTGGATTTTAAAACTCCACGTGTTGCTGGAATGATACAGTCAGGATGGTAAAGATGCATTGGTAATTTAGAAATCAGCGAGGATGGAGAGTTTTCCTTTCCCTTGGGGTGGGTTCCAATCTTGAATATCTGGTGCAAGTGCATTCACCAGGAGCATTGCTTAAGTACGGCTCAAAGAATTACTGTGGACCCTTTCCATCCAGCACACAGTACCTTTGACCCATTACTGTCAAGAAATAACATTACAATATTTGAACAAATATGGGAGCCATACATGAAACATAATAGAGAAAACCTACCGTGGACATCTACCACCTAAAATGACAGAAGGAGAAGAGAATGAAAAGAACTGACTCAGTGGAATTTCTTGTTTATTTTTATTGAGTGACAACATTGTTTGACCGGTTTAATGTATCTTATTTTCTGAACTTTAAATAAATGGGAGGGGAGGTAGGGAGGGAGGGAGGGGAGGAGGGAAGGGGGGGGGGAGAAAACGACACTGTATATATTTAAGAAGGAAAATGTATGTATCTTGATCTATATGGATTATAGTGTGAAAAATAAAAAATTTTAAAAAAAAAGGAGGTAGGGGAGTGTAAAAATTGGTACTGCCAGGCTGGGAAATGGCTTCTTCCTGCAGGCTGTGAGATTGTTGAACACTACCCTGCAACCAAGTAAATTATTCCAAAATATTTACAGATATTTATTTTGTATTATATTTTTATGCCTGTATGTGATTATTATGCACTGTACATTGTGTGCGCACATGTGTTCACTGTGGTCCAGAAAAATACTGCTTCATCTGGTTATATATGTGAAGTCAGGTTATAATAAACTTGAACTTGAGACCAGTTAAGCTGCAAAATGGAGATTTTGGAAGGATGTATGCATCCTGTGAGTCGAGACAACCATGGTTAGGGGATTAATCCAGAAAACACGACTACTGTGGCATTAACTCATTGCCAATTCAGTATTCTGATGCCGGAGCTCACTGGCTTTCCTTCAAATGGAGCACAGGACTCATTTGCTATCCTCTAGAGGGGAGTTAAAAGGCACTGTTTCAAGGTACAATTAAAACCATGGCATTTTTGCATCAGCCTCTCCAAAATCCTAACTTCAGCAGAGTTGAATTGGAAATACGCTCTGCTTATTCAGAGCGAGAATATTGGGCTAAGGATGATATTCAAAACCCAGCACTGAGGGAATGTCAGTACTGCTTGTAGACAAGAGTGTCAAACAGCATGGAAACTGATCCTTTGGCCCATTCAGTCCATGTTGATGGTTAGGAACACCTTGACAGTAAACTCTGGCTGCTGCGTGACCATAGAGCCATCAAACTCTGCAACACAGAAACAGACTATTTGGCCCATCTAGTCTGTGCAGAACTAATATTCTGCCTAGTTCCATTGACCTGCTGACTTGCTGAGATTCTCCAGCACGTCATATATTACAATTATCTCATTTATCTGTTCTCCCCACATTTCCAGCAATTCCCCAGCAAAGTTTATCACAATTTGCACACTAGTAGATATTGATAATGGTGAATTAAACTGCACATCTCACGAGGGAGGAAACTGAGCCCTCATTGGAAACATTGCTCCAAGCATCAGATCACTTGGGAGCGCTGGAAACCACCTGGCTTGTTCACATCAATGACACGCACGGTTTGAGTGTATGTAACACATTGGTCAACATTTGCTGGACAGATGAGCCAAGTGATATTTCAGATGAAAGTTTAATCTGAACACAAAACAGATGAAAAATCTATCTCAAAACACTTTTACACAGCTGCTGAGAAGCAGAAGCAAATTTTCTGCTCCGCTGGCAATGTAAAACTGTCCTGACAAAATTTGTTTGCTAAATTCCATCCTGTAATTTTTCCACCAAGACCCCGACAGATTTTTACGGAGTGGCTGCTGTGTAAAATGACCGCAGGCACTCCATGAGAAACTGTGTTAATGAATGTGACACTCCCCCTCCGACCAACTCCCCAACACAGGAAGGCAGTGGAAAAGTGCTTAGGAAAAGCGTTGTGTAAATGACCGCTCCGGAGGTAAGTAGATAAATTTTGTTTTTTACAGAATTTATCTTTTTTTCTGTGCTAAAAAAATCATTTTGTTTCAGAAACCAACAGAAAGATTGAGCTGCACACGTTTTCATTCCAGATTTCCTGCAATTCGTTTCTTTTTTAAGCTTGGTTCATTGTATCTGGGATACAAAGAGAGAAGGAATGCGTTCTGGAGAACACGCAAATGCAAAATGTTTGGATTCATGGCACACACAATAGATTTGTTATAAAGCTGAGGCAAGGAGTCAAGTACCAGATAACACTTGGTATTAATTACAGAATAGAGGATTGAGATATCATCAGTAATAAACTACAAAAATCGCAAGCTTAGCACTAGCCGACTTATAATAAGAGTTCAAAAAAAACTGGAACCAATGATAAATGCACAAGTAACTTTGGCCGGACCACATTTGAGGTAGAGTAGTATGTATAGTTCTGAACTCCCACCCATTTTAAGAATATATAAAGTCTGGAGCTGGTACATGAGTAGGCTGGGAATTTATGCTCTGCACAGAATCTAAGAGTGTGTAATTTCACTTACTAGTTATGTCACAGCCTGGTTTAGGAATTTGAGCATCAGGAATGTAGAAGGCCATCAAAGGTGAAAAACACAGCCAGGCCCATCATGGGGTCCAGTCTCCCATCCATGTTAGATATTTATCTGAGGGGCTGCCTCAAGTAGACAACCAGCGTCATAAAGGATCCCACCCCCATCACCCTGGTCACAACTTCTTCTCACTGCTACCTTCGGGCAGAAGAAGTCTGAAGTCCAGCATCTCTAGGTTCAAGATCAGTTGCTTTCGAACAGCCAGTAGGCTCTCAAACCTCCCCCTTGTTACACAAATCAGGGACTGCAGCCAACACCACAAAAGGACCGTCTTGTAGCAGGTCGCTAACCGGGATGAGACCCAGTACACAAGATGGCTGACGAACGTGGTGACCGTGCAGACCCTGTGGGGGCCAACGACTTTCATCCCAGGTGACCGCCTGCACAGCGGGAAACAATGAGCAATGGCAGGAACGCCGACCAATCCGAGGCCACTGCTGCTGTGACGTCACTCCTGTCGTCAGCAGCAAGGAGAGAATATAAGCAGAGCTGCCAATGCAATGAATCAGTCTTTGACTTCTTGGGTGTGATGTCATTCTTTCCACACTTCGCGCATGCTACATTGGTGACCCCAGTAGGTCCAACTGTCAGTTGGACCCGAAGATGATGGACCAAGCGGGTCTTCACGCGATTTTGTTGAAGCTGCCAACTTTCTGGGTGTCACAGCCACAAGTATGGTTTGAACAGGCTGAGGCCCAGTTCCACCTCCAACAGATCACTACTGATGCCACACGTTACTACTACATGGTGAGCTCGCTTGACCAGGACACGGCAGCAAGGGTTGTTGACTTCCTGCAGCAGCCTCCGGAGGAAGGTAAATACGATGCCTTCAAAGAGCTATTAACCCGCACCTTTGGTCTCTCACGGTGCGAGCGCACTACCCAATTGCTGCAAATGGATGGATTGGGGGACAAGGCCCCAGCGCCCTCATAAGCGAAATGCTTGCCCTTGCTGAGGGACACAGGCCTTGTCTACTCTTTGAGCAGATATTCCTGGAGCAGCTACCCAAGGATATCCAACTCTTGCTCGCTGATGAGGACTTCAGTGACCCCAGGAAAGTCGAAGCCTGGGCGGATGTGCTCTTGACAGCGAAGAAAGAAAATGCCGCCTTCGTGGAGCAGTTCGCTAGTCCCCGCACACGGCCGGCAACAAGGCCACAGCAAAAGGAGAGGCAAGTGGACTCCCTGATCCAACAGTACTGTTACTATCACCAACGGTGGGGTGCGGGGGGCCTGTCAATGCTGCTCACTCTGTGCGTTTCAGGGAAATGCCATGGCCAACCATCATTAATAGCTGCAGCGGTTTCCCAATGTGACAGCCTCCTCCACATGTAGGACTCTGTCTGAATTGACACCAAATTAAGTATCCTTCCCCACCCTCAGCCTATGACATCCTGGAACTCCAAACTGGGCCTGGCACTGAGGGCAGCAAATAGCACCACCATATGAATGTTCGGCACCCATTCTGTCCCCCTCTGCTTCAGCAGCAACCAATTCATGTAGACATTCATGACTGCGGAGGTGGCGCAATTGCTCCTGGGAGTCCATTGCCTGCTGGTGGACCTTTCAGGGTGGTGATTGACGCAGGCCAGCCAGGACTTTTCAAACAAGTCCCTGGAGGAAGCCAAGTTGCCTGCCCCCCACATCGACTCTGTTACTTTGTCCAACAACACATTCATGCATTTCCCAGTAGAGTTCCCTTCGATTGTGGCACCACAGTTTTCCACTGCCAAACTGAAGCACAGGGTAAGGCACCACCTCCTAATTCAGGGGCCCCTGCTCCAGGATGTGTCATTTTCCCACAGAGAAGCTCATCTTCACCGAGGAGCTTTTGTATATGGAAGAGCTGGGGTAGTGCGATGTTTCAACAGTCCCTGAGCCTCCCTGCTGTACATGTTACCGAAGGTAGCAGGAGGATGGAAGCTATGTGGTGACTATCATTGCCTCACTGAGGCCACCACACCTGACAGGAACCCCATGTCCCATATCCAAGACTATACTGCTAACTTACAAAGGGCACGGGTATTTTCAAAAGTCGACCTCATCAGGGGCTATCACCTGGTCCATCTCGATGACATCCCTAAAACCACCATCATTACCTCTTTTGGACTTTTCAAGGCTCTGAGAATGCCCTTTGACTTAAGAATGCAGCCCAGACCTTCCAGAGGTGGATGGATGTGGTGGGCCGGGATCGCCCATTCACGTTCATCTATTTGGACGATATTTTCATCGCCAGCCGCAATCACACAGAGCACGTGGCCCATCGAAGATGACCGCGCTTCCTGCTTCAGGAATTCAGAGCAACTATAAACTCTGCTAAGTGCCAGTTTTGCTTAGAAACCATTGACTTCCTGGGGCATCCAATCCACAGGTACGGAGTGAAACCCCTGCTCAAAAAGGTAGAGGCTGTTCAGTTCTTCACCAAGCCCCATACAGTGAAGGGGCTGCAAGAATTCGCCAGAATGATTAATTTTTATCACTAATTCATACCGGCAGTGGCTCACATCCTGCGTCCCCTTTTCACATTCATGGCAGGGAATGTAAAGACATTATTTGGGACAACGAGGCCTTAGAGATGTTCCAGAAAGCCAAGGACGCACTGGCCAATGCCACCCTTCTGGTACAACCCAGGCCAGAGGCACCAACCGGTCTCACAGTAGACCCTCCAGCATAACAGTAGGGGGCATACTGGAACAATTCATTGAAGGGCAATGGAAACCCCTGGTCTTCTTTAGCAGGCACCTCTGGCCACCCAAACTCAAATACAATGCCTTTGACCGGGAGCCATTGGTATTGTACATGGCAGTCAGGCAGTTCAGGTATTTTTGGAAGGTATACAATTTAGGGTCTTCATGGTTCATAAACTATTGACTTTTGCCTTCCTTAAAGCGTCGGATGCAAGGTCAGCCAGGCAGCAGAGACACCTCTCATATGTGTCTGAGTTCACCATGGACATCCAACACATTGTGGCCTATGCACTGTCCTGCCCCACTATTGAGTCTGTCCAGGCCCTGTCCCAGGGAATAGACTATTCAGCCCTAGCCAGGGCACAGCAGGAAGACACTGAGATCTCAGCATCCAGAACAGCAGCGTCCGGGCTCAGGATGTCGCCATTGGCTCTGGTAACCAGATGCTCTTCTGTGACATCTTCACTGGTAAACCCACCCCATTGTGCCGGCAACGTGGAGATGGCAGGTTTTTGATGCAGTGCACAACTTGGCGCACCCAGCCGTCAGAACTTTTTGTCAAAATGGTGGCCTGTAGGTTTGTCTGGAACGTCCTCCGGAAACAGGTCAGTCAGTGGGCCAAGACCTGCACGCTCTGCCAGATGTTCAAAGTGCAGACACTCGTCAAGTCACCCCCCCCCCCCCCCCCCTCGCCCCAGGACTTTTGAGCCAGAACGACGTAGATTCAGCCACGTCCATATTAACATTATAGGGCTGCTACCGGTCTCCCGTGGTGAAATATCTCCTCACCATGATTGACCGCTCTATGAAGTGGCCATAAGAAGTCCTGCTGGCCGACGCAACCACCGAGTCCATCGCCAGAGCACTATTAACCTTTTAACAGCTGGATGTCAAGGTTCAGAGTCCCGGAGCATATGACTTCTGATAAAGGTACACAGTTCACTTCAGGTCTCTGGGCAGAGCTGGCCAATTTGCTGGGAACCCAGTTCCACCCAGTGTATCATCCTCAGGCCAATGGGTTGGTGGAGCAGTTCCACAGGCAACTAAAGGTGGCCTTAATATCTCGCCTCAAGGGGCCAAAATGGGCAGACAAACTACCCTGGGTCCTCCTGAGGATCTGCACCAAGCTGAAAGAAGATTTCAATGCCGTAGCAGCTGAGATGGTATACGGCACACTGTTGGTAATACCAGGGGAGTTCTTGGCTGCCGCCAAAGACCCAGAGGACCTGATGGCTTCATTGACTAAGTTGAGAGAAAGACTGGGTACTCTAGCCCCTCCGCAGCCTGTGGTGCACAGCCAGGCCAAGTCCTATGTCTCAAAAAATTTAGAGACCTGCGAGTGCATTCAGAGGGGGGCACACTGGACACCTCTGCAACAGCCGTTCGAGGGGCCATATAAAGTAATCAGACACAACAGGTTGAAATGTGTGCTGGATATCAGTGGAAAGGAAGAAACTTTCACTATCGACTGCCTCCTTTTAGCACATCAGGACATTAGAAATTTAGCCCCAGCGATGCAAAGATAGGTCACCGAAAGCGGCAAACAGTGCTCTGATCGCTGGTTCCGGGAGGGGGGGGGTGGTGTGTTGTGTAGCGGCCCGCTAACTGGGCCATGTCCCAGTACACACAAGATGGCCAATTACCACGCAGACCTTGCGGGGGCCAATGACCTTCATCCCAGGTGACCACCAGGACGGCAGGAAACAACAAGCAACTGCGGGAACGCCGACCAATCTGAGGTGAGCATTGCTGTGACTCCTGTCGTCAGCAGCAGGGAGAAAATATAAGCAGAGCTGCCAGGGCAATAAATTAGTCCTTCGACTTTGACTTCGACTTCTTGAGTGTGATGTCATCCTTTCCACACTTCGCGGTAGCGCGCATGCTACGGTCTGCAGTATTGTAATGCCACTATCTTTTCTATCACTTTGGTAACTATGAATATTTATCATCTATCTTTTGAAAATTTTCTCTCTTTTTAATTTAATGTACCCTGTTGTGGTTGATTCTTTTTCTTTATGTAATACCCATATGGCTGCAGTAGCAATTTTGTTGCATACGAACATTGCACTTATGTATATGACAATAAGTATTATCATTATCAATAGAGCACTTTAAGGTAATGCTCAGTTTCAGTAAGTGAACCTGAAGTACAACCACATCTGAATATAAATAGGCATTAAAATCATACACTCATGGGTCGTTGCAGCTTCGTAAAAAGGCAATTTGATCAAATAGCTCTGCATCAGCTATTGGTGATAGCTCACTGGCTATTCGCACTTGCTTGTTCTGTCCCATTTCTCTGAAACTTTATTCCTTCAAGTGTCAATTGATTGCGCTTCTTCTGGAAGTTACAAATGGATCTGTTTCCATCACCATTGCAAAGAGTTCATTCCCAGTCATAAAGGAAATGAAGAAAAAAAATCACTTTGAAGTTTTATTTCTTTTAAATCGTAGTGCTCTTAGTTCATTACTCCATCACCACCTTCTGTGCACCAGGATAAATAACTCTAGTTTGTCCCTCATTCCTGGAACCTCTTTGCCCTTCCCAAAATACGGTCTGTAAAGGTTAAAACCTTGTGTTTTTGATTCTTAGTTAATTTTGTGCTCGTCTCTTTAAGAAAGACTATTTATTGTCTGTAGTGTTACCGTAGTGACTAGGACGTAATATGTCGTGATATCCATGCAGACTAAAAGCTTGGATCTCATTCTTCGATGAACTATGAAGGAATCATGAGCCGAGATAGTTTTCTTTGAATTCATCTTATTTCATCTTACTTTGTCTTATTTCTTCTTGTATATCTCTTTAAAGCTGAATATCATTATATTGTAGAGGCTGTGTAGCGGGCCGAGCAGGCACTCAGTGCGGTAATGCGAACTGCCACCATCAGTGCAGTGCATGGACTTACCCAAGGGCTGACATGCTAGCAGTACTGAGTGCCGAGGGTCAGCATGTTGATCAGCTGGGTCCCCTGCTGAAAGGCATGGGATGTTAACAAGTCTCAATTTAAACCTGCTGGTCCCATGGACCAACAGCTGTTCCTTAACAAGGTCCCACCTTGTCCCGTGGAACCTGGGACAGGCAGGGAATAAAAGCCGCTTGTAAAGCTTCAATAAACCAGTCTGTGTTTGTATTTCTTTAGTAGCTCTACCGTAGTAACCGCTACAATATCTTTAAATATAGCCGAATACTTTGTTATTCATCATAATGAAAATCTTGATACGGTTATGCAAAATGTTTATTCATTTTATCAATGAATTAAAGCTACATCTACAAAATTTGGTTTATTGGATTAATAAGATAGTAATTCAGAATATCGTCCCCACGTTTCCTTGAAGATGACACATTTTGAAACTAGGAAATACTAGAACCTGGAAAGTGTCGTCTATATGGTCCTCAAATTGGATCATGTACGTCAGAGGCTGACCAGTACCTTGCAAACAAGTAAACAAGAAAATCTGCAGATGCTGGAGTCGAGTGCAGCCCACAAAAGTGCTAGAGAAACTCAGCATGTCATGCAGCATCCATAGGAAGTGAAAGGAGGTTGATGTTTCAGGTCTGAGCCCTTCTTCGCCCTCCGAAGCAGCACCCTGTCTGCTTTTTAACTCATACCTCAGGTCCGAAAGGTCAGTAATATATCTTTACCTCCTATGGACTTGTGAGACCTGCTGATTTCCATGTTTCAATCTTGTCTGGATGGAGGTTTTCCTCTTGATCTCTAATTGCTTAGCACACCCAAAGATTAGTCTCTGAAAAATTTCCCCAACTTTGTGAGTGGGGAGTAGAAACTGGGGTGGGTGGGTGAGAATACAAAGACACTGGTTTACAGAAAATTCGCCTCGATTAATCTACGTGGTAGATCACCACTCACAATAGATGTTTCTCCTATTCCTTTTTGGCATATTGATGTTTATTTTGTTTTGGTGATCCCGGGTTTTAGATTCACCTTGTGTATAATGAAGGCCAGTGAGCCATATGTATTTTTGTTGTAGAATTTATGTGACTCAGTCTAAATATTGTTACCTTTACAACAACAGGTCCACAGCGGTGATCCTGAACTAGAACTACAATGGTGAAGCACACCCTTTATGGATCAAGGCGTCATTAAGCTCCAGAGAAACATACAGAGTGCTGGAGGAGCTTAGCAGGTCAGGCAGCATCCATGGAAGGCAAAGGATAGATGATGGCTTGGGCTGAAACCCTTCATCAGGAATATCAGACCCTGAATAAAATGGTGGGGTAGGAAGGGGATGGGGGCAGGTGGGAGAGAAGCCTAGGTTGGAAGAATACGAGGGGTAGAAATGGAAAAAAAAACATTAAAAAGCTAAGTGATAGGATGAAGAGGCAGAGGACTGAGGAAGATGCCTGGAGGAAGGAAGGGAAGGGCATGGGAGGTGTGGGTGATGGGCAGGGAGAGAGAGTGGGAGAAGGGAAAAAGGAAAGGAGATGAAATGGGGCCAGAGAGATAAGGAAAATGAGGTGGGGGTTATAGACGACACTTTCCTTATTCTAATATATCCTAATTTCAAAGTATCATCTTCCAAGTGCATGAGCTACGATATTCTGAATTTCAATCTCTTTAATCCAATAAATCCAACTCTCTGACTGCTGCTTTTTATATGTAGGTTTAATTCATTGATAAAACAGATAAAAATTTTGCATAACTTCGCATTAAGACTTTCATAACGATGAATAACAAAGTATTTACTGTATGATAGAAATATAAACGTATATAAAGAAGCTCAAACTTTAAAGAGATATATAACAGTATTTAAAGAGATAGAAAAATTCAAAGAAGAATTTCTCGTGCTCACGCTTCCTTCATAACTAGTTGAATAATGAGCAAGCCATAAGTCTGAGCAGATATTATGACATAGTCACTGCAGTAACACTTCAAACAATAGTTCTCTTAAAGAAACAGGCACAAAATTAACTAAGAGTTAAAAAACACAAGGTTTTAACCTTTACAGGGGGAATGTTTGGTTGAGAAAACAAGGTGGGAGGTTACTGGAGATTGGAGGCTGACGTGGATCCCACCTTGTTGGAGGCCACCAAATATTAGATGCTGTGCCTCCAATTTCCTAGTGGTCTCAACTTGGCAGTACAATTGGTTTATGGGCAGACATGTCAGTCTGGGAATGGGAAGTGGAATTTTAGTGGTTGGCTACTGGGAGTTCCTGGCTGTTGCAGCAGACAGAGTGAAGGTGTTCAATTCACTCCGGTTCAAGTCTGCTTTGACCTGTACATTGATCCTGGAATTACCTTCAATTTTTATCAGACTTAATCCATTTTTCAGAATGTGAGATGTGTCCATGGGCAAATTTCAAATGATACTCTGACTGACTCAATAATAGTTTTGCCGTACAGTTGTGGCTTATGGCAGAGCTGGGGGGATCAGGGCATTTTGCAGAGGAAAGGTCACAGAGAACTCTAGTCAACGAAGCAAAACTAGCTCTGATTGCAAGATTAATCGGCTGAACCCTCTGACAAATATATTGACCTTTTAAATGCCATTGTACTGATTACCTGAAAATATTCCCATCCTTCTGAAGCATGTTACATCTTGGCCTTGTGCGTATGTCCATGAAATTTAAAAAACAATCTGAGTTTAAGATTCTCAGGATATTTCTACTTATGGTAAGTTGTCAAAGTCATTTTGCATTAAATAGGCAGAAGAAGATTAGGGTCGAAGGCAGAGTTTCTCAGAAGAGGCCCCACATTCCATGACTTAACAGCGCAGAGCAGTTCCGGCTACAATTAAAGGGCAGATGGAGCTTTATAGTAAGAAAGATATTTAAGTTCTGTTGCTTTGGGGTTTTCTCAATGAGCTTGTTGACTAGAATAGTGTAGAAAAAGATGCAATATGAGACTCATGGAAATAATTTATCTTAGTTTACTAAGCTTTTAAAAAATAGAGAAAGGAGTCATCAGGAGTTGCTGCATGGAAACAGACCCTTTGGCCCATGGTCAAACACTAATTTACACTAATCCAACTTTTATCTCTTCTTTATTCTCCCTACATTCCTATGAACTTGCCCCAAATCTTACCACTCTCCGGCAATTTATAGTCGCCAAATAACCTGTCGGCCCACCTCTGAGAGGTGAGAGGAAACCTGTACCACTGCGGGAAACCCATGGAGTGACATGATAGCACCAGAGGTTGGGATTGGATCTGAGTCTCTAGAGCTTTGAGGAGGTCACTTTACCTGCTGCCCCATCATACCACTTAGTGGCACCTCTGACCTCCTGCACCCTCACATGCTATGTCAATGGAACCAAGGGTCAGCTTCTTGGCCTTAGAACCATTCCAAGCTGATGCTGCCGCATCTCACAGATTGCTGTATTAGGAGGTCACTTCAGCTTTTCCTTCAGCTCACAGCAGTCAGCATAATGGGCAAGGGTGTACACCTGTATTTCCAAAGAGTATGAGCTCATTGTCATATACACAAGTACAATGTTCAGATGCACTGAAATTCATATTTACTGCAGCCACGCATAACATAACAACAAAAGTATAAATTATATTACCACAAATATGTCAAGATGGAAAAGAGGCAAGAACAATAAAAGGAGATCCAGCACTTCCTCTTTCTTAGTCTCAACATGGTCCAGTACTTAAGCTCGTTCTATTCTGACCTCACCTTTTCTCTGGTGAACACTAAGGCAAAGTACTCATTTAAGACCTCCCCAACCTCCTCTGCCTCCAGGCATATGTTGCTTCCCTTACCATTAAGTGGCCCTGCCTTCATTCTCGTCATCCTTCTGTTCTTCACGTAAGCATAGAGCGCCTTAGGAATTTCCTTAACCCTACTTGCCAAGGCCTTCTCATACCTCCTCCTAGCTCTTCTGTCCTTCCTGGCTTCCATATAATTATCCATGAGCCCTTCCTGTTTTTTTTGCTCCATAAACCTTATGTAGGCTTCCCTCTTCCTCTTAACGAGCAAACTCACCTGCTTTGCCAACCACTTTTCTCTGTTCCTGCCATCTTTTCCCTGCCTCAGCGGGACAAACCTGTCCAGGACTCTGAGTAAGTAGTCCATAAACATCTTCCACATTACTTTTAAAATATAAATTAAAATTTTAAAATTTATTTAAAAATTTTTTTTTAGACATACAGCATGGAAACAGACCCTTTTGGCCCTTGAGCCCATGCCACCCAAATACACCCAATTGACCTACACCCCTGTACGTTTTTTGAAGGGTGGGAAGAAACCAGAGCACCAGAGAAAACCTCTGCGGACATGGGGAGGATGTAAAAACTCCTTACAGACAGAGTGGGATTCGAACCCTGCTCCAAGTCGCTGGAGTTGTAACAGCGTTGCGCTAATTGTGCTGCCCCTGTGCTTCAGTGCTCCCTCCTGAGAACATCTTTTCCCAATGAACTCTCCCCAGTTCCTGCCTCATCCTATTGTAATTAGCCCTTCCCCAATTAAATATTTTACCATTTTGTCTCCTTTTATCCTTGCATATGGCTATGCTAAAGTTCAGGGAGTTATCACCGAAATGTTCCCCCAGTGAGAGTCTGTCACCTGACCAAGGTCATCACCCAAAACTAAACCCAGGAAGGCCTCTCCTCTAGTTGGCTGGTCCAAATACACTGTCATGAATCCTTCTTGGACACACCTGACAAATTCTGCCTCACCTTTCCCTCTTGCACCAATCAATATTTGGGAAGTTGAAGTCTTGCGTAACAACAGCCTTGGTATTTCTGCACCCTTCCAAAATCTGTTCTTCAGTGTCCCCAGGGCTATTTGGATGCCTATAGACTTCTCCCAGTATAGTGATTGCTCCCCTCCTGTTTCTGACTTCCACCCATTGTCTCAATAGACACTCCCTCCACAGCGCCCTCCCTTTCTGCAGCTGTGATACTATCCCTGACCAGTAATGCTATTTCTCTCCCCTCTTTTACCTCCCATCCTATCCCTTTTAAAACATTTAAACCCTGGTGCCAGCATCATCAGCCATGTCTCTGTAATGGCTAAAACAGCGTAATTCCACATATGATCCATGCGCTAAGTTCAAATCCTTTATTCCTAATTCCTTTCATTGAAATAAGCACATTTCAAACTCTCCAACTAACTACATTTTTGTTTCCTACCCTGTCTGCCCTTCCACACAAACCACCAACATATGGCATCATCTTTTTCACCTTCTGCTCTATTCTCTGCTTTCTGTTTCCCACCCCCCTGGAAAACTAGTTTCTACTCTCCCAGCAGCTCTAGCAAACCTGCAGCCGCCTGGATATTGGTCCGTCTCCAGTTTAGGAGGAGCCCATCCTTTTTATACAGGTCAAACTTTGCCCAGAAGAGATCCCAATCCACAAATCTGAATCCCTGCTCCCGGCCCCAGCCACGCATTCATCAGCCATAACTTCCTATCCCTACCCTCACTTGAGCATGGAACAGGGAGCAATCCTGAGATTACCACTCTTGAAGTCCTGCATTTCAGCTTCCTTCCTAACTCACCATATTCCCTCTTCAGGACCTCATCCCCACGGCTATCTCCGCCATCTGGCTGATTACCCTCGTGCTTCAGAATGCTATAGACTCAGTCTGAGAAGTTCCTGATCCTGGCACCTAGGAGGCAACATACCATCCGATAGCTTCGATCTTGTTTACTGAACCTTCTATCTATGTGCCTATCTGTGGTGCACTGTCCGTCAGAAGTAAGCACACAAAACCAAAAGACTGTACAACAGGCTTTATTCAACGTAAACTTCCACAGAGCTGGCTGTGAGGAGAGCTGCTGAAAACTCTGAGAATGTCTTCAAAGGGCCGGCTCAGGGTTATATCCCAGAGGGTGATTGACACCCGTCCAGGCGGGGCTTGGTCTATGCAGGTCGGCTGATTGTCAGCCGGCCAGGTGTTGTCTCGTCCCCATGCTCTTATGCAGGTACAGAGGTTTCCCCCTGCAGTAGGCCAGTGTACCACAACACTATCAAATCCCCATTCACCATAGCTCTCTTTTTCTCCCATTTCTCTGCTGACCAGTATAATGTCCCTGGTAGATCATCCCCCTCAACAGAATCCAAAGCATTATACCTATTGTTGAGGGGAACTGCCACAGGAGTACTCTGCACAGACTGCCTATTTCCCTTCCCTCTCCAGTCACCCAGTTACTTGCCTTTTAATCTTCCAAAACATTCTTCACACAGCAATCAATCTAACAATGGAATATTTTATTTTTGTTTCAATCGATAACTTAATGTTAGAGAGCGAGGAGCCCTCCTGCCCCACCCCTCACAAGGGAGTGCACATTCCCTGGAATGGAGGAAGAGGCATTGTATTCTGTTGGAGATTTGTCCCCAGTTAATCTCTGACATCTCTGGAGCTGAGCATCTGGTCAAGGATCGCAGCGCTCACGTTGCTGAACTGAAATCACGAAGAGATGAAACACATTGTTGACCAATAGAGTTCAATGCCAAAAATTGTTTGGACAATGCTTCATTTGCTTTATATTGTAAGAAGCAACCAAGGATAATTTGTCTAAAGCATGGGCATCTTCTATTTTGCATTCATAGAATATTAATGACACCCCTGTTGTGAACAAATAATGGGCATCGATGATTCAGAATACAGGATGAAGATAGAGAATTTAGTTGGGTGGTGCCTGCCAATGGTTCTGCTCTCAAAGTCTGCAAGACCAAAGAGGTTTTTATGGTCTTTGGGAAGGGAAGGCTAAGGGACCATGTATCTGAGAGTGGTGGAGAGAGTTAGTATCTTTAGGTTCCTGGGAGACTACATATCAGAGGACCTCTCTTGGAGACAGCACATCAAGGCAACTGTGAAAAGGACACACCCAAAACCTTTACTTTCTCTGAAGTTTGAGGAGATTCAGCGTGTTGTTAAATACTTTTACAGTTAAAAACTTTTACAGGCACACTGTAGAAATTATACTGAATGGTGGCACCAAGGCCTGGTTTGGAAACTCAAGTGCCTAGGGACACAAGGCTGCAGAAAGTGGCAAACATGGCCAGGTCAATCACAGGCACTGAACCCCCCCCACCCCCGTCCATCGAATATATGAGGTGCTGCCTCAAGAAGGCAGCCAACGTCAAAAATTATCTCTTTCATCCTGGTCACAATCTCTTCCCATTGCTACCTTTGGGCAGAAGGCACAGGCCCCTGAAGTCTGGCACCTTCAAGTTCAAGAATAATTTTTATCCAGCAGCTTTTCAGCCCTTGAACCTCCCCATACTATCCTAACCTTAACCCTAAACCACTCCAGGACTAAATGCAACTGTGAACATTTTCAATCCATCTATTTATCTCTCTATCATCTATCTCTCTGCCATGTTTTGTCTCACTGTGCATTATGCTAATCTAATTCATGTTATTATTTTTATTGGTGTATCTCATGTACTTGTGTGGCTGCAGCAAATAAGAATTTCGCTTCACTTTTGTAAATGTCCATCATACCATATCATATCGTAACCGAAGAAAGAAGGTGGTGACGTAGGTCCATCAGTAAAGGGTGCGGTTATTTCAGAGGTAAGGAATGATACAAGTCCAGAAGCTCCAGTTGTAGAATCAGTTTGGCTGAAGATATGAAAGTATAATGATGATGGGAGTAATGATAAAATGTTGGAATTAGTGGCCGATCTAATATTGTGCAATGAGTAGATTTAACTCCTAATTCATCATGGGGGAAGGACAGTTAATGTAATGCTGTTATAGTGCCCCAGTGACCAGGATTCGAACCTGCCGATGATTGTGAGGAGTTTACATGTAATCCCTGTGATCCGCGTGGGTTTCCTCTGGGTTTCTTCCTACATTGCAAACTCGTACAGGATTGATAGGTTAATTGGTCACATGGGTGTATTTGGGTGGCGCTGGAAGGGCCTGTTACTTGTCTTGTGTCTTAAATTAATAATAAGTAATCCAAAGGCATAACCCCAAAAAGAAGAGTCAGCGTTCCAACAAAAGACAATTATAAAATAAAAAGGCCGTTAATTCAGTTTGTGGGCGCAAAATTTAAAGAAAAGCAATTAATAAGAAGTCAAGACTGGTTAAAGTTGAAAAAGATAAAAGTGTAAGGTGCTGATTCATCAGTCGCGTGCATTTTACAGAGATAGCTAATCAATCTCAGCAAAGGTATATCCTTTTATGATCAGAAGGACACACCATCTTTGGCTTACAAAGGCAGCTGAGGACGGTATCAGGTCTAAAAAGGCAGACAGTGCTCTGAAGGAAAGCAGTTAGGACAGAGGATTAGGATTTTTCAAAACCAGCAAGAGATGGCTGAAACATTTAAGGAATAAGAGAGCAAATAACAGGAGGTGAGCACTTCTACAAGTGTATAAAAAGGAAATAAAAGTAGACCAGAGAATGAGACATTCTATGTGATTGGTGTTAGACCTGCCTTGTCATTTACTCTTCCTGCAGACACTCATGACTTGCTTTTCTTCTCAGTTTTTCTCCACCTCCAGCATGACTTGGTTTCTCCCTGCTTTCTTCACACATTCCACTTACCCATAGCTTCCAGTGGACAGTGCAGCCACTAGTGATAGCAGCAACAAACACACTGTCCTGTCAATAAAGGGATTGTGTTTAGCACGTTCTTTATAGGAAAACAAATGACTTGGAACAAGTGATTATGCAGTCTGTGGTGTTGCCTGGAATAACTCCAACCTTACTATCCTGCAGGTGCTGCCGAGATAAGCTCCCTCTCCTTTACCTTCTCCGCCCGCAGTGGGGAGTGGAGATAATGAAGGGAATGAGCTGGCACTATGTGCAGACAGAGATAAACTAGGCAAGTCGTACATACGCGAGGATGTTATAAGAATTCAGATAATACCACCTCTCCACTCTGCTTAAAAATACAATTACTCTCCAAGCCAGATCACTTTGAAATATACCTTGGGTCATTTTGTAAATTTTCTTGCGACATCGCTTTCATAGCCATATTGAACAGGAACAGACCCTTCGGCCCATGAAGTCTGCACTGAACACAAATTCAAAGAAAACAAACATTTTTCTGCCTGAACGTGATCTGCATCCCTCCAGTTCCTGCATATTCATTGCAAGCACCTCTCAAATACTACTATTGTCTCTGCTTCCACTGCTACCACTAGCAGCCCGTCCAGGCACTGACCAAAGCCTCTGTGTAAAATGCTGTCCGCCTCAGCTTGAATGAATGTCCTCTTGTATGTGACTTGCCTATAATGGGCCATTTTTTTAATACTCCGACTGTTACCTGTTTTAAAATCATACCCCCCTGCTCCTTCCGCTTCACCCGGCCCCCATCAATTGAGGTCAGTCACACTTCTGAGTTCTTTTCATTCAAGAAAGGTGACTTAAGAACAGTTTAGGGGGAATGTTGGGGGGAATTACTTCCTACAGGGAGTGGTGGGAGTGTGGTATGAGCTGCCAGCTGAGGTGGTGAACGCAGGCTCAACATTCACATTTAAGAAGAATTTTGACAGGTATGTGGATGAGAGGGATATGGAAGGCTATGGACTGGACGCAAGACATTTTGCCTTTGTGCAGAGTGTACTTCAAGCCTCTTGATTTGTGTGGGAGACCTTTAGCAATGAAAGGGAATACTTTCTTTGGATTATTTTCTCTACTTTTGGCTACCTCATTGAAACAAAAAAAATGTTTTAAGAGGCTCAACAGGTTTTCGGATGATGTTTCCACAGTCCAAGAATCAGGAATATCAAAAATAAGGATCAGGGGTCAACCATTTCAGTTGTCAGGGAGTTTTTTCCATCCTGAGGGCAGTGAATTTTTGGAAACTTCCAGCTGAGGGAACTGCGGAGGCCCGCTTACCGAATGTGATCAAGGCAGAGGTCAATAGATATTTAGTTGCAAGAGAATGTGGGACCAGTGCAGGAAAATGGCACGTGAGGTAGAAGATCGGGCGTTATCTTATAAAATGGTGAAATGGACACAAGGAGGTGAATAGTCTGCTCCAATATCTAATGGACTCATGTTTAATTACTGAATTTTAATTATTTTTGGTCCTTTAAAATTTTTAAATTAATTTCATTCTTTTTACATTGAATGCTTTAATTGCTTGAAATAATAATCAGGTTTTAAATGTCTATCGATAGACATTTGGAGTTCTGTGTGCAGTTCTGGTCGCCTAATTATAGGAAGGATATAAACAGAGTGGAGAGAGTGCAGAGAAGGTTGACCAGAATGTTACCTGGGTTTAAGCATCTAGAGTATAGGGAGAGATTGGACAGATTAGGTCTTTATTCTTTGGAGCGTAGAAGGTTGAGAGGGGATTTGATAGAAGTATTTAAGATTATGAAAGGGATAGACAGAGTGGATGTGGATAGACTATTTCCGTTAAGAGGAGGAAAGATTAAAACAAGAGGACATGAGTTAAGAATTAAGGGGCAGAGGTTTAGAGGTAACATGAGGGGGAACTTCTTTACTCAGAGAGTGGTAGACGTGTGGAATGAGCTTCCGGGAGAAATAGTGGCGGCGGAGTCAATTGTATTATTTAAGAAAAGGTTGGACAGGTATATGGATGAGAAGAAGATGGAGGGTTATGGGCATTGTGCAGGGAGGTGGGACTAGAGAGGGGTGTTTGGTTTGGTGCGGACTAGAAGGGCCTAATGGCCTGTTTCCGTGCTGTAAATTGTTATGTTAATATCAAACCCACTTAAATTTGACCTCAGGTCCCGTCCATATCCATGGCACTGAAGTGGACAGAATAAATAGCATGAAGTGAACATCTCCAATGACCTGACCTAACCTTGTGATGGTTAAAAAAAAACTCTCCAAAGCCTCAACTTTCTTAGAAGGCCATGAAATGCCACCTTTGTCCCTTGCAGTTTACAAAATTGCTGGAGAAACTCAGCAGGTCACACGGCATGCACCCATGGGCCTCACAGCTTCCACAAGAACACAACTGAAAGCATCACAGCAAAGTATGGGAGTTAGTCCACGCAAGATTGGAAGTAGCTGCAGAACTGAATTCAGCTCAAAACATCACACGAACCTCCGTCCCCTCCTAGAAAAAGGCAGCAAACATTCTGGTCCCATCTAACCTTCAGACGCACTCTCTCTTCTCCCATCAGGGAGAAGGTTCAAGAATATGAAATGGTGCACCAACAGCTTGAAAGTCAGTTGTTTCCCTGCAGCTATCAGGCTCATGAATAATCCTCACAACAGTGTTCCCACGCTACCTTCGCCATATATGAACTGATCTTTCACTTTAACCCAACACTGCAATATTCTTCTATTTTGTGGTGCTGTATACATCTTAGCGCTGACTTGCTGGATTACTTGTGAAACGAACCCTTCTCCCTGCACCAGGTAGAACATGGCAACAAAACAGAAGTTATGTAATCAGTGAAAGAATATGGCAACTGACAGGTTCAATGCTCCACCTCTTGTCTCCTGCCCCTGGTTGCCAGTCATACCAGGTGTGGGAACGGATTGGTGCATGGGCAGACACACTAATGGGACCACAGTGGTGGCAAAGGTAGTGCAATAGGGGAGAGGTTACCTTGGACTTGGTCACAGGTGAGACCTCTCTGCACTTTCCTGGATGCTGGAATGCTCATTGAGATTGGAATGCTGCAGCTGAGTGTTTCTGCGCTATGTGACTCAATGGGCCTGGCTCTCTGGGAAAAGGAGAGAAGGATGTAGATGAGCTGGGGTGGGAAGCAGGAATTGCTATGATCTTCAGTAACAAGCTGCACTTATTATTGTAAAAACAGCACTTCTCAAGAAACAAAAAAAATAATTAAATGGATTAAATGCACAATCCCATCTTCATACCAGCCCCTTTCCCCTTCCGTTAAAACCCACAAACAAAAGGCCAATCCTCGGAAAGAAATTGTTCCCAAAATATATATTGGTGCTTTCTTCTTACCAAAAAAATTAGAAACAAAGTCACCCTCAATTATCAGTGAAATGAAGAAGATTCTGACTTTTTCCCACTTACCCATGATTTATGAGCCAGGCAATTCCCCATTAAAATTATATGATAACACAAAAAAACAGTTATGTGCTGATAAATGAAAATAGTCACCAGCAAAAGCCATTACCTCTGCCTTATCTTTTATTATGAAGAATGCATTGATGCATGGGTCGCCTGAACATTTTCACTGTGGAAGGAAATACAGCAGATTTTCTTTAAGTGCATCTGTCAAACCTGTGTAAATGAAAAGCAGAACATTCCAGTGAACAGAATAGATTTTTAGCCAGTAATTCACATCCTTTGAAAACACAAAGGCTTTTCTTTTTCATTCTCTGGTTTCACTAATTCTTTCATGCCCTTGGCATATATTATTGTTCATTAATCTGCACTGATTTTGTCCGCTCAGCTGATGTCCAATGCACTGTGACAATACGTGGTAAGCATCAAAGAACGTAAAGCCAGACTGGGTGATCGCTTCATGGAGCACTTGCGTTCAGCCTGCAGAGGTGATCCTGATCTTCCTGTTGCCTAACACAATTCCCATTCTTACTCCCACCTGATCCTCTGTCTGGACATGTTGCATCCTCCAAGACCTGACGTCAAATGCTCCAACATTAGGTAATGCCGCTCCTTCCTTTCGACTATGTCATCAGGACCAGCCTTTTCTGCTCAGCGTTATTTTGGCTCATTATTTCTTATTCTATTACTACAGTCTGCACTGCTGGTCATGTTGTGCAATCTCACATTAAACAAAGAAGGTGAATGTATAGTTAACTAACTGCTTCAGTCAACTCATTTGATTTTCCCTCATTAAACCATAACCATATAACCATTTACAGAGCGGAAACAGGCCACGTCGGCCTTTCAAGTCTGCACCGGTTCACTAGAACAACTCCACTAGTTCAAACCTCCTGCTATATGAGGGGGATAAACCAGAGGACATGGATTAAGGGTGAAAGTTTAGGGGGAACATGAGGGGGAACTTCTTCACACAGAGTGGTGGGAGTGTGGAATGAGCTGCATGGATGTAAGAAAAACAGAATCATGAGTGTGAGGTAGGGAATGATTAGTTTGATGTGGAGTGGGTTTTACCTAGGTCAGCACAACATTGTGGGCTGAAGGGCCTGTCCTATTCTATGTTCTCAGCTGTAAAAGGAGCAGAAGAGATTCATGGGAATGTTTCCAGGACGGGAGGGCACGGGTTATATGGAGAGACTGAATAGGCTTGGACCTTTCCCCCTGGAGACTGATGGAAATGTATAAAATATGAGGAACATGGATAAAATTAATTATCACAGCCTTTCCCCAGGGTCGGGAAGTCTAAATCTTGAGGGTACAGTAGAATTTTGTTCCTCTCTACCTCCCTTGGTTTTGACCAGTCCCTGAACAACAAGATGTCAATGAGGTGTCGAGGAGCTTAGATAAGGTGGACATCAACACTTCCTTCCTGGGATGACAATAGCAAATATCAGAGGACATCAGTTTAAGGTGAGTCGAGGAAAGATTAGGGATATGTCAGAGGAAATTATTTTTTATCCAGAGAGTGGTGGGTGCCTGGAAATTATTGTCAGGGGTGGTGGTGGAGCTTGGAGCTTGGAGATTTAAAATGACTCTCTGATAGGCACATAGATGCAAGGAAAATGGAAGTTTATCTGAGTAAGGTATGGAAGGGTTAGACTATTTTGTGGAGTAGGTTTACATGGATCAGCACAATATAATGGGTGGTGAGGGCCTAACTCGTGCTGTAATGTTCTATGTTCAATGTAAGACTCTGGTAGGTCACCATCCTTCACAAAGACTATGTGGATGCACTGAGCAACCCTTCAAGTCTCCTTAGGGAGCATCTTCCAAACTCACCATCTCCACCATTTAGATTCCCTCTAAGCCTCACACTACCCTACTTTGGAAATATATGTCATAAAACACAAAAGTTTGCAGACATCATGGTTGAAGTAAAAACATGATGCTGGAGAATCTCAACAGATCAAACAGTGTACTTTATGTAACAAAGATAAAGATACATAACCAATGTTTCAGGCTTGAGCCCTTCATCAAGGTATGAGTGCCAGGTGTCTGAACAGGATGGTAGGAGGGGAGGAGCATAGTCCCAAAGGCAGGAGGTAATTGGTGGATATGGGAGGGAAAGCAAACCAGCAAGCAGGGGGAGGTGGGGGATGGCTATGCTAATGGAGAGGAAGGGGGTTTAGAGCTGGAGGAAAGAAGACAAAGGGAAAGGGGAGGGAGGGAAAATGAAGAAAAAGACTAGCAGAAAGAGAAGTCGGTGTTAATGCCATTAGTTGGAGAGTACTTAGATGGATAATTAAGTGTTGCTCCTCCAATTTACGGGTAGTTTGGGTGGGATAGTGCATGAGGGCATGGGCAGACATGTGAGCATAGGAGTGGGGTGTGGAGTTGAAGTGGTTGGTCACTGGGATATTTCTGTCACTGGTGCAGACAGAGTGAAACTGCTCAGTGATGAAATCTTCCAGTCTGCACTTAATCTCTCCATTGCAGAGAAGGCCACAAAATGAGCACCAGTTGCGGTAGATAACTTCCACGGATGCAAAAGTGAAGTGTTTGGGGCCCGAATGGTGGTGAGGGAGGAGGTGCGGGCACAAGTGTGGCACTTCCTGCAGCCGCAGGGGAAGGTTTCGGGGGCTATTGGTGGGGAGGGATGAGTAGACAATGGAGTCATGGAGGGAGCGGTCCCTACGGAAGGTACTGATGAGGGAATCACGGAGGGAGTGGTCCTTTTGGAAGACACCACCACCACCACCTAGAACAGGATCTCACCAATAGACATAACCCCCTCTCCACCCCATCTCTCCCCTCCTCTCTTCCATTGCCTACTCATCTCTCCACACCAATGAGAGTGTATGTGCCAATGCTAAGGGGCCCAGTCCAGAGATATAAAGTCATACATCACAGAAACAGGCCCACTGAACCACTGAGTCTGTATTGTCAATCAAGGACCCATTTACACTCATCTAACACTCATGCCATATTGTTCATTTCCCCATTCCATATCATCTCACAGCAGGTGATTCCCTTCACTCTTGGGACAATTCCCACGGACCACCTTATCTTCCAATCCCATGATTCTGGAGTGGTGGGTCTGTAGCACCACCTGCCACACCATCAGAATGCCCCTTTTTAATTGTCCACCATGACAAGCTGATGCTCAGAGCAGAACATGCACCCTCTTCCTTTACTTTCTTGAATTCTCATCGAAGGCCACTTAGAAATGGTTTATTACAATTACAGTATTGCAATTGAACCAGACTATGAGTAAAGAAAGGGATCTCTCTGGAACCTAATGATACCATGAGATTAGTGTCACAACAGAATCCAGTTTATCATTTCAACCTTTCCCCTTCAAAACCTCTGACCCTGCTCTCAGATCATCCTACAGTATTATGGCATGGGAACGATAAACTGTGGCAAATGTTAGAAGCTCAACAACTAGCACAGTTAATATAGCGGTTAGTGCAACGCTATTAAAGCACCTGAGACCTGTGCTCTAATCCGGCACTGTTAATAAGGAGTTTGTACGTTCTCCCCATGACCTGCGTGGGTTTTCTCCAGATGCTCCGGTTTCCTCCCACCCTCTAAAAGCGTATGCAGCTGGGAGGTTAATTGGGTGGCACAGGTTTCAAGCGCCGTAAGGGTCTTCTTCCTTGCTTGATCGCTAAAAACAAACCTGCTGCTTTATTCATTTCTGCTGTGGTAGCCCTGTTGTAGTTTGTATTGTGTGGGTTCCCATGTTGACTCCCTGTAACCATACATCCCTTTTGTAATGTGGCACCCAATACATATGATATGCTGACGACTGTTCTCCATGCAACAAGAGTCCTTTCATTCTACACCGAGCATAATTGGGCCACGCTACAATCTTGTACGTGTACAGAGATTAATTGCATCTCCACATGCTTGTAACTCATTTTAATTGTGTTGACGTGCATTTACATAAAGAGCAGTCAAAGTGCACACGGCTGGTTCTGTGAACATGAAGATAAGTAGCTGCTTAATCTTGATTCTAGAAATGTCACCAGCAGGAACTAAATTGCCCAATATGCTCAGAGACTCCTTCAGGTGAAGCAGGTGAGCGTGTTTGACTGAGCAGGTGTGTTGCTAGCTTTAATTGAGGTGTCTATGATTCCTGGTGAAGACACTTCACTTCATCACAAGCTACATTACAGAGGTAATAACAATGGGCACGAATAAGGTGAAAGCTCACAGTCTTTTTTTTACCAGGGTGGGCAAGTTCAAAACTAGAGTGCATAGGTTTAAGGTTGGGAGGAGAAAGATTTAAAAGGGACTCGAGTGGCAACTTTTTGATGCAGTTGGTGGTGGGTACATGGAACAAACTGCCAGATGAGCCTTAGAGATGAGTAGAATTATAATGAATGTAAAACATTTCTGTTAGCATATGGGCAGTGTGGAAAATATACTGACTGGATGTATCACAGCCTGGTTTGGGAATTTGAGTACCCAGGAACACAGAAGGCTGCAGATACAACACAACCATCACAGGCTCTGATTTCTGACCTCCCATCCATTGCAGATATCTCAAGAAGGCAGGTTGATGTAACAGTTAGTGCCATGCCTTTACAGTGCCAGCAATTGGAACCGGGGTTTGACTCCTGCACTGTCTGTAAGGAGTTTGTACTTACAAACTCCGGTTTCCTCCTACCATTCAAAACATAGCAGGGGTTGTAGGTTAATTGAGCGTAAAAGGCTGGCACAGGCTTGTGAAATGGCCGGTTGCCATGCCGTATGTCTAAAACATTAGAAAGAACTCCCATCACCCTCATCACTGCAGCCTTTGGGTCAAAGGTACAGAAGCCTGAACACCAGCATCTCTTATTTCAAGAATTTTCACTGGTCTTCTAGCTTCTGTACCTTCTGTCTGAAGATAGCAGCAAGAAGAGGCTGTGACCATGATGAAGGGGTTCTTTATGATGTTGTTTGCCTTCTTGAGGCAGTGCCTCATGTAGATGCCTTCAATAGATGGGAGCTCTGAGCCTGTGAAAGATCTAGCTGTGTTTATTACCTTCTGCAACCTTCTGTGTTCCTGTGCATTTGAATTACCAAAAAGGGCTGCGATGCAACCAGTCAGTATATTTTCCACAGTGCACCTCAGAATATCTGGCCACATGTCAGATCTCCTCAGAAAGTTCATATTCCCAATAACTGCCCTCTCCCCCAAGTATCTATGCTTCTCTACACACACTTGTGACAATTTAGAGTGGCCAATTAACCTATCAGATAGTGTGTTTCTGGAATCTGGGAGGAAAAACTCTTAACTCTGTAACTCTGCACCCCATAATGTTTTTACCACTGCACTATGTATGGATTGACCAGTTGAATTGCTTGGAAAAGGAAGTTTCTCTCGGTTCCAGGGTCCCAATAAATGAACTTGGCCTCATCCTCTTCGGCCTCTGGTTCCCAACTTCCGATGTAAATAGACGTTATCGGCCAACGAGGCTTCCTTCCTGCTTGCTATCAGCAGCCTCATGGATCCCGCTCCCAACACCAGGTACCCTCATGCAATATTCTCAGAGCGGCAGCAGCCAGCAGCCTGGTGTGACTCCTTCAGCTGCTGAGGCCCTCACTTGTCCCACTGCTTTGATCTCCTCCTCTGTAGGGTCTTCTCCCAGGTATATCCATCTTAATGGGGACACAGCTCTGTTCTGCAAGGTCCTACCATCCGGTCCTAAAGACAATGGGTTGAATCAGGCTTTTTCGGCCTGTTAAAAATTTCCGTAAGTGTTTTGTTTTAAATCCTGCAACCATGGGATCTGTGCCCAAGATGATGGCACCTGTGCTGGGCAGCACACCACGAAGGGTTGCAGACTTTGCAGGGCACCAGAAATGAGGAGAGGCTTAGGAGACAACCCTATAGGGCAGTGACCATGGTGGCGGACCAGCAAAGGGCTCAGGAGCTGATGAGCTCTCATGCCCTGTGGGCTGTTGGCGATGCAGTCAAAGGACTCACAGAGGCTGCAGGTTGATGGTGGCTTGTGGTCGGAGGACCTCCTGGAGACTGGCTCATGGGAACCAGGTATTAGAACCGGGTTTTGAGAAGATTTTGAGGGCAAGAATGGCTCCCCGAAGGCCTTGGGCACTGAAGGCTTCAGGCACTGAAGGCCTTGGGCACTGAAGGCTACCTGATTGTGTGGGAGGTTTGGATCCGGAGCTCAGGTTTGAACAGGAGTCTGTGCAGCTGCAGAGACTGCAGGAGCTCGGAAGGGACAGTCTTCTGCTTCTTTTTCTTCTACTTGTTGGGGTGCTGGTCAAGGCTCATGACGACTCTTTGTTTGCCTTATGGCAGACAAAAGCTGGTATATAATTTTTAACGATTTATTATGTGACAATAAAAGGAACCTTGAACCTTGAACCTTGAGGATTGGCTCTGGTGCTCTGCACTGCTCTGTGGCTCCCCTGGAGCCTGCACCCATCTTGGTCAGGGCTGCCAAGAGTGGCTTCCCCCACCTTTGGCCTGGACCCTGCGTGGGATCTCTCATGCAAATAATAACACAGCTGGGCCCTTTCTACAGCTGGTTTAAATCTGTATGGGAGCTGTTGGGCAACAGACAGGCAGTAGGACCTTGTGGAGGTGTACTGGAAGACACCTCTCTGTCTCTCCTGGATGCCACATCTGGAGAATCACCCACACCAGAGACCATTGTATAAATGAAGGTGATAACTAGAAAATACACCTAACTCACGTTGCACACAGGAGATTACATTCTAAAACATGTTGCTATTCTTTACAAAATGTTTTAAGTGGTTCTGAGGAAGAATTATTTTTCTTACGGGGGGTGGCTGGAATTTGCCACACACTGCCTAAAGAGGTTATGGACTAGGTACTCTCAGAACATTTAAGATGAATCAAGACAAGTGACCTGTGGCCTTTCTAAATCAAAGTACAGTAAAAGTCCAGTTATCCAGAATTCAAGCAACCGGCAGCCTCAACCAACTGGCAAAAAAGTCATGGAAAATAAATAGGTTTTAAAAGTTGAAATTTTATAAAATAAAAAATCTTTAAAAAAAAAAGGAATTTACAATTCTCAAACATTATCTTCACATTCAATAATATAATCAGTGCTTACAATTCTCCATTAAACAAACATTTATCTAATATAGTATCAAAAGAGACCCCCCTTTAATCAAGCCCCTACCTCTAAACAAGGTTAACTAAAATTAAAAAAAAAATACGTGGGAATCGAGTGACAACAATCAGAAACCAGAGAGCACATTGCCGGGGCATCCAAACATCTTAGTTTATGATAATAATTCATGAATGGGCCCCACGTCTTATGGAAATTAGACTTTACATTTTTAATAGTATATCCAATTTTTTTTTCAAACTTACTGAGTATAAGTAAGTGGATCCATTTCATCAAAATTGCCCATCTGACTCTCAGAAAAATGAAAGGTAAAATTCTCTTTTGAGTTGATGTCAATAAAATAACCTCTTGAGAAAAAGCAAATAAAGCCTTTAAGGGGCAGGGTTCTTCTTTGATCTTAAAAATCACTGATAAAGTTTGAAAAATGTCTTTCCAAAATTTTTTCTCAACAAGGGCGAACCACTGAAACTTACCTTTTCTTCTTCCGTCTCTATTCTTTTTTTACTCTCTTTTCTCTTTTTTTCCCCTCTGGATTGAGGTCTTTTTCTCTTTCTTTTTGTTATTAAGTTTTGATATATCATGGAGATTATGGTTTGGAGCTTGGAATTCAGTTCACATTTTGAGAAAGTTTCTTTAATGTAATTGGAATAAGTGAAATGTTTAATGGTTATTCCTAATGCTAATATTAATGCTTTAGATAAGATTTAAAATACTTTAATAAGAAAAGAATTATCATTTTGATTTACAGTTTATTTATGTTTTGAATTGTGGAATGGTTTATTTGCTCTATGGAACAGTTTATATAATTTTACTGGTTTATACCTTTCTGTGTATGTTCCTTATTAAAATCAAAAATAAAAATATTTTAAAAAGAAAAATATGGAAGTTTAAAATTGGCGCGCCTCGCTGTTAGTTCATCAGCCCATGCAACACGAAATCTCAAGCAACCGGACAATTCACTTATCCGGCATCTACCAATTCTCATAGGTGCCAGATAGCAGGGATTTTATCGTATTGGGGACAGGAATAGGGATTCTATAGTGAAGTTGTACAAGACATTTGTGAGGCCAAATTTGGAGCATTTTGTTCAGCTTTGGTAACCTACTGAAAGGAAAGATATCAATAAGATCGAAAGAATGCAGACAAGATTTACAAGGATGCTGCCAGGACTTCAGGAGTTGGATTTCAGGGAAAGGTTAAGCAGGTGAGGACTTTATTCCCTGGAGCATCTGAGAATGAGGGGAAATTAGATAAACCTGTTCAAATTTATGAGGGGTATAGATAGGGTCAACACAAGCAGGTTTTTCCCAATGAGTTTAGGTGAGATGAGAACTAGAGGACATGGGTTAATGGTGAATGGGGAAAATTCTTCACACAGAGGGTGGAGAAGGTGTGGAATGAGCTGCCAGCTGAGGTAGTGAATATGGGCTCAATTTATATAGATAAGTAGATGGATGGGAGGGGTATGGAGGGCTTGGGTCTGGGTGTAGGTTAGTGGGATGAAGCAGAATAATAGATCAGCATGGACTAGGTGGGCCAAAGGGCCTGCTTCTGTGCTGTAGTGTTTTATGGTTCTATGAATCTACAAGACAAGGAAAACTGTCGATCGAGTGCTGGTGAATGGGATTAATCTGGGTGAATATCCAGCGACCAGCATGGGTCTGTTTCCCTGTGATATAAAACTGTGACTGTGACAGCGCATAAATCAAGTCCTACAGTTGCAGAGTTTTACAGCATGGAACAGGCCCTTCGAGTCAACTGTCCATGCCCACCAAGTTGCCTACCCAAACTAGTTCCAAAGTCAAGGGCAGACAGAGAATAGATAGGGAGGACTTCCATGCTTGGATTATGTCTGCACAGTGGAAGAGATTCCATCCACCCATGAATCCCATGTTCTGTGCTAAATTAGGTTTTGGGACCAAACAGTGTTTATCTATCTTTGGCTGAGTAGACTGACGTAGAATGTGTCCAGCTGGTGGGTTTAAATGAGTTTGGACCTGGAGTTCGTGGTTGGAGTCTAGAAATGGGTTAAGCTCTAAATTGTTCATTCATGAAATCCTTGATCTGCTCCGTGAAATGGAACAGCATTTAAAGCAACAACCAGCGTATCCACACTGTGGCATTCAGGACGATGTTTGCGTTCGGAAGCACCTTGCCTTAATGTGGAAACGCTCTGCTTCCTTTCTCCCCATGATCAGAGGTGAAATTGTATGAACAGGCCAGGTGAATTGACCTGAAAACGAGAGGGCTCAAATCAATGTTCAAAGTGATCGCTCAATTGCACAGAGTTTAGATCCAGTTTGAAGTGCCCACGTGATCTGCACTATTAAATCTACAGATTCACCAGTCTGTAAGGAGTTTGTACCTTCTCCTTGTGTCCACTTGGGTTTCCTCTGGGAGCTCTGCTTTCCTCCCACGTTCGAAAGGGATCAGTAGGTTAATTGATTATATGAGTATATTTGGACAGCATGAGCACATGGGCTGGAAAGGCCTATTATTGAATTTAATCTCTAAATTACATTAAAATTAAAAAAAACATGCCTGCCATATTCCAAAGTTGCATTTACTTTTATTTTAGATAGTACAGAACAGCCTCCCATAGTTCAGGCCCTTCAGTCCACAATATTTTGCTGACCCATATAAACGTACTCTCCATCAATCTCACCATTCTTTCCTCACAACCCAAAGTCCTCCTTTTTTCTTACACCCACTTGCCAATCTCAGAATCGTTTGAATGTCTCTACTGTATCAGCTTCCCCCCACCCCAGTCATGCATTCCAGGTACTCACCACTCTGTGTGGAAAAAAAAACGATCTCTAATGTCTCCCCTGAATGTTCCTCCACTCACCTTAAACTGATGTCCTCTGGCAGTTGCCATTGTGGTCCCAAGGTAAAGGTGCTGGGTCTCCACCCTATCTATGCCTCACATTTTAATTATTCTACCTAATATCTGATGTCTCACTCACCCATGTCTCTGTTAATTGGTTCAGCGGTGGGCATCCTTATATCACAGTTCCAGGGATTCAGGTTCAATCCTGACCGCAGATGCTGTGTGTGTGGATCTTGCATGACCTCTTCGTGTGTCAATAAAACTGATTCAAGATTCATGATTTAATTTATTGTCATGCAATAAAAGTAGTGCAATACTGCACAAAATTGCCTTTTGTTTGCTGCAAGGCAGACAGATTCACCACTGGCGGAAATTGCCTGGAGTGCCTCTTATGGTCAGAAAAAGAGAAGCAAAAGAGAGATTCCCCAGAATCATTGAGAGTTCATGGATTCACCTCCAGTGCTCCTGCAGCCTCTGCAGCCACACAGAGTCCAATCCAAACCATTGGCAACCCAAGCTCCAGATCAGAAACTCCAACATGATCAGGAAACCCTTCAGCACCTTCTTGCATCCTGGTTCCAATACCTGGTACCCCTTCAGGCAGTTTCAAGCTAGTCTGCAGCTTGCATGGTTTCCTCGCCTTGATTCGCCAACAGCCTGCCGCTTCTGTGGGTCCTTCAGCTGCAGATCCTCTCGCTGGCCCACTGCCGTGGTCACCATCCTGGTTTCCCCGTTTTCTGGTGCCCTGTGCCACTCTTCAGCTTCCTCAGACTCCGCCACCCCTCATGTCCGCTGCTGATCACAGGTGCCGCTATCTTAGGCCAAGACAGTGGTTGAGGGATTTTAAATAAAACCACCGTCGGCTCTCTGAACAGGGCATTCAAAGCCTGTACGGAGCTAACAGCAGTCGGACTGGGCAGCTGGACTCCAGGGGAGCGCTGTGTCTCCGCTCCCCACTCTCCATGGGTTCTTTGGCTTAGAAAGTATTTTACATTTCTTAAGTCAGGAAGGATAAGTTATAGAATCTACAATAGTTGTTTGAAAGCTACATAATGTAGTATTGTAGACAAATAAAAGATTTTAAAAGCATCCCATATTTTATGATAGAATTTAAAAATGTGAATTATTTTTGTGTTCAAACTAAATGGCAATGGTTTCCAATGACGAGAAAATCTGTTGTCAAATTGAAGACAAATGGAACTGATGTTGGAATCTGGAGCAATAGACAGATGGGCCGAAGAACTTAATGTGACTCGCAAAGATTAGATATGTTGGAATGGGAGCCTACATCAGGACAAAGTGATGAAATGGATAGACATCGTACGCAGGTGTTGGGATGAGGTGGGGGGGAGGTGATGGGTGGAACCAGATGGGAAGGGATGACAGGCAGATGGAGCCAGGTTGGTGGGGGGGTTGGAAGGAAGTGAACAAAGACACTGTGGTGGAAGTAAAAACATGATGCTGGAGAAACTCAACAGGTCAAACAATGTCCTTTATGTAGAACTTTAGAACCAGGCATAGAAACAGGCCACTTCAGCCCCTCTAGTCTGTGTTGAATCATTTTTTTCCTAATTCCACTGACCTGCACCCTGCCCATAGCCCTCCAATTCTTCTCTTATCCATGTACCTGTCCAAATTCTTCAAACGTTAAAATTGAGCCCGCATTTATCACTTCAGCTGGAAGTTCGTTCCACACTCCCACCACTCTCCCATCATATAGCAAAGATAAAGATGCATAACCAATGCTTCGGGCTTGAGCCCTTCATCAAGGTATGAGCAAAATGTACACAGGCGCCCAAACAAAATGGAGAACCAAACCAGGTAGATTTAGAAGGTAGGAGAGGGGACAGTTCTTCAGTGGTGGGCACATAGAACCAGATGTCATACAAAGTGGTGGAGTTAGAGAAGGTGGGGGGAGCCTGTGAGCATGTTTCTGTGCTGCAAGACTCTTACCCACACTAGAGTGGTATGTTGTTCTTCACTGTCATTGATTACAACTCAACTACTGAGCCCTCAATCAGTTCTCTCCAGTGAAGCCCTGAAATTACTCACAATGGCCCCATCTCACAAGCCCCCGTGCTCACTGGTTTTCCTCAGCTCATTCTGTTGTGGACAAGGGGAAGGAAAGTCTTTGAGCACTTTAAACTTTCAACACATATTGGTAGGACAAATGAAAAGAGAAATAGAAACTTGACAGCATAATTTTGAAAGTTGGACCAAGACAGGGAGCTCTAGTGGTTTATGTGCAGTGTGTTGGAAGTTGCAGAGCTGACTGTGAAAGTGGTTGTAAAAGCATGCAGGATCTTGGGCTTTTTAAATCGAGCAATTTTCTGTCCAATTGTGGGCCAGTGGCATCTCTGAAAGACAGGTTAAAGGCTGGTAGATGGATTAGTCTACACATAAGAGACATGCATTCAAATGAACCTTTGTGCATGCATGCACGGCAGCATTTGTGTTCACATAGCACATACACACACTCATATACACAAACTTCATATCTAAACATACATCATGCAAAATTACATGCATTTCTATGCATTCACACATGCCTGGGTGCACGCCCCCTCCCCCCACCCCCCCCCCACACACACACACACACACACACACAGACACACACACACACACACACACACACACACATCTCCTGGTCACTTCACTCATCTGAAATGGAGCAGTTGTGTGAGATGAATGAACTTATTCTAAAATCCAACTGTTTCTCTTCAATCCTGCCTTAGTTGTTTCATTTTTTTTAAATTTACGTTTTTAAATTCACACATGCACCCAATTAACCTACACCCCTGGTACATTTCAATCGGTGGGAGGAAACTGGAGACCCCGGGGAAAACCCACACAGACAGGGGGAGAATGTACAAACTCCTTATAGACAGCGCAGGACATGCTATTTCATATTGGGCAACCAACTGGCTGACATTCTTTTATAGTTGAAACTGACGTGATGATTCATCACAAAGCACTGAAGCAACTCTGAGAGAGGAGAAATAGTCTGGAGGGAGATACTTTCACAAGGTACCAATGGACAATAAAATTCACCTGTGAGAAGGAATTCATCTTCCAAGTCCAAGTTCAGCTCGGTCCTGACTGCAAGCTGAGCTTCCCTTAAAATTAAATCACGCATTAACATTCAAGGCAAGCTGGCTCACTTTTCAATGCACTAATATTTTACTGTCAATGCATTGAGCAGGTGGATTAGTTAATGTTCATCACACACAATGAGATGACTGGCATCGATTGGAATTTGCTGGTTCCATTTGATGTAATCTATTGAATTTCACACAGGGAATCCAAACAAATAGCTATCACAGATTGAACAGCCTGAGCAAAACCTTGGCTTGAGTACAGATTCATTAATCATCGTGAGCATTGGATATTTTGATGAGCATTGCCATTCTGGTTGAAAACCAAATGCCCTGAGCTGGATTGATAAAACTCCATCCTACTTAAATGATTCACTGTCCATTACAATACTCACTTCCAAGTACAACATGGATGGCAATTCATATTCATTACATCTGAACTATTAACTGAATTTATGGTAAAGCCGTCCGCTAATTCCCTGCATTGCCTCGTCCATCATGTGATTAAAAAATTGTCCTATGCCGCCTTGGCTCTAGATTTGAGTCCTGGCTCTGGATTTGAATCCCCTGTCTGGCTGTTAAAGAAACCAAACAAATACATGGATTTAAAAGTGAAAATCTGCAGAAAGTGGAGAAGAGCTCAGACCTGAAATGTTGGGTTCCTATGGACGTTGCTGAGTCTCTCCATCGCGTTTGTGTTCTGCAAGCCAATACACGGTCATTACTTGGAGTGAACACAATGGGAAAATTCTGTGAAAGGTGAACAAAAAATCTGTACGTGCTGAAAAACTGGAGCAACACATGGGCGGCGTGTAATGCGCATCAAAAGAACCAAAGACTTGTTGATCCAAACCAAGGCTTTTATTAACTAAAAGACTGGAGCATATCACATGTAGGTCGACCAGTCCAGAATGACCTGGTCTGGCTAGGAGCAATCCTTTAAGACCTGCCAGTAGGTGTGGCTACACTCTCAGCCAATCACAGTCATCCTACACTACAATCTGTACATATACACATTGGTGATAGAATCTGTTCCATCATACGGCGCATTTAGCATAGCAGTTTGTGCCTCACCATTGCAACGCCAGTGATGCTCTGTGATTAGTAAGGTGGTAGGTGGGTGGGAAGGGAAGGTTGAGAACCATTGCTCTAGACTCAATGGTTACTGAAATATTTTGCTTGAGAAAAATTGTTATTGGCCCATTTCTCAAACTTTTTCTTTCCACCCACATCCCACCTTAAGCAATCCTTTACTAATCAAAGAGCTCCTCTGGCATAGGGAATATTTAAAGTGGTATGTGAATGGAAAGAAAAAGGTTGAGAACCACTGGTCTAATCCTTCCCCCTACCTCATAACCCTCCATTTTTCTTACATCTATGTGCCTGCCTTAGAGTCATTTAAATATCCGCATCGTACCAGCCTTCACCACCACCACACTTGACAATGCATTCCAGATAATCCTCCATTGGCCAGATGTTTGTGCAGAATACCAAAAAAAATCTAGCAAATGGTATTGGTGTGAGAGGAAGCAAAGGGAGGGGATTTTGTCAAATTGATGCAGGGTTGAAATGGATAATGATGATTCCATCAGTTACCAGGCCTTCACTGTCAAAGTCTGGTGCTGTGGTAACACAAAACACCAGAAGCCCATGTAAAAGTCTCACTGTATGAAAGGTCACCACGAAAAACAGAAGTGCCACAAGATGGTTCAATTCTGCTGTATGCTGACATCAAGTTTGCTTCACATCCCTCCATCTGGCTGACTAAAGGTAGTGGAATTAACGAGAAAGCCTCTTGCTTATGTCGATTGGTTAGTGTGTGCCCCAAGGCAAAGCTGTCAACATTGGGTCTGAGGTATTAATCTTCCAGACTTGCTTATTTCATCGACTGACATTTATCACAGCTTCACCCTCATCAGCCAGAGGTTTGTTGAGCAAGAAGATAACCTGCAAATTCAGAAATCGAAAGAACTCCCCCACCCCTTTCACCAATTCATATAATACGAGGGCAGCAGTTAATTAAGTCAGGCTAAAAACTGCCTGGCCCAGTATGCAACCAATGCTTTGTGGATAGTCTGGGTTCATACAAAGGCATACAATATGCAGTAGTACTGGAGGGACTCAGCTGGTCAGGTGAAAGCATTAGGCAGTCGAAGCTCTGGGAACATGGCCTGTTTCCGCTCTGTAAATGGTTTATATGGTTATTGGGAATAGAACTATTTGTATTTACAAATTTGTAGACATTCCCCAGCATCTGCAGACTCCTCCTTTACCTTCATACAAAAGTGTTCAGGGACTGAGAGCAGCATAAGTTAATTGAATGGTTTATTGACACGTGCTCCGATGATAAAATGAAAAACTTTATTTGGTGGACTATCCGCACAAATTAACCTGTGCTTAGGTAGTGCAATAATAAAACAAAATGGAGGGTGTAGTGTCACAATAAGTCAAGGGATGCAGGGTGTCAGGCAAAGTCCAGTTAAACAGCACAGGGGCAGCATCGTTTTCCTAACATATTGAGATAAAGGCTATTTGACCTCTTCCCTATTTGAGAATTCCTCCGCTCCATGACCTGAAAATACTGTATATATGTTTTCATTTTGGGGGGTTGGGGGGGTGGTGCGGCAGGGAATCTGCACAAGTCTAGTATGTGGTCCTGCGATGTTAGTGATGAGTTTCCTTCTGGAATCACTTGTGCTCCTGTGGTCCTGGTAGGGAAGGTGCTCCCATAATTCTGATGGGGAGGGAGTCCCACTGCCTTAGGCAAAGACTAAGAGATGGTAAACTCTGACTTCAAATCCCCAGGCTCGGCTCGCCCAGCCATTAGTACCTGGAAAGAGCCCCAGCTATGGGAAAATAGCACATGTCAGTTTGGCAGCAGGTGCTGGCAGCTGTGACAGAGCGCGGGAACAGTTTCCCTAGCGGTCTGCAGCAGCAAACTCGGTGGGCGATGAATCCGTAAGGACAATGGCCAGCAAGCATGGTCTTGAAACATACCACTGCGGGGCAATCCTACATCACTCTGGCTGTCATGCCTTGCACTCCGCCAGGCTCAGTGGTGTGGGACCCAGAGGGAGGCATTTGTTCCGGGCAAGCACTTGCCTCCAAGTCCTTGCCCTGGCACACGGTACCTAAAGCTGAAAAGCTACAAGGCATCATGGGATGGGACATGGATGGATGGGATGGGAGGATTCAGAGTCAGGTGACCCTTGTGTTAGGGCCAATTGAGTGACAGAAATTCTACTCTTACATAGCAATAATGAATAATTTTGGAAGGCAGAATAAAAACACACTTGTGAAATTTGTGTGATTAAAAAGTCCATTAGAATATAGAACATTACAACACAGTGCAGACCCTTCAGCCCATGATGTTGTGCGTCCTATGTAAACCGACTCCACAACAATCTAACCCTGTGGTTCTCAACCTTTTTCTTTCCACTCACATCCCACTTTAAGTAATCCCTATGCCATCGGGGCTCTGTGATTAGTAAGGGGTTGCTTAAGCTGGTATGTGATTGGGAAGGGAAGGTTGAGAATCACTGCTCTAGACCCAAATGTTACTGAAATATTTTGCTTGAGAAAAATTGTCATTGGCCATTCCTTTGGAGTTATGAAACTGTGCAAATAACGAGTCAGTTAGGTTTGATTAAAACAGTGGTTTTCAAACTTTTTCTTCCCAATCACATACCACCTTAAGCAATCCCTTACTAATCACAGAGCACCGATGGCATAGGGATTACTTAAAGTGGAATGTGAGTGGAAAGAAAAAGGTTGAGAACCACAGATCTAACCCTATCCTTTCTTATACCCATAATCCTCTATTTTCTTACACCCATGTACCTATCTAACAGCCTTTTGATTTTCCATATTACAGCAGCCTCCACCACTATCTCCAGCAATGCATTACAGGCATAAACCCCTCTCTGGGCTTAAAAAAAACATACCTCTGTGGCTTCCCTTAAACGTTTCTCCACTCACCTTAAACAGATGACCTTCAGTATTTGCTACCAACCCCGCAAGAAGAAGGTTCTGGCTCTCCACCTCTCATGATCTATACACCTCGATTAAGTCACCTCATCCTCTGCCACTCGAAAAGAAAAAGTCCTAGCTTGCTCAAAAAAAATTAAATAAGTATTTATTTCAACGCACTTCCTGATGCATGAGCAGCTGTTGTGGCTCCGCCTCATGGACTGGCGATGCGGATTGTTTTCTAGGACCACAACCCCCTGTAGTGCAGAAGATCATGTACATTGTTCTGAGTCAGGATGGTGGACGATTTGGAAGGGAGCCTGCTATTGGTGATGTTGCTGTGTGTCTTCTTGGAGCTGGAGTTCACTGGCATGGTATGCGTTGAGGGGTGAACCTGGATGAGTAACTGTGCTATGTTTTGTAGATGGTGTTGGCTCGAGCAACAGTGTGCCATTAGTGGAAGGAATAAATGTCTAGGATGAAAATATGGAAGCCATCAAGTGTCTAGAAAAGATATCAATCTTCTAGAGTGCTGCTATTGATGCAGCTCCATCATCTTCCTGACTTACAGGTGGTGGCAGGAGGGACTTTGTGATACCCTGGGCACAATATTTCAGGCTACTCTGATAAACACTGGGATAATTACAGCCTCTTCCTATCCATTCCCTGACTAATGATTCCATCTCTCTCATTATCAAGTTCCCCAACTTTAAAAAAAAATGTACACATACAGCACAGTAACAGACCATTTTGGCCCACGAGCCCATGCTGTTTTGAATGGTGGGAGAAAACTGAAGGTCCAGGGGTAAACCCATGCAGACATGTGGAGAACATGCCAACCCTTTACAGACAGCTCGTGATTCAAACTCTGGTCCCTATTGCTAGCGCTGTAACTCGATTTGTCTGCGTGGAGCTTGGCCATTCCATTTGTACACCATCCATCGGTGGTATTGGATCAGTTTTTCTCTGAGTTTGACATGCTGGTAACATTCCACAGCCCTTCTATTAACAGCACATAACTAGAAGACCATAAGAGATAGGAGCAGACAGGCCTTTCGGTTCATCAAGCCTGCTGCGTCATTTGAATCATGACTGATGTATTTTTCCTCTAATCCCCATTCAGAATCAAAATCAGAATTTATTGTCATAAAATTCAGTGTTTTGTGGCAGCATGATAGTATAAACATTCATATTTTAACCCTCTGTCTTGGGTAAACTTGTACCTCTCACTTTGTTCGTTTTAGATTGCTCACAGTGTTTGAGCTACCGAAAGAAAATAGACACACACACCGAGAGCAGTTCAGTTATACAAATGTTTATTACAAATTCAAAAGCTGATTTCAAACTACAATATGCAAGCCCTTCCAAATTATATTTATCAACGCCTGGACTGGTCCCAACTGCCGAAGCGAGGCAATGACTGCACACTTGTAGTAGGTTGTCAGGGTGCCGGTAGCAGCTTCTCCACCTCCCCCGACCGGGACGTTGGCTGGACTCTAAAAGTTCTTGCTGAGAGATGTTGCCACCTCTCGGAGAGTCTCAAACTTCAGCAGTGGGACCATGGCTTATATTACCCAAAAACTGCTTACCCAAGCACCTATTCCCAGCACAGCAAGAAAGATAAGCGAGCAAGCTAGCACGCTTGTAATTTTCAGCTTATCACTTTGAATACAATGGTTTATTTTGCATCAAGGCTAGGCCTCTGATGGTCTGTGACCAAAACAAGCAGGAAGATTAAATGTTCTTGATACACAGATGTCCTTTCTTCAGATAACAGCATCTCTGGCCCCTCAGTGGAATTCTAAAAAACAAGCAGGTTCTCAGCCCTGCAGAAGCAAAGGCTGCAAAAGTAAAAAAACATGGTTTAAATCTTCCATTACACCCTCTTATGACATTACTTTTCTTCTTTGGCTTGGCTTCGCGGACGAAGATTTATGGAGGGGGTAAAAAGTCCACGTCAGCTGCAGGCTCGTTTGTGGCTGACCAGTCCGATGCGGGACAGGCAGACACAATTGCAGCGGTTGCAAGGGAAAATTGGTTGGTTGGGGTTGGGTGTTGGGTTTTTCCTCCTTTGCCTTTTGTCAGTGAGGTGGGCTCTGCGGTCTTCTTCAAAGGAGGCTGCTGCCCGCCAAACTGTGAGGCGCCAAGATGCACGGTTTGAGGCGTTATCAGCCCACTGGCGGTGGTCAATGTGGCAGGCACCAAGAGATTTCTTTAGGCAGTCCTTGTACCTTTTCTTTGGTGCACCTCTGTCACGGTGGCCAGTGGAGAGCTCGCCATATAATACGATCTTGGGAAGGCGATGGTCCTCCATTCTGGAGACGTGACCCACCCAGCGCAGCTGGATCTTCAGCAGCGTGGACTCGATGCTGTCGACCTCTGCCATCTCGAGTACCTCGACGTTAGGGGTGTGAGCGCTCCAATGGATGTTGAGGATGGAGCGGAGACAACGCTGGTGGAAGCGTTCTAGGAGCCGTAGGTGGTGCCGGTAGAGGACCCATGATTCGGAGCCGAACAGGAGTGTGGGTATGACAACGGCTCTGTATACGCTTATCTTTGTGAGGTTTTTCAGTTGGTTGTTTTTCCAGACTCTTTTGTGTAGTCTTCCAAAGGCGCTATTTGCCTTGGCGAGTCTGTTGTCTATCTCATTGTCGATCCTTGCATCTGATGAAATGGTGCAGCCGAGATAGGTAAACTGGTTGACCGTTTTGAGTTTTGTGTGCCCGATGGAGATGTGGGGGGGGCTGGTAGTCATGGTGGGGAGCTGGCTGATGGAGGACCTCAGTTTTCTTCAGGCTGACTTCCAGGTCAAACATTTTGGCAGTTTCCGCAAAGCAGGACGTCAAGCGCTGAAGAGCTGGCTCTGAATGGGCAACTAAAGCGGCATCGTCTCACTATAGAAATATCTTTTCCACATCCACTCTATTGAACCCTTTCAATATATGGTATGTTTCAGTGAGATTCCCCCCTCACCTTTCTAAACTCCAGCAAGTACAGGCCCATAGCCATCAAATGTTCCGCATATGTTTAACGCTCTCATCCCTGGAATAATTCTCGCAAACCTCCACTGGACCCACACAGGTTGCTCGTCAAATAGTACCTCAACGTTAAAATTCTCACCAATGATTTCAATTCCCTCTGAAGTCCCTCCCTTCCCTGTCACCACATCTTCTTCCAGCTCTCCAAGCCTTAAGATTTTGGTTCTTCATAGAACCGCAAATAATATAACACAAAAGATCTATGCTAAACATGATTCTCATGCTGAACTGCTGTATTCCTGATTACCTGGCTCTGCCCCGTTCTGGACTGTACCTGTGGCCCCTCCCTCCTTGACCTTGTGTAAAACCTCTAACACTTTGACCCTTCCATAGAAAGCCCGGGTCGCGGCACAGGACGAAGTCCCTGACCATTGTGAATAAAAGCCTGCAGATGAGTGACTCAGTCTCAACCTCTCGAGTTATTTACTGCGTGTCAATGCTAAAATGTAAATCTCTGTTGGTTGCACGTGATAAATATCTCTCCATTCCCCATTATATATCTGTCTGGAAGCCTTTTAAATGCTGTTATTGTTTCTGCTACCACCACTTGTGGCTCATTTCAGGTACCCACCACTATCTGTGTGGAAATACTTGCCCTGCATGTCACCTTTAAACTCTCCCCTCCCCATCTTAAACACAAGCCTTCTCCTATGTGTCATTTTACCATGAAGTGTTTATATAAACACGATTTGAATCATTTATCAAAGGGAAAGGTATAGACACATTTGAAATGGACCGAGAGACATTTATGAATCTGCTTTGCCTTCTGAATGTGAAGTGCAAATCAGTACCCTTAAAAAAAGGGAAGTTTGTGTTGATTGCTGTTAATGGCAGTCAATGCATTATTTTAGAATAACTCCTGTCTAAGTGGTCAGTTACTTCTTTTTAGTCGATATAATGCCTTGATAAGCCATTTGGATTTAGCTCAGCACCTCTTTGGAAAATCATCCAATTTAAATGGGAAACATTGCTGTAAATTTTATTCTCTTCATTGAACTTCTCCAACAAATGTAAGGTCATAATCTAAATGTGACCCTGACAGATGATTCTGGTAATTTAAATACATGAGTATTTATGTATGCTAATGAGGCATTAGTTTGATCTGTCATAATTCAGAAAATGCATCTTTATTCCAAACAGAGCCATTTAAAGCCAAAGAGAATGTCAAAATATAATTACATTCCAGCTGAAAATTGTTGTTGGACACTTGCGAGATTGTGCTAAACAATGCAGTGTTGATGGACAGATGACTGCAAGTTCTGTAAAGATATTTTCTCCATTGTTTACTATCACATAATCTTCTTTCAAAAACATTGCTTTCTGCTGTGGAATGATTTTACTGTGGGCATAATTTTAAAATTGAATGAGGTTGAACTTTGATGTATAATGGAGAATCAAAATGATAAAGATGGCCTATCAACAAACGAGGAAAGGCAAAACAAAAGTAAGATATGGCGTAATCGTAGATATTCCCCAGGCTCCAGCTCCAGTGTATGAATTTATTTCAGAGAGTCTGGAATATTAGGGGATTATCTCAACTTGAGGTTTACCAGGCATGTGAAGACATTGGTTGAGGAGAGCTTCAGGTCTACAAAGTTGCCTTGGCTGTGTTGCGATTCTGATGTCATTATTTTATCTTATCTTATCTTATTGGGGTGGTTACGCTTGCTGATCAGGTCTCATATTTGTGGACTTTCTTTGCAATGTTTGCTTTATATTGGGTTACAATTTATTGGGAAAACTCATTTCAAGCTGATGCAGAAAGCAGCATCTATCGTCTCCAGTGTCTCCATATCAAGCTAATGATTTGGATTTTCAAAGGTCATTCCAGGCTACCTAAATGTCCACGTGGAGGCTCCCTTTCCTCTATTGAGAATATTCACTTAAATAGGGCTCAAAGGATTATTGAGGATCCTTTCCATCCAGCACACAAGATCTTTGACCCATGACCATTAGGAAGGAGGTACCATTGAAATCAGGACTGCCAAGCTGGGAAAAAGCAGGCTGTGAGTTTGATGTACATTAACCTGTAATCTTGAGTCTCTTATACATTCTTCTTCTTTGGCTTGGCTTCGCGGACGAAGATTTATGGAGGGGGTAAAAAGTCCACGTCAGCTGCAGGCTCGTTTGTGGCTGACAAGTCCGATGCGGGACAGGCAGACATGGTTGCAGCGGTTGCAGGGGAAAATTGGTTGGTTGGGGTTGGGTGTTGGGTTTTTCCTCCTTTGCCTTTTGTCAGTGAGGTGGGCTCTGCGGTCTTCTTCAAAGGAGGTTGCTGCCCGCCAAACTGTGAGGCGCCAAGATGCACGGTTTGAGGCGTTATCAGCCCACTGGCGGTGGTCAATGTGGCAGGCACCAAGAGATTTCTTTAGGCAGTCCTTGTACCTTTTCTTTGGTGCACCTCTGTCACCTCTCTCCATTGTGGCCAGTGGAGAGCTCGCCATATAACACGATCTTGGGAAGGCGATGGTCCTCCATTCTGGAGACGTGACTCATCCAGCGCAGCTGGATCTTCAGCAGCGTGGACTCGATGCTGTCGACCTCTGCCATCTCGAGTACTTCGACGTTAGGGATGAAAGCGCTCCAATGGATGTTGAGGATGGAGCGGAGACAACGCTGGTGGAAGCGTTCTAGGAGCCGTAGGTGGTGCCGGTAGAGGACCCATGATTCGGAGCCGAACAGGAGTGTGGGTATGACAACGGCTCTGTATACGCTTATCTTTGTGAGGTTTTTCAGTTGATTGTTTTTCCAGACTCTTTTGTGTAGTCTTCCAAAGGCGCTATTTGCTTTGGCGAGTCTGTTGTCTATCTCATTGTCGATCCTTGCATCTGATGAAATGGTGCAGCCGAGATAGGTAAACTGGTTGACCGTTTTGAGTTTTGTGTGCCCGATGGAGATGTGGGGTGGCTGGTAGTCATGGTGGGGAGCTGGCTGATGGAGGACCTCAGTTTTCTTCAGGCTGACTTCCAGGTCAAACATTTTGGCAGTTTCCGCAAAGCAGGACGTCAAGCGCTGAAGAGCTGGCTCTGAATGGGCAACTAAAGCGGCATCGTCTGCAAAGAGTAGTTCACGGACAAGTTGCTCTTGTGTCTTGGTGTGAGCTTGCAGGCGCCTCAGATTGAAGAGACTGCCATTCGTGCGGTACCGGATGTAAACAGCGTCTTCATTGTTGGGGTCTTTCATGGCTTGGTTCAGTATCATGCTGAAGAAGATTGAAAAGAGGGTTGGTGCGAGAACACAGCCTTGCTTCACGCCATTGTTAATGGAGAAGGGTTCAGAGAGCTCATTGCTGTATCTGACCCGACCTTGTTGGTTTTCGTGCAGTTGGATAATCATTAAACAACTAAATTATTCCCAAATATTTATATTAATTTTATATAATATAATTATACATATGTGATTATGATGTGTGTGTGTGTGTGTGTGTGTGTGTGTGTGTGTGTGTGTGTGTGTGTGTGTGTGTGCGTGTGTGTGTATGCACACATGTGCACCATGGGCCTATAACTGTGCTGTAAGTCTAAATTAGATTAAATTAAAAATCTGGTTTTATATGTGCAGTCAGATGAAATTAAATGAACTTGGATGTGATATTGAAAGGCAACCATCCTGAATGGGTGAGGGAGGGAGAAAGCTCTGTGCCTCCTTCATTCCCTCCTCCCAAACTTACCATTGCCAACAGCTGAGTAGAATGAGGACTTCCACCCTTTGCTTCAGGTGGGTAGAGACTGTAAGGACATAAAATGGTTGTTGATTGGAGCTAGGCCAGATGATCGCTCTCTGCTTGCTTCTTTTAGCATTCAACTCCAATACCCAGAAACTCCAGATGTGCAGATAATCCTGAGTCACATGAGCAAAACTCCTCACCTACCACTTCACTCCAAGTCATGCATTATTGTGGGAGAATACCGCACCTCATTTTATTTTGGTTCATGTTTACATCTGCACTTTGCCAATTGAGTAGTCCTCCATCTCTGCACGGAAAGATAGGTTGGAAACCTTGAATGATTGTGATGGGATGATGCTTCTAATAAGGGGCTAGAATTCTGCGCTTATGCATTCAGATCAGCAGATGGCTGCCTCAGAAAACAAACAGAATAATCTCCAAAAAAAGACACAAGATATAGAACTGAGCTGCTTTATTCATCTAACCTGATCTGGGTAAAGTAAGTGAAGAACACAATTGGTCCGAGATTTTACTGCTGTTGAGATGCATGAAGCAAACACTACAAAGGAAATCCACCAATACCTCATTCAAGGTAACCGCGCAAAGGCAATAAAACATCCTAATAGGTTGCAATAATCATGGAGGATCACACCATTGCACATCCAGTGTCAGCCAGAAGGAGGGTTTGTAAAACAAGCTAAGGAATCAGAATCAGAATTATTGTCATGGATAAGTTACAAGTGTCATTGTTTTTGCGCTGCATCAATAGTGCAAATAGTCATATAAATCACCTTTCAAAAATAAATTTTAAAAATAGTGCTCGAAAAGTAAGGCAGTGCCTTTGGTTCATTGAATACTCAGGAATCTGGTGGCAGCGGGGAAGAAGCTGCCCTTGTGCCATTGAGTGCTCGTCTTTAGGCTCCTGTACCTTTTTCCTGATGGTAGCAGAGTGAAGAGGACATGGCCTGGGTGGTGGGGGTCATTGAGGATAGAGGCTGCTTTTTTCAAGTCACCGCCTCATGTAAATGTCCTTGATGGAGTGAGGTCTGGTGCTTGTGATGACACAGGCCGAGTTAACTATCTTCTGGAGTTTATTTTTGTCCTGAACATTGGCTCTTCCATACCAGACAGTGATGTTACCAGCCAGAATGCTCTTCACGGTACACCTATAGAAGATTTTGAGTCTTCGGTGAAATACTGAATCTCCTCAGACACCTCACAAAGTGTAGCCGCTGACGAGCCTTCTTCATGATTGCATCAACGTGGAGGCTGCATCACAGATCCCCGAAGATGTTGATACCCAGGAATTTGAAGTTCTTGACCCTCTCCACCGCTGAGCCCTCGATGAGGTCATGTTCCCCTGATTCATCCTGAAGTCCACAATCATCTCCTTAGTTTTGTTAACATCGAGCGCAAGGTTGTTGTCGTTACACCATTCTAACTCCCTCCTGATCGCTTCCTCATTGGCATTTGTGATTCTGCCAACAACTGTGGTGTCATTGGCAAATTTGTAGATGGCATTGGAATTGTGCCTGGTCACACAGTCGTGGGTGTATAATGAGTAGAGCAGTGGGCTAAGCACACAACCTTGGGGGTGTGCCTGTGTTGATAATCAGTGAGGAGGAGATGTTGTTTCCAAGACTGAGGTCGTTGGATGAGGAAGTGAGGGATCCAGTTGCAGAGGGGGGTACAGAAGTCCAGAGTTTGTAGCTTCTTGACCAGCACTGAGGGAATAATGGTATTGAAGGGTGAACTGTAGTCAATGAAGAGCAGCCGTATGCATGAGTTGCTGTTTTCGAGGTGATCCAGAGCTGAGTGGAGACCCAGTGATATTGTGTCTGCTGTGGAGCAACTGTGATGATAGGCGAATTTTAGTTGGTTTAGACCTTTGCTTAGGTACGAGCTAATAAGGGTATCCGAAGGTGAGCTTTTTGTGGGGTTGGAGAATGTACTTGCAGACAGTGGCAGATTCAAACCCGGCCTCTGTAATAGTGTTGTGCTAACCGTGGGTTATGGGGAACCAGTGGGTAAGCGAAATCAGCCACAATCTTATTAAATGGCGGAGCAGGCTTGATGGGCTAGATGGCTTGCACCTGCTCCTATTTATGTTCTTTCAAAACAAGACAAATAATAGATTGGCTCACATTCACCATTAGCCCTTTTAATTGACAGAACGAGGCACAGTGGCTCAGTTAGTAGATACGTTGCCTCGCAGCACCAGTGGTCCAGGTTCAATCCTGACCGGATACTGTCAATGTTTGCCGAGTTTGCGCGTCCTCCATGTGACCATGTGCACTGCATCCACGTGCTCTGGTTTTCAAATGGCATGAGATCTGGTCAATTAATTGGCTGCTCTCTGCGAGTGTGGTAGAATCTGGGAGAGGTTAAAAGAAATGGACCGAGAATTTAAAAAATAGGCTTAATGTAGGGATTAGTATAAAGGGCCATCATGGGCAGAGGGGCGAAGGACATGTTTCTGTGCTGTATCGCTCTACAAAACTTTGTGGTGAAACTAACATCTGACTTGCCACTGTATAATACACTGAACTATGGGAAGAATAATGTGCCACAGTGCAGTGTTTGGATTTTAGTTTGCAAAGTCACAGCTTGGAAAAAGTGGCAGCTTTGAAAGATTGGAAGAAATGATCTGCAAATTAATGCTAATGGTTATTTAATAATGAAATATTCAAATGATCCATTTAGATATACAATACATTTGCATTTGGAAAGCTCAGAATGGCAGATTAATCTGATTTTATTATTTTTTGAATGAAGGCCTTGTGAATTTACTGGCTTTCAAAGATTTTCTGAATGTTTATGGTCAAACACATCATCTAATGGAGCCTTGGCACCAAGCCAGGCAGAGGATTTAATGGAATGATTGAAATTCTTAATCCACTCTTGTCACAGTACCAGACAATGGGGTCAGGCCGTGGGGGAGGGTTACACATGGAGCTTTTATAACACTTAATTCTCTGCTTTTGATCAGGGTGTGGCAAAGAAAAATATAAACCTGAAAGGGTGCTGTCCGATCTGTTCTGCAGATTGAACAAAACAATAGTATTGCCACAAAATATTTTTATGGCGTATAAATTCAAATTGTAAGTGGTAATAGTGAAATGATCAGGATTGGCACTTAAATGAATTCTTATAACACCTTTATAATATTCTAATATTGGGGAGGTCACATAAAATGTAACACCGATTTTCCCTTTATCACAAGTCAAGTTTATTGTCATTTGATGTCTTCTCTTCTCTTTGGCTTGGGTTCGCGGACGAAGATTTATGGAGGGGGTAAATGTCCACGTCAGCTGCAGGCTCGTTTGTGGCTGACAAGTCCGATGCGGGACAGGCAGACACGGTTGCAGCGGTTGCAGGGGAAAATTGGTTGGTTGGGGTTGGGTGTTGGGTTTTTCCTGCTTTGTCTTTTGTCAGTGAGGTGGGCTCTGTGGTCTTCTTCAAAGGAGGTTGCTGCCCGCCGAACTGTGAGGCACCAAGATGTACGGTTTGAGGCGATATCAGCCCACTGGCGGTGGTCAATGTGGCAGGCACCAAGAGATTTCTTTAGGCAGTCCTTGTACCTCTTCTTTGGTGCACCTCTGTCATGGTGGCCAGTGGAGAGCTCGCCATATATCATGATCTTGGGAAGGCGATAGTCCTCCATTCTGGAGACGTGACCCACCCAGCGCAGCTGGATCTTCAGCAGCGTGGACTCGATGCTGTCGGCCTCTGCCATCTCGAGTACTTTGATGTTAGGGATGAAGGTGCTCCAATGAAATAGCATTCTCCGGTCCTCGGTGCAATAACATGCAGGCACACAATCAGACATAACATACATACAGACAAATAATACATATCGTATGCAGGACAAGTATTTTATCTATACAAATAAATAAATAAATAAATATAGTTTTTTACAAATTAGAGTCTCAGATGGTTAGTGTGAGCAGTTCCTTTGATCGTTCAGCATTCTCACTGCCCATGGAAAGAAGTTATTCCTCAGCCTGTTGGTGTTGGTTCTGATACTCCTGTATCCCTTTCCTGATGGTGGCAGCTGAAATATGCTGTGTGCTGGGTGGAAGGGGTCCTCAATGATTTTTCACGCCCTCTTCAGACAACGATTCTTGTAGATCATGTAGATTGGGTAGGTAAAGACACTCCAGTGATCCCCTTTGCCAGACCTATGATCGTGTGGATTGACCCCCAATCCATTTCTCTGCAGCAACTGTATCACACTACAATGCAGCCGGCCAGAATATTCTCCTATAGAAGGTTGACAACCTTGTCCGCTTCAGTTTTCTTTGGAAATGCAGTCACTTTTGTGCCTTCCTGACAAGGGTGGAGATTTTGAGTGTCCATGATATGTCACTAGTCACAAGTTAGCTAAATTGGAGTTTTATTCTGTAACAGTAAGCTGTTGAAATTGAGTTCACTTTGGAGAAAGATGGAGGAAAATAGAAAAGAATTAGGATGGATATATAAAACAGAGAAAGATATATTTTCAAATTTGCAGCTAATAGAATAAATGAGGTGTTAAACAGGAAAGTCTGTGATGCTGGGGCCGAGTGCAGTGCACAAATGTGCTGGAGAAACTCAACAGGTCACGCAGCATCCATAGGAAGTAAAGTATGACCAACATTTCCAGCCTGGGCCCTTCATCAGGTATAATTGGGTACAGCAAATGTTGTGGGACCAGGCAACATCCCAGCTGTAGGGCTGAAGACCTGCACTCCTAAGCTAGCTGCACCTCTGCCAAAATGTTCCTGTACAGTTACAACTCTGGCTTCGAGTTGACAATGGAGGGAAGAGCCAGATTCCCGAGGTGAAGTGAGCCCACCACCTGACACATCTTCCCTTCCCTCTCCTCTCCTCTCCTCTTTCCCTTTCTCTTGTCTCCAACACTCATCCTCCTCTTGGGTATCCCCATCTAATACTTCACTCCCTCTCGATCTTCTCATTTCCAATTTCCAACATGACATCAACCACTTGAAATTCTCCCCTCTCCTCACCCTCGCCAACCTCAGTCTCTCCGTTCACTCCGCACCAATCCTACCCTCATCATTAAACCATGTTAAGGGATGGTGTTCTGGTGAACTGACCAAAATCCAACATGAGTTTCCTCTGGCCGTATGTTTGAATATGAGAATCATTCGCGGTTGAAAGAACACATGACATATTGGAGTGTCTGCATTCTTCAGGGTTTGGAGGGACCACTGAAACCTCTGCAATGGAATCAACAAGAAATTGAACATCATAGAGACAGTCTTTGAAGAAAAGACAGCGGCCGATGTACCCATATATAGCAGTTGCCTCTACTGCTGGGCCTGGTTGTTTCCCAGCTGCCAGTTGTAGACCACCAGGATTCCAACCAGGTCATCAGAAGGAATTCTGTTGCATTGCCAAAGCCTGGACCTGCATAGTCAGTGGTGCCACTTGCTGGTCCAACGCAATTACCTTCATTTGAGAAGGTGCTGATGCTTCACCAGGCACAGTAAGCAGCCGCTCCAGTTCCATTTGATCCTGCTGACCAGGGTAAGATGCCAATTTCTCCATCTTCAATGTGGAGGTCATGGACATAACTTGATCCACCAACTGATTAAGGGTGGACATTTGAAACATCCTCACCAAATGCCCTTGAACATGACGAGTTGAACATTGAAGGAACCTCAGTTTCCAAAAACCGCCTTCAACAGGATCTGTTTCAGCTAGCCTGTGACATCTCCTCAACCTTCTGTGATGGCTGCCTATCATCTAGGCTGTTAGCAGCTAACAATTGGGCAACATGAGTCTCCCTAGATGGCTGAGCACGCCACAGAATAGCCGCCTTAAGCATGCCTTATGGGAGATTACCATCCGGATCCACCAAGACATCCTCCACTTCACAGGCAATCTGCTCTGGAAGACGCTCGACAAGTAAAATGTACTTCGTCTTCTGACTCGTCACACTGAGGGCAGAGAAACGTGCTTCAAGGATCATAAACCATGCTGGTGCATTATTAATAAACCCCCTGACTGCTCCTGTAGGGGGTTTATCCTCATCTCTATCCATTTTTAAATTAGAAGGTACTGATAACTCACAGGGTGACCACTTGTTACAGCACAAATAAAGAATACATTCACTCGCTTCTTCCAGCGCACCATGAAGTCGACTTTCTTTTATTCCACTAGACACAACAATGCATTCTTTTCTTTCCAAAGACTACCCAGCCAAACCCCTCTGACCTTCTCACTGGATTGCCACCACACGAGTGATCCTGACACGATCACTCTGCTCCTCCTGCACTCTATATAACATTTCACGCGGAGATTTGTACGTGAACCCCACGACCCTCAGGATATCCTTTTCTCTTTACAAGTTCAAGCTCACCATGTGGTTCCTGTTGGAAGGGGGATTTAACAATCAGGCCTTCTAAAATTCTAATTACATTACAATTGTACAAACAAAATGCTGCTATGACTCACTCCAAAGACTTAGGAATAAAATATTCAGCTGACCCTTCCCTCTGACTTGGCTTTGAGAGAATGCTGCGAGATAATTTAACTGTAGATGTGTATTCTATATACCGCCTTAAATTGTAAGAGACACTGATATTGCACAAAATGAAGATTCATTCATCAAATTAAGAGTGGTGTCCCAGTCCTCATCTGGAAATATTATTTTCAAATTCTGTTCCCATTCCTTCATGATCCCAGTCATTGGGACTGTTCTTAGGGCCATCCTTAAAACCCATGTCCAACAAGGAAGGATGAAAATGATGATAATGTATAATAGGGCTGGCAAAAAAAACAACTATGATATCCAAAAAAATTCCTAAATTGTGCCCATATTCTCAACCTATGTCTTGTTATCGGATTATCCATTAATTTCGAAAAGGAAAAGGGTAAAGAGGAACCTAAAATTGTCAACATAGATGAGTTTTTAGAAAAATTCAGTTCCACTTCTACCCAGGAAGGGTGATTGACTAAATTATCAAAATGTATCAATAATAACAAATAACGTTTCAAAAGTTAAATGATCTCGTTGTTATTCTGATATTGATCCACTATGTGATAAATGCAAAATCTTTTTTTAAAAACTTTATTTATAAAGTTTAGAATACATATAGAAAATAAAGCTAACACCTTATTTTATACATTCTAATTCTAATTCCCCTACTACTCCCCCTCCCCCCACCCTCCCCACCTTCCCCACCCTCCCCTACTACTCCCCATTCTCCCCACCCCACACTACCCCTACAAAAAGAGCCAAAAACATATATCGGTTAATTATCCATTGCTGTGGAGTGTGCCAACCCCTAACACCTTGAAAAAAAAAAGACATTTAAGGTATATCCAAACCCATACATTTCAAATATGGAGTCCACATTTTAACAAAAATAGAGTAATTTTTCATAAGTTATCTGTTATCATCTTTAAATAAATACAAGATCTCAATTCATTATGCCATATATGTACATTCAATTCAATATCATTCTTCCATGTAATTGCAATACATTTCCTAGCTACAGCCAATGCCAGATGAATAAATGCAATTTGAAATTTGTCCAATCTTAAACCCGTTGTTAATGTTGTAGTGTAGCCCATTAAAAAAAGTAATGGATCAAGTATTAATTCAACCTTAAATAAATCTTCAAAAAACTTTATAATTCTTTCCCAAAAGGGTTTAACTTTTTCACAAATCCATACTGAATGTAAAAAGGTACCAATCTGTGTTCCTCAACAAAAACACAAATCTGAAGAACTAAAACCATATCTTTTTAACTTCTCAGGAGTTAAATACAATTGATGCAGAAAATTATAATTGACTAAACTATATCTCACATTAATTAATTTAGTTACACTAACTTCACACATAGTCATCCATTCCTCCTGAGATAATAAAATAGATAAATCCTTCTCCCACTTATTCTTCAAACAATGGTTTAACCATTTCTCTTGTAACAAAGCATACATTTTGGAACTAAACCCTTTTTTCCCCACCATCAACAATTAAAATCTCAAATTTAGTTTGCCTAGGACTAGGTAATATCAAATCATGTCCAAAATTATCTATTAATAAAGCTCACATGATAATATGCAAATAAAATATTTGGCAATATCCCAAATTTTTCTATAAGTCTAGTAAAAGAAAGAAACATACCTGTCTCAAAACAATTCTCCCCCAATTTAATGCCCTTTCAAATTCCAAATTTTCAAATTAAGATTATTCACTGAAAAATATATAATGGAGTCTTAGCTGAGATTTTACCTTTAGTTCCTTTTGATCTCTTTTCAACCAAATCTCCATCAAATGTCTCAATACTGGTAACTTAAAATTTTGTAAAAGATAAGGATTCCATTTATATATAAATTGATGTATATTAGATTCAGAATCTGTGCTAATTCAACTTTAGCCCATATCAGAGGTTGATCAATATCAAACATCCTATTAATAAATTTTAATTGAGCAGCTTCATAATAATTCTGAAAATGCAGTAGTTGGATATTTCCATGTCATAATTTACCTTTCCATAAAAACAGTTGTACTGATGCATTTAATTCTTTAAAAAAGACTTTTGGAATTGAACAAGGAATAGAATGGAAAAGATATTGAATACGTGGAAATATATTCATTTTAATACAATTCACTCACCCTATTAAAGTTAAAGGTAAATCCTTCCATCTAATCAAATCAAACTTGATTTTATTTAATAAAGGTACATAATTTAATTTATATACATTTTGATAATCAACATCAACTGTTACACCTAAATATTTAATTTTATTAGACCACCGGAATTGCATAATCTGTTTACAATTTAAATAATCCTCATTTGAAATTGTAGTATTTCACTTTTATCCCAATTAACTTTATAACCTGACTCCATTCTGTTTCAAACAATTTTGAAGTTGCCTCAAAGATTTTTTAGGATCTTTAAATATATTAACACGTTGTCTGCAAACAGATTAATTTTATACTCTTCCTCACCAACTTTAATTCCTTTTATATTAACATCCTGTCTAATAGCTTGAGCCAATGGTTCTATAACCAATGCATATAAGGCTGGTGACAAAGGATAACTTTGTCTAGTTGATCTGGTCAAATTAAATGAAGATGATATTTGTCCATTTGTCTCCACTCTGGCTGATGAATTTTTATATAAAGCCTTCACCCAACCAGTAAAGAGTGTCCAAATTTAAATCTTTCCAGCACTTTAAATAAAAAATTCCACTCCACTCCATTAAATCTTTGATGCTTCACTGATTCATGCATTAGGAATGCCCTAAATTAAATAAATTTTGGGAACAAATTTTCCAAATTTTATTAGTGATTCTTAAGATCAAATTAGAACCTTTCCCCTTAATTGCTTTGTTCCTGACAAGAAGCGGTAACACCCTTGACTTCAACTCAAAAAAAAACCCTCGCTTTTACTTCATTGATAGCGAAATAAGGAATTCCGATGAAATGGAAAGATAATTCTTCACCTACTCATGTGCAATGGTTCCATGATATCATGTCTTAATTAAGTTTAGAGAAAATTAGACACTGCATTAAAAATGTCAAGGTTGAATTTGATAAGATGTGGAGCCCATTACTATCACAACTTGAATATTTAGTTGTGTGAGTGCTCTGGGGATTCCCTGTCTGAGAGTTGTGATTCGATTCATATCTACTTACTCTATTCAGGTTAACCTTGTTTAGAGGGAGGAGTAGGATTAGTGAGGGGGGAGGGTTTCCTTTTTTATTTTTTAATTTCTGGACAAAACCAGGCTCTAGTAGATGATTAATAATGATACATTATAGAATAGGAGGAAGATTATATGGGATTCTTAATTCTATTTTATCATCAAAATCTGAGATTTTGAGCAAAATATGTTGCTTGATAATTACAGTTTATATTTTGCATTACAATTTATAATGTTGTATATACTATGAATTGAATTATGTAATCAGTTAGAAATCATGTATAAGGGTTTTTTCTATTAAAATCAATAAAAATGTTTTAAAAATAAAGAAAAAATGAGAATCTCCTCAGTATCCTGCTCAATATCAATCTTTCAATGACTGACACTCAAACACGATCTCTGGCCATTGCGATCTTGTATGTTTGAGAGAGTTTAGTGAGTGCATATTGGCTGACGAGTTGCCAATAACAAGCAGAGAGCACTGTGAAAAAGTACTTCATTATCTGTGAAGGGATGTGGAATGTTGAGGGTGGGTTGGACTCCAGATTCATTTACTGGAGGTTGTGATTACAGTGAGACAAATTTTCATGAGCAATTTTCATTGTGAGCAAAAGGATTTATCTGGAAAATACACTCAGTTAGAAATTCATATGATGATATGAGACTTTAAGATGGTTCTGCTTGAGTTCATCCTTCCATTTCCTGCTCCTCATCCCTTCCCTGTCACAAAGATAGAACCTGTCCTTGATTGTAAAATGTGAGGGACTTTTTAACTTGATGGGGTTTAATGAAATTTGACATTTTTTTGGAAAAGTTTAATTGTCTCAAGAAATAACCCATTTCTGGGTCAGAGTCTTATCAATAACTAGCTGTTGGAGCCAACTATTTTGGGAATACAAAGCAATATGGCACTAATTTGCAGACCAACATTGGCTACCTGCACAAGGGTGGCCATCTATTCATTGAGTGATCCATTTTGGGAGAGTCCCAGAGGGTGACAGAGTCATCACGGGAGTAGCCCAGTGTGTGATAGGGAGTGACAGTGACATCCTGAAAGAGTCCTAGAGTGTGACAGAGAGTGACAGGGTCATCATGGGAGAGTCCCAGAGAGTGGCAGAGAGAAACAGGTACATCTGGTGGAGTCTCAGAGTGTGACAGAATGAGACACAGGGTATGACAGGTAGTTAGTCACAAGCATTGCCATCCTCAAAAGAGGTCCCTTTCATTTAAGTTATATGGAGAGGCTGGATAATCAAGTTTTTGAAACTTGGTCTTGTAAAGGGATCAGATATATTGAAGTCTGTTATGAGCAAGGAGAATTGATGTCATTTGAACAATTTAAGAATAAATATGGTATTCTTAATAATATGATATTTTGCTATTTTCAAATCAGAGCATATTTAAGTGATAAGTTGAGTCCAACCACGTATTTACCAAAGTGCAGTGATATAGAGAATCTAATAAGAAAGGGAAGTATGAAGAAATTTATTTTGGAAATTTATCATTTACTTCAAGTGGGGACCCCCAAACCAAGGATTCGTAAATCTAGACAAAGATGGGAGACAGACTTAAATGCGATTATAGACAAGAAGAACTGGGCTGATGTATGTCGAGACTGTATGACTAATGCAATAAATGTAAGATAAGGACTGGTTCAATATAATTTTTAATATCAGCTATATCTCACGCCACAGAAATCAAATACATTGAAATCATATTTATCAGATCAGTGTTTTAGATGTGGCGAAGAGGTGGGAACTTTTCCACATTCAACATGACCTTGTGATAAAGACCTTTTTGGCTGGAATTAGGAAGTTTTTTTTAGAGCAAATTACAGGAGTCCAATTTCTACAAAATCCGGAATTATTTTTATTAGGCAACATTAACAGCTTTAAAGACATACTGGGGTGTAGGTTAATAGAGTGTAAATTGGGTGGAATGGACTCATAGGGCTGAATTGGCCTGTCGTAGTACTGGATGTTTAAATCTTTAAAAAAAGAGACTCCTAGATGGGCATGTGAATATGAAGGTGGCGGGAAATATCTATCAGATGCAACCAGCAGAGCTTTACATGCAGAACTTACACAGTGAACAGCAGAGCCCTGGGGAGTGTGGGAGATGCACCACTATGCTACCCATTCAGAGTTCAGGAGAATTAAATATGTGAGCCAATATGAAGTGAGGAGGAGACAGTCAGTTCTAAAGAGCCGATGGGCATTCAGAAGAATAATAAACAATGAAAGAGCTTGAAGAAGCCCGCATCACTCAACTGATCACCAATGTTAGTAAGATTGTGAGGATAATAAGGTTGGAAGGTTGCAGAACATACTGTGGGAGTGCGGTAAAATATAGCTCCGTGAAAGTGTCAATGTTTATCGACAGGCTGGTGAAGAAAGCACGCTTGCCTTCGTGAGTCAGGGCCTTGAGTGGAGGAGCAGAATCATCATGTTGCAACTGCACAGGTTGCAGGTGAGATCACCTAGTGGATAAAAGATATCTTGAAGCAGAAAAGATTCATGAGAATGTTGCCGGGATCGTGGGATTGAATTATAAAGAGAGGCTGGATAGGCTGGGACTGTTCTCCCTGGAGAAATAGAGTTGTAAAGTAAGCGCATGGAACGCTTGACTTCATTGGGGCGGCGCAGTGGACAAATGGCAGCTGAGGAGGAACTTATTAGAGGCATAAAATAATGAGAGGATTAATAAAGTAAATCTTCCGATTCTTTTTCCTAGAGTAGCTAAATCTAAAGTTAGAGAGCATACATTTAAGGTGAGATGAGAACGATTTAAAAGGGATCTGAGGTAAATCTTCTACATACAGAGGGCGGTGGGTATTTGGAGCGACCTTCCAGAGGAAGTGACAGATCAGAGACAACTTAATATTCAACAGGTACGTAGACAGGTTCAGAGTGATCTGGGCTGAATGCAGGCAAATGGGAGTAGCTTAGTTAGCACGGACAAATTGGTCTGAAGGGCCTGTTTCCAAACTATAGAACTTTACTAACTCCTAGGCATTGCAAGGGAAATCTGTGAATTGGGAAGTGGGGGCTGCTGAAAGTGAAGGAAGAAAAGTAGAAAACTGGAGATTCTCACTGAATAAAAAAGTTTGCAGGTGGATGAAAGAATTGAACATCTGATTGAGAGTGAGAAAAATTACTGGAATTTAATTTTTGCAGCAGCAGATTAGATTAGGGAATGCATGACAAATGGTAAGACTGCAATGAAAACAATGGAACAGAAACAGAAGGAGGCCATTTGGCCCCTCAATATAAAACTGACTGATCTGCCCCAGGCTTCATCTCCTCCACATTGTCAGATGGCAACACTTAATCCCCTTTCTTTCAAAAATGTACTAATCTCTAGTTTAAATGCATTAGTTTCCACAGTCCTCTGGTGCAGAGTAGGACAGAGATTTGTTATTAATTCACATCTCACTGAAAGTAGCAGTGAGATTAAGTGATTAAGAAGGCATGTGGGATGGTTGTCTTTTTCAGCCAAAGGAGTGAGGGGGGTCATTCTCGAACTGTGTTTAGCATGGATTGGATCTAGGCCTGACGACTGCATCCTGTTCTGGTTGAGTGTGGAGCGTTAGAGAGGTTGCAGAGGTCACCAGAATAGGTCACAGACGGAGAGGCTCTGAAGTGAGGTTGGCTCAGCTGGAGTTGATTTCTTTGGAAATGTAAAAGATTCATTCAAGGCACATTAAACATTGAGAAACCTTGAGAAGGTGAATCAGAAAAAAAAAAAATGTTATCATAGTACAAGATTCAATCATTAATGAGCATTGATATCAAGTTGGAGAATTAGAGGGAGGTGGGATCTTCATTCCAATGATAATGGTGGTCCGGAACTCATGACTTTGAAGGGGGCAAGATATATTCTTCACATTACTGTAAAAATAATGTGTGTATATATAAGGAGAGAGAGAGAGAAAGAAATATTTAATGTTTCTGGTCAGAGTTCTGACAGAGTCTCTGACCTGAAATGTGACGTTTCTCTTACCACGTGCTATCTGACCGCCTGAGGGCTTTTTATTTTTTTTTAAATTAAATTAATTTAGGGCCAGCAAGGTAACAGGGCCAAGTTGGCCCAAAAGATCATGCTTCCCAATTACATCGATATGACCAATGAATCTACTAACTCCATACATCCTTGGAATGTAAGAGGAAACCGGAATACCCTGAGGAAACCCAAGCAGCACGGGGAGAATGTGCAAACTTTTTTACAGACAGCACTGGAGTCAAAGTGTTGTGCTAACCAATAAACTAACTATGCTGCCCATATCACATCCAAATACTTTGATGAGCATTTAATATGCATCAGGGTTAGGGGTAGCAGTGGCAGATAAAGGTATAGATCAAGAGCTGGAAGTGAGATGAATTGAAATAATTTAATTTGGAGAAGTGTGAGATGCTGCATTTTGAGAAGTTAAACCACGACAGGTTTAACTGTAAATGACAGGGCTTCAGAGAGTGTTAGTTCAGCACTATCAATTAGACCTGTTACAAGATCAAACCAGCAACCACAAAGAAGGAATATCACACAGGGGTAAAGATGAAAAAATTGACCTTTAAACTTTAATTCAAAATCCCCCCTTTTATAAAAATGCCCACTGGTTACTATGCAAATTTCTATAACAGTGTAAAACTAATACATTCTACAGCCTTAATATAATATATGTAATCAAAGTCTAAGCTACATTTCCAACCAGCCCACAGAAAAACTCTCCTGCTAAAAAAAATTGGTCCACAAGAACAAATTTTTAACAATTAATGGAAGTATTACATAAATAAAATAAAATAAACACTCATTTTTTTTACAATAAGTATGTGATTACCCAGATTAACATCTTGACAAACAATCTGCTATTACATTATCCATCCCCTTTATGTGTGTAGTAATTAAATCATACTCTTGTAATAGTAAGCTCCAATTCAATAACCGTCTGTTCTTATTTTTTATTTTAGACAGAAAAACTAATGGATTATGATCAGTATATATTATTAATGGTTTTTGAGCAGTACAAATATACACATCAAAATGTTGCAATGCTAAAACAAGGCTAATAACTCCTTCTCAATGGTTGAATAATTTCGTTGATGGTCGTTAAACTTTTTTGAGAAGTACAAAATAGGATGTTCTACCCCATCACCATCCTTCTTCTATAACAGTACAGCACCAACTGCTTCGTCACTGGCATCCATGGCTAAAAAAAATGGCTTTTCAAAGATAGGGGACACAAGTACAGGCTGATGGCATAAAATGGCCTTTAACTTCAGAAACACTTCCTGGCATGCATCTGACCAGATAAATTTTTCTTCCTTTCCAAGTAGTTTCGTTCATGGGAGTGCAATTTCTGCAAAAGTTTTTACAAAATCTACGATAGTAGCCAACCATACCTAGAAATGTCTTAAGAGCTTTCTTATTACCGGGGATAGGGAATGCAGTGATAACCAATACTTTCGCTCCAACAGGTGCCACCTGTCCCTGTCCTACCACATAACCCTGATATTTTATAGTGGCATGTCCAAACTCACTTTTGTGCAAATTCACTGTGAGGTGTGCTTCCACCAGTCTCTGAAATAACTGTTCTAATTCAAGCATGTGTTCTTCCCATGTATCCATACTAATTACTAAATCATCAATATAGGCTCCTGTGTGCTCTAAACCCTGAATTACTGCATTAATCATTCTCTGAAATGTGCCAGATACATTTTTCATCCTGAAAGGCATCACATTATACTCATACAATCCCAAAGGTGTAACAAATGCAGAAATCTCCCTGCCTTTCTCTGTCAAAGGGACACACCAGTATCCTTTTAAGAGATCAATCTTTGTAAGGAATTTAGCCTTCCCCACCTTATCTATACAATCATATATTCTGGGAATAGGGAATGCATCAATCTTTGTCACCATATTTACCTGTAAATAATCTGTACAAAACCTAATTGAGCCATCTGGGCTTAGGCACCAGAACACAGGGTGAACTCCAATTTGAACTTAATTTTTGGATGATGTCATTTTTGAGCATATAATCCACCTCTTGTTCCAACAATCTGGTCTTTTCCTGATTAACTCGGTAAGGATGCTGTTTAATAGACTTAGCATCACTGACCTCCACATCATGACAAGCCAGAATAGTTCTTCTTGGAACATCTGGGAATATATCCTTAAATTTCATAAGTAATGTCTTCATTTCTTCCCTTTCTGATTTAATCAAATGCATTAACTTGGTGTCTAAGTTTTGCAAAACTATAGAATTTTCCAGCCTGGGGGTTATCACTTTCTGTACTCCATGACCTTTCACAAAACTTATCTCTTCCTTACTTTCCTCTATAACTAGCACCTTGGTTGGAATCCTAGTCTTCTCCTCAGTCATTTTCTCAAAGTAAGATTTAAGCATGTTCCCGTGTCTCTCTTCGACGATCAGGCATCTCAATGACATAGATGACCTGGTTAATTTTTGATTTCACCTTATATGGTCATGAAAACTGAGCTCTCAAAGGGTTTGACTGCATTGGAAACAAAACCAATACTTTGTCACCAGGTTGAATGTCCCTAATGTTTGTTTTTTGATCATACCAAATTTTCATTTTTTTCCTGAGCAGTTTTTAAATTTTTCCTTGCCATCTTGCAAGCCTGATGTAATCTGTTTTAAAATTTGAAAACATAATCCAACAGATTTGATTGTATATCATTATGTATCCACTGTTCCTTCAACAATAGTAATGGACCCCTGACTTCATGACCAAACACCAACTCAAATGGACAAAAGCCAAGAGACTCCTAAATTGCCTCTTGTAGAGCGTGTCAAAAGAACCAAAGACTTGTTGATCCAAAGCAAGGCTTTTATTAACTAAAAGACTGGAGCATATCACATGTAGGTCAACCAGTCCAGAATGACTTGGTCTGGCTAGGAGCAATCCTTTAAGACTTGCCAGTAGGTGTGGCTACACTCTCACCCAATCACAGTCATCCTACACTACATCCTGTACATATACACATTGGTGATAGAATCTGTACCATTACATTCACCCCTTCTTTGAGAACTGACCCCGGGGTGGATGGAGGTTAGGGGCTGTACCGGTTAGGGGCTGTACCGGTTAGGGGGTCTGACCATCTGGCATGACTGATGTGGTTCCGGGATTTGGATCACCGGAGTTGTGTCGCCGGCAGGCCCGTAGGGTATGGCCACTGCTTCGCTCAATTCCCCAACAGTGTTGTTGACAGTCTGGCCTGAGCTGGTGGGGTGGTGCTGGTCCCTCTGTTCAAGCACATGACCTGGGGAGAAGGAATAGGGGGAGGTTGGGTTAAAGGCATTGCTGCGCCTGATCCGGCTTGGGCTAGGTCCCTTACCGAGACTGTGTCCTCCCACCTGTCTGGGTAATCAACGTAGGCATAATGCGGGTTCGCATGGAGCAGAGTCACTCGGTTAACTAAGGGGTCATTCTTAGAGTACCTGATGTGGCGTCGTAAGAGGACCGTGAGCCATGCCGGTATGGTCGTTCCCGATTCGGATTTCCTCGGGAAAGAGAACATCCTTTCATGGGGGGTGGCATTGATCGCGGTGCATGGGAGGGAGCGGATGGAGTGTAGGGTACTAGTTTGCACATCCTGCCAGCAAGAGGTGGGGAGACCTTTGGAACAGAGGGCAAGCGTAACCGCTTTCCAGACGGTGGCATTCTCTCTTTTGACTTGCCCATTACCGCGTGGGTTATAGCTGGTGGTCCTGCTTGAAGCAATACCACGCTCCAGAAGGTATTGCCGCAGCTCTGTGCTCATAAATGAGGACCCCCTGTCACTGTGGATGTAACTGGGGTACCCAAAGATGACGAAGATGCTGTGTGGGGCCTCTATAACTGAGGAGGCAGTCATGTCTGAGCAGGGCACAGCGAATGGGAAGCGGGAGTACTCATCGATGGCCATAAGGATGTAGCTGTTACGGTTGGTCGATGGTAGGGACTCCTTTAAGTCTATGCTGAGACACTCAAAGTGGCGGGTGGCTTTGATGACATGGGCGTTCTCCGGACGTAAGAAGTGGGGCTTGCACTCAGCGCACACCGGGCAGGCTTGGGTCATGGAGCGAATCTTCTCGACTAAAGGTTGCGAGCTTTGACAACGTGTATAAACCTAGTGAACCCTGGATGACAGAGCTCCTCGTGGAATCTCTGCAGCCTGTCTAGTTGTATGTTGGCACAAGTCCCCCTGGAGAGCGCATCTGGTGGGTCGTTGAGTTAACCAGGCCGATAAAGTATGTCATAATTAAATGTGGAGAGCTCAATTCTCCACCTGGTGATTTTGTCATTCTTGATCTTACCTCGCTGAATATTGCTAAACATGAAGGAGACCGTTTGTTGGTCAGTCAGTAGCGTAAAGTGCCTGGCAGTGAGGTAGTGTCTCCAATGACGTACTGCTTCGTCTATGGCCTGGGCCTCCTTCTCGACAGAGGAGTGTCGGATCTCAGGATCCTGGAGGGTTCTGGAGAAGAAGGCTACCGGCCGGCTGGCCTGGTTCAAAGTGGATGCCAGTGCAAAGTAGGACGCATCGCTCTCGACTTGGAACAGAATGGACTCGTCGATGGCATGCAGTGTTGCAGCAGTGATGTCCAATTTGATGTGGTTGCAGGTCGCTCTGGCTTCGATTGACAGGGGGAAGGAGGTGGTCTTGATGAGTGGCCGTGCCTTGTCGGCATAGTGTGGAACCCATTGGGCATAGTAAGAGAAAAAGCCCAGGCAGCATCTGAGTGCTTTCTGGGTGAGGTGGGGGTGGGGCAAGTCCATGAGGTGACGCATGTGGTCAGGGTCCGGCATGACCACCCTGTTCTCCACCACACAACCCAGAATTGTGAGCCAAGTGGTCCGGAAGACACACTTATCGAAATTGTAGGTCAAGTTCAGCCGAATTGCAGTCTGAAAAAATTTCTCAAGGTTGGCATCATGATCCTCCGTGTCACGGCCACAGATGGTGACATTGTCCAGATACGGGAAAGTAGCAGTCAGCCTGTTCTGGTCCACCATCCGGTCCATTTTCCGCTGGAAGACTGCGATGCCATTTGTGACCCCAAAGGGTACCCTGAGGAATTGATATAGCCGCCCATTCTCTTCGAAGGCCATGAAAGGTCAGTCTGCTCGGCGGATCGGGAGCTGATGATAGGCCGAACGTAAGTCAATGATGTAAAATACACGGTAATGGGCGATCTGATTCACCACATCCGTGATCCACGGAAGGTGGTACGCATCCAGAATTGTGAAGCAGTTGATTGTTTGGCTGTAGTCAACCACCATCTGTGGCTTCTCCCCGTTTTTAAAAACCACCACCTGGACCCTCCAGGGACTCGAGCTAGGTTCGATAATGCCCTTGTCCACCAGTCTGCGCACCTCGTTTGTGATGAATTTCCTGTGTTCATAACTATATTGCCGGCTTTTGGTGGCCACAGGCTTCCAGCCAGGGGAAAGGTTTGCGAAAAGCATTGGTGGAGCAACTCGGAGGGTGGAGAGACTACAGGTGAGGCCCTGGGGCGCGGGGGCAGGTGACCTGGGCTGCCGCTGGCAGGAGGCTTCCGGGGTGGAGTGGTTACAGACAGAGTGTGGAGCATGAGGCCCCCCAAAGAGCAGGGAAATGGTTTGAAACTGGCACTGAGAATCCAGTTCCAGCAATGCAGGGCGCACAATTGGGGAAGGACTGATAGTTTGAAGTCTGTGAACGTGATGCCCTGGACTTTCAGGGTTGCCACGCAGTACCCCTTTACCCCAGTCGAGTGTGATCTGGTCGCCGATGAAATTCTCAGTGCAATGGGGAGAATAGTCAGTCTGCAATGGTGGGCTAGGTCTGGGCAGATATAACTGTCAGTTGACCCCGAGTCAAATAAACAATTGGCATCATGTCCATGCACTTTAATCAGTTCCATAGCTTTTGTGAGGGGTTGGGGGAAGTCCTGGTTGAGGGTTGCTGATGCAGAGACTTGTAATGGGGACAGTGGAGTCCTGCGTGATAACATCACACAATGTGTGTGTGATGACGTCACGTAATCAGTTGGGCCTGAAGAGACAGTGTCGAGGAGTTGGTGTTGCTGCCTGCAGCCTGCTGGGGGTGTCAGCCAGCCAACGGTTAAGTGTTGGGGGTCGCTGCTTGCTATCAGCAGTGGGGCAATCAGTCGAGCGGTCGTCGGTGGCGGGTTCCTGGTCGGCAGCGTCAGGTCCCTGGTCAGCAGCGTTGGTGGGTGCCGGGTGAGTAGCATCGGTCGTGGCAGCGTGTCCCCGGTTGGCAGTGTCGGTTGCAGTTGTGGGTACCTTGCCACCTGCCTCAGTGGTGGTGGGTCCCCAGTCAGCAGTGGCGGCGAGTCCCCAGTTGGCAGTGGTGGCGGTGGGTCCCTGGTCAGCGGCGGTGGGTCCGTGGTCGGTGGTGGTGGCGGTCCCTGGTTGGCCATTGCTTCGTGAGGTAAGGTGAATGGCATTGCGGCGAGGATGGGTTGTACCTTCTGCACTCGGCGTCTGCCCCGTGATGTCAGGCGCTGCCGCGCGGTGGAGTCCTTGTCTTCATTGGACGAGAGCTCTGAGGAAGAAGTGTTTGAAATGGAGAGTGGCAATTGGGCTTCACATGAGGCACTGAGTTTGACGGTGGCCATTTTGGAGCGATAGACTAAAGTGGCCATTTTTCAGACACTTCTGGCACCTGGCTTTTTTTGTCGGGCACTGGGACCTGCTGTGCTTGTTCCTCCCGCAGAAATAACACTTTGGGATTGCATCGGGCAGCATAGCAGCAGTAATAGGGTAGAGGGAGGGAATCCTACTCATATCAGAGTGTAGGGTCCAGCCCCGAGAGTACACATCCATACTTAAGACCGCAGCCTCCATTGTCTCTGTAATTCAGATCATGTCCTCTTGGTTTTCTCCCCCGTACACTAGCAGGCGCTGCCTCACCTCATTTGATCAAACCCAGGCCACATAGGCATCCCGAATGAAATCATCTGTGGTCTCCGCAGCAGTTCTGTTTGTGCAGGCACAGTCCCTGCCCATTGCCCTTAGTGCCTGAATATAAGCTCTACAGGACTCATCAGGCTGTTGCCTCCTTGTAGCAAGTTTGTACCGAGCATAAACCCTGTTCATCGGTCGCTTGTAGAGCCCTTTCAGCACCTTCATGGCTGTGGACACTCTGGTAGACACTCGGGGATACCATAGTCATCAATATTAGTAGTCGATGGCTACTATCATGGTAGAGTCAGAGAGCTGTAAGTATGTTTCGAAGCATCTCACCCAGTGCTGAAAGTCATTCAAGGCTGTAGCTGACTGTGGGTCGACGTCGAGGCATTTCAGCCGTAGCATCCACTCCATCCCTTCAAATCTCTTTAGTTAATAAAATTGTAGAGCGCGTCAAAAGAACCAAAGACTTGTTGATCCAAACCAAGGCTTTTATTAACTAAAAGACTGGAGCATATCACAAGTAGGTCAACCAGTCCAGAATGACCTGGTCTGGCTAGGAGCAATCCTTTAAGACTTGCCTGTAGGTGTGGCTACACTCTCAGCCAATCACAGTCATCCTACACTACAATCTGTACATATACACATTGGTGATAGAATCTGTAGTATCACACCTCTCTAACAGCAACAATAACAAGTCGATTCCTTTATCCCAATCCTTATTATTTTCCACACAATAAGCCCTCATCATATTTTTCACAGTTAAATGGAACCTTTCCAAGGCCCCTTGACTTTCAGGATGATAGGCAGATGACACAATTTGATGGGCTTCTAATTCATACACCACCTGTTGAAATATTCCAGACATAAAATTACTCCCTTGGTCTGATTGAATTTCCCTTGGTCGGCCAAAAAGTATGAAAAATTTTAGCATAGTTTTCACAATCGTCTTTCCTTTAATGTTTCTCAGGGGAATAGCCTCTGGAAACCTTGAAGCTGTGCACAAATATTCATTTCCCGCTTTGGTTTTCTGGCAATGGGCCAACACAATCCACTATCACTTTTGAGAAGGGCTCCCAAAAAGCAGAGATGGGTTGTAAAGGTGTCACTGGGAGTCCTTGATTAGGCTTTCCCACCAGTTGATAAGTGTGACGGGTTCTACAAAAGTTCACAACATCCTTTCTTAATTTTGGCCAATAAAACTGTTTCCTTATCTTTTCTACCATCTTCTTCACTCCAAGATGACCTCCTAAAGGTGTACTATGAGCCAACTTTAATATTTAATTCCTGTAAGTTTTGGGAATTACAACTTGCCTTATTACCACCCAGTTTTCACTGGCAGGTATCACTTGTGGTCTCCACTTTCTCATCAATATTCCATCTTGAACAAAGTAACCTAATGACGCAGTTTCAATTTCCTGGTTAGACAGAATATTATCTCTTATCCCAGCAAGATCAGGATCATGCTTTTGTCTAGCTATTAATTCTTCTCTTGACAACAGCAAAGCTGGATCCTTAGGTTTGTCGTCAATGCTTCCCTCCACTACAGGATCATCACAGACTTTCTCTACCTCTACCTTTTTTTCTAGACATGGGTCTAGTAATGGCACCTGCAGGGTAGATTTACAAATACTTTTTGGAGTCATAAACCAATGCCTTACTTATGAGTTTCACCGCAGGTATGACTTTAACCTCTGCTAAATCATCCCCCAACAAAAAATAAACTCCATCCACCAGCAGAATTGATCTTATCCCTATCGTAACCGGGCCATTAACTAAGTCTGATTTCGTCATTATTCTATTGCAAAGATATAAGCTCTGCTTCACCACCAATGCCTTTAATTAAATTCACATCTCCAGTATCGGTCTCCTCACCAAAATTCAAAATGTTGCTTAATACAAGCGATTGGGCTCCCCCAGTATCCCGCAGGATTTTAACTGGCACTTGATTGGATCCTTCTTTAACCAAAATGAAACCTTTAGTCATGAATGGTTTAAAAATATCCCTAACTTTCTCAGTCTGAACACAGGCAGCTGGTACCACCCCTTTCTCTTTCTTCCTTTTCAGTACAGGACAATTTACTATTATGTGCCCTGCCTTCTTACAATAGTGGCAAATAACACTCAAAAATTTTTCCTTCACCCATTTCTCTTCTTCTCTTCCTTTAACCTCACTTCTAGATTTTCTTTCTACTCTACTTAGATTATCAGCAGTATTCCTTTGAAAGGTTTTACCTGGTGTCCACTTAGGCCTGTGAGTTAAAGCATATTCCTCTGCGAATTTAGCCAATTCTTGTCAAGTTTTTATATTTTTCTCTGTCAAGTACACTTGAATATCATCAGGAACACAATTTTTAATCTCCTCAATCAGAATGATTTCCCTCAATAAATCAAAGTTATTTTCTACTTTCATTGTGGCACACCACCGATCAAAACACATAACCTTCCTATAAGCAAATTCCAAGTAAGATTTGGTTGCTGTTTTTTAAAAAAACTCCTGGAGTTTTGTCTGTAAGCCTCTGGAACTAGTTCATAAGATTGGAGTATAGCCTGCTTTACAAATTTGTAACAGCTGCTTGTTGTACAGTGAGACACGAGTATTCCTGTTGGGCTTTCCCTTTAAGAACACTTTGTAGCAGGAATGAACACTTTGTTCATGGTCTGGTGGCCATTTTAAATTTACAGCTACTTTCTCAAAATGCTGGAAATACTGGTCTATTTCAGCTTCCTCAAATGGAGGAACTAACCTCACTTCTTTACTGACCAGAAACCTCTCCGCCTGACCAGCTCATGGGATTTGGGCTTCTCCCTCTCCTTGCATTAGGGTCAGCTTTAATTTAGCTAGTTCTAGCTCATGCTTCCATTCTTTCTCTCTCTCCTCCATTTCTGCCTGCCTTACTGCTTCCCTTTCGGCTTTCCTTTCTGCCTCTCTTTTTCCTCTAACTCTAGTTTTCTCAAAGCCAACTTTACTTCCTCTGAAGGTTTCTCCTTTGGAAACTGTTCTAATGCAGATTCTTCAAATACCCCCTTTCCTACATAGTGCTTACAATCTTTTGGGCAATTTCCTTTTTTTCATCCCAGTTCTTACTGTGAGAAGTTTTAACTTGCCAACTATAACCATCAGTTCTGACTTTTTAGCCATTTTTAAATTAACCACTGAAGGGTTCGCTATGAACTGGTCAATATTCATAGTTGCTGGTTTTTCTGCTGGTGATTTATACACTCATCGTTTATTTTTAATTTCAAGCTGGAGGTTGAGTCAAACTCAGACGACTGATAACTAAGCACAAGTCAGTCGCCCCAAAAACTTCCAAATTGGTTTGATCCCGGATGAATCCCCCAAATTATGTTATAAGATCAAACCAGCAACCACAAAGAAGGGATATCACACAGGGGTAAAGATGAACAATGACTTTATTAACAAAAAAATTCACCTTCAAATTTTAATTCAAAATCCCCCCTTTTATATCAATGCCCACTGGTTACTACGCAAATTTCTATAATAGTGTAAAACTAATAAATTCCCCAGCTTAAATATAATATATGTAATTAAAGTCTAAGTTATATTTCCAACCAGCCCACAGAAAAACTTAGACACAAAACACACAAGACTCACAAAACTTCGATCACATCCGAAGCAAAGATCATAAACAAAATTCAGTTAGTTTGGTAAACTGAAGCCAAAAGATCTTTGAGAGAGAGAGAGAGAGAGTGAGAGAGAGCACAAAATTCAAAGTGGTCTTGTGTTGCTTGCAGAGAGAGGAACCACTGGCCTGGTTCGGATCCTACTGGCTGCCTTCGGAATGTTCACCCTTATTGGAATCCCATTATTCTAAACTGTCCTCCAGACCACGACTCATGCTCTGGGCCTTCTTTCACTCCACAGTTTATCATCCAAGTCCAAAATGTTTAGATAATTTTCTGCACATGCTCAGTCCATCTCCCACTCTCTCAGCAGTCCACCTTCACCTTGGCTCTCTAAGGCAAACTGTCACTTTTTAACAGAAAACCACACCACACATAGGCCAGTACACAACACAGAACTCTGTAACAGACCCGACAGAGCAGAAGTCAAGATTAACAGGCTTTAATCACTATAAACTTACAGCATTGCACTTTTGATGGCAAGACATAACATCAATGCTTAGAGAAGATATTCTTGGGAGATCATCTTATGACGCTGTATGGGGAGAACTTTGATGGGGTTATATTATATTATAGGCCCCCAAATAAGTCAAGGGGATTTGGAAGAGCAGCGGCGTAGGGAAATTGCAGATAGCTGTAAGAATACTAGAGTTCAGGTTGTATCTCTATTATCCGGCACTCAGTTGTCCTGCAACTCCCATGATCCAGCATGCCACTTGTACAAACTCTTTACAGACAGCGCGGGGCTTGAACCCCGGTCCCGATCGTTAACGCTGTAAAGGTTGAATTTGCCACTGTTAGTATAAACTCCTTACAGCCAGCGCGGGACTCAAAGCCCGGTCCCGATTGCTGGCAGTGTAAATGCATTGCGTTAATTGCTATGCCAACCGTACCACCCCACAGCATCATTTTCTGTTTTAAGCTTTGTTCTACCTTTGATATGTTTACGTTGGGGGGGGGGGTTAATTTCTGTTTTCCGGAATTTTTTGTGGTCCGGCAATGGCCAGGTCCTAATGTCACCGGATTAAAGAAGTACAGCCTGTCTTACTGGGAGGTTTTAACTTCCCGAAGATTACTACCATCAGGATGGAGGGACAAGAACATCAAAATTAGAACTGCCAGATTGTGAAATAGCTTCTTCCCACAGATTGTGAGATTGATGAAAGGTAAAGTCTCTTGTAAATTAAATGAGTAAATGATCCTAAATATTTAAACATATTTACCTTATTTTTTTATGTATATACAATTTGTATTGTGTGTGTGCACTGTGTCATGGTTTCATCTGGTTCAATATGTGCAATCAGATGATAATAAGCATGAATTTGAAATTAATTGACTGGGGCACCCATATTGGCTGGGGTGGCATTTGTTAAGTACATCTAAGGGTGTTTCCTCAATCAATATATTAAGAGCCCTACTTGAGAAGACATAACCCATGGGATCTCTCAGGGGGTGAGACAAGGCAAAAATGAATGAAGTGAGAATGGGGAAGCATTTTGGGTCCAGTGACATCAACAAACTCCATTTGTTTTAAACTTTTTCTGGAGAAAGTTGAGTCTGGACTGCAAGTTAAAATCCTTTATGGGGGTGAGACAGACGTCAGCGCCATATGGCAGGAACTTGCAGAGGTTGATTGCTAAATGATGTTTGTAGGTGAGGGGACGGAGAGAATGTAGAATATTTTTAAAGGTGAGAAATTGGGAGTTCAGGCAGTGCAGGTCCCTGTTGGGATGAAGGGGAAGGCTGAGCAGTTTAAGGAGCCCTAGTTGATAGAGGGATATTGATTAAGATTAAGAAGAAGGCTTATGTCAGATTTAAGGGCCAGATCAAACGAATCCCTTGATGAGTATAGGAGGTGCAGGAGTACCCTAAAGAGGGAAATCATGGGGGGGGGGGTGCAAAAGGAGGACATGAGATAGAACTGGTAGGCAGGATAAAGGAGAATCCCAAGAGATTCTACAGGTATATTAAGATTAAAAGGGTGGCTTGGGAGAGAATTGATCCCATTATAGATCAACAGGACCATCTCTGTGTGGAGCCACAGCAGATGGTTGGGAGTTTAAATTGATATTTCTCATCAGTCCTTACTGTGGAGAACATCGTGGACATCAAGGGATCAAGGAAATGAGTGATGAGGTGCTGAACCATATTGGAATGAGCAGGGAAGAAGTCTCAGCACCCTTGGGGCATATTAAAATGGACAAACCCAAGGTCTGTGGAAGTGCATCCTCATACCTTATGGGAACCATAGAACCATATGATGCTTCAGCACAGAAAACAGGCCACTTGGCCCTTCAAGTCTGTGCCGACCATTATTCCGCTAGTCCCATTGACCTGCTCCCATTCCATAACCCTCCAGATCACTCTCATCCATGTATTTATCCAATTTATTCTTAAAGCTAAAGATCAAGCCCATATCACCACATCAGATGGCAGCTCATTCCACACTCCCACCACTCTCTGAGTGAAGAATTTTCCTCTAATGTTCCCCCAAACCTTTTCTCTTTCAGCTTAAAACTATGACCTCTCATATTTATCTCCCCCAATCTAAGTGGAAAAAGTCTACTCGTATTCACTCTGTCTATACCTCTCATAATCTTGTAAACCTCTATCAAATCTTCCCTCATTCTTCTTTGCTCTAAGGAATAAAATTATAATCTGTTTAATCTTTCCCTGTAACTCAACTCTTGAAGACCTGGCAACATCCTAGTAAATCTTCTCTGCACTTTTTCAATTTTATTTATATCCTTCCTGTACTAGAACAGCACACAATATTCCAAATGTGGCCTCACAAAGGTTTAAGCAGCTTCAACATAGCATCACAACTCCTGTACTCAATACTTTGATTTATAAAGGTTAAGATGCCAAAAGTTTTCTTTACAATCCTACCTACTTGTGACATCACCTTTAGGGAACAATGCATCTGTATCCCTAGATCTCTCTGCTTCTCCACATTTCTCAGTGCCCGACCATTTACTGTGTATGTCCTACCTTGGTTTGCCCTTTCAAAATGGATCACCTCATACTTGTCTGCATTAAACCCCATCTGCCATTTTTTGACCCATTCTCCCATTTGGTCCAGATCCTTCTGTAAGCTTTGAAAAATCTTCCTTGCTGTCCACAACACCTCCTATCTTCATCTCATCAGCAAACTTGCTGATCCAATTTACCACGTTATCATCCAGATCATTGATATAGACAACAAACAACAATGGTCCCAACACAGATCCCTGAGGCACACCACTAATCACAGGCCTCCACTACCACTCTCTGTTTTCTCCCACACAGCCAATTTTGAATTCAGTTTACAACCTCTCCATAGCTACCTAATGTCTTAAACTTCTGGACTAATCTCCAATGTGGGACCCTATCAAAGTCCATGTAGACAACATCCAGCCTTTCCTTCATCTACTGCCTTGTTAACTTCCTCAAAAAATTCTACAAGATTTGTTAAACACCTACCACACACAAAGCCATGCTGACTGTCCCTAATCAGCCCTTGGCTGTCCAAATACTTGCATATTCGATATCTCAGAACACCCTCCAATAATTTACCTACTACTGATGTCAGGTTCACTGGCCTGTAATTAACTGGTTTAATTTTGGAGCCTTTTTTTAATCAACAGAACAACATGAATTACCCTCCCATCCTCCAGCACCTCACCCATCGTTAAGGACATTTTGAATATATCTGCCAGGGCCCCTACAATTTCTACACTAGCCTCTCTCAAGGTCTCCTTCATGTCCGACCTGGGGATTTATCTACCTTTATTCGCAGTAAGGCAGAAAGCACATTCTCCTCTTTAATCTCTACATGTTCCATGCCACTACTGCTGGTTTCCCTTCCTTCCTTATATGCCATGCCAGTTTCCTGCGTAAATACTGAAGCAAAATACTGCTTACGATCGCCCCCATTATGTGAGGCTCCACATGCTGGGCAACTGGGGAAGAAATATTGAAGACCCTTGCGGAGATATTTTCATTATCCTTGGCCTTGTGTGAAGAGCTGGAAGGCTGGAGGGTGGTTAATGTACCATTATTTAAAAAGGGCAGCAGGATGAGCCAGAGAACTGCAGGCCAGTGAGCTTGACGTCGGTGGTTGGAAAATTAAAAATTAAAAAAAAATTAGACATACAGAACGGTAACAGGTCATTTTGGCCCACGAGTCTGTGCCCAATTAACCTACGTTTTGAACGGTGGGAGAAAATAGACCCCTGGGGAAAACCCACACAGACACGGGGAGAACAACCCAACTCCTTACAGACAGTGCAGGAATCAAGCACTGGTCCTGATCGTTGGCACTGTAAAGGCGTAGCACTAACCGCTATGCCAATCATGTTGATGCTGGAGGGGATTCTGAAGAACTGGATGTACCGGCATTTAGATAGCACCACTGCATTACAAAACTATTTGGGATATCATTTTGTGTGCTGGCGTGCTACTCTCCAGGAAAAAAAAATTCTGCACATCGTTGGCCCTGATAACAATGACCAATTGAAACATATTACAAAACAATCTGCGTGAAGAGACTCTGCAAGGGATGAGTGAATTCCAACATCAGTATTTTCAGTTATCCCTTAGAAATCTCTCTAATTCTGGCAGAAAATTTCCAGAGATATAATTCATGAGAAATGTTGGAGGGTTGTCATCAATTGTCTCCATTGGGTCAAGACTTATGGTGTTCTCAGGGAAGTATGCTTGCACTACCTTATTTTGGCACTAGAGGTCACATCTCACCAAAGATCACCTGAATCTGAAGAATTAAGCCTTAAATTCAATGATTATCCATTCAATAGTTGGGACTGATAATGCCAATGAGTATGTTCAAATTGAACACAGCTTGCATATTAAAGGCTTCGCTTCTCAAATAAACCTGAGGGCATTTTTACGGTGGCAGAGTTACTGTTGATCAGGTTCTGCCATTTTCTTTTGCCATGTGTGAGCTGATCTGGTCTCCAAACACCAACCCACTCTTGCTGCCCTCCTGGTCAATCTCCAAGCTACTCTGACTGCTACTTGCTTTCTACTCCCTGGAAACCATCCACATTAAATGCACGGTTGATGTAGTCATTAGCGTAATGTGCCAGCAATCAGGACCGGGGTTCGAATCCTACCCTGTTTGCAAGGAGCTTGTATGTTCTCCTCGTGTCTGTGTGGGTTTTCCCCGGGGGCTCCGATTTCTGTTTGAAATGTAGCAGGGATTGTCCATCAATTGGGTGTAGTTGGGTGGCACGGACTCGTGGGCCGAAATGGCCTGTTACCGTGCTGTATGTCCAAAAAAATAAAAACTGGAGATGCACAGGAATGTGCTGGAATCTAAAGCCGGACAGCGGAGGATGTCAGTAGGTTGGACGACATCAGGTTCAGAATGAAGGGTTCTAGCCTGAAACGTCAATCTTTCCTCCTTTCCTACTGATGCTGCTCAGTTGTGGATGAACACATAAAATTATCATCTTATCATTAAGGTGCCTCGCCGTTCGGCGTGGGTTATCATGTTTCTCCATCCATCACGATTCTGACCCGTCGAATTGTAGTTGTTGCCTCCCCCATTCTCCTTTGGTGAAGGCTCCTTCTTTGAGTTGAGACCATAGTCAAGTTGAGTTCATGATTATAGATGGGAAAAATACTGAAGTGGTTTCCCATTGCCTTCTTCAGTTGCAGTGTCCATAATGGACGGGTAACCCTGGCCATTGATCAGCAGATTCATCTACCCAGTGTTTTTAGTTTTATTACCCTAAATTCCAATTTGTAGAACCTGCTTGTAAAGACTGTCCACCATCTGCAATCCATGGCTTCACCTGACCCTGATTGGGAGGCTAAACAGGTACTACACCTTGCCCAAGGGTGATCTGTAGAATTTTGGAGCAATTGCGCAGCACCGACATCTCCCTCAAATTCGAAATTAAAACAGAGAATGCCTCTAGATCCTCAGCAGGTCAGGCAGCATCATTGAGAACCGTTCAAGGGAATGTTAAGGAAAACATTCCATTATTCATTAGCTGGCAGAAGCCCAATGCCCAATCCAATATATCCATCAACCCTCACTCAGATAAATTTTTAATAGGAAGCTGGTGGAATTTTTACAGAATCATTACATGATCAAAGGAATAGAAGAAGGCATTCAGACCATCAAATTTTAAATTTTAAATTTAATTTTATAAAAAATGTAGACATACAGCCCAGTAACAGGCCATTTTGGCCCACGAGTCTGTGCCCAATTAACCTACGTTTTTGCTGACGATACCACAGTAGTGGGTTGTATAAAGAAAGGGGATGAGTCAACATACAGGATGGAGATTGAAAACTTGGCTGAATAGTGAACCAACAACAACCTTGCACTCAATGTCACCAAAACTAATGGAGCTTATTGTTGACTTCAGGAAAGGAAACCCAGAGGTTTACAATCCAGTGATCATTGGGGGATCAGAGGTGGAGAGGGTGAGCGAATTTAGGTTCTTGGAAGTCACTATCTCAGGGGATCTTTCCTAGTCCCAACACACTAATGGTATCGTGAAGAAAGCAGAGTGAAGAAAGCCTCTAGTTCCTCAGGAGTTGGCGGAGGTTTGGTATGACACCAGAAGCGCTGGCAAATTTTTACAGAGGGGTGGTGGAAAGTGTGTGGACCAGATGGGGTCACCAATACCTCTGAGTGTAAAGCCCTGCAAAAGGTAGTGGACACAGCCCAGGACATCACAGGCAAAACCCTCCCCACTATTGAGAACATCTACAGGGAACACTGCTGATGGAGAACAGCAGCAATCATCAACGATCCACATCACCCAGCACACGCTCTGTTCTCGCTACTGCCATCAGGAGAGAGGTATAGGAGCCACAAGACTCATACCACCAGGTTCAGGAACAGCTGTTACTCCTCCACCATCAGACTCCTTAATGACAAACTCAGAGACTCATTTAGGGACTTTTACTGGTGCATTTTATTGATTGATTTCCGTGGTTCTCCCTGTATTGCATGGTCAGTTTGTTTGCATTCATTATCTGTTTACAGTTGCTTTATTTGTTTATAGTTTGTGTACAGTTTATCACTGCATACCATTTAGGGGTAATTCTGCCACACCTGCAGGAAAGAGGAATCTCAGGTTTGTATGTGATGTCATACATGTAATCTGACAATAAATCTGAAATCTGAATCTGTGCCATCCAATTTACACCCCATTAATTTACACTTTTGGTACGTTTTGAACAGTGGGAGGAAACTGGACCCCCAGAGAGAACACATGCAGATATGGAGAAAACGTACCATCTCCTTATAGACAGCGTGGGATTAAAACCCCGGTCTGGTTCCGATCCCCGGCACTGTAAAAGCTACACCAGCAATGCCACCCAAATCTGTACTGGCTCTACAGTATGTATTTATCATCCAGGGAATTTCCACTCTGCCCTAACCCCATTTTCCTGCAGATGCTTTCTTTTCAGATACTTATCCAGCTCTCTTTTGATCACAATGATTGAATCTGCCTCTACTTTCCCACAGACAAGGCAGTCCAGATCCCAAGTACTGCATCTTCTCTCTGTCACTTCTCATTCTTCTATGAACCTGCTTTAGATGCCCTCTGCTTCTTGAACCCTCCACTTAAGTGTGCGCTTCATTGCAATCAAAACATTTTCTAACTGATCGCCTCAGTTACAAGGAGATCAATTCCAGCTTCTCCAGTCTGCCCATGCATCTAGAGTCCTTCATCTCTGGAATCTCATTAGTAGAACTCTTCTCAACACATTCCAAAGCCTTCAGATCGTTCCAAAATAATAAGCCAGAAGGTTACCAGAGGGCAAACAAGCTGTTGGGCACGGAGGGAGAAGGGCACCAGGCAGGAAACTGTTTCACAGAGAATATTTAGGGAGTCATGCTCCCACAATAACTGCTCTGAAGTGCAATGTCTAAAGAGACCTTGAATTCACATGAACATTGCCTGTTGCAGCAAATACTCTGGCCTCGAACCCAGAAAGTACATTCAAATTCATGCACATTGTGATAGTTTGCATTATGGTCTTCAAACTCATCATCTTTTATTCCAGAGGTTTTTTCTCTCTCTTATCTATGGTTAGGAAGGGATATGGACCACAGTCCGACAAATGAAACTCAACCAGAAGGAATGAATCGGGCAGAAGGGCCTGTTCCATGCTACAATATGATAATATGCTGTATGAGACAATTTGGATCTCTGAAATGGTGAACTCAACTGTGCAACGTGTTTACTGCTCAAGTTCCTTTTTCACACTAATCTGTTGATAAAAAACCACAGCTCTTTTTAGTGTCTCAGATGTCTGTAATTTTTCACTGTCACTTTAACTAGTTCTTTAGAAAGCGATAATGTCTGATGTTTTGCTTCCAAGCCATGCCGGAAGTTTTGAACCTGTGTTGACATTGAAACTGGGAACTTCAACAGAAGATCTATTACAAGTCTAAGGATAACATTGCCCACAGAATCTTTGCTCTGCTGTTCTCATCATGAATTAATCATGTTTCAAGTAGTCCAGGTCAACTTAGGGGCTCAGATACAGTAATAAAAAGGATCAGAAAGGTATAAAAGTAACTTTTTTATACACATAAATGTAGTTTCCCCAACTGTACTTAAAATATATGTAAGCTCTGATGGAGATCAGATTTGTATGTATGGAAGGTGAGTGGATGGTGGGGGTGGGGGGGGGGGGGGTGGTGGGGGAAGGACTGTTTCATTTTTGTTCATTGTGTTTGTGAGAAAAAGTTTAATATATTGTATATTTAAAATGTTACTATGTATATTTATGGAAAAAAAATTCAAATAAATAATCTAAGTCAACTGGATTTTTCCACAACATTATAGTTAAGTGGTTAAACGTTTGATCCTCCGTAAGTATTTTCAGAAGTGCTAGGAGCTTACAGATTTAATGTAGTTCACACTGAGTGGTTCATCAACCATTTCAACACCCGAGCTTCTGACAATGGTCAGTCATAGACTTCCTTCCTCTGGGTCTGAGGCTGCAGAGTTTGAACATCACCCCATACAGTACAGTGAGCAGGGACTGTAATCGAGGTCTGAATTCTCGATAATAAATGGTTGGACATGTCGCTTCAGGAAGGCATCCAACACCATAAAGGACTCACTATAGTCTGCTGAGACAGAATATAAGGTGTTTTTGTTTTCTCCGATTTACCTGTGGCCTCAACCTGGCAGTGAACGAGGCCATGCAGTGACATGACAGTGTGGAAATGAAATGTTTGGCTACAGGGAGGTTCTCACTGTTGCAACGGACAGAGAGAAGGTGCTCAGCAAAACGATCACCCAGTCTGCATACTTCATTCTGCTCTAATCTCCTCACTTATTTAAGAATAAAAAAAAGTTCCTGGAATTGTTCTGGTGATGAGAGATTTCAGCTGGAAGGGAGACATCAGTCCAGTCAGCATAGCTGTTACAACGCCAGCGACCCTGTTTCCAATCTGCCGCTGTCTGTAATGAGTTCTCCTCATGAACTATGTGGACTTTCCCCAGGTACTCCTCCCACCCCAGAAAAACATACAGAATTGGTAGGTTAATTGGGGGAAATGGGTGGCTTGGATTTCATTGGTTGAAAGGTCCTTATACTGTGTGGACAGTAAAAATTTCTCCACTGTATGCATGTCAGAGAAATTTGACACATGCGCACAGTCCTTGACTGATTTAGGAATGGACGTCATTCCCATTACCAGATGGTTCAATGTCCCAGGGCTTAATGATACAGGCAGAGGTTCCAAGGTTCAATCCAGACCTCCGGAGCAGCCTGTGTACATTCTCCCTGCCAGCGTGGATTTTCTCCAGGTGCTCCAGTGTCCGTCCTGAAGGCTGGTAGATTGTAGACACCCCTCACTGTCTGGGCTGCCAATAAAGTAGTGTGACCCCCTCCTCCAATGCATTCCTCTCCTCATTCACTGTCCATCGATCTTTACTGATCACACTCCTGTATAACACCAACGCACCCACCACCTGCTTACAACGAACCTCATGCCCACATTTTCGCAACCACTCTGTCAAACGTTTTGGAATGTGATGCCAGGCTAAGAAAGTCCTTCATCCCTCTGAACTGACTCAAGACTTTTAAACTACTTGTGTATTTAAAGAATTCAGACATAGAAGCCTATTTTATAATTAAAAAGTTAAAACACAATGCTGGAGAAACTCAGCAGTGTATTTTATATAGCAAAGATAAAGATACATAACTAATGTTTGAGCCCTTCATCAAGGTATGAACAAATGCAGGCAGGCGGCTGAACAAAATGAAGGGGACAGTAGGAGGAGGAGCACAGTCCCACAGGTAATGGGTAGATAAGGGAGGGAGGGCACACCAGCAAGTAAGGGGAAGGGGGGGCGGCTCTGTGAATGGAGAGGAAAGGGGGTGGGGAGTTGGAGGAAAGAAGACAGAGGGATGGGGAGAACCGGGAGAAGTTGATGTTAATGCCATAAGATTGGAGAGTGTTCAGAAGGAAATTTAGGTGTTACTCTTTCAATTTATGGGTGGTTTGGGTTTGACACAACATGAGGCCATTGAGTGGGCGCAGAACTGAAATGGCTGGCTGCTGGGAGATCCCTGTCACTGATGTCGGATGAACGAAGTGATCTCACAGTCTGCGTCTAGTCTTTCCAATGTAGAGGAGGCCACAACGGGACCACTAGATGCAGTGGAAGACACCCATGGATACACAAATGAAGTGTTGCTTCATTTGGAAGGACTGTTTGGGGCCCTGAGACAGTGAGGAGGTGTGGGCGTAAGTGTGGCACTTGCTGCGGCCGCAGGGCAAGATACCAAAGGGGTGATGAATGGGAAGGGATGAGTGGACAAGGGAGTCACGGAGGGAGTGGACCCCATGGAAGGCAGAGAAGGGAGGGGAGGGCTACATAAAGGACACTGTTTGACCTGCTGAATTTCTCCAGCTTTGTGTTTTTACTTCAATCATGGCATCAGCAGAATTTCATGTTTTACTCCTATTTTATAATGGTCATTTGAATATTCTAACAACAGCCTCAGGAGTTCAAGGAAGAAATGGTCATACCATATTATAGAAGACACACAGGAAACTGCTGATCTTGGAATCTATAGCAGTATATAGATTCCAGCATCTGGGATTAGTGCAATACTATTACAGCATGAGCGCCCATGTTCAAATCTATCACTGACTAAAGGATTTATACGTTTTCCCTGTGACCTGCATGGGTTTACTCCAGGCTCTCTGTTTCCCTCCCACCCTCCAAAATGTAAGGGGTTGGTGGAGTTAATTGGGTGTAATTGGGAAACACAGGTTTCATGGATCAGAAGGGCCGACTACCATGCTGTATTGTTACATTTTAAAAAGTTGCAGGAGTTCAAATAGGACACGGATGGACAAAATTACAGGAGACGCTGGAATGTGTGTCGCGATATCGTGCCTCACTCATTCCCTCTTGGTGCCCGACGACTCACAGTGTGTTTATTCACGGAGCTTCGGTTCCTGCAGAACTTGTTGAGATTTGGCCAACTTTTGGATACTGGCACTGTAATGTGCAGTGTCCAGCCAGCTGCCCCTGATGTCTTGAGCATCGTTAGCTACCCTTTCTTCAGATGTTGCTGCACATCTCCCAAGATGGCACCGGCAACCCATGGCGACTTTCTGTGGGCTGTAGAACCCCCGTTAAATACTCCTTTAAATACTCACCTTCCCAGCTGAGTTCATTAGGGACAGGCCTCCAGCAAGGTCGAGGTCAGAAACGTAGAGTGAGGGCCGGGATCCAAACAAGGCTGCAGTACAGGGGTCGGAGACCTCCCCTCTACCATCCATATTACTGCCAAATGTCCAGTCAGTGGAGTATAAAATTGACCACCTGAGGGCAAGGCTGCTTTATCAGAGACAGATAAGTCAAATCTCAGTTGTTTGCTGCACCAAGATCTGGCTAACAGGAAAAACATTGGACGCCACTATCCGACCAAACTGTCTCACCATTCATAGACTGGATCGGAACACGGATTCTGGCAAAGAGAGAGGGGCGGAGGGTGCTTTATCGTTAATACTAGGTGGTGCACAGACATTGGTGGGGTGATAACAACCACTGGACTGTCTGTGACTGTCTCCACCTGTACCAGCAGGGAAGTAACCTGGGAGGCTGGCTCCACCTACTCCCTGCCAATCACCAGCCCCATATAAAAGGTCAGACCAGCCCTTTTGTAGGCAGTAGAGCACATGGAGCCAGAAGAGATACTGAACCTTGTGTGCCAGTTGTGAGCAGTTATTCAGCCTTTGTATTTGAGCTAGTTTGTTCGCACTGCAGCACATCACAATTGGAGTTATATTGACCTCCTTCTCTATGCTTTAGAGCAATTCTCAATTAAATGCAGATCCTTTTATTTACCCCAAGGGTTCTCATTAATGATTCTCATGGAGTTTATATCCCTCCTGATGCTGATTACAAACAGGCACTTGCAGAGCTGCATGGTCAGTGAACAAGAGACGGCCCATCCTGACACACTATGAATCTTAGTTGGTGGCTTTAACAAGGCCTGTGTCAAGAAAATGCTGCCCAACTACTCCCAGCATGCACCTTGCTGTACCAGAGGTCCCAGCAAACTTGATGGCTGCTACACCAAGATAAACATAGGGTGGCACGGTTGACGTAGCGGTTAGCACAATGCCTGATCGGAACTGGACCTGGGTTAGAATCCCACGCTGTCTGTAAGGAGTTTGTATGCTCTCCCTGTGTCTGTGTGGGCTTTCTCCTCCCACTGATCAAAAATGTACTGGGGTGTAGGTTAATGGGGTGTAAATTGGGCAGCACAGTCTCGTGGGGGGAAATGGCCTGTTACCGTGCTGTATGTCTAATTTTCAATTTAAATGTAAAAAATTACATTTAAATTTAAAGGAAGGCCTACCGTTCTTTCCTGAATCCGCATTATGCCAATTCGGATCACCTAGCTGTGCTCCTTCTGCCGTCATACAGACAAAGCCTAAAAAGAGAGGCTCCGGAGATCAGGACAGAAAGAGGTGGTCACAGGAGGCTGCAGAACGGTTACAGGTCTTCCTCGAGTCAGCGGATTGGGTGGTGTGCAAGGATTCAGCTGAGAATCTGAACGATTACACCAGGCCTGTCACAGACTTCATCAAAACAGCTGTGGATGAGTGTGTCCCCACCAAATTGTTCAGGGTTTTCTCCAACAAGAAGCCCTGGATGAACAATTAAATCTGGAACCTGCTGAGAGCCAGACTGCAAGAATTTAAATCTGGAGATCGAAAGCAGTACAGTCTGACCTGCGAAAAGCCATCTCCTGGGCAAAGTGGAGATTCTGGTTGAAAATGGAAACAACAAAGGACAGCCAACAGCTGAGGCAGGGCCTAGATGCCATGACCTGCTACAAAACCAAATCTGGTGAAATAGCAGACCGCAAATCTTCGCTCCTAGAGGAACTCAGCACCTTCTCTGCCTGAAATGATCACAGTGACAGCAAAGAACCACCCCTCCGCACCACCACCATCCCCTAATGATCCCATCCTGTCAGTATCTGTGGATGACATATGTGCTATCTTCAGGAGAGTGAATCCTAAGAAAGCCTCTGGCCTGGACAAAGTATCTCGACAAGTATTAAAAATCTGTGCTGATCAACTTACCAATGTATTCATGGATACCTTCAATATCTCACTCTAGGAGGGTGTGGTACCCTCCTGTTTCAAACAGGTGTCAATCATACAGGAAGTGTGTAGTAACCTACCTTAATGACTATTGACCAGTCGCACTTACATCAACAGTGATGAAATGTTTTGAAATGCTTATGTTGAAGCGTATCATCTCCTGGCTGAGTGGTGAAATAGATACATTCCAGTTTACCTATCATAGCAACAGCTCTACACAAAGCCCTGGAACACCTGGACAGTAAAAGTGCATTCATCAAGATTCATCATACAATTCAGCATTTAGCACCATCGTCCCCTCAAAACTGATCAGCAAATGTCAAGACTTGGAATTCAATAGCTCACCATCTAATTGGATCCTGGATTTCCTCACCTCCAGACCACAATCAGTGAGGATCGGGAAGAACATCTCCAAATCTCCATCAGTACCGAAGCATTGCAGGGCTGTGTTCTTTGCCGCTTGCTCTACTCACTTTACACTTAAAATTGTATGGCTCAGTACATCAGTAATACCATCTACAAATTTATCTACGATAATGGGTTGTATAAAGGAAGGGGATGAGTTGGCATACAGGATGGAGATTGAAAACTTGGTTGAATGGTGCACCAACAACAACCTTCCACTCAATGTCACCAAAACTAAGGAGGTGATTGTTGACTTCAGGAAGGGAAAGCCACAGATATACAATTCAGTGATCATTGGGAGATCAGAGGTGGAGAGGGAGAGCAAATTTGAGTTCTTGGGAGTCACTATTTTGGAGGATCTTTCCTGGATCTAACACATCAATGGCATTATGAAGAAAGCACATCAGTGCCTCTACTTCTTTAGAAGTTTCCAGAGGTTTGGTATGACACCAGAAACACTGGAAAATTTCTGTGGTAGAATGTGTGCTGACCAGCTGAATCACAGTCAGGTATGGGGATACTGATACCCCTCAGTGTAAATCCCTCCAAAAGGTTGTGACACAGCCCACCAATTCAAAGGCAAAATCCTCTCCACGATCAAGAATATCTATGGGGAACACTGCCGTCGAAGAGCAGCAGAAATCATCAAGGATCCACACCACCCAGCACATGCTCTGTTCCCGCTGCTGCCATCAGGAAAGAGGTGTAGTGCCCCCAGGTTCAGGAACAGCTCCTTCCCCTCCACCATCAGACTCCTCAATAACAAACTCAATCAGGGACTCATTTAAGGACTCCATCTCTGTGCATTTTATTCAGGATTCTGAATGTCCATCCTATCTACGCATTTTGTAATTTTATCAACTTCTATCAGGGGCCTCCCCTCAGTCGCTGATGGCTCCAGAGAAAACAACTCAGCTTTGTCCAACCTCTCCCCATACCGTCTAAACTAGGAAACATCCTGATAAATCTTGTACCCTTTCCAAAGCATTCACATCCTTCCGGTAACAGGGTAACACGATATTCGAAGTGCGGCCTAACCAAAGTTTTATATAGCTGCAACAAGATTTCCTCAGGATAGAGAAGGATTTTCACCACTGTACCGTTGAGAGCATACTCACCTACAGCATCTCAGTGTGGTCTGGCAACTGTCCCATATTAGACCGTAAAGCACTCCAACGGGTGGTGAAAACTGCCCAGCAGATTATCGGCACCCAATTGTTCACCATTGGGAACATCCATCAGAAACACTGCCTGACCAGGGCGAAAAGTATTATCTAGGATGCATCTCACCCTAAGTACGGACTTTTACTCTTCCATCTGGTGAGGCGCTACAGGAGCCTTCGCTCACAAACCAGCAGGTTCAGAAATAAATTCTTTCTGGAGGCTGTAACCTTGCTGAACAGTGCTGAGTGCTGCACCTGCAGTATCCATGCTTATAAGTAACTCATGACTATGCAATTACGCTAAGTCATTAACCTCATTGCTTTATGTCAATGATCTGTTGCATAATTGGTGCCCAAGGACTGAACACTATAACCATATATGGCAAAATGTCAGCTCTGTTCAGTTATATCTGAACAGCCTTGGAATGTGACGATGACCACTTGGTCCATGTGCTATATGAATAAACCATTTGAATTTTAGATCTCACTCTATCGTGTGGTGTACCTTGTCTCTATTCTATTGACTGTATGTGAACTACTGGAACGTCGAACTATCCTCATAATTTCTCCAGTAAACAAAATTGGCGACGAGAACTTCAAAAGTACCACAATGGCAGTTTTTGGTAATGTTGATGACTGTGGAGTCTTTTAAGGACATGGATGGCTTTTTCAATGCTAATACCATTGATGAGGGAAAGAAAACAAATTTATTTCTTGCAAGTGTGGGACCGGCAGCACAAGTTGCTGAAAAGTCTCAGTGCACCACAAAGACCAAATCAGGTAGCGTCTGTGGAAAGAGAAACAGACTTCAGGTTACAGGTCTGAGGCCCTTCTCTGTTTGCGTGAACTAGTTAGTGGCTCCCACTGCTCGATGACCTGAATGAATACAATTTCTAAGCAGAGGATCCAGTTTGAATCCCGATTCTTCTGTTGGTGATGTGGCAAATCAAGCATTTTTAGTGCTTCACACGCACTTGAAATTAAAATGCAATTGATGTGGAGTAGTGCAAAAGCCATTAGATAAAAAAAGGTTGTAATTATAACCATACTTGAAGAGGACCAGTTTTCTGCAGCTGAACCCTCCTTCTCCAACATAATTGCGCAAAAAATATTCCTGGGATGCATAAATTTATCACCAGTCATGTTCTTTAATGAATGATTTCTTCGTAATTAACAATAATTTATCACATCTGAATGCAAGAGGGTACGATATTTACCAAGGCTGAAATGTGTATGAGATTTTTGAGAAAAAAATTGCCTGCTATCTAATTGCTGTCGATTAGACAAATCAGACACTAGCTGTAAATACAACTCTATTTTGTTTTGGCAACAATACAGCAGCTGTGTAAAACAACTGGATTTCAATATCTGACAGAGGGCAGAGAGAATGGAATGATTCTACAAGTCATCGTATAATACATGCAAGTTGTAATTTGGCTGATTTGACCCTTGTTTGACCCATTGGCATCCCTCCAATGGTGTGAAATCAGTAAGTTTTCAGAATGCGCCACGGTTAAAATTGCCCTCCAGGATCACTATTATCTTTTACTTTGCAGCTCATTTGGGAGGAGAAGGGAGGTATTCAATTTATTGAAATAAGGTATTCCATTGATATTGTCTGAAATGAGAATCTTAGCTATCTGATACAAGTTCAGCAAGCCTAGCTGAATAATAAGGATTATTTAAGATTCTGCGTCTGAGCCACATTTCCAAATATTAAGGAACATTAAAAGGAAAAGTAAAACCAGATGCTGGAAAGTTGAATTAAAAAACAGAATGCTCATCAGATCTAGGAGCATCTGTGGAGGGGAAACCGAGTTAATGTTTTAGATCCATGTCAAGACTGAGAAAGGTTGTTTCAAGTGGTGGAGGATGAATTGTGCAGAGACCTGTGGTAGGGTAATGAGTAATGACAGTTTGTTGTCATATAAGTAAGTACAATGTACAGATGATTCATTCCTTTCCATCTTCCATGGGGATTGGTCTCTCCATGATTCCTTTGTCCGTTTGTCCCTCCTCTCTGTGACCCCTGGCACTTACCACTGTAACCGCAGGAACTACAACACCTGGTCTGACACCTCGGATTTAAGATCAGATTTATTGTCAGAGTACATACATGCCATCACATACAACTCTGAGATTCCTTTTTTCTATGGGCACGGCAGAATTACCATTAATTGGTAGTGCAAAAAAATAAACTGCACAGTGTAAACATGTAAATAAATAAAATAACTGTCGGCAGATAACAAATGTACACAAATTGACTGCAATACAGAGAGAACAAAGAAAATCAATAAATTGAACAAATAAGTGAGTCTCTGATTGAGTTTGTCGCTGAGGAGTTTGAACGTGGAGGGGTAGCAGCTGTTCCTGAACCTGGTGGTGCGAGTCTTGTGGCACCTACACCTCTTTCCTGATGGCAGCAGCGAAAACAGAGCGTGTGCTGGGTGGTGAGGGTCTTTGATGATGGTGTTGCCCTCTGACTTCAGTATTCCCTGTAGATGTACTCAATAGTGGGAAGGGTTTTACCTGTGACGTCCTGGGCTGACCTCCTCCCGTACAACCATCCAGGATCCCAAACAGCCCTAACACATGAGGCAAAGATTCACCTGCACCTCACCTAAACCTCATCAACTACATTCAGTGCTCCTGATGTGGCCTCTTCTACATGGGTGAGACCAAACACAGACTGGATTAGTATGTTAATTGGTTGTTTGGATATATTAGGGAGGTTCATGAGCGAGAAGGGCTTGTTACTGTGCTATATCGCTATATTAGATTTTTAAAATATCGAATGTCTTTTAAACATTATACAAACCCGCCTCTACCACTTACTCTGCTACTTGTTCCAAATAACCATCACCTTCTGTGTCAAGAAGCTGCCTCTCAGGTCCCTTGCAAATTTTAACCTCTGGTTTTCAAGTCCTTTTCTCTGATCAAAAAAAGGCAGTGAGCATTTACTTTGTCGATGGCCCTATTAACTTTATATACATCCATCATGTTACCCTTTGCAACCCAGGGATAAAAGTCCTCGACTATCCAGTCCCTGCCTGTAACTCAAGCTCACCAGTCCTGGTAACATCCTCGTGAATCTTTTTTTTACATCTTTACCAGCTTGTTTACATCCTTCCTGTAGCTAGGGGGCCCAGATCCCTCTGTTCTACCACACTCCTTGGTGCCCTACCATTTACCGTGTACATCCTACCTTGTGTTGCCCTTGCAAAGTGCAACACCTCACATTTGTCCACATTAAATTCCATCTGCCATTTTGCAGCATATTTTTCCAGCTGGTCAAGATCCCTCTTCAAGTTTGAAACCCATCCTCGCTGTCCCTGCACCTCCAACCTCTGTGTCATCTGCAAACTTGCTGATCCAAATTTACCACATTATCATCCAGATCATTGGATCGATGACAAACAACAATGGTCTCAGCATCGTTCCCTGAGTCACACCACTGGTCACAGGCCTCCAGTCAGAGAGGCAATCATTCACTACCAATCTCTGGCTTTTCCCATAAATCCAATGTTTAATCCAATTTACTACTTTAGCGTGAACACCCAATCATTTACTGTTCTGCCCTATTTTAACCAAGGCAAATGCAACACTTTGCACTTGTTAAGTTAAATTCCATCTGCCATTTTTTGGACCACTCCTCCCATTGATGAAGATCCTGTTGAAATCTTAGATAACATTCTTAACAGTCCACTATGCTGCAAATGTTGCTGTCATTTGTAAGTTTATTGACCAGTGAAGGACATTGGTATTCAAATCACAGTGGACCCAGAATTGTTCTCCTGCACCATTCCACTAGTCACAGGCCTCCAATCAGAAAAAAAAAACAACCCTCTACTACCACCCTCTGACTCCTTCCCCCAAGCCAATTCCAAATCCAATTGGCTAACTCACTCTGGAATCCAAGTGATTGACCCTTCTGGACCAGACTACTGCATGGGACCTTATCAGTGAATCATCCTCTGTAATTTCCACCACTTTCAACAAGATCCCCTTCCTTTCAGCATTTCTGAAGGAACTTTTTTCTCCCTGACTTCTTATTTTTTTTTGCCTTCTCCATCAACTCCCGGTCCCCTCGGGCACTTTCCCATGCAATTCCAAGAGGTGCAACAATGGCTCTTCTATTTTTCAATTTTAACTTAAAATTTTTTATTTAGACATACAGCACTGTAACTACCCATTTTGGCCGTGGGTTCATGCCACCCAATTTACACCCCATTAACCTACACCCCCAGTAGGTTTTGAAGGTTGGGAGGAAACTAGAGCCCCTGTGGAAAATGCACACTGACATGGAGAGAACGTACAAACTTCTTACAGACAGTGCAGGACTCAAACACGGGTCCAGTCCCGATCGCTGTCACTGTAAAGTAAAGGCGTTTTGCTATGCCAACCATGCCACTCTATACAAACTCTTACAGACAGCCTGGGACTCGAACCCCAGTCTGGTCCCAATCGTTGGCACTTGTAATGGATAAATATTGGGAGGAATTTGGTAAGATTAGAGTGGGTTATATACATACACACATTTTAAGACAGATCTTATTTGAAATACTAAGAATTCATATTCAGTAACATTTTGAAAAAACTTTGGAGAATGATATGCACATTTCACAAGTAGGTGCTAATTGAAATGACATCATGAAATGAATAGACCATTGTTTGGAATTGGAACTTTCAGCTGAAGCAGTGATTCACATGCATCTCTTCCAATTCAATGTATTTGTTGCCTACAATGTGATGCCCTTGGCACTGCGGGAAAACCAAATGCAGATTTGGTACCCGCCTCTATTCAGTGTGGAAGGGTGGCTCTCAACCATCACTTCAATTCACCAATGAAACACGAAAATCCGCAGACACAATTGTTGAAGAGAAAACACAAAGCTAGAGAAACGCAGCAGGTAAATCAGTGTCCTTTGTGTAGTAAAGATAAAAATACATAACTGAATTTTCAGGCTTGAGCCCTTCATCAAGGTATAATCAATGTCAGTTATATATCTTTACCTTTGCTATATAAAGGACTTTGACCTGTTGAGTTTCTCCAGCATTGTGTTTTTACTTCAATTCATCAGCTTACTCCCTCTTGGCCTCTCTTCCTTTGGTCTCCCACATTGTTTTCACTTTGATCCATTGTGAACCACAGGCCCCAGATCTTCCCAGCCTGCAGGATGCATCATGGAATTGAACAATGTCAAATGACCACCCTTTGTGTTGGATCTGACTAGGTCTGACGGAAAATGGTCAAATTGAAACATTTACCTCTCTTGTTTCCCCTCCACAGACCTGATGGGCATTTCCAACATTCTGTTTTAAGAAGAATGCTACAGCCCTTCTGCCCACAATTTGGTGTTGACCTTTGTAAGCTTGCTCTGCATCAATCTTCACACCCATAACCCTCTATTTTTATTGCATTCATGTGCCTGTCTAAGAAACATTTAAAGGTCCTTATTGTATCAGCCTCCACCATCACTCACCATTCCAGGCACCCGCCACTCACCATGTAAACAACTTACCTCTAACGTCGTCCTAAACTTTCCTTCACTCACAATCTGATGCCCTCTTGTATTGGTCATTGCTGCCCTGGGGTAAAAGGTGCTGGGTGTCCACCCTGTCTTTGTCTCTCATAATCTTACATATTACTCTATTAAATTGTCTCTCATTCTCCATAACTCCAAAGAGAAAAGCTCTAGCCTGTTTAACCTTGCCTCATAGGACATGTTCTCCAATCCAGGCAGCATCCTGGTAAATTTTCAATGAACCCTCCCTAAAGTTTCTACATAATGAGACGACCAGAACTCAACACTATTGTATGGTCTAACAAGAGCCTTTTAGAGCTCTTGAACTTTTCTCAATCCTGATTAAAGGACGTTGAATTGAAACATTAACTTTGTTTCCCTCTCCTGAGATGCTGCCTAACCGGCTGAATATTTCCAGAACTTTCCTCGTGGAATTTAAAATAAATTTCAAGTTTATTACATTGGACTGGAAGCATTCCTCTGGACCATGGAACATATACATACACACACAATACACATATATCCATAAAGATATAATTTATATATTATTTTGTGGTGGCTCACCACTAGGCAGGCGAATCGGCCCCGCTTGTAAGCCACGTGGCGGGACAGCCAGCCAAAATGGTACCATCGGGGGTTTTCCCTTCCTTCCAGCACGGGGCACAGAAGCCCACGCTGGGGGACCATGTGATGCCCGGGTGACGTCAGTGCCCTCCAGCATGGTTCTCAGCCAGGTCCGGGCAGCCTGCAATAAACCCGTCTGCTCACTGAGCTCAACCCGTCTGGTTGTGTGTGTTATTGCAGGAGCAGAGTAGCTGCCGCTACAATTGGTGGCCCCGACTGATTCAAATGTCTTTGAATCCATCATGAGCGAACCTGGGATCAGCGCTATAGCCGTGAAACTGCCTGAATTCTGGGTTCAGGAGCCGGAGATCTGGTTCGGCCACATGGAGGCTCAGTTTCACCTCTGCCAGATTTCGTCTGACACGACCAAATTCTACCATGTGGTCGCCACCCTGCACCTCGTTCAGCACCCACCTGCCGAAGACAAATACGAGACCATCAAGCGAGTGCTTACCGGATCCCTTGGACTATCCAGACACCAGCGTGCCGCTCGGATGCTACACCTCGATGCCCTGGGGGACAGGTCCCCGATGGAGCTGATTGGCGAGATGCTCGCGCTCATGGGTGAGCACACCAACTGCCCACTTTTCAAGCACATTTTCCTCGACCATATGCCTGAGGACATCTGGCCGCTGCTGGTCCAGGAGAACTTCACCAACCCGAGAAAGGTTGCCCAGAAGGCCCAAGAGATATGGCTCGCTCGATTCCCGGAGGGCTCAGTGGTCCAGCAGGTCATGAGGCACGGGCACAAAATGCCAAGCCCGCCCCTAGCACTGCAGAGGCCCCCAAGAGCATAACCAAGGCCACAGCATCCACTCCAGGCCTCTGCTTCTACCACCAGAGCTGGGGAGCCACGGCTCGGAAGTGTCGTCAGCCCTGCTCGTTCCAGGGAAATGACCAGGCTGGCCGCTGTTAATGGTTGCAGTGGCTGGCCAAGGACATAGCCTCCTCTACCTGTGGGACTCAGTCGGCAGCTGGCGGTTCCTCATTGACACTGGAGCCAAGATCAGCATCATTCCGGCCACGGCTGTCGAGTCCAGGAACCAACCTCGTGGACCTTCCCTCCATGTGGCCAATGCAACAGCAATCCAGACATATGGAGACAAGACAGTCCACTTCCAGATCGGCCAACAAAATTTCACGTGGAGCTTCACCGTCTTGTCCCTCCCGACTGCCATCCTGGGTGCAGACTTCCTCCTCACACTTGAGCTTCTGATGGACATTTGAGGTAGGCGCCTGGTGGACAACTGTACCTTCCAGGCCATTTGCCTCGACACTTCCCGCTCGGAGCATTTGCAGATGGCCATAATCAGCATGCCCAGAGATGAGTTCCAGCGAATCCTGGATGAGTTCCCGACCATCCTCAAGCCACAGTTCTCCACTGCCTCACTGCGCCAGGGGGTGTTCCACCACATCCCCACCCAGGCCCCACTGAGCACGCCGGCTCCCGCCTGACAAGCTCCAGGTGGTGAAGGAGGATTGTGAGGTGCATTGACCAACTCACCAGGTAGTGCCAGCGGCGCACCATAGACCAGCTCAGCAGATGATGCCTGCAGATCTTCCTTGGGAGTGGAGCGGATGCCCAGGAGCACCCAAGGCAGTTTGTCCATCCAGTCAGTTCCTGTTCGAACTGGGGATCATTCAGCGGTCTGACAGCCCGTGGGCCTTGCCACTCCACCTGGTCCCGAAAGCCTCTGGTGGCTGGCATCCCTGCAGAGACTATTGATGGCTCAACGAGGCAACATTTCCTGACTGTTTCCCCATCCCTCACATCTAAGACTTTACAGCCAACTTGCACGATGTAAGGGTTTACTCCAAGGTTGACCTGGTGCGCAGATATCACCAGATCCCAGTTCACCCTGAGGACATACCCAAGATGGCCATCATTACCCCCTTTGGCTTGTTCGAATTCCTGCGCATGCCATTCGGGCTCAAGAATGCTGCTCAGACCTTCCAGCGCCTCATGGACTCTGTGGGCAGGGATTTTGATTTTGTCTTTATTTATTTGGACGACATCCTCGTTGCCAGCAAGGACCAGGTGCAACACAAGGCCCACCTATGTGCCCTTTTCTCCAAGCTGGCTGATTTCGGCCTTACCATCAACCCGGCCAAGTGCCAGTTCGGGAAAGAGTCCATGCAGTTCCTGTGCCGAAGGAGCCATGCCCACCGCTGCAAAAATCACCGCTATCAGGGAGTTCCCATGCCCGGACAGCCTCAAGGGGCTGCTTCATCCTGGGAGCTATGGGCATCATGCAGCTGCTATTCGACCTCATTGCAGCCAAGCACAAAATACTCACTTGGAACCCAGAAGCCTTCACCGCATTCGAGGCCACCAAGGACACCCTTGCGAAGGCCACCATGCTCGCCCACCCTGCACACTGACCTGCATATGGCCCTCTCTGTCAATGCTGTTGGTGCCATCCTGGAGCAGCAGGTGAATGGGCATTGGAAGACGCTGGCATTCTTCAGCCGCCTGCTTCGCCCGATGGAACACAAGTGTAGTGCCTTTGACCGCGAGTTACTCGGCATGTTCCTGGTGGTGCAGCATTTCCACTATTATTTGGAGGGGAAGACTTTTACCATCTTTACCGACCACAAACCCCTCACCCAGGCGCTCGAGATGGCAAGGGATCCCTGGTCGGCCCACCAGCAGCGTCATCTCTCCTTCGTGTCAGAGTTTACCACCGACATTCAGCATAAGGCGGGGAAGGACAATGTGGTTGCCAATGCACTCTCACGACCGGCCATCTGCACGCTGACGCCTGGCCTTGACTTTGACCAGCTTTCCCGGGACCAGAAGTCTGATGAGGAGACGAGGGCCTTTAAGACCACCATCACGGGCCTGTGGTTCCGAGACCTCCTGACTCCGAGCGGCGAAGGCACCATCCTGTGCGATATCTCCATGGGCACCCCACGACCAGTGGTCCCCAAGCAGTGGCGCAGGCAGGTCTTCCGTCACATCCACAACCTTTCACATCTGTCCATCAAGTTCACAGTCCGGATAGTGCAGAACGGTTCGTATGGCATGGGCTACGGAAGAAGATCGTGGGCTGGGCCAGAACATGCGCCCATTGCCAGACATCCAAGGTGCACGGACACATCAGGGTGCCTGTACAGGAGTTCGAGCACGTCTGGGAACAGTTCAGCCACATTCATGTGGACGTCATCGGGCCCTTACCCATTTCCCGGGGCAACTATTACCTGTTTACGATGGTGAACCGTACCACTCGCTGGCTTGAGGCGATCCCGATGCAAGACACCTCCACTGACTCCTGTTCCTGAGTTGCATGGCTGGGTCGCTCGGTTCGGCAACCCAGGTCACCTCACCAGCGACTGGAGCACTCAATTCACATCTGCGCTCTGGGCACAGTTCGCCAACAGGTTGGGGATCTAGCTACACTGCACCACAGTCTACCACCCAAAGGCCAATGGACTAGTCGAATGCCTGCACTGCCACCTTAAGTCATGGCCTGCCACACTGGTCCTGGATGAAGTGCCTTGGGTGCTCCTGAGCATCCGCTCCACTCCCAAGGAAGATCTGCAGGTATCATCTGGTGAGCTGGTTTACGGTGCGCCGCTGGCACTACCTGGTGAGTTCGTCAACGCACCTCACAATCCCCAACAGTCGCCGCACAAACTACTTCCTCACCTCAGGGCACGCTTGGACTAGTTCGAACCCCCACAGCCGCCCAGGCATGGCACCCGCCTGTCTCACGTTCCCGGCGAACTGCTTTCCGCGGAGTATGTTTTCGTTCAGCGGGGCCCAACTGTGGCACCTCTGCAGCGACCGTACAAGGGGCTGTACAGGGTTGTACAGCATTCCAGCAAGACATTGGCGGCAGGCGGGAGCAGTTTACCGTGGACAGGCTGAAGCCAGTGCACCTTGATCCCACCGAGTCCTTGGTCGTAGCCCAGCCCAAGAAGCGAGGACGCCTGGCAAAAAAGGACATTGGCACCGGTTCTGGGGGGGTCTGTGTGGCGGCTCACCACTAGGCAGGTGAACCAGCCCCACTTGTAAGGCATGAGCCGGGGCAGCCGGCCAAAAATGGCGCCGTCGGGGGTTTTCCCTTCCTTCCAGCACGGAGCTCAGAACCCCGTGCTGGGGGACCATGTGACGCCCAGGTGATGTCAGCACCCTCCAGCGCGGTTCTCAGCCAGGTCCGGGCCGGGAGTATAAGTGCCACCCAGCAGCCTGCAATAAGCTAGTCTGTTCACTGAGCTCAACCCGTCTGGTTGTGTGTGTTCTTTCAGGAGTAGTGTAGCTGCCGCTACAATTTTATATATATAAAATTTGGAATAATTTACTCAACTGCAGGATACTTGTTAGATCTTCATCCTATTGTTTTTCAATATTATTGAAGCTTTTCTCTTGCCACCAAAACTCTGCGGAGATCTTTATTAATCTGCAAGGTAAAACTCAATCAACTTTGGTTGAAGCATACACTTGGCATTTGTTCAGGTACCATTGCTCTCCTGTGAATCAGCTTCATTATTCAAAGACTGAGTTGTTTGCTGAATCTGACTTGTAGGTTATAGTAGACATACAAAATTTGCCTGTCAGACAATGCAATATCCCTAAACATCATCACAAGGTCATTGAGTTATATAGCGTAAGGACAGACCCTTCGACCCAGGCCACCCATATTGGCTGAATTGTCTGCCTAAGCTCGTCCATATATTTACATTTGGCCTGTGTCACCCTAAACCTTTATTATCCACTGTACTTACCTAAATGTCTTTCAAATGTTGTAATTGTCGCTATCTCTGCAGCTTCCTCCAGGAAGTCGTTCCATCCACCCACCACATCTTTGTGAAAATGTTGCCCCATCAGAATCTTTCCCATCACGCCTTAAATCTGCGCCCTCTATTTTAGACTCCCCAACTCTGGGGAGAACACTGTCGCCATTCATCTTTTCTGTGCCCCTCCAAAGCTGCATGGGAAAATGTCCCAGCCTATCCTGCCTCTCCTTACAAGTCAAGCTCTCCAGTCCTGTTAATATTTTTGTGAATCTTTTTAACAAACTTTCCAGTTTTAATGATGCTTTTCTGGGTAACCTGACTAAAGCATGCCAGAAGCCTTCTTTTCCAGCCAGTCTACCCATACCTCAGCATCTAGGGAACTGTACTTGCAGCCCTCAGTTTCTCAGTTCTACCGCACTCTACATGGCCCCACCATTCACCATGTTTGTCCAGCCCTGGTTTAACCTATCTGAATGCAACATCTTGCACTGACCTGAGTTAAAATTCCATTTGCCATTTCTTGGCGCACTTTTCCAGCTCTTCCAGATCCTGTTGTAATGAAAGTAATCTTCCTCATTGTCCACTATAATTCAAGATCACAAGGTAAAGGAGAAAAGTAGGCCAATCGGCCCTTTGAATCTGATCCACCTTTCTAATATGAGTCAATCCATCCTCCGTCTCAGCCCCACTCCCTTTCCTTCTCACCGTAACCATCCTGACTTATCAAATACCTGTCTTAAATACACCCAATGACCTCAATTCCACAGCTGCCTGTGGCAACAAGTTCAACAGACACATGACCATCTGGGTAAAGACATTTTTCAGCATATCTGTTTTATATTGACACCCTTTTAACTTGACATTGTGCCTGGATTCCATTACCGTGGGAAACAACTTTGCCACATCCATTCTGTCCAGATCTTTCAGCATTCAGAATGTCTATATGACTAATTCTGATGTCACCTGCAAATTTACAAATCATTTTATAACTTTGTCATTCAAATACTCAGTATAGAGGACAAACAACAGTTTCCAATCCAGATCCCTTTATTATACTTTCAATAAATCATGGTTAGAAAGGCAATAATTAATCAATGAGCTCCACAGCCAGGCTTGGATCAGATTTATCTTAATTTTCCCAGCACTGATCCCGTAATACAGGCATCAAAACCTCTACTACCACCCTCAGTCCCCTCTTGCCAAACTCGTTTTGTATCCGATTGGCCGCCTCATATGTCCCTACCTTCTGGACCAGCATGCCCTGAGGGATCTTGTTAAAGATCTTGCTGGAGTCCCTGTAGACCAGCCATTCTCAACCTTTTATTGGCTATGGCCCCCTTAGGCCTCTGCTTCAAATTTATGGGCCCCCTTCCCTGAGAAGCAGTCAAATTTAGTTGGTTTCTTTTATACTTCTCTCCTACCGACTGCATAAAAAACATTTGTGATTTCAATCTGTGGCTTCGTTTAAATATGCTGTGGTCTCTAGGGGGGAGGGGGGCATAGGGACACCCCCCCATTTGAGAATGGCTGCTGTAGACAATGTCCACTGGCCAGGCTAGATTAATATCACTGTTGTCATATTATGAATAGACAAATGTTTGCTCTGTGATCACCGCAGTTTCTCCACTATGTCGAGCTTCAACCTGCTCCAGCTCCAGATTTCTGATATCTCTGATCCAAGGCCCAGCTCACTAACAAAACCCTTACATGTGACTTGCACAAAGTGGGATTTTGGATTTGCGTTGCAGAGTTCCCCAAGATCTATTCCTGAGCGATGCCCTTTCACTGTGGTCGAGTGGAACTTTGGAGAATTTTTTCTTTGGCAAAATCTGGCTCTTAATTTCCTTTAACTCTGCCCTGTTCCTACAGAATTTGCCCATTGATTGGGCAAATGAGCTTATTCTTCTCTCTTCATCTTTATGCTTTTTCTTGTAGGGTGGAGAATCTCTGCGTTGCAGAGTCTGGACCACTGGATATGTTTGTAGAAGAATGGAGTTCTGGGAACGAGGAGATTTAGCCAGAAGCAGATCAGCCAAGGAGATTTTGAAAGGCGAGACATGCTCAAGGGGCTGATTGGCCTTCCTCCTCCTCCTATCTCCTTATGTTCTTTGCACCTTTCTATAATCTGCTCTTCTCTGACCATGAGGCTGGAAGTTGGATTGGTTAACAAGCAAACTGAACAAAAATCAATAGGTTGTCTTGGTGATCAATTCCAGGGGAAGTAGCACACTGTTTCTCTGCACTGTTCAAGCAGGACTTACAAGGTTCCTCTGATCTCATGGATATAAGAAAAAAATGAGGACTTTGGCTGGGAGGTAGGGAAAATTTAGATTTCAGATTTATTGTCATAGTACATACGTGATATCACATATAACCCCAAGATTCTTTATCCTGTGGATGAGGCAGAATTACCACTTATTGATAGTGCAAATAAAAGTACTCAATGTCCACATGTAAACAAATAAAGAAATTTAAACAAACCAACTGTGCAATACAGAGAGAAAAAACAATAAAGTGAACAAGTAAAAGTCCCTGATCTAATTTATTTTTGAGGAGTCTGATGGTGGAGGGGTAGCAGCTGTACCTAAACCTGGTGATGTGGGCCTTGTGAACCTTTACCACTTTCCTGATGGTAGCAGCAAAAACAAAGCGTGTGGTGGTTGATTGCTGCTGCTCTCTGATGGCCACGTTCCTTGTGGATGTTCTCGGTGTGGTTGGGAGGGGGAGGGTTTTACTTGTGATGTCCTGGGCTGTGTCCACAACATTTTGGAGGTCTTTACGCTCGGGGGTATTGGTATCGCCGTACCAGATGCAGCAGGTTAGCACATTTTCCATCACACCTCTGAAGAAATTTGTCAGGGTTTCCGATGTCATACCACACCTCTGCAAATTCCTGAAGAAGTAGAGGCGCTGACGTGCTTTCTTCATGATAGCATTAGTGTGTTGGATCCAGGAAAGATCTTCCGAGAGAGTGGCTCCCAAGAACTTAAATTTGGTCACCCTCTCCACCTCTGATCCCCAATGATCAATGGACCATACATCTCTGAATTCCATTCCTGAAGTCAAAACCAGCTCCTTGTTTCTGTTGGTTGGCAAAACGCATGGGCCAAAGATCCAGTACTGAGCTGCAATGCTCTATGCCCATGATTTGCATGATACCCTTCTGGTCATAGATTGGAACTCAAAGGCGCAAGCTATAACCATCATGAGACAACGTCAGTATGATTTATAGCGCACCACACCATGCTGTTGCTTTTATCACAACGTAATGGGATTGGCAGACTCTAGTGAACGGGGCAGCTTCAGAACTCTTTGCAGGCTTTTGAAACACCTTGCAAAGTTCCCAGATTGTACTTCAATTAAGTGAAAGCATTTAACTCATGTATCACTCATTCAGTGATGACTCTAGTGATAGCACTCCATCCGCAGCATTTCCACTCGAGATAGTATAGCTGCCGCATCAGTGTCATTGACCTTTCCACAGTAAAGGAGGTGATTTGTTTCAAGTGAGAGTGCATTTGCACAGTGCTAAGGTGCTCATAATGGTTTTAGTAACATCGAAAACTGCAAAATTCAGAAATGATGTAATTTGGTCTGAATTTTACTACGCTGGCATCTTTTCCCTTTCATGAGCTTGTTTGTGGCTTTAAGTGTCTGGATGCCAGTTCAGAGCATTTGATATTGGGGCATTGTCTGACTAGTAGAACAGTTAAGCCATGCAAAGTGCATCATCTAATAACAGCAGGAGAGAAACTGTCCTTGAATCTAGAGGTTTGCATTTTCAAGCTAATGTATCCTCTGCCTGATGGAAGGAGGAAGAAGAGAGTGTGATTGGGGTGGGACAGGTCCTTTACTATGTTGGCAGCTTTCTCGAGGTAGTGGATTTAGACGGAGTCAATGGAGGGGAAAGGGGTTTGTGTGCCGGCATGGGCTGTGCTCACAACTCTCCGCAGTTTCTTGCGGCCTTGGTCAGAACAGTTTCCATCCCAAGCTGTAATGCATCCAGAAAGGATAGTTTTGATGGTGTGTCTACAAAAATTCTGAGCTTAACTCAGATTAACCAGGTTAATCTGATTAACCCAAGTTTCCTTTGGGTAGAAAAGTTCTCAGGCAACACCATTGAAATATTTCCCAGTAGTTCCACAATGCTGAACTCTAAATCGATTCAAATTGCCAAGAAACTGCCTGAGATTGGAAACTGACTGGTGCGGGAATTCAAATTTCTACAGAAGTTTTGAGGAGTGACTCCTCAGTGATAGGCACTGAGAAAGCTTGTTAAAAGTATCCAGGATCACCGGGAGAGCCATTGCAAGGAAGACATTTCTGATTCGTGAGCCCCAAAGATAATGTGGCTCGTATCTCCAAATTCTCAGCCCTGGATTTTCTCCATGTGATTGGAATTGTGGCTTTGTTTCCAATTGTGTAATTTCCCTTAGAGATATTGTCATTGATGGCTTGGGGATATGGGAGGAAAGAGAACTGGAAAAGCCCTTTAAGATCTTCAATCCAGTGATTCAATTCAATACGATTATGGCAGTGTTTCAACTCCATCTTCCTGTCTGAGCCTCAAAGCTCCATCCTTTTGAATTCTGTCTTGAATTTTGCATTTCATCTCCGACATCAATAGTTCTATGGGAGCAAAATTCCCTGACTTCTATTCACCACTGTTTGAGGAAATTCTTCCCGATATCATTGAGGATCAGTGCAACTCTACTTTTTAGGCTGTGTTTCCATATTTCTTTGTCTTTTTCACCTGCGATTTATGAGCTTCATTATTGGAGATGAGGCCAGCAAACTGGCCTCATCTGTGAACCTGTTCCCAATAAGAATCCTAATAGTGATTCGAGTGCCAGATGAGTCCCGTGAAAGAGTTGTGGAGAATCCTGGAGCCGTACACCATGGAAACAGGCCCTACAGCAGTGGTTCTCAACCTTTTTCTTCCCACTCACATGCCACCTTAAGCAACGCCTTACCAATCAAGGAGCACCGATGGCATAGGGAATGCTTAAAGTGGTATGTGAGTGGAAAGAAAAAGGTTGAGAATCACTGCCCTACAGCCACTGAGTCTCAGCCAACCATCAAACACCCATTTACACCAATCCTGCCCCAACTCATTTTATTTTCCCCACATTCTCATTAGCAGATTCCAATTCTCACCCACACAATGGGAGGTGAGGTAGTGTGGGGGAGCATTTACAGTGGTCTATTAACCAGACAGTGTGCACATCTTTAGGATGGAGGAGGAAACAGAATCATCCAGAGGAAACACAAGGGGTAATAGGGAGAAGGTGCAAACTCCACACAGGGAGAGTGCCCGAGGTCAGGATTGAATCAGGGTCACTTGAGCTGTGAGGCAGTGGTCCTACCCCATGCATTGCGTGCCACCTACCAGCCCTTTTTCTCTTCTCAACAGAATCCCAGATCTACGAGAAGAACAAACTTCTAGGTGAGGGGGGCACAGTTAACTTAGCGGTGAGCATAAACACAGCTGTAGCGGCAGTGACCTGGGTTCAGATCTGACGCTGACTACAAGGAATTTGAATGTTCTGTCTGTGGGTTTTCTCTGATTTGTCCTACCCACCCCCAAAACGTGTGGGGTTTTCAGGTTTATTGGTGTATTTGGCGGGGGGGGGGGCCGTGGGCTCGTGGGCCAGAAGGGCACGTTACCATGCTGTATCTCTAAAAAAAAAGCAGCATCAATTAAACTTTTCAAGGAACAATAAAGAAAATATTTCTTATCCACTTCTTTCTTGCATCTATTTAATCAGTGACAAGATTGCTTAATGTCAAATCTGTAATTTCATCACAGTATATGCTGCATGAATAGCAAGAGCTATAAAAATAACAATGTTTCAATATTCTAGCAAGAATAGATTAATTAACTTTTGACATTCATAAAATACCCATTACCAAGTCTCAAAGTGTCGTTAAGCTTGCCAACTTGCCCATTAAGCAGCAGTTCAGTCCTCAATGAGGTGATTAATATTAATACTGGATGCAAACGAGAAAAGCAAATCTCACATATTTTGTGTGAACCCTATGAGCATCTAATTATCATCTAATTATTTATTTCACTCCACCCCCGCGTCTTTAGATTGGCGCCATTTATTTTTGAGGGGGTTTATGTGATGAGGGGAGGTGACAAAACGGCTTTATGATTTAGATGGATCCATGCAATTTTTTTATGGTTAAAATCACAGAATGCTTCCAGGATACTTGTGATTGAGGGGACACAAAGTAATCCATCAGTTCCATGAAATCAAAGAATGAGCACCTCAACTACTAGAGAAAAGGACCACAGGATTAATTTGTGCAATAGGACATGATATCGCCTATGGAAGTTAGCACTCTATGTCGCGCTGAGAAAAACTCATTGGTATCCCACGAGGAGATTCCTCTGTCATGATTCAATTGACAAGCATTTCATGTTATTAGTCAATGCAAATTGAGCTTGTAAATTGTGTTGTTGGGGTAGCCAAAGATTTCTGATGTGCTTCCTGAAGATTCCATTGATGTAATGAAACTATTCAATTTGAGCAATCTTTACAATATCGAGCTTCTTTGAGCTTACAATGTTCTCCAATTCATGGTCCATTACAGGGACTCTATAAGAATTTAGTTGAAGTGATCAACTCATCTCCTCCCAGCCTCTGTCATTATCTCCTCCCTTCCCTTGCTCACCTGGATCCATCTGCCGATCAAACCTTTCTCATCGCAATCCACCTATTGCATCCTGGCTCTTGCCCAACCCCTTCACCTCACCTTGTTAAATCTCCCCTTCACATTTTCAGTCCAGGTGTAAGGTCTCCATGCAAAACATTGACTGTCCAATTACCTCCCCAGAGTTCCTCCAGTAGCTTGTATTTGGCCCCAATATAGAAACAATGGGGAACATGGAACCTGTGGATGGTAAAATCTTGAGTGAACAAAGAGAAGTTGGAGGGACTCAGCGGGTCAGGGAACATCCGTGCAGAGAGCGGGTCATGCATCACTTCAGGTTGGCATCCTCAGTTGATACTGTTAGATACTGAATAGGTGATTGTGAGGAGCCATACAATAGTGAGAGCGACTTCAATTTTAAATTTTAAATTTTGCTTTTCAATTTTAATGATACAACCTGTGCCAGTCACAGGAAGAGTGTACAAACTCCTTATAGACAACGTCGGATTTAAACCTGGTGTCATTGGCACTGCAATAGCGTTACGCTAACCACTAAGCTAACTGTGCCACCATAATGAGTTTTTTGTTATTTCCACTGTACAATATATGCACCAAAATTCCTACTTGCTGCAGCTGAATAGGGACTTGGTAAAAAAAACAACAAAACAACCACATATTAAAAACTTAATTGAATTAGAAAGTCAATACATAAAAGATAATAAACATTTACAGTTATCCTGGTGCAATAAAAATGTCTTGGCAATAGTGCAGGCAGTGTGTTTGTGGCTTGGAGCATTCCCTGATTGGTGTAACAAGGGAGGGCAAGAGTCTAATGTTCTTGAACCTAGAGGTTCTGCTCTTTAGGTTTCTGCCCGAAAGAACCAGAATAAGGTTGTGACCAGAATAATGGGGGTCCTTTTTGATGTTGGGTGCCTTCTTGAAGTATCGTCCACTAAAATGGATGGGAGGTCAGAGCCTGTGATACGTTGGTTACCTTGTGGAGCCTTCTGTGCTCCTGGGCCCTTGAATTACCAAACCAGTCTATGGTGAAACCAGCTAGCATACTGTGCACTTGTAAAAGTTTGATGACATGCCAAATCTCCACAGGTTTCATGGAAAGTATATATGAAACCCACTGATACTAAATTGAACAGCTGCCTGACAGCTCCAGTGACACTGGTTCAACTCGACCTCGGATACTTGTGTAGACTGCACAATCTCCCTGTGATCAAAGATCTGCTCCCACATCCTACAAAATGTGCTGGCAAGTCAATTGGCCAGTGCAAAAAAAACTCTTTAAAGCTGAGGTAGTTGGGTTCTTCATTAGTAATGGTGTCAAAGGTTATGGGGAGAAGGCAGGACAATGGGGTTGAGAGCTAAAATACATCAGCCATGATTTGATGGGCTGAATGGCCTCATTCTACCCCCTAAGCCTTATGGTTTTGTAGTCTGGTGTGTTGATGATCTTGTCAGCTGACTAAGGGGTTAAAAAAAAAGAGCTGATAGGATTCTCTGAAGGGTTGGTATAAACTCAATGGACCAATTAGTCACTTGCTACGTCATAACAAGTGAAGCTTCAGACACTATATTTGCAAGCTTCACCAGAGTATTATCAGGGATGAGGAACATTGTTTATGTAGGAAGGTTAGACTTGTTCTTGTTGGAGCACAGCTTAAGGGAAGATTTATGATAGGCATTCAAAATTAATTGTTAAGTTAGACAGTACGGTTTCCACTAATAAGGGAATCAGTAAACCATTTAGTTAGGGAGAAAATTAAGGACTTTGTTTTCCCCCTACAAACTAAAAAAAAGATAAAAGAAAAAAAGAAAAAGAAGAGGGAGAAGAAAACCACAACAGGAGCACTTCACTTTCCGATACCTTTAAATTTTTTATATATATTCATAGAGACCTGTAAGAGAAAGGGAATGTTCAAGATTCATTTAAATTTTAATTCCAACAGTTTGTAAATATGGGCTTCATATTTCACAAAATGTATGATAATTTATCTCTTAAATTATAAGTAATTTTCTCATGTGGAAAAGAAGGCTCGAAAAGAAGGAGTTCATAAATCAAGACATAAAAGTGAGGTAGATTTAAATAAGCAAATAGATGAACATAGATGGATTCAGATATGTAGAGAGAATATAAATGTGAGATATTGATTAGTTCAATCTAATTATATTATATCAATTATATCAGTTATATTTAACAGCACCAAAGTTGGATAATATGAATTATATTTATTCAGATTTATGTTTTAGTTGTGGGCAAGAAATTGGAACTTTTTTTCCATTTGCCATGGCAATGTTCCACAATTAAACCTTTTTGGCTTGATTTGGGTAATTTATTAGAACAAATAACTGGAGTAAGATTCCCATAGGATCCAATGTTATTTTTACTGGGAAATGTAAGAGGGATTAAACTTAAATTAAAATTAAGTATGTATCAAGTAAAATTTCTTAAAATTTCCATGGCAATAATGAGAAAATGTATTGCTATAACTTGGAAGTCGAATATTGATTTGGGAAGGATAGATCGCATGCAGAAGTTTGAAGCTGTATTCCACTTCAGAAAATTACTTACAATTTAAAATATAAATGTCAGACTTTGTTGAACAGGCAGAATAGTTCTAGTTAAAACATAAACACTCAAAAGTGCTGGAGAAACTTAGCAATCCATTGGAGGCAAAGAAATATAACCAATGTTTTGGGTCTGAGCCCTTTGTCAAGGTATAAACAAAAAGCAGGCAGGTACCTGAATAAAAAGGGGGAGGAGGGACAAAGGAAGGAGCACAAGCCAAATTCTAGAGGCCATCGGAAAGAAAGGCATGAGTGAAAGGATGAGAATTATTTGGGGGAGGGTGTAAGCTCTCTTTAATGCAGAGCTGGAAGGAAACAGAAGGAAAGAGAATGAGAGGAAGACTAATGGTGGGGAGCTGGTGGAAAGGAGACATAGTGAGAGAGATTGAGGAGGGATCCTAATGAAAACTGAGGTCGATGTCAATGCTGTCTGGCTGCAGGGCTTCTATCTGCTCCCAGGATAGTCTTTCGTGCGAGATTAATATCCTCCTTCCTCAAAATTTATGGTTTCCCCTCCACTACCATCAATGCAGCACTTACCCACATATCCTCCATTTCCTGCACATCTGTCCTGGCCCTCTCTATCCACCAGAGATTCTACTTGTCCTCACCTACTACCCCACCAGCCTCTGCATCCAATATATCAGTCTCTGTGATCCCACCACCAGACACACATTCCCTTCTCTGCCACTCTCCCCTTATGGCAGAAACCTCTCCTTCTGTGATTCTTTCAACCATTCCTCCCTTCCCACCAATCACTCGCTTGGTGTCTACTCCTGTAACTGCAAGGAAAGGGACACTTGCACTTACACCTCCTCCCACACCACAATTTGGGGCCCCAAACAGCCCTTCCAAATGAAGCCAACTTCACTTGTGATTCTGCAGGGGTCACCTACTGGATCTGGATCTCCAGTTGTGGCCTCCTCTACTGGACGTAGACTGGGAGATCGCTTTGTTCAGTACCTTTGCTCTGTCCGCTGTAACAGCGGAAATCTCCCAGTGGCAACCATTTCATGTCCCTGCCCCATTCCCAAGCTGACATGTCTGTCTGTCCATGGTCTCACACACTGGTCAATTGAGACCACCAATAAAATGGAGGAACAATGTCTTATATTCCATCTGGGAACCCTCCAACCAGACAGCATTAACATCAACTTCTCCTGATTCTGTTAGGACCCCACCCCCTGTCCCTCTCACTCGCTATCCTTATGTCTCCTTTCCTCCAGCTCCCCATCCCTTGACTCTCTCTGCTTCTCTCTCTTCCTATCCCCCTGTGTCCTTTCCTCCTGCTCTGTATTCACAGGACTGCTCCCCCCCTCTCAATCAATTCTCAGCTTTTCTCTCCTGTCTTCTGAGCCTTATCCAATGCTGGCCTCTTGGCTGTTGGCATAGACTCCCCCTCCCCCACCACCTCCCACCCCTTCTTCACTCCTCTTCTTACCTTTCTATTCAGGTGTCTGTCTGCTTTTTGCTCATACCTTGATGAAGAGCTCGGGTCTAAAGCATTGGCTATTTATCTTTGCCTCCTATGGATGCTGCAGGACCTGGTGAGTTTTTCTAGCACATTGGGGCATTTATTAATTTCATAGTGGCTGAAGACTTTATTCTTCCACTCTATGTAAATGATACTGAGTTGTCTGCAACTGAGTGGAGATGATTCCAGAGCCATGGTGGAGCCAGCCCGACTTTCTCCTCTTCCACGTCTCCACTAAGAGTCCGGTCCTGCGACAAGGTCCATCCCTTTTCTCCTCCCACTGAAGCTGCTTGACCAGTGAAGTTCCTCCAGTAGATTGCTGAGTTAATTAATTTGTTGTCAGGTTATCCGGAAGCCAATTAAAAGGTACATCTGGATTTAGAGATAAGCCGGCAGTTATCTATATTTTTTAATGAGTCTTGTAACATTCCTGTTGACTACTGACTGAATGTTTTAATGAGCTGAAAGTTAACTGAGATTCTTGAGCAGTGGCAGGTCTTATTTGTCTGACTACAGATTAGTTTAAGATAGTGTTTCCCAGGGGCAATTTTGGAGCCACTGCTTTCTTTTATGTTTTTTCACTTATAACTGACAAGTTTTTTTTTCCCAGCCGGCAATGATCACACCTACCTTCCTGAGTGGCCATTCACACTGGAACGGCCAGAATGCCAAAAATTCAGATCTCACCACATGCTTACATTAACTACCTGAGGTGCGGTATTTTTCAGTCGGCGTGGAAAACCACTGCATCAACATCAACCGTGGCGTATAACCGATGTGTGATGTGCAGTGCCACGCATCATCAATAATGTCCCATTGTTGCAACCGAATTCCTGCAGTTGTGTTCCGTGAAATTCTCTAGGGAATTTTTGGAACAATTTCTGGAATGTAGCGGCTGAGTAAAAAACATATTTTTCTCGTGCAGACCAGATCTGAGACCAGATCTCAGCCCAGTCTACATATCACAGTGCTCTATATCAAAGTACCACAGCACCTATCCTATGCGGAAAAGATTTTCCAGATCAACACCTTTGACCACATGACTCCAGGCAGTGGTCAGCAGGGAACCTCCTGCAGACATTGGAGGCAAGGATTTGATGGATACGGTTGAGTTGTTCCCTGAGTAGACTGTCCAGTACATCTGGCATGAACAAGCACCAGGACTTGGTCAGGCTGGCGTTGAGAGGAGCCCTCCCAGTCAGATCCTCCCTGTACAATTGGAACATCACCCACAATGCACGTTGTCCCTGAGATGACTGCAGTGGAGTGGAGACAGTCACCCATCTCTTTGCAGAATGCAGATTTGTGTTGTCTGCTCCAATTACTATGGTCACATGGGTGACCCCGAAGATGAATCTCCCCCTGTTGGTGCACAGGGGCCTCCCCTTGAGCACGTCTATTGCTAAGCTATACTCAGGGGAGTCAGCGACCAAAATGGGCATGGGTTGGGGTAGTTTATTGGCTATGGATGGGTGGAGAGTAACCTCTCTAGCAGGAATTTTGGACCCTCCTAACCCTTCTATGGAGACCTGAAGTCCTCTCCAAACTGTGGGATTACAAGGGATCCTCTGGCATGCAATATCTACTAGGGTAATCTAACAGAAGTGAATCTTGAAAGTCTGTGATTGAATTAAAACACAAAATGCTAGAGAAACTCAGCTGGTCAAACAGTGTCCTTTATGTATCAACGGTAAAAATACATCACCGACATTTCAGGCTTTAGCCCTTTATCAAGGTAAGAGAGAATGTCGGCAGACACCCGATCAAAAAGATATGGGAGAAAGGGGGTTGGAGGGAAAGGAGATGATAGGTGGAGAAGGGAGGGAAGGGCCAGCAGCGATCAGGGGAGGAGGAATGGCAAGGTGGGTGGAAGGGGAAGGGAAGGGAGAACTGGAATTGGGGTGGGGAAAGAAAAGGCGAGCAAGTTAACAGAAAGCAGAGAAATTCATGTTAATTCCATCTGGTTGGAGAGTCCCCAAGTGGAAAATAAGGTGTTGTTCCTCCAATTTGTGGTTGGCTAGGGTGGGTCAATACATAAGGCCATGGACAGACATGTGAGCTCGGGAGTGTGGTTCAGAATTGAAATGATTTGCTACTGGGAAGTCACTGTTATGACAGATCGAGTAGAGGTGCTCAGTGAAGGGATCTCCCAGTCTGTCACCAGTCTCTCCGATGTAGAAAATACTGCAAAGGGAGCACCGGATACAGTAAATCAGTCCTGCAGATGCATAAGTGAAGAGTTGCTTCACTTGAAAGGCCTGTTGGGAGCTTAGACCATGTTGAGGGAGGAGGTGTGTGTGCAAGTGTTACACCTCCTGCAGCTACAGGGGAAAGTGCCAGGGTGGATGGGGGGGAGGGATGAGTGCATGAGGAAATCACAGAGGGAGTGGACCCTACAGAAGGCCAAAAGGGAAGAAGAAGGCAAAATGTGTCTGGTGGTGATATCCTGTAGTAAGTGCCGGAAATTCCGGAGGATAGTGTGTTGGATGCTGGTGGGGTGGTAGGTGAGGATGAGGGGGATTCTATGTTGCATCTGGGGGAAGATGGGCCAAGGCAGATGAGAGGGAAATGGAGATGTGGATGAGGGATGAGTTGATGGTGGTGACAATAGCCAGACTATTAATGGATACACACTCCTGGACACTTACCTCTCCCTCGAATTTCGGACATGGTAAATGATATTGAGCAGTATCGAGTCTATTCGACTATCGACATGAAAACTGCCTATCACCAGCTGCCAATCCGTTCTGAGGACCATCCATATATGACATTTGAGGCTAACAGTCATCTCTATCAATTCTGGAGGGTCCCTTTCAGTATCACTAATGGGGTTTCTATCTACCAAAGGATATGGACAAAATGGTGGACGAGTATGGTTTGAAGGCTACCTTCCCCTACCTCAATAATGTCGCCATCTGTGGCAACACCTTGAAAGACCATGATGCCAACTTCCAGAGATTTCTCCACACAGTGAAAGCCCTGAACCTCACTTCTACCAGCCCACAAAGACTCACCTGATCAAATCATCCAGGCTGTTCAAATGGCCCAGTGTGGATTCCACGAACAGGTACACTTTCTTCCTTCTATCATTGATGAGTACTCCCGCTTCCCATTCCCCATTCCATGTCCAGACACGTCCACTTCGTCAGTCATAAAAGTCCAAGACTCCATTTTCACCATGTTTGGATATCTCAGCTATATTCATAGCGACCGGGGCTCATCCTTTATGAATGAGGAGCTACGTCAGTACCTGCTGGTGAGGGGCATTGTGTCCAGCAGGATGACTAATTACAAACCCGGAAGGATCAGGCAGGTTGAAAAAGAGAATGCCATGGTCTGGAAGGCTGTCAAACTACCCCTGAAGTCAAAAGGCCTTCCAGATTCATGCTGGCAGGTAGTCCTCCCTAAGGTGCTCCATTTCATCCAGTTGCTACTATGTATTGCAACCAATGCTACTCTTCACGAGCTCCTATTCACTTTCGAAAAAATGTCATCATCGGGAACTACACTCCTAACCTTGCTCACCACTCCTGGTCTAATCCTTCACAGGAAGCACATGAGGAGAAGCAAGACTGGTCCGCTGGTGGAAAGGGTGAAACTGCTCCCTGCCAACCCCACATACTCCTACATGGAGTACCTGAATGGCAGGGAGGACACTACCTCCATCAGGGACCTGGCACCTGCTAGAGCAGAGGGTCCATTGCCTCAAGTGCCCTGCGAGCCACGGAGGTCATTCTCGCCGTCCCCTGTCAGGGCCTTGGGGGATCCGGTTCAGGAGGAAAGTGAATCCCACTCCACCATTGAGGTGGAGACCCAGACCGCCTTTCCTCCCTCACAACGGGACCAGGAGACCCAAGGAGTCCAAAGCATTCCACCAGGATCTCCAGACCCCCAAACTACTTAAATCTGTAAATTTGTAAATAACTATATTTTTCAATTCTTTTTTCTGAACCCATGCTCTCTTCATTCACAGACCCTAAATTCTACAGGAAGGGGTGAATGCAGTGAACTGGGATTCACTGGTAGGGTGTTGTGCTGGTGGCTGGCCCCACCTCCCGGCTCCACCCCCATCTGCCCACATAACCCTGGTTTCCCACCTGTCATAGTACAGATTCTATCGCTAATGTGTATATGTACAGATTGTAGTGTAGGATGACTGTGATTGGGTGAGAGTGTAGCCACACCTACTGGCAGGTCTTAAATAGTTGCTCCTAGCCAGACCAGGTCATTCTGGACTGGTCGACCTACATGTGATACGCTCCAGTCTTCTAGTTAATAAAAGCCTTGGTTTGGATCAACAAGCCTTTGATTCTTTTGATGCGCTCTACACCAACTAAACCCAGAACCCTTCTGAAGACTACTGTGAAACTTTACCCATAGTTATAAGCAGTAAAGCATTGGTTCTCCCTCCAGTCGTGAGAGCTTTTATTCACCTACACACTGCTTTATTCCAATGTTGACCATTATAAAGGTCATTTCTTTCTGTGCAGGTTGTTTCAATGACAGTATCAGTGTGGTGCGCTGTTAGACAGAACCAGACACACACAAGGTAAAGACTGAACAACAGGCTTTAATCCACAAAGACTTCCACAGAGCCAGGCTGGCAGTGGCAGCAGCAACTCTGAGTGAGGCCTTGGGAGGCCGGCGCAGGCTTACATCCCGGAGGGTGATTGACACCCAACCGGGTGGGGCTTGATCCATTCAGGCCGACTGATTGACAGCTGGCCAGGGGTTGTCCTGTCCCCTTACACTCCTGCAGGTACAGAGGTTGCCCCTGCAGTAGGCCGGTGGTGTGGCACCACATTCAACCCCTTCTTTAAAATGGTCCCATGGGGGGGGGGGGGCAGTTACAAGGAATCACACCCACTATGTACATACAATATTTACAGGTTGAGATGATTCGGCGGCTGCTGGGGTCTCTGTGACCATTGTAGGACTGGCTCCTAGTCACTGGTCAGAGGGGAAGCGGGGTGGGGGGGGGGGGTGCTGGCGGCAGTAGTGTGTGTGGCTGGTGTGGTCCCTTGCGGAGGGGTGGCCAGGGAGGCTGGGGTTGATGTATGCGGATCGTATTGGATAGGTGGATGGGCGGGTTCATCTCCTAAAGCTGAGGCGGGCCCCTGGTGATCAAGTAGGCCCTGCGTGCCCCATAGCTGCATGGGGAAGGGGATGTATGCATGGTCAGCACTGTCCTGGGTTGGAGGGTGGCATGGTGTGGTGGGTGCTCCTGCTGGTGCCAGGTCCCTGGTTGAGACAGTGTCCTCCCTGTCACTGCCGAACCTAACATAAGCGTAGTTATGGTTTGCATGAAGGAGGAAAACCTGCTCTACCAGGGGTTTGGCCTTGTGTGTCCTTACATGCTTATGCAGAAGCACTAGTCCCGGGGACATGAGCCATGCTGGGAGTGACATTCCAGTCGCCGACCTCCTGGGGAATGAGAACAGGGTTTCATGAGAGGTCTTGTTGGTAGCTGTGCACAACACTGAATGGCTTGGAGTGCCTTGGGCAGGGTGTCTTGCCAGTACTCAACAGCCCACCCTTTTGACATGAGAGCCAGGAGGACTGACATCCAGACCACCCCATTCTCGTGTTCCACTTGCCCGTTGCCTCTTGGGTTATAGCTTGTCGTGCAACTGGTCACGATGCACCCCGCCGTCAGGTACTAGTGCAGCTCGTTGCTCATGAAACTAGACCCCCAGTCGCTCCAGATGAAGGCGGGGTAGCCAAACATGGTGAAAATCTGCTCCAAGGTCCTGATGACGGTGGCCGTGGAGGTGTCCGGACAAGAGATGGTGAAAGGGAAGCATGAGTACTTGTCCATTACTGTGAGGAAGGAGATGTTTTGGTTTGTGGAAGACAGGGTCCCTTTAAAGTACATGCTGAGATGCTCGAAAGGTCGAATAGCCTTTACAATGTGGGCCTGGGGGGGGTGGGGGCAGAAGAAGTGGGGTTCAGACCTGACAGGCCTCGGTCATATCCCTGACGTCCCTGATGGTGTATGGTAGATTCTGGTACAATGAAATGGTACAATTGGGTGACGCCCGGATGGCAGAGAGACTCATGCAATGCCTGCAACCTGTCATCATGAATAGACACACAGGTGCGAGAGAGGGCATCGGGGTAGACTTTAAACTTCCCAGGGCGGTACTGGATGTCGTAGCTGCAGGTTGCCAGCTCGACTGTCCAGGGCGGGATCTTGTCGTTCTTGATCTTTCTCTTGTGGGTAGTGTTAAACATGAATGCCACGGCCTGCAGGTCTGTGAGGAGTGTGAATCTCCTGCCTGCCAGGTAGTGACCCCAGTGGCGGACCGGTTCCACAATCACTCGGGCCTCCTTTTCAATGATGGAGTGCCCTAGCTCGGAGCCGTGGAGGGTCCTGGAGAAGAAGGCGACGGGGTGCCCCCCTTGGTTGAGGTAGCAGCGAGAGTCACCTCAGAGGCATTGCTCTCCACCTGGAAGGGAGAGTCCTCATTTACAGCCTGCATCATGGTATATGCGATGTCTTGCCTGATGCGGGTGAAGGCTGCCTGCACCTCAGGTGGGAAGGGAAAAGTTGTGGCTTGGGCCAGTGGGCAGACCTTGCCCGAGAAGCGAGGGACCCACTGCGAGTAATAAGAGAACAGGCCCAGGCACCTGCGGAGGGCCTTTAGCGTGGGGGGAAGGGGTAACTCCATTAATGGGCGCATCCTTTCCGGATCTGGGCCGACGACTCCATGGCCATGATGCACCCCAGGTTGACGAGGTGGGTGGTGCTGAACACACACTTCTCCATGTTGTGAGGTTCAGCTCTGCGGCCATCTGGAGGAATTTTTCCAGTTTATCATCATGGTCCTACTGGTCAAAGCTGCAGATGATGACATTATCCAGATATGGGAACGTCGCCTTCAGCTTGTGCTGGTCTACCATGTGATCCATCTCCTGCTGGAAGATGGAGATACCGTTCGTGATCCCAAAAGGAACCCGGCGGAACTAGTACAGGCGCCCGTCTGCCTCAAAGGTGGTGTAGGGCTTGTCCTTCGGGTGGATAGGGATTTGGTGATACGCTGACTTCAGGTCAATCATGAAGAGAAAACCCGGTAGCGGGCTATCTCATTGACCATGTTGGCGATTCTCGGCAGGGGGTAGGCATCCAGCTGGGTGTATTGATTAATGCTCTGGCTGTAATCCATGACTATCCTTGGCTTACTTCCCCCTTTGACCACCAGGACTTGGGCTCTCCAAGGTCTGTTACTGGGCTCTATAACACCTTCCGCTAGGAGTCGCTGCACCGCTGCCTTGATGAAGTCCCTGCCTGCAGCACAATAGCGCCTACTTCTGGCGGTGATTGGCTTGCAGCCTTGTGCAAGATGTGGAAAGAGCACCGGTGTGGTGATGCGCAGTGTGGAGAGGCCGCAGGTTGGCTGGGGCCGGTAGGTTGGCGTGCTATGCAATGTGAGTGGAGGTTAGGGCCCCCTGAAGGCAAGGATGACACTCTGCAAGTGGCACTGGAAATCCAGGCCCAGGAGAAGTAATGCGCAGAGTTTGGGCATGACCAGGAGCCTGAATCCTGTGTAAGTTGCCCCTCCCACCGTTATATTGACCGAACAGTGCCTGAGGGTATCAACAGTCTTATCCTTGGCGGCGAGGGCGATCGAGCAGGTGGTGGGGTGGACCTTTAACCTTACGGAGTGGGCCACGCTCGGGTGAATGAATCTCCTGGTGCTGTCACTGTCCAACAGGCACTTTGTTACCTGCCTGTTGACTCGCACATCCATCATCGAGCGCTCGAGATCACGGGGGGATGTTCCTGGTCAATGTGGTGGTTGCCAGGACCGTCTTGGATTTGGATTCATCACTATCCAGAGGGATGGGGAGCGTTGATAGGGCAGCCTGGTCATCACCAGTGTTGACCATGTTGACATCGGTCGTGAGGTGCATCGTGCGGTAGCCGATGGCCTCCAGAGGTGTGGGGAGCGTTGGTAGGGTGGCCTGGTCATTGCCTGTGTTGACCGCGTTGCCATCGGTCGTTGGGTATGGTGTGTGGCAGCTGATGGCACCCAGAGGGGTGCTGAGCATTGGTAGGGTGGCCTGGTCATCGCCCGTATTGACCATGTCGTTCTCAATGTCAGGAACAATACTGGTTCCTTGCTGAGCAGTTTTGCTGCGATCGTTGATCTGACCCACACCAGGACCCAGAATACTTATAGGGGCTCTGGGCACCTACTGCAGTGATGTTTTCCTCTCCAGCTCGGCCTGGGGCTGCAGCTGCAGTGTGAGAGGGCCATGAGGGAGCCTGGGGAAACCTGGAATCAAAGGCTTCGACATGCAGGGCTTCCAGGGTTTGGACCACTTCCACACTCCTGGTTAGTTCATAGATGTCGTCTTCCAGCAGCTTCTGCCGGATAGCCCTCGAGCGTAGCCCTTGGACGAAGGCATCCCGAATCAACCTCTCGACCTTCTCTACACCTACCCCGGGTTCAGCCAGACACGGTTGGGCCAACTCTCACAAGTGTCCCCGGGTTGCTGGGCTCTGGTGTAGAGGAGGTACCTTGCACAGACTGCATTCATTGGGGACTTGTACAAGTTCTCAAGAGTGTCCATTGCACTCTTGTATGTGGAGCAACCTTTGGTTACCTAGAAGGCACGGGGACCCAGCTTTGACCGGAGTAGGACCAACCTCTTCCGATCAGAGTCCAGGATGTCACCCTCGTGAGCCTCAATGATTGCCTCGACCACGTGCTGCTAGATCTTGAAGCATCTCTGGGCTTCCAGGTGGCATGGGTCGACCTCGAGGCTCCCTGTGCACAGGATTTTTTCCATAGCCGCCGTGGGAATATTTTGTGGATTAAATTGTGGTGTGCTGTTAGACAGAATCAGACATACACAAGGTAAAGACTGTACAACAGGCTTTAATCCACAAAGACTTCCACAGAGCCAGGCTGGCTGTGGGTGCAGCAACTCTGAGTGAGGCCTTGGGAGGCCGGCGCAGGCTTATATCCCGGAGGGTGACAGACACCCGACTGGGTGGGGCTTGATCCATTCAGGCCGACTGATTGACAGTGGGCCAGGTGTTGTCCTGTCCCCTTACATTCCTGCAGGTTCAGAGATTTTCCCCTGCAGTAGGCCGGTGGTGTACCACCACAGTCAATCATTGCTCTATTGATTGCACACCTGCTGCGGAACCCAAAGATTACAGGTTATGGGATTTGAGCTCTAAAATGGAATCATGCCCTTTGATGTGCACCAACCATTAACCACCCCTTTCATGAGAATGATAACAAATTTATTGTGATACACAATGTACAATATGCATATGCTCCAAAATTCTCATTTGCTCCAGCTCAACAGATACTTAAAAAAAAACTACTACAAAAACAATTGCAAATGGGTGGTACAGTTTTTTTTAAATTATTTTTTTTAAATTTTTTATTTTTCACACCATAAATCGCATTAACCATGATACACAATTTTTCCTTTTCACACATATACAGTGCCATTTTCTCCCCCCCACCCTCCTCCCATCCCACCCTCCCTACCTCCCCCCTCCCGTGCATTTAAGGTATAAACTCTAGGATACATTAAACCAGTCTATTTGTTTCCTTTTTTATCTTTATATTTAAATCTTGTTCCCATTTTTTTTAGTTTTACCATTTGTTTCCTCAGTCTCCTTTTCTTGCAGTTTAATATACATATTTGTTATAAATCTTTTGATTATCATTGTATCTGTAATCACATATTCAAAGTTACTTCCCTCTGGCAAACTCAAACTGCTTCCTAATTTATCCTTCAAGTAGGATCTCAACTGGTAGTATGCCAGCTCTGTATCTTGAGTTATATTGTATTTATCTTTCATTTGTTCAAAGGATAAGAATCTATTTCCTGAAAAACAATTTTCTATTCTTTTAATCCCTTTTTTCTCCCATTCTCTAAAGGAAAGTTTATCTATTGTAAAAGGGAATAACTTGTTTTGCGTCAATATTAGTTTTGGCAATTGATAATTTGTTTTATTTCTTTCTACATGAATTTTCTTCCAAATATTGAGGAGATGACATAATACTGGAGAACTTCTGTGTTGTACCAATTTTTCATCCCATTTATATAATATGTGTTCAGGTATCTTTTCCCCTATTTTATCTAATTCTAACCTAGTCCAATCTGGCTTTTCCCTTGTTTGATAAAAATCTGATAGGTATCTTAATTGTGTGGCTCTGTAATAATTTTTAAAGTTTGGCAGTTGTAAGCCTCCTTGTTTATACCATTCTGTTAATTTATCTAGTGCTATCCTTGGTTTCCCCCTTTTCCATAAAAATTTCCTTATTATTTTCTTTAACTCCTTGAAGAATTTCTCTGTCAATTGTATTGGCAATGCCTGAAATAGGTATAATATCCTTGGACAAATGTTCATTTTAATACAGTTTATCCTTCCTATTAGTGTTAGTGGTAAATCTTTCCAATGCTCTAAATCGTCCTGTAATTTTTTCATTAGTGGATAATAATTGAGTTTATATAGTTGGCCTAGATTTTTGTTTATTTGTACACCTAGGTATCTTATTGCTTGCATTTGCCATCTAAATGGTGATTCCTTCTTAAATTTTGAGAAATCCACATTATTCATAGGCATTGCTTCACTTTTATTTACGTTTATCTTGTAACCCGACACTTCTCCATATTCCTTCAATTTCTTATATCATTCTTTTATTGATAGTTCTGGTTCTGTTAAGTATACTATAACATCATCCGCAAATAAACTGATTTTATATTCCTTGTCTTTTATTTTTATCCCTTTTATATTATTTTCTGTTCTTATCAATTCTGCTAGTGGTTCTATAGCTAACGCAAACAATAAAGGTGATAGTGGGCATCCCTGCCGTGTTGACCTGCTTAAGTTAAATTGCTTTGATACATGTCCATTTACTGTCACTTTCGCTAATGGTCCCTTATATAATGCTTTAATCCAATTAATATACTTCTCCGGTAAACTGAATTTTTGCAATACTTTGAACAAATAATTCCATTCTACTCTGTCAAAGGCCTTCTCTGCATCTAAAGCAACTGCTACTGTTGGTGCTTTATTCCTTTCTACTGCATGAATTAAGTTAATAAATTTACAAATATTGTCTGTTGTGCGTCTTTTTTTGATAAATCCAGTTTGGTCTAGATTTACCATTTTCGGTACATACTCTGCTAATCTGTTTGCTAATAGTTTAGCTATTATCTTATAATCTGTGTTAAGTAAAGATATTGGTCTATATGACGCTGGTGTGAGTGGATCTTTCCCTTGCTTTAGTATTACTGTAATTATTGCTGTTTTACATGAATCTGGTAAACTTTGTGTTTTATCAATCTGGTTGATTACTTCCAGGAGGGGCGGAATTAATAAGTCTTTAAATGTTTTATAAAATTCTATTGGGAATCCATCCTCTCCTGGTGTCTTATTATTTGGTAATTTTTTTATTATCTCTTGTATTTCTACTATTCCAAATGGCTCTGTTAATTTATTTTGTTCCTCTATTTGTAGTTTTGGTAGTTCAATTTTAGTTAGAAATTCATCTATTTTCCCTTCTTTCCCTTCGTTTTCAGTTCGGTATAATTGTTCATAGAATTCTCTAAAGTTTTCCTTAATTTCTTTTGGATTATATGTAATTTGTTTGTCTTTTTTCCTTGATGCCAATACCATTTTCTTAGCTTGTTCTGTCTTAAGCTGCCATGCTAGGATTTTGTGCGTTTTTTCACCTAGTTCATAATATTTCTGTTTTGTCTTCATTATATTCTTCTCCACCTTATATGTTTGTAGTGTTTCATATTTTTTTTTTATCCGCCAATTCTCTTCTTTTAGTTGTATCTTCCTTCATTGCTAATTCTTTTTCTATATTTACTATTTCCCTTTCCAACTGCTCTGTTTCCTGATTATAGTCCTTCTTCATCTTGGTTACATAACTTATTATTTGCCCTCTAATGAATGCTTTCATTGCATCCCATAGTATAAACTTATCTTCCACTGATTTCGTATTTATTTCAAAATACATTTTAGGGTGGTACAGTTGATGTAGTGGTTAGCACAATGCCTTTACAGCACCAGCGATCGGGTCTTGGGTTCGAATCCTGTGCTGTCTGAAAGGAGTTTGTCCGTTCTCTCCGTGTCTGCCTGGGTTTTCTCTGGGGGCTCCAGTTTCTTCCCACCATTCAAAGAGTGCTGGGGGTTTAGGTTAATGGGGTCTAAATTGGGTGGCATGGATTCGTGGGCCAAAATGGCCTGTTACAGTGTGGTATGTCTAAATTTCAAATTAAAAAAATTAAAATAGTACACATAATTGAATTAAAGATGAATAATAAATAGAAAACATAGATAATAACTATTTGTGCAAGGGAAAAGTGGCTTTGCAATAGTGCAGGCAATCCTTTTGTGGTGTTGGAGCAGTCCATGATTGGTGTATCAGGGGAGAGTCACATCCCTCCCATTTTATTCTCCCCACATTCTCATCCATTCCTCCAGATTTTACCACTCACCCCTACACTAAGAGGAATTTAGTGCAGTCGATTAACTGGCCAAACCACTTGTCTGTGAGGTGTGGGAGAAAACTCGAACACCCAGGGAAACAGGCAAACTCCATGGAGACAGCACTTGAGGTCAGGATTGAACCTGGGACCCTGCAGCTCTACCATCTGTGCTTCCTGACCTCATGACACAGGATTATAGTATCAGAGATACAATCCATCAGCTATGTCTGCTCTCTCATTTTAAAATAGTGAATTTTCCCCAATGGTCCGACACTTAATCAAAGTAACAAGAAACAGATAGGAACAGTTTCTCGTTACAGTGGTACTTGTACGATCTTCCTTCGATTTTCCATCATTATAACTGTGACTATGGTTGAAACTCCCTGCCACAGAAAGTTGTTGAGGTCAGTTTGTTAGATATATTCAAAAGGGAGTTGGATGTGCCCCTTAAGGGATCAAGGAGTATGGAGAGAAATAAGGAATAAGGAACCGAGGTCACATGATCAGCCATGATCCTATTGACTGGCGGAAATGGTGCAAAGGGCTGAATGGCCTTCTCTGGCTTTTTTCCATATGCTTAAAATGTATTTAATTAGCTGAAAGAAACCTGAATGGCAAGAATTAATAGAAGAGGACCACAAGCAATTTTAACTGAGACCCACAGATGTCGTAGGAAACAGATGCTCTTACTTCAGCGAGGAGGTGGCCCAGTTGCCAAGATAAGTCTTGTTGCCCACATTGCAGGCTGCACACCCACAGGTTGCCATTTCTGTCCAGGGTCATGTGACCAGAAGTAGATGGCACTGCGGTGCCATTTTTCCACAAACTCTCCGCTGAATTAGACCTGCAGAATTGCAGTTGGGCAGATGCTGGAAATTGGAAATTAAAATAGAGAAACAAAAAGTGGACATTTCAGGTTGATCACCCTTCATTAAATCATGCAGGGTACATGGTATAATGCACAAATGTGCTGGAGATACTCAGCAGGTCAGCACATTTGTGTATTGCACTTGACCCCAGCATCTGCAGACTTTCCTTCTGAATAGGTATGTGGTGTGCATGCTGTGGTGATACGCCCACCAGCCTACTGCAGGGGGTGATCTCTGTACCTGCAGGAAGACCACTTAAGGGGCTGATTCCACCTGGCCGGCTGTCAATCAGCCGACCTGAATAGACCACCTAAGGGGCTTATTCCACCTGGCTGGCTGTTGATCAGCCAACCTGAATATAAACCTGAGCTGGCCCCTCCTGAGCCAGTCACAAGGGGAGCCACCAAGGCTTGAACTGGTGTTCAGACTTTTACTGGAATAAAACCTGATGTACAATCTTTTGAGTTTTGTGCTTGCCTGCTGCTACCTCAGCACACCACACATGTCATAAAGTTATACAACACTGAAACAGGCCCTTGGTCCCACTGTGTTCATCTAACCATCAAGTGTCAACCTCCACTAATCTCATTAACCAGCAGCTTTCAATGGCTTGGTGATTCATAGAATCAGAGACTCATCAAATTGTACCCCATAGAATTAGGAAATTCAGCTCAACTCAGCTATGCCAATCAGTGGTCAGTTAACCCCATTGCTCAATGCTAGCTCTGAGCCCAAGTAATTCACATGCTCATCCAAACACTTGTTCAATGGTGCCTATATTGTCCGAGGCTCTCATATTCATGAAACAATACTTGGTATTGGACAGAAGGAAGGAGAGGTGGAGAGACAGGTTGTGGGAGAGACCTCTGGAAGGGAGAAGGTGAGAGAGAAAAGTGAGAATGAGGATAGTTAAAAAAGAGATGGAATTGGTGAGAGAGAGGTGGTGGTTACCTGAAATGGGGAGAAAAAAAAAATCAATGTTCATTTAACATAGGCTGAGCTTTAAGCTGTCTCGGAGGAATATAAGATATTGATCGCTTTGGCTCCAGCTGACATGGCATTAATACGAGTGGAGATTTTATAACTGAGGATGAAATGTGATGTGAGAAACAGATGAGCAGGTGTATTCCATTTCCCCCTCCAGACTGCTCCACAATTAAACACGATCATTTGGTATCATTTTCCTGCACAATCCCCATCAAATTTGGTTCCTTCAAAGTCCATACATCTATCAAACTCTATTTCTAATAAAATGAATAAGCCTCCACATAGATTCTTTCAGCAAGAATGCATAACTCACACTGAGCCAAAAATTGACCAAAATTTCCTCTCCCTTATTTGCAGGGAATTCAATCAATATCATTGCTGAACTTGCCAAACAGTCTGCAAGTGGAAAGAGAATTCTGCAGTCTTTGTTTCTTCAAAGATCAACTTTTCTTCTGGACCCCGACTATATGACAGTATCTCCATGATAACAAGTCGTTGCCTGAACAACAAGATGGCCCCAGTGCATCTGGTTCTGATCATTCAGAGAAGTCTCTAGTCACATTTGTTTATCTAACCAAAGCATTTGACACTGTTGGTAGAGATGGCCTGTGGAAGCTCTTACCAAAATTCGGTTGCCTCCCCCCCCCCCCCCCATGCCTAACCAACATCATCCGACAGTTCCACGAAGGTATGGAAGACCACATCAATATGTGTGGTGAGTTGTCAAACCCATTTCCCATCAACAACGGCATAAAACAGATTTCTGTTTTGGCTCCTACTCTGTTTGGACTATACTTCAGTGCTACATCAGACCTGAAGTTAGGGATCTTCTTACATATAGGGCTGATGGCAGGCTCCTCATCTTCACAAGACTGAGAGCAAAAACCAAAGTCAAGGACATCATGTGCACAAGCTACAGTTTGCTGAGGACTGTGCACTGGTTGCCCACTCTCTCGAAGACCTACAGGGGATCACCAGTCACTTTGCCAGTGCTGCCAAGAGCTATGGATTGACAATCAGCCTGAAAAAGTTGGAAGTTTTGTACCAACTGGCCCCTGGCTCAAGCTATGAAGAACCAACTCTCCTCATGGATGATGCTCGTCTCAAAGCTGCCAACAAGTTTTGCTACCTGGGCAGCAAAATAACATCCACTGCTTCTCTAGATGTAGAGATTAAGTCAAGAACCAGAAAGGCCTAGTTTGCCTTTGGTCAGCTGAAAGATCAGGTTTGGATACAGAACATCAGGTTGGCCACCAAGTGCAAAGTGTATAGGGCCATTGTCATATCCGCCTTGCTGTATAGATGTGAGGCATGGTACCTATATCAGTCATTTACTTCAGCTTGACCAAGTGCAGCAGAGCCATCTAACCTCCTCTGATGAGGATCACCTGGTGATCTCCAATATCGAGGTCCTTTCTCGAGCCAGAACGCCAGCAGTTTCAACCTTAGTGATGTCAGCCCCACTGTGCTGGGCAGGGAATGTTGTCAGAATGCCTGACAAAAGACATCTTGTATGGCCAACTGTCCAGTGGTAACCGAAAATGAGGAGGCCAGCGATTACGGTACAAGGATGTACTGCACAGGAGCCATAAGAAAGCTGACATTGCCCCATCAACATGGGAGGGTCTGGCTTAAGATCGCTCGCAGTGGGGGGGGGGGGGGGGAATACGCCATCAGAAAATGTGTGGACAGTGCTGAGGAAATGCTCAGAGGAATAGAGGAAAGGCACAGGAAGAGCCAGAATAGAACTTCTGCTCCCATTGGCCCTCCAAGCCTCACCTGCCAAGTATGTGGCAAGCAGTGCCTGCCAAGGATTGGTCTGTACAGCCACTCCAGGACTCACCTATAAACCCCACAAACTGACTGAAAGGAACCATTGTCAACCTATGGGATAGATGGCTAGAAGATTCTGATAATTCTCAGTTCTTGTTTGGTTGCTTAGACTTATTTGAATATGATTCTTGTTGGAATTTGGGTATTTCAGGTTTTTCTTTTGACTATCTTTGTATTTTGGGGGTAAAGTCCATTTTTAAAAAAATTGTTCTTATTTTTCTTATTGGATTGATAATGCTTTCCTTTTTGATTTAATAATTCTCTATTAATTCAGCTTAATTTTTAGGTTATTACTGAAATATTATAAAATTCATTACAATTTCAATTTTGATTCGTTTACAGCTTTTTTTGACATTGCTCTTCCTTTCAAGTCAAAATATATCTAGTTTACTATGGAAATATGGTTAAGATCTCAACTAATTAGGAGTGCTACCAATAGAGAGATGTGGGAGTTGACTGTCTTTCTTGTTAGCTTGCTGTTTCTAGAAACAGTTTGGGGCGTGTAGTTGGGGGGAGGGGAATGTAGTTTTAGACTGAATTTCCCTTGTGAAGTTATTTAGGTTTGTCAAAGACATGGCTGTTTTTGCCTTTACAGAATGTCTATAATTCAAAATTCAAGATTAAATTGATTGTCATTGTAATAAAACATTGTCATATTCCATGAAATTTTTTTTTGCTTGCTGTAAGGCAGACAGGTTTGCCATCAGCAGAAATTGACTAAAGGCGCCTCTTACAGTCAGAGAAAAGAAGCAAAGACAGCCCCCCTGGTCACCGAGTGTCTGTAGATTCACCTCCAGCACTTCCGCCAGCCTCAGGAATCACACAGAGTCCAGTCCAAACCATTGATAACCCAAGCTCAAGATCTGAACCTCCAACACGGCCAGGAGCCCCTCAGTGCCGTTGGTGTCCGATCACATCCTGGTTGTGATACCTGGTACCCCTTCAGCCAGTTTTAAGCCAGTTTCCAGCACTCTGCGAGTCTCCCAACAGCAGTCTCCAGCAGTCCACAGCCTCTGTGGGATCCTTGCCTTGAGTTCCCAGCAGCCCGCTGCATGCGTGGGTCCTTCTGCCGCAGATCTCCCTCACTGGTCACCATGGTCACCACCCCGTGGGTTGTCTCCTCTGCTTCTCCTTCTCAGATGGGGGATAGTCTGCCTGTTTTCTGATGTCCTGCACCAGTCCACCACTCCCTTGGAGTCTGAAACCCCTCTTAGTTGCTGTTGATCATAGGCATTGTCATCTTGGGCACAGATCCCGTAGTTACGGGATTTTAAATAAAATTACTATTTCACTGCTGATTAACTATATTGATCTTAATTTTGCTAATTTTGTAATATTAAATTTTCATTTTTATGATGGCTAAAGTAATTAAGATAATTAGTTGGAATGTCTGTGGTTGAACCACATCCTATAAAGCGATAAGAAAAATAAGAACACGTTAAAAAAATTAAACCTTTTTTTTAGAAGAAACTCATTTTTGTTTATCTGATCTCTCATCTTTTAAGATTTTGAAAAGACAGCATTTTCACTCAGTGTTTATGGCTAAATCTAGAGGTGTCTCAATATTGATAGATCATTCCATTTCGTTTATTAAATTTATTGTTATTGCAGATCCCAATGGACATTATCTGATTTTACAGAGTAAACTTTATAATAAATTGATTGTCTTTTTAAATGTTTACAGCCATAACACAGAAGACCTACATTTTTTGAAAAGTTTTTCTCTCTCTTACCAGATCTAAATTTATATTCCTTGATTGTAGGAGGTGATCTGAACTGTTGTTTAGATCCTGTGCTTGACCGCTCATCTTCCAAGGCAGCCATATTAAATGTCTGCCATACTTATCAACTCGTTCATGTTACAGTGTTTCATTATGGATATGTGACACTTTTTCCATCCTAGCGACAAGGAATATTCTTTCTTCTCCAACAAGCATTGTACATATTCCTGGATTGATTAATTTTTTGCAGATTTGGACTCATTGATTCTTGTAAATATGAGAACATTTTAATTTCTGACAACTCCTTAGTGGTACTATCAATTAATATTTTGGATCGATCCAGAACTTCTAAACAATCCTATTTTATTGTCAGATCCTGATTGTTTGGAATTTATTAAAAATCAAATTTCTTTCATTTTTGAAAATAATTCCTCTTCAGACGTATCTGCTTTGATAATAAGAGACTCTTGTAAAGCTTATGTTAGAGGTCAAATTATTTAATTTATGGTTAACATGAAAAAGAAAGCTAACTTGGAGAGAGATAAATTGGCCAATTGAATGAAGCTCATAGATCAACAATATGTTGCAAATTTGAAGCCTGAATTTTACAAAAAAAGGGTCAACCTAATAAGTAAATATGATTTACTTCTTCCATATTCTATACAGTCTCAACCTTTGAAGAGTAAATCAAAATTTTATATTCATGGTGCTAAAGCAGGAAAGCTTCTAGTTAACCAATTGAAAGGCTATCCTGCTAAGTGATTTATTTCATAAATTTATAAAGATAATTGGATTATTACTACTGATCATGTGGAGATAAATGAAGTATTTTGACAGTTTTATTTTAATCTTTAAAAATCAGAATCTTCTAAAAATTCAATTCAGATGGTGTGATTTTTTTAGATAATTTGATACTTTCGAAGACCAGTTATGGTTGGAAAACCCTATCTCTTCTGAGGAGATTACTGCAGTAATTAACTCTTTACAAGCTGCCAAAGTTCCTAGTCCTGACAGATTTCCAGCTGAGTTTTATAAATAATTTTCACCATCATTCATTCCCTATTTTGCTTCAGATTTTTTCTGAATCTTTTACTGTTGAGAAACTAGCTGCTACTTTTTATAAAGCTTCAATTTCATTTTTTCCTCTTAAAGGCCAATTTCTCTTATGAATGCCGATGCTTTGTCTAAAATATTAGCCTGTAGGTTGGAAAACATTATGCCTTTTATTATCTGAAGATCAAACCAGATTTATTACCGGTCATTATTTACAGATTAATATCCATCACATTATATATTCTCTAATCTCCTCCTGTCTCAACCTCTGAGTGTGTTATTTCCTTAGATGCTGAAAAGATTTTGACAGGGTGGAATGGGACTATTTATTTAAGATGCTAGGAAAATTCAATTTTGGCCATAAATTTATCAGTTGGATTAAATTGTTATATTTATCTCCTGTTGCCTCTATCCTTACCAACTCTTTAAAATCCAAACCTTTTCATCTTTACTGTGGAACTAGACAAAGATGTCCTCTCAGCCATTTGCTATTTAATTTGGCGGTAGGGCCATTAGCTGTATCCTTTTGCCAATCTAATTATATTTTTTGTATCTCAAGAGTTGAAAGTGTTCGAAAGGTTTCCTTATAGGCAGATGCTCTTTTGCTGTATATTTCCAATCTTCATCGTTCAATTCCATCCATTCCGTCATTCCTCCATCAATTCTTACATTACTGAATTATGTTAAGAAATCTTTATCTAAGAGGACACCCCTTTCGATGCCCTTAATTGGGCAAATTAATATTATTAAGATAAATATTTTAGCTAAATTTTTGGACATCTTTCAAGCTGTTCCTGCTTTTCTTCCAAAAACCTTTTTTCATTCAATTGTCTCAATTATTTCCTCATACATTTGGAAACATAAACGTCCTCATCTTAATAAAGTTTTCCTTCAAAACTTTAAAAAGAAGGGTGGTTTGGCCTTACCTAATTTTAGATTTTACTATTGGGCAACTAATATCAGATGTATCATTTTTTGTATTTGTAATAAGGATAGAACGGATGCCTTAAACTGGATTATTTTAGAAATAATTCTACTAAAAAATAACTCTCTTATGATCATTTTGTTGTCAAATATACTTTGAGAATTTGGTTTCAATTTAGAAAACTTCTTTGATATCATCGAATTTTACTTGCTACCCCTATATTATGTATTTCTTTTTTCCACCTCCTGTGCAAGGTTCTGCTTTCCTTGAAATGCTCAAATGGGTATTCCATCTTTTCAAAATTGATTTATTGATAATAATTTAGCTTCATTTGAACAGATATATTTTAAATTTAATCACCTAAGCATCATTTCTTTAGATATTTATAAATTAAATGTTTTTTGAACTCATTACTGTTGAGATTTCCCTCAAGACCTTCTTATAAATTCTATAAGGATGATTTATAATTTTAAACTAAGTCAAACAAAAAGGCTGATATTAGCTATGCATGATTTACTATTAAAGTCTAGGGATAACTCCCTAGAAAAGATTAAAAAATTATGGGAGCAAGATTTTGAGCTTTCATTCTTGGATTCTATTTTAAAATTGGTAAATTCTTCTTCGCTGTGTGCCTGTCATTTGCAGTACATCGATCTTATTTTTCTAATGTTCAATTGGCTAAATTTAATCCTAACATTTCCTTGAATTGTGACAGGTGTAGGACAGGTGTAGATGAGGAAAGTACTTTGTTACATATGTTTTGGTCTTGTTCTTTTCTTTCCAAAATTTGGGAAGATATCTTTTGCATCTTATCTTTAGTTCTTAATGTAACTCTTACACTTAATCTTTTAATTGAGGTAACTGATTTAAAATGAACTATGTCTCAATCCCATGTAGTCTCTTTTACCTCCCTATTGCTAGACGTTCAATACTGATGAGATGGAAAGATGCTGTCCCTCCTACTCAAACTCAAAGTGATAGGATGGCATATCTAACTTCAGAAAAAATCAGACGTTCTTCCAATGTAACAGATTTAAAATTGTTATGTTTGTGGGGTCCTTTTATAATTTTTTCATATTTTATAGGATCAGTTAGATCCTATTTTATGAATTTGTGTTTCTTTTTGGTAGTGGATTTGAATGTATCGAACAAATAACTTTAGAAGGGAAGGGATTAGAATTTGTAGTGTAGTAGAGTCTTAACTTTAAAAAAATCTTTTTCAATTAGCCATATACTATTACTGTTTAAATGATTACTTGTTACTTTTTTTCTTTGACTGTTAAGATATCTAGTTCATATGTATAGTTTTCATATATTAGACTTTCTATATTTCCAGTGTCATATTATATTTGATTTATGGCTTCTATTTGTGTATTATTGAAAATGCAATAAGAATATTGAAAGAGAAAAGAAATGGGCTAAGAGAATTTGAGGTTGGGGTGGAAGTTGGCAGCAAAGTGGATGAAGTCAACAAGTTCATCACAGGTACACGAGGCAGCACCAAAGTAGTCATCGATTCAGCGGAGGAAGAGTTGAGAGGCCTTGCCTGCGTCAGCTTGTAGCATGGATTACTCCACATAGCCAGCAAAAAGGCAGGCATAGTTGGACCCATGTGGGTACCCTTGGCTACCCCTTTAACCTGGAGAAAGTGCGATGAGTTGAAGGAGAAATTATTGAGGATGGGGATAAGTTCTGCCAGCTGGAGGAGGGTGGTGGTGGAGTGGGACTGGTTGGTTCTATTGTACAGAAAGAAACAAAGGGGTTTGAGGCCTTCAGTATGGGGAATGAAGGTGTATAGAGTTTGGATATGCATGGTAGACATAAGGCAATCGAGTTAGGGAAATGAAAGTTGTTGAAGTGATAGAGGGTATATGAAGTGTCCCAGATATAGGTCGGAAGGGATTGGAGTGGGGGGACAAAAGAGAGTCAAGGTAAGCAAATACCAATTTGGTAGGGCAAGAATGCATGGACACGATGGGTCTACTGGGACAATTGAGTTTGTTAATCTTGGGTAGGAGGTAGAAACAGGTGGTACGGGATTGAGTAACAATAAAGTTGGAGGCTGTGCCATGGAGATGACTGGAAGTGATGAGCTCAGAGATGGTGCTTTGATGAGCCTGGTGGGGTCCTGTTGGAGGGGTAAGTAAGAGGAAGTGTCAGAGAGCTGTCGTCTGGCTTTGGCCAGAAAGAGGTCAGTGAGCCAGATCACAACAGCATCACCCTTTCCTGCAGGTTTGATGGTGAGGTTCGGATTGGTGCAGAGAGAGTGGAGGGCCAGTCATTCAGAGGGGGTGAGATTGGAATGAGTGAGGGGAGTAGTGAAGTCGAGACGGTTGATGTCTAGGGAGTTGCAGTTGGAAATATAAAAGTCCAGAGCTGGTAGAAGACCTGAAAGAGGAGCCCAGGAGATGGAAAATTTTACAGCAGGAGAAAGGATCTGTGCTGGGTGGGGAGGGGGTGTGAAGAATCGTGGTTGTGGAAGTAGGCATGGAGATGGAGCTGATGGAAAAAAGAGTTCAACATCATGGCATGTACAAAACTCATTAAGGTGTGGGCAAAGGGGGACGAAGGTGAGATCCGCATCAGGAGTTCGGTCCTCTAAACTGCCAGGGCTAAAGTGGAGACCCAGGTGGGGAGTCCCCGGTGGGGAGTCCCCGAGGTGGCAGTTTCCAGGGACGTGAGCTTACGATCCTTGATGGATACCAGGTGTGCGTAGAATCGGTGGTTGAATGTGTGGATCTGGTGGAAGATGAAGTGTAGGAGAGGTCCGTGGCACATCGTGGAGAGCGATGTACAGAGCTGTGGTAGCGAGAGAGTGAGAGTCTGCTGATACTGGTGCATCAAGCTGAGAGTAATCTGTAGGATACGGTGGGAGAAGCGAAGAGAGCAGGAGTCAATGAAGCGCAGATACCTGAGATCCCAGTGGGGGCCAAACTGGAAAGTTTGGAACCAGAGCTGGAATCCATTTTGCACCAGGTGGAGGCAGAGCCAAGTAGCCAGGAAAGACACATGGCTGTGGCAGTTAGTCTGGGTGAGAACATGGATGTAGAGCTTGAGAGCAGCAAGAAGAACAGATGGGGAGCAGTGAAAGAGATTCTCACAAAACCCCTTTCAAAGCAAGGAGAACTTCTTCAGGGCAGGCAGCCCTTGAAGAGATTTTGCAGTGGAACAACTGAACTAAACTGACGCTGAAGATGCTGTGATTGTAGTAAACAAACTGATAGTTTACTACAATCCCAGCTGAGTTCCTCTAGCATTTCGGCGTATTTACTACAATCACAGTGACTACATCCTATCATATTTCACTTCAAATGGCCTGTTACAGGGGCCAGTGATATTTGTTTTATCAAACTGGTAAAACCAAGGGGGTCTGTATCCAAGATGGCGGGATGCCCATGCTTGGCATCAGACCACAAGGGGTGCAGGCTCCGGGGAATCAGCAGACTGGCGCAGGGCACCAGAAGGGGAAAACACGCCATCCCTTCCCTTGCTGAGATGGAGAAGCAGTTTAGGCTGAAGGAATTCCACAATAATGTCCAGGGATGCCCAGGTAAAATTTTGGAACCGGAATGAGTCACTCATTTCCGTTCTGATCCTTTTACACAGTCTGTGTTCTGGGAATTTGGGAATAATTTCCCGGAATGCAGCAGCAATGACATATTCTCTGAGAGGATACTCTCTCACTACTCCTTGTCTGATTAGTGAGTGCGCCGGGCTACTGGCACCTCTTTATATGCCTTTCCGAAAAGCAAATGTTGATGGATTTTGTGCATTGTGTACAAGACAAGGAAAGAATCTTGAATCATGAATTCCTGCAGCAGTAAACGAGGAGCTGATCATGTAGATCCTATATCCAGATGGCAATCCTTCCAGAATATAAAAATCTCCCTGTTAAATCCAAGCTGAAGGAAAGTCATAATTTTTTAGTATTAGTGAGTCAATGTTAGTTCATAGTTTTCATGTTTGATTCATTCAAATAAATGTGCATCTTACTGGCAAGGTCAACATTTATTGCCCATCCACAAAAGCTCCTTGAGGAGTTGCTGCCAGGGGTTTATTGCAAGCAGTGTGGTTATTTATTATTTTTAACAAATATTAAAATTAAATGTATGGACTGTGGAGCATAAATACAAAGGATAAAAAAAGTAGACATCAGGATGACTACATGAGCTTATTTGAACATGGTGCTCATTACGTGGAGTTATTTTCCAGACAGCACGGTGAAGGTAAAAAACATTTCTAATAAATTAATGCATAACAAAAACAAAGCTGTAATTGAAGGGGAGGAGCTCTACAGATAATGTGAATGTCCATTAAGGCTACCTGTGATCTCAGAGCAGCACAAAGGATTGGAATCAATGAAAGGCTTATTTCTAGCTGTGGGAAACACTGTGGCTGGTTTTCACACAGCAGGATCCCATGCTGCAGCATAGATAGTGAGGGAATGTTAAGTAGAACATGCATGAAAAACTACAGCATAGAAACAGACCATTTAGCCCATTTGACTGTGCTGAACCATGCCCAAATCAAACTTATCCCTCTGACTGATTCTATTGCCTTTTTTGTGACCATTTCTGCTAATTGCCTTAACCTGGATGATGAGTAGTGATGTCACTGATGGGCTGTTTCATTCATATCATCCTTGGATTAAATATTTAAATGACTAACGGAAGACATAGTCTGTAAATATCTGGATACGAGCATCTAAACCTCAGGAGCATTTGGTTTGAAGATTTGCTTATTTCCTCAAATTAAAACAATAAATCTAAAGCAGAAATACAATTTCTGTTTTCCTCTGGAATATATAGCTCTGCAAATGTCGCTGCACTCAAAGAAAGGAGGGGGACAATTAGTTAGTCTAACTAATTGCTGAGAATTTATTATTAACAGTGAGGTTTCAGTATACTTGGAGGTACGTGGTACAATAGGTCGAAGCCATCAAGGGAAAACCTTGCCCAACAAATCTGTTGGAATTCTTTAGCAGGAAGGTGTGGTGATATACCACTAGCCTACTGCAGGGGGCGATCTCTGACCTGCAGGAAGATAACAGGAGGACAGACCACACATGGCCGGCTGTCAATCAGCCGACCTGAATAGACCTAACTCCACCCAGCCGGCTGTCAATCAAACCGCCCGAGATATAATCCTGAGCTGGCCCCTCCCAAGCAGTCACTCCGGAGTTACCAGTACAGCTACTGCTGTAGCAGAGACTCTTAACTGAATAAAGCCTGTTGTACCATCTTTCTACTCACTGCTGCAGCCATGCATCCCAGAAGGAGAAATAAAGAGAGTCGTGGATGTGCCTTACATGGATTTTGAAAAGGCCTTTGACGAGGTGCCACACATGAGGCTGCTGAGTAAGATGAGGGCCCATGGCATTATGGAAAGAGACTAGCATGGATAGAAGATTGGCTGACTGGAAGGAGGCAGAAAGTGGGGATAAAAGTGGTTGGCTGCTGAGGTTGGGGCCACTTCTTTTCTCGTCATACGTCAACAATTTGGATGATAGATCAGATAGATTTTTTGGCCAAGTTTGTGGATGATACATAGATCAGAGGAAGGGCAGGTAGTGTTGATGAGGCACTGAGTCTGAATGAGGATGTAGACAGGTTAGGAGATAGGGCAAGGAAATGGCAGATGGAGTACAGTGTAGAGAAGAGTATGATCATGCAATTTGGTGGAAGGAATAAAGGCATAGACTATTTTCTCAATGGGCAGCGAGTTCAGAAATCAAGGGACTTTGGAATCCTCATGCAAGACTCCTTGAAGGTCAACTTACATGTAGAGTCAGTAGTAAGGAACGCAAATGGGACGCTAGCATTCATTTCAAGGGGGATAAAATATAAATGTGACGTTGAGACATTGGTCAGACCACATGGAATATTGAGAGCAGTTTTGGCTTAGGAAGGATGTGCTGATATTGGAGAGGGTCCAGAGGAGGTTTACAAGGATAACCCCTATAGTGCGCTTTGAAAGAACCAAAGAGTTGTTGATCCAAACCAAGGCTTTTATTAACTAAAAGACTGGAGGATATCACAAGTAGGTCGACCAGTCCAGAATGACCTGGTCTGGCTTGGAGCAATCCTTTAAGACCTGCCAGTAGGTGTGGCTACACTCTCAGCCGATCACAGACATCCTACATTACCTTCTGTACATATGTACATGTACATATTAGTGATAGAATCTGTACTATCACAACCCCCGAAGTGAAAGGGTTTTCCTAAAAGGAGCATTTCAAGGCTCTGGGATTGCACTCACTGAAGTTTAGAGGAATAAGGGGGGGATCTTATTGAAACCAGTCAAATACTGAAAGGTCTGGATAGAGTGGATGTGGAGAGGATGTTTTCAGTGGTGGGGGAGTTTAGGCAGGGTTGGCAACAAGGTGGGGGAGTTTAGGCAGGGTTGGCAACAAGGTGGGGGGATATCCCCCCCAAACGAAGTATTGTGACACTCCCCCATCTTCTCATGGCCATTTCCCTTCCCCCCCCCCCCCCCCAAATGAGGTATTGTGACCCGCAGCCTAGGATCACTAGAGTTTAGCGTCACAGTGGAATCAATGGTTGCCTTTGTTACCCACAATCTCCCATGCAGCTGGAACCGCTCTGCCAGAGCCGGGGAAATGAGCATGCCTGCTGTCCGCAATGCATCATGGCAAGGTTGATGAATACAAAGCAGGAGAAATCCCTAGGGGCCATGGGTGAGGAGCATGGGGGCGGGAAGGACCGCGCTGCGACCCAAGGCATCATATCTACCCTGCAGCGCCGAGGGCCTCTCGAACCGGCCTCAGTCTCCGCAGTGATGGAAGCTGTTCCCTTGCATTGCCTTCCTACCTGCTGCCTCTCGGGGAGGCGCACAGAGGAGGTTCATGATAGGCAGGTAGGCAGCTGGTAGCTCTGTATTTTTAACATGTGTGATTATTGTGTGTTGTGTATTGTGTGTGGGGAATTCATACCACCCCCAGGTCAGATTTGTTCCCCTCCCCCCCCAACTCTCCCACTGACTTACTCTGGTGCCAACCCTGAGTCTAGGATCAGAGGGCACAATCTCAGAATACAAGAACGTCCCTTTAGAACAGAGATGAGGAGGAATTTATTTACCTAGTGTAATGGTATGGATTGCATATACTAATTGGCCGGTAAAGGCACGGGCTGGCCCGCCCCCTGTTGACACTCTCCCCTGGACTCCTCCCCTGTGGCCTTGGCCATAAAGCTTGAGCCACCTCTCCCTTTCCTAGCTTGTATCCAGGCCAGCACAAGTCTTGTGTACAATAAAGCCTATTGTTCCCCTCATTCTTTGTCATTATTAGGGCAACTGGAAGTGCCCAACACCCAGATGGCTGGTGAGGCCAAGTCATGGAAGATATTTAAGGTGGAGGTTGATAAGTTCTTGATCAGGAAGGAAATGAAGGGTTATGGGGAGAAGGCAGGAAAATGGGGCTGAAGAGGATATTAAATCAGCTTTGGTGGGGAAAATTTGATGAGCCAAATGGCTCGATTCTGCTCCTCTGTGTCGTGGTCATGTTGCAGTGCCTGCTACTTTTCAAATCTCTGATTTGAATTCGGTTAATGATTCTTGACGAGTAATTTCAACTGTGGAGACCGATGAGCATTTGGCATTCTATTCATTAGAGTTCCACTCCCAGCTCAAGCAGGAGGATGTTGAAGCGTCTTTCCTCAGCTGATACATTAAGTTGGTCAATGGCAGGGAATATTCATTTGAAAATTCCGTCCTTGTAGTTCCTTACCTTCAGCTGGCAAGTACCGAACAAATATTTTAGAAATGTGTACTGTATTTGAATCATAAATTGTATCAGCAGCTCCTTCCTGTTTTTAACCTCCACTCTTTTGGCAGAGAACAGCATCAGAAGCACGAACCTGTTATCTATAATTGAAACTTTAATGTGAATCTCTTTCAATCAGGTTATCCTCAACAATTATTTTATTCCACCACGGTTTGAGACCTCGCATTAAACAAAACAAAAGAGAGACATCAATGGAGAAAGGACCAGAGTTTATTCAGGGAGGGGATATTATGTGAAATGAAGGGTGAGGGGAAGGCAAATACAGAGCCTGCTCTGTCATTCATTGAAATCATGGATGACCTTTCACCTCAATTATCCATCCCCATATTGCTGAACCCTCTGCATTATTCTCTGGCCTTCCCTCCCCAGGAGGATTCCTCAGCTGTATTTACCATGGGGAAGGTCATGGAAGCTCACAAATGTCATAGAATACGGTGTTCTTTGAGAAGGGTTCTTTGGCGAACAGAACAACTGGTTATCTCTAACATTCATCAGCTATGTAAAGAGGACAATTGCAAAATATATGTTTGCAATGAAAAGATCAATTAGCACCAAGCATGAGAGCACTGTAGCCTGATGGCTGCAGGGTAGAAACTGTCTTTAGACCCATTTGTGCATGCTTTCATACTATTAACCTTTGTCCCCAATGGGAGGAGGTAGAAGAGAATGTGTCTAGGGTGTACATCATCAGTACGTTGGCTGCCTTTCCCAGGCAGAAGAAAATGTAGATAGAGTCCCTGAAGGGGAGGGAGGTCTGCATGATGTTATGAGCTACATTCACCACCTTCTGCAGCTTATTTGATCTTGAGCAGAGATGCTCCTGTACCATGCTGTAATACACCCAGCCAGGACGCTTTTAAAAGTGCACCCAAGTTGTTGAAGGTCAAGGGGGACATGTCGAACTTCCTTAGTCTCCCAAGAAAATAAAGGTGTTGGTGAGTAGTAATGCCTTTGAAGACATCCACATTGCAGAACAAGAGGATCTAAGGTGGATAAATCCCTAGGATCCGACCGATAGGTTATTGTGGGAAACTAGAGAAGTAACTGCTGGGGCCTGAGATATTGACTTTGTTGTTGGGCATGGATGAGGTACCATAACTGGAGGGTGGTTAATGTTATAGATTTATTTAAGGATTATCTACATGAACTTTAGCAAGGCCTTTGACAGGAACCTGCATGGTAGGCAGATTGAAAAGATCAGATCACATCAGGACATTCCATGGTGATAAACTGGACAATGCAGACAACTTCCCATGTCTAGTGAGGCAACCTTTGGTAAAGGGAGAAATTGAAAAAAGAAATTAACTGCTGGCACTGGGTGTTTTAGCACAATCTTAATCACTCGGAGGAAAAGAGTGATGGAAGATCAGGACCTCAAACCTGACACAAAGTTCGGGTGATCCTTACTAAAACATACAAGTTGGCAGCCGCAGTAATCAACGCTGGAGAAACTCAGCAGGTCAAACAGCATACTTTATATAGCAAAGATAAAAATGCATTGCAAACATTTTGGTCTTGAGCCCTTCATCAAGGTATAAGCAAACTGTGGACAGGTGCCTGGACAAAATCATTTGGGGTGGAGGGGCAGGGGGAGGAGCAAAAGCCTATAGGCAGGAGGTAATAGGTGAATAAGGGAGGGAGGGCACAAGGGAAAACAAGGGGAGGCGGATAGGTCTGTGATTGGGGAGGGAAGGGGTGGAGAGCTTGAGGAAAGAAGAGAGGGGGAGAATAGGGAGTGGTCTAGCAGAAACCTGAGAAGTTGATATTAGTGCCGTCAGGTTGGAGAGTGCCCAGATGGAATATTAGGTGTTACTTCTCCAATTTACAGGTGTTCTTGGTTTGGTAATGCAGGAAGTCATGGACAGACCTGTAAAATGGTTGGCCACTGGGAGATCTCTATCCTAAGATTTGGATTGTTCCACAGCAGGCATCTAATGCATTGGAGAGGGATCACCAACGTTGTCTCTGCAAAATCCTCCACATCCACTGGCAGGAAATTAAAACCCTCATCAGTCACCTCTGCCTCACCAAAATCCCCAGTTCATACTCTCACTCAGATACATGAGCCATGCTATTTGAATTCTACACACCAAGGACTCAGCATGGGGACTCTGTAGCAGCAAAGGATTACAAATTAGACAATGGACTAACACAAAGCTGTTCTCAGAATCTCCTTCAAAAAATGTAACAACCAAACCAGCTGGTGGGAATTGCTCAAAGTGGAGAAGGAACTTTCTGAATGGCTGGCACTGTGTTGGCAGTGTTAATTGAGTGTCGGGGATCCCAGTTCAATCCTGACCGTGGGTGCTGTCTGAGTGGAGTGTGACTGAGACTGGTTTCCTCCAAGAGCTCTGGTTTCATGTTCCAAAGTTGTAGGTTCCTAGATTGGTTGGTCACTCTAAATTGCTCCTGCACATGTGGTTGAATGGTAGAATCTGGGAGAGTTGATGAGAAAGTGAGGAGGATAAAAAGTGGGATTGTCATGGGATCAGGGGAAACGTGTGGTTGATGGTCAGCACGGTCTCAGTGGGTTGAATATTTCAGATGGGGCACTGGAAGTTTGGAGTTTCTGCACCTCATCCCCCAACTACTTGGCTGGCTATCAAAAACCTGAGGTCACCTGTGGCAGAATCTGCAGGTTCCTCTCTGGCCTCATTAGGGACCCCAGAACCCACACAACCAGAGTCAGATCAAGCCACCTCCAGTGCCTCAGGAAGGGGAGAAAAAGTTCTGATGGGGTGATCCTTTAGAGTGAAAATTGATCCATCCCTTCTGTATCAATGACTATCATGTTCCATCCCTCACCTCAAATCATGAAATCCAGCCCTGGCATCTGGCTAGATCGTCTTTGTCCATCAGTATTACACAAGGAATGTCATATTACAGTTTCCATTCACCTCTCTTGGATCAAAGTTACAACTGGAAAATCCACTGGAAGTGATCATCCCAATGAACTAAATAGTTCGATCTTCCCTTAAAATTCTCTTACATTTCACACAATTTGATAAATGCACAGCAAAGACTTTGAACTATGAGAGCTGAGATAGTGAAGGTTCTGCAAGAAATATTGAAAGGAATCATCAGAATTTATCTTCTTCCTGTCCAAGTGTTTCTTAATCCAGTGAACAGCAAAGCAGCCAACAATAGGATAGAGGATAGATTTCAGATGGGAGTATTTACACTTTCAGTGCTGGTCTTTTCTTAATTCTGAGGAAGGAGTCTTCCTACCAGCAACTACTTAGGTTTATGGTTGTGCATTAGATATGGACTCCTGCTGTGCAATGTGACTACCAAGGAATTCATTATTCTTAATAAAGGGATTTGGTCTGAAACATTGACTTCTATTGCAGTGGTTCTCAACCTTTTTTCTTTCCACTCACATGTCATTGGTGCTCTGTGATTAGTAAGAGATTGCTTAGGGTGGTATGTGAGTGGAAAGAAAAAGAGGTTGAAAATAACTGCTCTGGATCCAATTGTTACTGAAATATTTTGCTTGAGAAAAATTGTCATTGGCCCATTTCCTTTGGAGTTCTGAAACTGCACATAATGAGTCAATGAGGTATAATTAAAACCATGGTTTTCAAACCTTTTTCTTCCCACTCGCATACTACCTTAAGCAATCCCTTACTAATCACAAAGTGTAACGCAACTGATTGCACTCAGAGACAAGTGAGGAGTACAAACGTGCTTTTAATAGCTTATAATCAATGGCCAATAGATGCAATAGTCATCAGGGGAATCTGAAGTAAGGCGGGAAAACCAGGGTTTATATTGGGGTAGGTGAGAGTGGAGCCAAGGGAGGAGACAGCCCTCTGATCAATACACGGACAGTGAATTCCAGTTCACTGCACAGAGCACCAATGGCATAGGGATTACTTAAAGTGGTATGTGAGTGGAAAGAAAAAGGTGGAGAACCCACTGCTCTATTGCCTAACATAACTCACTAATACTAAAAAATGATACTGTCCTCCAGCACTTTAGTGTGACCTCCGGTTTTCCATCATTTGCAATCTCTCTTGTTTACTGAGGAACGAAGGTTTTGCATGGGTTTGTTCTACAAATCTAGAATTCTCTACAGAATATGTTGACCTAGGTAGTGGTGTGGAAGGTGGAGGGGATGACCCAGTGTTAGTCACTAAACCCAGAAATGACTTCTCCTTTGTAAACTTTAGGTCCTGTGAAACTTTTGAATGTCACACGGTTAAAGGATCCATCTCACCCTTCTTCCCCCCCCTCCCCTCCTTCTTTTGGCTATTAAAGGTTGTAAGTATTAAAGGTTGAAAGTAAGAACAGTTTCTTTCCTGTTGTTGAACCTTGAATAGACCCCTCATCAATTATAGAGGATGCTCAGCACTTTTATCTATATCCTGCTCTCTGTCCTAATAACACTGTGAGCACTGCTGTGCAAATAATTCTGATGCAAAGTCCACACCCTGTACGATGGGCTTTAATTAGCTTGAACTTGTACACCAGTCTCAGTATCTTTGCTGGGTCCACGTGTCTGACTGTCCTTTGAAGGGGCAAGCTCGAGTTTTCATATGGGTCGATGGCAGGAGGGGCCAGCCTCTCAGGTTGCCTACCTGCAGGTACAGTGGTTTCCCCCTGCAGTAGGTTGGTAGGAGTATGGCCAGTGTAGTGGTTGTATCGCCACAAACTCTATAGCCTGCACTCCATAACTTACTGTAGTCATATATCCTGTTTTTTTGGACTTACAGGTAACACTGTGCCTTGCACTTAGTTTTAATATTGCCCTACCTGCTGTAGCCAAGTATGAGTTAACTTACCTGGATACCACCCAAAACAAAGCTTTTCACTACTACTTGAAACACATGACAATAAAGAATTAAATTCCTCATTGCACCCTTCATTAAATAGTCAATGATCTAAAATCTGAATTTGGTTGTGACAACACTACTAATAATGGAAAACATTTTTGAAAGCTTCGAGGAGCCACAATAAAGCAAACCAAAGACTTGAAATATGTTCAATCACCAGTTTATCTTCTTACACTGCGTGTCATTGCCTCCATCTAATATCTTGGCATTGATAAAAAGGAACAATCCGATCTTTCAGACTGTTTCCATTACTCAGGTCTGCTCCACACTTTGGTTTGTTTCATGGTCACCTAAGGTCCTGATTGAACAAGGATCTGAACAAGAGAGGCTGCAGATGCTGGGAAAATGGAGCAACACACAAAGTGCTGGAGGATCTCTGCGGGTCAGGCAGCATCCACGGAGAGAAATCCTCTGACTCCTTTTCTTTCTTCCTCTTTCACCTGCCTGTCACCCGTACCTTCCTTCCTTCAGCTCCCCAACCCCCTCCCTTCCAGCTATCAGTGAGCCCTTTCCCCCATCACCTCTTCGCTCCTCCCTCCTCCCGCTGGCATTCACCTGTAAGCCTGTGCTCCTCTTTCCTTTCCCTTCTCTCCCCCGCACATTTGGGAGTTTACCTGATCTTTGGAAATCCTGATGAAGGCTCGGGACCTAAATTAGCTGCTACCTGACCTGCAGATTTCCTCTTGTAATTTGCGTGTTAATGAATATCTATGTCCTCAGTCTTCTCCCTTCACCTTTTGAGGGAGAGTGTTTCAATATATGACCACTCTTTCCGTAAAATATTCTGCATACTCCCGACTGACTTAACCCTAACTCTCACTTTAGAGCCTCTATCATTGTTTCTCTTACTAGAGTAAACAAACTCACTGTGTTCTTCATTAAGTTTTGTTTACAGTTTAAACACTTCAAATGACCTCTCAAGGGTCACTAAGACAAATTTCTGCTGACGTTGCTTTTATAATGTAAATCTCTGTTCTTTCATATTCCTGCTGCAGCTTCTCAAGGCAGAACATTATTCTATATAAATTTTAAATTTTAAAACATTTAGACTTACTGCACGGTAACAGGCCATTTCGGCCCCCGAGCCCGTACTGCCCAAATACACCCAATTAACCTACACCTCTGGTACTTTTTGAATGGTGGGAGGGAACAAGAAGCCCTGGACAAAACTTATGCAGACATGGGGAGAACGTAAAAACTCCTTACAGGCACTGAAAGATTCAAACCCTGGTCCCCGATCACCTGCGTCATAACAGCGTGGCGCTGACCAACTGTGCCACCCCATCTGGAAGGCAGCGCTTTTAAATGTGCACTGGTATATCAGTCTATGATTGCATGCTCAGAATTTCAGATGGGATCAGGCATCATTTAGATTTGTTAATGGAATCCAGGCCAGGTGTTAGATTTAGGATCTTTTCTCACCTGCATGATGAGCCCATTATTGGTTGTTCCCCAAAAAGTAAATCAAATGAATAGTATGTTCTTTTCTGCTGCACAAGGTGCAAGGCCAGATTTCCGATTTCGATTAATTGTCAGAGTAAATACATGACATCACATACAACGCTTAGATTCCTTTCTCCTGAGGACGAACCAAAATGACCACAAATTGGTAGTGCAAAAAAAACTTCACATGGAAACAAGCAAAAAACTGTAAACAGACAACAAATGTAAACAAACTGACTGTGCAATACAGAGAGAACAAAGAAAATCGATAAAGTGCGCAAGGAAGAGTTGTCAAATGAGTCCCTAATTGAGATTGTCGTTGAGGAGTCTGAGGGTGGAGGGGGAGCAGCTGTTCCTGAACCTGGGGTGTGAGGATTGTGGCACCAACACCTCTTTCCTGATGGCAGTAGTGAGAACAGATCATGTGTCGGGTGGTGTGGATCCTGATGGTTGATGCTGCCCTCCTGTCAATCTCTGTTGATGTGCTCAGTAGTGGGGAGCATTTTGCCTATGATATACCTGGGCTGTGTCCACTACCTTTTGGAGGGCTTTATACTCAGGGGTATTGGAGTTCCCATTCCCGTGATGTAGCCAGTCAGCACACTTACTGTCACACCTCTGTAGAAATTTGCCATGGTTTCTTGTGTCATACCAAACCTTTCCAAACTCCTGAGGAAGTAGAGGCACTGAGGTGTTTTGGATTGAGGAAAGATCCTCCAAGATAGTGACTCCCAAGAATTTAAATTTGCTCACCCTCCCCAGTGATCACTGGATTGTAAACCTCTGGCTTACCTTTCCTGAAACCAATAATGAAATCCTTAGTTTTGGTGACATTGAGTGCGAGGTTGTTGTTGGTACACCATTCAGCCAAGTTTTCAATCTCCGTCCTGTACGCTGACTCATCCCCTTCCTTTATACAACCCAGTACCCTAGTATTGTCGGCAAATTTGTAGATGGCGTTATTGTCATACTGTGTAAAGTGAGTAGAGCAGGGGGCTAAGAACACAGCCCTGGAGTGCTCCAGTATTGATGGAGATTGTGTAGGAGAAGTTCTGACCAATCTTCACTGATTGTGGTCTGGAGGCGAAGAAATCCATGATCCAATTACACAGTGGAGTACTAACTCCCAGGTCTTGAAGTTTTCTGACCAGTTTTGACGAGATGACGGTGTTAAGAGCTGAACTGTAGTCGATAAATAGCATCCTGTTGTATGCATTTTACTGTCCAGGTATTCCGGGGCTTTGTGTAGAGCCAGTGAGATGACACTCGCCGTAGACCTGTTTCTACTATAGGTGAACTGGAATGGATCCATGTCGCCGCTCAGACTGGTGGTGATATGCTTCATCACCAGCCTTAGTTGCCATTTCTTTTGAGGCTGTAGGTGCCATCTCTATATTCAGCTCTCCAAGATGTCCAGCAGCCAAAAGAGAAATACAATTTCACAAATCTAGTCTGACATACACTGTACATTCTTACCAATTCCCTCAAAATCACCATTCTAAAAATGCAAATATTTGAATAAATACATTTTGGATCCCTGATAGACCAAGGTGGTATGAACATTTTTTTTGCTCATCCTTGGCATTAATTCAGTTGACTTAATACAGGTTATACCTCTCTTATCCAGTGGTCTGGCAAATCCCATGGTCAGAAGCTCAGCGGGTGACATGTCATGTTCAAGTGATGAAGCTCTGGAACTCAATAGAGCTGAATTTGGATCTGAGCCACTGTCTAGATCTTTCTTGAGCAACTGTTTAATTATATGAACTCCTTTCTCTGTGGATTCAGAGGACTTGAAGTCACATGTCAGAAATCATACTCTTCAAATGTTCTGGAATTCTCTGCAATTGTAGCATGGTCCGTTGGCACTATAGACAATTTGAGGAATTTCATGTCTTGCAAAGATCGATTTCATATATTCAATCACTCAAGCAGCAGCCATGCTAGGAAGCAGCACAATCTTCAGATAGTTCGATAGATAATCAATAACCAGCAAGTAATTCTTTCCATCCATGTGGAACAGATCAGTTCCAACTTTCTGCCATGGTTCTACTGGCACATCAGTTATTATCATGAGTTCCTTTGTCTGCTTTGTGTGATGTTTCAAACAAGTCTCCCAGCTGGAAATCATCCTGTCAATGTCTGCATTTATCCCTGGCCAATAAACTGCAATTCTGGCCCTCCTCGTGCATTTTCCATTCCAAGGTGCCCCTCGTGCACCCTTTTCAGCATCTCCTGTCGCAGTGATTGAGAAACGATAATTCTGCTGTGTGTGAGTAGAAGCCCATTGACAACACTCAGCTCAGCTCTGATGTTGTAGTATGACTGACATTCACCTCTAGGCCATTCTTCATTCTGAGTTTTGATGACCTTCTGTAGAACTGTGTCCTTTTCTGTTTCAGCTGTGATCTGCTTGGATTTCTATATCAGATACGGGAAGAGATTCAGAGATCAGATTCACGTGGAGATTTACATCTGTCTTTGTGGAACTCTCATTGTGTACTTCACTCTGCTTCATTGTCCTAAACAACGCATCAGCTAACACAATAGTCATAACATTGTAGCTTCATCATCAGTCTTTGAATTCTTGGTGACATTTCACAGAGATTGTTCTTGATTATGGCTATTAATGGCTTGTGGTCTGTCTCTGCCACAAATGTTGGTAGACCATGCATGTAACTGTGGAACTTCTTGAGTCCATAGACCAGACCTAAACACTCTTTCTTGATCGGTGCATATTGACATTCAAATGGTCCTTGATGCGTATGCTACTGGCCTTCAATCTTCTCCCACAGTCTGAAGTAGTACGGCACCTATTCCATCTTTTGAAGTTTCCGTGGATATTTACGTCTTTCTGGATGTGTCAAAGCATGTCAAAAGCACTGGTTCTGTGGTTAGAATGGTCTTCAGTCATCCCCATTCTTCCTTGTGATTGTCTGTTCACTGGAATTCACATTTGTCCTGTAACAACTTCCTTAGGTTATTGTTTTAATACAGGTTTGGTATGAATTTATTAATGAAATTGATCATTCCCAGCACTCTCAAAGTGCCTTTTTTGTCAGTGGGTCTGCTAAAATTGATTTCACCTTGCTCTTGTCTGGCTCCACACCTGCCTCTGACAATTTATCTCCCAGAAGTGTGATTTCCTTCACCCTAAACTGACATTTTGCTCTGTTTAACTTTAATCCAAACTTCTGCATGTGTTGTAGCACTTTGATGAGCCTCTCGTTGTGTGGTTCTTGTGTAGTCCCCATAGGATCCTGTCATCCATGTACACACAAACCACATTTGTGCCTTCTCTGATGTGCTGTGGAACACTTCTGGAGCTGAGGAAATTCCAAAAGGCATCTTCAGACAGGAATATCAGCCAAACAGTGTATTAAATGTTCACTTGTGCTATTATCATGCAGTTTTATTTGCCAGAACCCCTGGGATGCATCCAACTTAGTAAAAAAATTTGCACTGGCCATTTCACCTGTAATTTCATCCCTGATTGAAATCTGATAATGTTCTCTCTTTATACTGGCATTTAGGTCTTTTGGGTCCAGGAACATGTGTAGGTCACCATTCTTTATTGAATTCATACACCATTGAATTCACCCATTCTGTGGGCTCCTCCATTTTCTTTATGACCCTTAGAGCCATCATTCGGTCGAGTTCCTGCTTGAGCTTTTCTTTTAGTGATGCTGGAACCCGTCTCGGGGCATGTATGTATGTGTGTCCTCCTTTAACTGCATCTTATAGGTGAGAGAGAGAATTCCAAACCCCTTGAAGATGTTGGGAAATTGATCCAGTATTTCCTCTATGCTATTCTCTGCATGGTCCCTGTTAATGTGATGTACCCTCTTGACTAGGTTTGTTTTCACATGCTTTGTCACCAAGCAGTGAATAATGTGAACCTGAGGAGGTGCTCTTTACCTTTAACTTTCACCTTGAGTTTACATATACCTTTTGTACTGATGTGCTGTTCATTGTAGGCTTTGAGCAGTACAGGATTTGGATGGATGCATGGCTTTATCTTCATTGTCCTGATGTCACCCTCACAGATCAAATTGACCTTTGCCCCTGTGTCTAACTTGAAATGATTATTTATTTAATTTGTATTCAATGACACAATTCACTTGTCCTTTTTGACACTGTTCACTTCCTGCACCACCATGCCCATGAAAAGTGTATCACTCAGAGCAGTTTCTTCTATTGTGTGTACAATGTTACTTCTGTTTTGTTCTGCTTTGTATAATGATTCTGTCCTTTGCACTTATTACAGACTTTTCCATTAGCAGGGCAATGTTTTGGTGCATGTTGAGTGCCGCATTGTTTACAATTGAATTTTTTTGTTGGTTCCTGCATCTCATTTTTTGTTTGTTTGCATGTCCAGACACTATGACTATGCCTTCATTTTCACTGGCTTTTACACTATAACTAAAATTTTCCACAAGTTGCAGAGCTAATTCACTGGGTGGGAAAATCTTCACAGCTCCAGCTAAGGAAAGCTCTGTCTCTCACAGCAACCTCTTTCTCACTTTCTTAGCATTAATTCCGAACACAAGCTGATCATGGATCATTGAATGTTGCGGCAATCCAAAATTACATGTTCTTGCTTTTAATTTTAAGTCCGTTAAGAAAGTATCAAAGTACAAATATCCTGCAGCTGCATGTGTGAGCTAAACATATACCTTTCAAAGGTTTCGTTTTTCTTTGGTGCATAGTGTTCATCAAACATCTCAATAACCTGTTGAATTTGCTATGGCCTTCTACCTTGGCAAAAACAAATGTATTGAAAACGTCTAGATCTTGAGATCCCGTCATGGTAAGTAGCATTGCAATCTTCCATGTATCTGGTTGGCTATCGATTCCAATCATTTGCAAGTAGAGCATAAAATTTTATTTAAAAAAACCTCCACTCATTATCAACATTTCCAGTCCATTTTACAGCATGAGGAGTTTTTAAACTCTCTATATTTTCACTGCTAATATTGACTGTTATTCAGTATGCACACTGTGAGTTTCTTTTTTTTCCACTCCTGTGTACAGCAGAACTTGGCTGTTTCTTCCACTCTTGGTACCATGAGATGTTTCTTTTTTTACAATAAAGAAATGTAGGTTCTTTCTAAAACAGCTAGAATTATTAACTAAGCAAACAGCCCTAAGAACAGAATATACACATGCCAGTCCTCATGTGGAGGCATCCATCTTGAATCTACTCAAGATGCAACAGCATCCCCTAGATGCTACACGCTCCATCTCCAACTCCTCCTGGTGGTAGCACTCTATCACTTCAAGGGTCAATTTCTGTTTTCCGGCATTTTCTGTGGTCCGGCAATGGCCAGTCCCAATGTCACCTGATTAAAGAGGTACAACCTGTACTACTTTTGCTGTCCATTAGGTCTTTGATTCATATGTTATTTACTCTTTTCAAACATTGACTTGAAATCAGCTAATGTGAGGCAATAATAATCTCCAATTAAATAATCTAACCATCCTTCCTTGATTATCAAAGATCTTAACAAAACTGAATCCTCCAGTTCCTGGGGCAGACGAGGTGGGGCTGGAGAGATGGGTGGTAAAGGGTTTATGTGATAGAGAAGAGAAACACAGGTGCTGATATCCTGATCAAACCACGAGCTGCTGGAGGGTCTCAGTGGGTCAGGCAGCATCCATGGATAGAAATGTTCCGCTGAGTTTTGTGTTGAGACTAAAGTAGAAAGGGGTGTTATAAGGGGTCAAAGAGGCTGGGGAGGGGCTAAGAAGGTGGGAGAGGTGGAAAGACAGGCAGAGAAAGAGAGAGAGAGACTGTTGGGAGGGGGTGGAGAAGCAATGGAAACATTCAGGGGTTATGTCAAATTATAAATATCCTTTGGTTTAAGGCTGTCCAGGAGGAATATGTTTTATTGTTCATTTACATTTGGTCTCTCCCTGGCAATGGATGAATCCGAGGACAGACATGTCCATGTAGGAATGGTGAAGGGAATTGAAATGATTCACTACAGTAAGCTCAAGCTTAGACCCACACACAGAGCTCAGGTGTTTGGCTCCAGTCCAAGGATCTCTAGTCTCTTGAGATAATAAAGGACATCATTTTAATATGTTCATGTATTCGGACACCAAGATCACTTTGTTCCACTATCGTCTCCAGCTTCTCACCAATATTTCTCTTTTTTTAATTGCTCCAGTGATGACTTCACATGTTCCACATGGCCATGTTTTCCCCATTTAATCATACTAATGACTCTTTCATATGAATTCCCTGTTCCCATCTGTACTGTATATCGTACATACCAAGCTGACATATCTGGCTTGGAAAAACACACCTGCAGGGCTTTATCATTGACTTGAGTAAACATAGTGTAGTACTGAGATGTCTGAATACATTTGTCATGAGCACCATTTGTCAATCTCCTCTAATCAAAGAACATTCCCATTCTTCACCCCCAGACCAGAAATCCAAGTAAAAAGACTCACATTGTATCACATTGTGTAAAGCTCTACCAGATACAGTCACATGCAGAGATACAACAAGGAAACAGACCCTTTGGCACCAGCCATCTACCTTCCAATTAGATCACTCTTACACTAATTCCATTTCATTTCCATCAGTGTCACCCCGATTCTATCACTCATCCACACACTTGAAGCAACTTACATCTTTGAGATGTGTGGGGAAATTGGAAGAAAACCAGACGGTTGCAGGTTGACCATGCAAACTCCACACAAGCAGTGCCAGAGATGGGAATCGAACGTGGGTTGCAAGAGCTGAGAGGCAGAAGAGCCTCACTGCTGCCTGTTGTGAGCTCCACGCACTCGCCCTTATCCGTAACCTCAGACACAAATCCAATGAGAGCAAAAAAAAGGTTGGAGGATCCCAGGAGTTTGAGCAACAGCTGTGGGGCTGTGGAATTGTCAATGTCCTGGGCCAGGATGCTGCATCAGGATGGAGTTTGGAGAGGGTAGGTATAAGGAGAAGAGAAGGGCAAGGGAGGGCCAATAAGTGATAGGTGGACTGAGGAGGTTTGGATGACAGACAGATGGAGTTGGAGGGGGATGGGTGGGTGGAGGACGAGACAGCTGATGGAAGGTGCTGAGCAGAGACACAAAGGACACTCACGCTGGATAAGTGTGACAGTGAGAACTATCAAGGGAGAGGTGATATGCAAATGGAACCGGGTGGGAGAGGGGATGTGGTGGGTGAAATGTGCATGTAGCGACTTCCTTGAAGTTGCTTGGAGGCTAAATTAGGTATTTATCTGTAATGCATTTCCAGTAATTTCTAACACGAATTCAGCTGTATTTTAAATCCTTTATTCTTAACAACAACACATTTAAAGAAATCTAAAGAATATTCAACTGATAATTAAACTATATTGAAAATAGCTAAAAAAAATTATAGACCTCTCTCTTACCTTCCTTCACGTTTTAACTGTCAACGCTGGCTGAAGAACCTCCTTTTAAACACTGCCAAACTGGCGTGCCTGCTCCAACCACCATACATACCATGCTCCACATTGCAGCTGTTCACCGTCAGGCCTGAGCCAAGCACGCATGCGTCGACTCCTAGCCATGGTGCGTGCACACTGGCGGACATGCCAACCCCGGCCGAAGCCGCCACCACTGAGCCAACCGTGCATGTGCCAGCCATGCTACCATTTTGTAAGCAGCGCCAGGCTGGATGCATGCGTCATATGGGAAGAGGCCCATGGACCCTGGGACACTGCTGGCATCTGTGACTAAAACAATAGGTAAGTAATAAGTTTATGGCTCTTACACCAACCCTCAATTATTATAAAGAGACACTAAAGTATAATTATAATAATTACTATCAAAAAGAAAAACAAATACACAATATTTCAATATAATGAACAATTAACTACACAACATTTAAACATTACACAGGTCCTTTCTTCATCTTTACCACTACCCTGCGTAGTGGACAAAGTACAAAACACAGAATTCAGCAAAATAAAGTCAATTTATGCTCATTAAAGTTCCTCCATCTGGTAGAATTCGCAAGCCAAAATATCGACCAGCAAACCTCAGATCTTCCTCAGACAGAATACACACAGCTTTCTGCTTCAATTTAACACGAGGTACGCCTTCAGCATGTCACTTGGATTTCTTCCTTTCTTCAATATTCTGCTTCTCATTGGAGAAATTTAAACTCTTAACACCAAATTTTGAAAATTTATTTGCTTTTCTCGATTTCAATAAACAAGTCTCTTTAACCTTCCCTGCAACAGATTCGCTCATCTCTTTCTTTCTTTTCCGCAGTCAGTCATAAATAATATATGATTCAAATGACATTATTTCTTCATCTTGTTTGTCACGTTGGTGATATGCAATTTCTCTTTCTTTCTGCACTGTTAGTAACTGATCCTTCAAGTTACATTCTCATTTGTTTTCTGTAGTCAATTGTTTTGTGTTATTAACTAGTGACTGGTTCTCTTTCAAAGATGAATTTCTTCCTCCAACCTTTTACAATTTGATAATGCTGAATCTCTTTCCTTAATAACTGAATTAATTTCTTCAGCACTTATTTTCTTCTGTTTTATGACCTTGTGAATTTTAGTTACAATTAAATCTTTATTCTTGTCAACCTCTCTCTGGACCTTTCCCTCAGTCACTTTCAAAATTGAAGAATCATTAGATTCATTCACATCTTTTTGAAATCCAGTTTTATTTTCAAATACAAAGTTAAAAGCTTTCTTTTTACTGTTTCACGATTATCTAATATTTCGAAGCCGTTTTTCAACATTTTGTTCTCTGAATACAATTGCACCAAATTGTCAGTCACGTGTTCCTTTACTCCATCAGTGCAATTTTCTGCGTTCGCAAGTTGCCAGATTTCTTCATTAATTTTGTTTACTGTAATCTCTGAGCTACAAAAACTAATTTCAAATTTGTTCTCAGTCTTTTGTTTTAGTCCTTCCTGCTTCTGATTACACAGGAATAATCACCAGCAGTATTTGCAACATCTTCTAATATTTCATTTTCATTTATTCCTGATGAAAATAATTCCTTCAAAATTGTTTTAGATGCTTTTGATTTATTTTCACATTGATCTGTTTTCTTCAGAAATAAATTTCTTATTTACAGTCTTTTGCCGTTCCCATAACTCATCAAATTTCACAACCGTATTCCTGTTGGCTCTTGTCTCTTAACTGTCCCTGAATGATATAATTATTTCCTTCTATTAACTGTCCTTCCAGGTCTAGTTCTAACAGCATAAGGTCCTTCTTCCCAACTTCATACTTCTTCTAATGGTTCCAAAGCCTTTGGTAAATTTGAACCAATCTACATCCCTAGCTCAGAATTAATTTCATGTAGATTGAATGGCATGTACGGATCACAATTGTACCAGTGTTTGGGAATATCAAGGATACTCCAACAATGAGAGAAGACATAAAGAAGTCCAAGTCACAGCCTAGTCTGAAATTGAGAAGGAGTACCTTTGCCACTAATATGTCATTTGCAACATCTTCTAATATTTCATTTTCATTTATTCCTGATGAAAATAATTCCTTCAAAATTGTTTTAGATGCTTTTGATTTATTTTCACATTGATCTGTTATGTTCCACATAAGGAAAAGGATGAAATAACTGAAGGATAGGTGGGATGTGGGTGGAAAGAAAAAGTTTGAAAACCACTTTTTATCATACCTAATTGGCTCATTATATGCCCGGTTTCAGAACTCCAAAGGAAATGGGCCAAAGATGAAATATGGAAAGGTTGCTTAAGGTGGGGTGTGAGTGGGAAGGGAAAGTTGAGAATCATTGCTCTAGACCCAATTGTTACTGAAATATTCTGCTTGAGAAAAATTGTCATTGGCCCATTTCCTTTGGAGTTCTGAAACCGTGCACATAACAAGTCAATGAGGGATGATTAAAACAGTGGTTTTCAAACATTTTCTTTCCACCCACATACCTCCTTAAGTAATCCCTTACTAATCGCAGAGCACCGATGGATTACTTAATATGTGAGTGGGAAAAGAAAAAGTTTGAAAACCACTGCCGTAAATCAGTCCTATAGGATTGGGGATGATCTGCTTGCACTTCAGTATTGTGGGTTCTGAAGGGATAGAATGGCTCCTGCAACCTGTCTCCAACACAGGTTGATCAGCAGATGGTTGCCAGGTGTGTGGTTGACCAGTCTGGGAAGTGTGATGTTCCTTCTATCGTCTAAGCTGAACTTCTGAGCACTTCTGACAAATGGACTTTGCTTCTCAATACCATGCTGAATGTTCCACTAATCTGAATAATAATGTTTCAGAGATCCCCACAAGAATCGTGGAGTCAGAGATTTGTGCTGCATGGACACAGGCCCTTTTGCCAAAATCGTCCATCCCGGCCAAGAGTGAATCCCATTTGCCTGTGTCTGTCTCCCATCCCTCAAAAGTTTTCCAATACATCCACCTGTCTGAATGTATTTTAAACATTGTAAATGTACACATCGCTACCTTTACCTTTTGTGGTTGGTCCCATGTATTTGCCACGTTTGTGAGAAAAAGTTTCTCAGATCCCCTTTAAAACATTCCCTCAAGCCTATCAAAAGAGTGTGGCTGGGAGTGGAGAGAGATTGGGGCTGGGGTGGCAACAGATAATAGCTGGATTCCCAGGACATGGTTAACATAATTTAATTCTGTTTGAACTATTAGAGCTAAACTGTTGGATATTGGAAGCAATTGTTTAATTTTTCATCCATGGAAACCAAGCTGAAATGTGAAACACTATTGATTGTTTGAAGTGAGGGGCACAATTTCCTTTTTATCTTTAGCACAGTCATTTGAAACACCAGAGGATCAATGAGTGAAACAAATGTTAACATAAAGATTGAAATATGAACAGAAAGCCTTAACAATAGAACACACATTATGGAGTGCCTGATTAAAGGCCTTCGACCTGGAAAGTTCTTTCTGTTTTTCTCTCTCTGCAGATACTGCCTGAATTTTTGAGTGATTCTAGCATTTTGTTCTAGATTTCTAGCACCTGAAGCTTTGATATTTACTGATAATATGTTAGCATTGGGAATGGTGGCTGTTTGGTTGGGTTTGTGGATATGGATTTTTTGCCTATGCATGTGATTAACATGGCACCCGCTGAAATTCCTGGATCCCATAGAAGATCAGGCAAAAGGGAAGACTAAAGTCTGAAAGGCATTATTGTTGTGTGGCAAAGAAACATGACACATAAACTACACAGATTCACCCTCTGTCTCATGCACGCAAGCATGCACGCACGCACGCACGCACGCACAAAACCTCACCTAATCGCTGGTAGGCTGAGACTAGATATGCCACATTTAGTCTCTGCTACACATTGTGTCTGTGTGAGATAGGTAGTAATCTCCCAAATACCTGTAGCCCCTCCAGTGCTTCTTCTGGAAAGGATTTCACCTACACATTGTGAGGAAAGGGGTTAGCTTTGGGATTACAGCATTTCACATCGATGCAATCAAAGGTTGGGTGGTCAGGCCCTGTGATGAACCTGACTATGTTTGCTACCTCGTGGATTCTTTGGTGTTCCTGCACACTTGAATTCCCAAACTTGGTGGTGCTGCAACCAGTCAGTATACTTTTCATAATGCATCTATGGAAGTTTGGGGCAAACGCAGACTGGTTGGACTAATGTGGAAGGCATATTTTGGTCAGCTTGGACCATTTGGGCCGAATGGCCTGTTTCCATGTTGTATAACTCTAATTAATTCAGCTCCAGTGACCTATGTTCAATCCTTTTTTTTTGGTGCTGTCTGTGTGGAGTTTGCATGCTCTCCCTGTGACCAAGTGGGCTTCCTCTGGGTGACCTAGTTTCCTCCCATGTCCCAAGTACATGCAGACCAGTTGGTTAATTTCCGCTGTAAATTTCCTCTGTAGATGTATGATGGAGGATCAAGAGGATATTAGTGAGCATTTGAGAAAGAGAACAGGTTACAAGGCCGTTGATGGTATTGCTTCAAGAACCAGGACTGAAAATGTCCTTCATTTAATTCATAAAGAAACATGAAGAATAATATTTAATTTTAATTTAGACATATAGCATGATAACAGTCCATTTTGGAGTCTGTGCTACCCAATTACACCTGATTGACCTACACCCCCGGTTCACTTTGAATGGTGGGAAGAAACTGGAACCCCTGGGGAAAACCCATGCAGATATGGGGAGAATGTACAAATTCCTTACAGACAGCACAGGATTCAAACCTGGGTCCTGATCGCTGACCTTCATATAGGAAGTTGAGTGCTTGAATTAATCTGAAGAGTGTACACTGAAATATTTCTGGCAACCTTTCAGTCAAAAGCAGATGCACAATTCTCTATACAATTGCTAATGTTCCCAACCTTATTAAAGATAGCAGCAAAGGCTGTGTGTGACCAAGGCAACACAACTGGGCTTGAGGGCAAAATATGGCAGATGCCAAATGTCTGAAACAAAGTGTTGGCAACATCAGTAAGTTGGTCAACATCTGTGGAGAGAAAAAATAATAGAGTCCATACTTAAGGTCAATAACATTTAAGCTGAAATTACCCCATTCAGAGTCATCTGCATATTGATCAATCTTTAATGGTAAGCATAGCACGATTTATTTCAATGAGAAATCCTCCTTTTTAAGGAGAAATAACGCAGCCACAAATCTCAGGGGAGAACAACTTCACAGTCTAATTTACTTGGTGCTTCACATACAATCACAGACTGGAATTCTTGGTAACAAATTGAATACATTATACCTAATCTTGCAAACTGACTGACTTGTTTGGTCAGAAGTCCATTTGCAGCCCATTATGTCTCAGGTACTTGCCCAGAACATATTCCCACATATTTTGAGGGTATTGACTTGAGGGGAGCACAGTGGAACAGCTAGTATTTCTGCTGATTACCTGGGTTCAATCTTGATCTTTGGTGCTGTCCATGTGGATTTCCTTTGGGTGTCCCTGTTTCCTCCCACATACCAAACTCATGCGGGTTAGTAGGTTAATTGGCCCCTGTAAGCTGACCTCCAGTGGGTCAGCAAGGGTTAGAATCTGGGTAGGGAGGGAGCTGAGTAGATGGGCAAGGTGGGAGGATAGAATGGAATTAGTGCGGGATTGGTGTAGGTGGTGCTAAACAAGAAAGCTTGCAGATACTGGGGTCAAGTGCGGTACACAAAAGTGCTGGAGAAACTCAGTAAGGTCACACAGTATCCATAGGGATTAAAAGGTAACTAATGTTTTGGCCCTGAGTCCTTCATCTGGTTGTGGCTTGGCATGGCCTTGATGGCCCAAAGGCCCTGTTTTTGTTATTTTAAACTCTATACGTTCTCCACCTGGGCAACATTCCCACAAGCTAGGACATGCCTCCAGCATAGGTTAACATTAAAGTTAAGATGTAGGATGATGTTGTCAGTGAACGGATTTGGCTGAAGTACTTCACCACAGATTTTGAGCTTTTTGTTTGATTGATTCCTCAATCTTATTTACTCAAGCCCAGAGAAGTCAGATAAGTAACTGTGAACATTGGAACTGCTTGACAAAGGAAGTTCAAATGCAACCCGCTAACCTTTGACCACACATATACAACAATTAAACTCCATCAGCTAGTCTGTGGGAAGCTCATATGAGAGATGAATTCTCAGCACCAGACCCACAGACATATAAATCATGTCACCTGATTCTCACAAGGCTGTTGCATTTAGCACATGCCACATAATTTGGACTGTTTGTATAATGCTACAGAAATAATGGCTGTTTGAATTCCTGGCATGAACAGATGCTGCAATAAACTTAAGAAACCAATCATTTTGGCTGAACTGAAAATAAAAATTAGATGATAAATGTTACATTAAATAACTTCAAAAATATTTCCTAAATTAAACTTCAAACTATTTTTCAAATAATTATAGTTTACAGTAAATGGTTTTTATTCCTTGAATTCACAGCATGAATTAATTAGACCACAAGTGAATCTCTCGCTCTTTCTCTTCTTTCTTCCTTCCCCCAACCCATTCTTCTTCCATTCAGTCTCCTCTCCTCCTCAATTCTGTCACTGGATCTTATCAAATAAAAATTTAAAAGTAGAGTTTTACTTGGCATCCTCAAACTATTGTTTTCAGATCATTTGGTAAAACAAAGAAACTTCTTGCTGTAACATGAGAAGGGCAGGATTCAGTGTAGGAATTATACAGTACAACTCTGATTACCCGAAATGGTCAGGACTGGGCCTATGTCAGACAAATGGCTTTTTTGGAGAACTAGTCAGTTTTTAAAAACAGCCTGGTAGCAACAGCAAATCACTTGAAACAGCGTTTAAACAACAACAAACAACAAGAGAAGGCTTTTAAAGCATTAAAATAATATGTCTCACCAAACAAAATACTGACTGCTGCTGGTCACCTATACCTCTCCACCAAGGTCTCCACTGCCGCTGGCCAGCCCGAGGTCCCCGGTCAGTTTGGCTCCGAAAAAAATTTGGATGAATGAGGATTTCAGAGAATCTAATTTTGGATAATTGGAGTTGTACTGTAGTTATAAGATCACCAAGTCCAGAGTGAAAGATAGGCTGGAGATGACATTCTAGAACTCGAGGGGGGCAGGTTGAAGGCGAGAGGGAAAAGATTTAGGAGGGACCCGAGAGGCAGTTTCTTCATGCAGAAAGTGATCTGTACCTGGATTGAGCTGCCAGAAGCATGCACATTAACAGCATTTCATATTCAGAGATACGGTAAAGAAACAGGCCCTTCCAGCTCACATGCCTGCGGAGCCCAATTACACCTGAGCAACCATTTGACCGGCAGACCCTGTACATCTATGAACATGGGAAGAGTGCCCAGAGGTAACCCATATGGTCTGGGGTGAACGTGCAAACTCCTTACACTCAGCAGTGGATTTGAACCCATGACATTTGCTCTGCAGTAGCACCACACTATCTTTGATGCTAACCGTGCCTCTTCAAAAAAATATTGTGACAGATTTATAGATGGGAGGGGCTTAGACGGATATGGACCAAATGCAAACAAATGGGACGAACTGTAAAATGTAACATGACTCATTGCAATATAAGCAGCCAACACAATCAGGACAGTTGTGTTGAATCAGCAATATTAGTGATAAAACTGTCATGGTAAGACATTTAAGTTAGTTTTATCATGAGTTAATCACTGTCTTCTGCTCACAAGTGGTAAGTCAGGCTTAAGAGAAAGAATGAAGGATCCAAGTGAAGATTAAATATAATTCAACATCGTGGATAGCCTGAATATTTTGGTTGTACATTCCATATGGTTGTGTGGGCATAACTGGTCATTATTCACTATCCCTGCACCCTCGAGATGATGGTGGTGATTCTCAGTGCTTTTGAGGAGGAGGCTCCAGGATTTGTTTCTCCAGCAGTGATAAAGGACTGGCGATACATTACCAAGTCAAGATGGTGTGAGGCTTGGAGGGGAAGGTCATGGGTTGGAAGGTTGATCAAGTAACTGTACTGCAATTTGTAGAGGGCGCACACTGCACCCACTGTATGCCATAGGTGGAAAGAATGTTTACGATTGTTCAAGAGGTGCCAGTCAAGTTCCTTTTTCCCTGGATGGTGTCAAGCACAGTGAGTATTGTTGGCATTGCACTCAATGCAGGCAACCAGAGAGTATTCAATTGCACTCTGGTCCTGCGCCTTACATACATTGACAAGATCTTGAGGCAGTGAGGACCCCACCTTTGACCTGGTCTTGTAGATATGGTATTGATATGGCTGGCCAGGTTGAGTTTCTGGACAGTGGTGATCCTCAGCAAAGACTTGTTGATCCAAACCAAGGCTTCCATTAGCAAAATACAGGAGCTCTTCACAGGTGGCCGACCAGTCCGGAATGATCCGAGATGGCTAGGGACACAACCCTTTAAGGCCCAAACAGTAGGCGTGGCTTAGCTCTCAGCCAATCGCTGTAAGCACAGTCTAGATACTGTAACTATATACACTACATATATTGGTGATAGATCTGTACTATCACATTCACCCCTTCTTGGAGAACTGACCCTGGAAAAAAAACCAAAAAAATGAGGGAGAGAATGAAAGGAAGGGGTAGGTTAAGGACTGTAGTGGTCAGGGGGTCTGACCATCCGGCGTGACCGCTGTGGTGCCGGGATTGGGGTCGCTGGAGTGGTGTCGCCAGCGGGCTCGTCAGGTGCGACCGCTCCTTCGCTCAATTCCCCAGTCGTGTTGTCGGCAGGGTGGCCCGGGTCGTTGGGGTGCTGTTGGTCCTTCTGTTGCGGCACGGGGCCTGGGGAATAAAGAGTTGGGGAAGGTTGGGTTGGGGGGTTTGCTGGGTCTAACGCGTCCTGAGCTAGGGCCCGCACTGAAACAGTGTCCTCCCGCCCATCTGGGAACTCAACGTAGGCGTAATGCGGGTTTGCGTGGAGTAGAGTCACTCGGTCGACCAAGGGGTCGTTCTTTGAGAGCCGGATGTGGCGTCGCAAAAGGACGGGGCCAGGGACGGTGAGCCATGCCGGTACAGTGGTTCCTGATTCGGATTTCCTCGGGAAAAGGAACATCCTTTAGTGGGGGGTGGCATTTGTTGCGGTACATAGGAGGGAGTGGATGGAGTGTAAGGCACTAGTGAGAACCTCCTGCCAGTGAGAGGTGGGGAGACCTTTAGACCGAAGAGCCAGTGTAACCGCTCTCCATATGGTGGCATTCTCCCTCTTGACCTGGCCGTTACTGCGTGGGTTATAGCTCGTGGTCCTGCTTGAAGCGATACCACACTCCAGAAGGTACTGTTGCAGCTCTGCGCTCATGAATGAGGACCCCCTATCACTGTGGATGGAATTGGGGTACCCAAAAATGGCAAAAATACTGTGAAGGGCTTGTATCACTGAGGTGGCAGTGGTGTCTGGGCAGGGCACAGCGAATGGGAAACGGGAGTACTCGTCGATGGCCATAAGGATGTAGTTATTATGGTTGGTCGACGGTAGGGGCCCCTTAAAGTCTACACTAAGACGCTCGAAGGGGCGGGTGGCTTTGATAACGTGGGAGTTATCTGGATGGAAGAAGTGGGGCTTACATTCAGCGCACACCGAACAGGCTCGGGTCATGGAGCGGATCTCCTCGACTGTGTAGGGTAGGTTGCGCGCCTTCACAAAGTGGGCAAACCCCTAGTGACCCCTGGATGACAGAGCGCCTCATGGAGTTTCTGTAGTCTGTCCATCTATATGCTGGTGCACGTCCCCCTGGAGAGCGCATCAGGTGGGTCGTTGAGCTCACCAGGCCTGTACAGGATGTCATAGTTAAAGGTGGAGAGTTCGATTCTCCATCTGGCGATTTTGTCGTTTTTTATCTTACCTCGCTGGGTGTTGTTGAACATGAAGGAGATCGCGCATTGATCAGTCAACAGTGTAAAGCGCCTCCCAGCGAGGTAATGTCTCCAACGACGCACCACTTCAACTATGGCCTGGGCCTCCTTCTCGATCGAGGAGTGTCTACTCTCTGGACCCTGGAGGGTTCTGGAGAAGAAGGCTACAGGCTGACCGGCCTGGTTCAAGGTGTCTGCCAGGGCGAAGTCGGATGCATCGCTCTTGACTTGAAACGGGACAGACTTATCGATCGCGTGCAGCATCGCAGCGGCGATGTCGGATTTGATTCGATCGAAAGCCGCTCTGGCTTCGGTCGAGAGGGTAAAGGAGGTGGCCTTGATAAGAGGACGTGCCTTGTCAGCGTAGTGTGGAACCCATTGGGGGTAATACGAGAAAAGGCCCAGGTAGCGTTTGAGCGCTTTCTGGGTATGGGGGGGGGGGCAGGGGTAAGTCCAATAGGGGACGCATGCGATCAGGATCTGGCATGACTATCCCGTTCTCCACCACGCAACCTAAAATCGCGAGTCGTGTGGTCCGGAAGACACATTTGTCCAAATTGTAAGTCAGGTTCAGCCAACAGGCAGTTTGAAGAAATTTGTCTAGGTTGGCGTCGTGGTACGGGAAGGTAGCAGTTAGCCCGTTCTGGTCCACCATCCGGTCCATTTCCCGCTGGAAGACCGCGACACCATTCGTGACCCCGAATGGTACCCTGAGAAATTGATATAGCTGCCCATTCGCTTCGAAGGCCATGAATCGTCGGTCCTCACAGCGGATCGGGAGCTGGTGGTAGGCCGAACGTAGGACAATGGTGGAGAATATGCGGTATTGGGCGATCTGGTTCACCACATCCATGATGCGTGGCAGGGGGTACGCATCCAGGAGCGTGAAGCGGTTAATGGTCTGGCTATAGTCGACCACCATCCGTAGCTTTTCCCCGTTCTTGACAACCATCACCTGGGTTCTCCAGGGACTTGAACTGGGTTCGATGATGCCCTCATCCAGCAATCTACGCACCACACTCCTAATGAATTGGCTGTTTTCATAACTATATTGCCGTCTTTTGGTGGCCACAGGCTTCCAGCCAGGGGTGAGGTTTGCGAAGAGTGCTGGCGGGGCAATCCGGAATGTGGAAAGGCCGCAGGATTGGCCCCGGGGCACGGGGGCGGGTTGCTCGGGTGCTTTGGGGGTGGGGCGATGACAGACCGAGAGGGAGGCGTGGGGTCCCCCAAAGTGTTGGACACCGTTCGGAACTGACACTGAAAGTCTAATCCCAGCAACACTGGGGCGCACAATTGGGGAAGGACGAATAATTTGAAGTGGACCTCCCGGAAGTGCTGTTGTGGTGGTGTCGGCGGACGAAAGGTAAGTAGTGGGGTTTGTAGTTGCTCGCGGTTGTCGGTGGGTAGGTCATCGGTCGCGGCGGTCAGGCCCCGGCGGTCGTCAGTGATGGATGCTAGGGTGAGTACCTGGTTGGCCGCGGCGGGTCCCCAGTCGGTCGTGGTGGCCGCATCGGCAGTGGCGTGGGCAGTGGCAGACGGGGAGCGGGCAGCAGCAGCAGTAGTAGCGTCGGCCCCGGGGGTGGCTGTGGTGGCGGCAGCAGCAGCGGTTGCCACAGTCGGGACCGAGGCCGGGTCGAGTGTTCCGCACGGAGGCGAGAGGCGGGCCAACACCATGGTTGTGAGGGTGGGCTGCCCCTTCCGGGTTCGGTGTCTCCATGACATCAGGCATTGCCGTGCAGGGGAGCCCTCGCTCTCTTTGGACGAGAGCTCTGGGGAAGAAGAGTTTGAATGGGATAGTGGCGATTGGGCTTCACACGAGGCACTGTGTTTGCCGGCGGCCATTTTAGACCTACAGACTGCAGCAAAGTGGCCCTTTTTAAGGCACTTCTGGCACCTGGTTTTCTTGCTGGGCACTGGGACCTGCTGTGCTTGTCCCTCCCGCAGAAATAACATTTTGGGTTCACAGGGGGCAGTGTAGCAGCAGCCGACAGTATCTCGGGGGGTGGTAGGGTAGAAGGGCACTCTACTCACATCAGTACGTGGGGTCCAGTCCCTAGAGAACTCGTTTGACTTTAAGGCTGCATCCTCCATTGTGATTGCAATCCGGGCCACGTCTTCTAGTTTTTCTACTCCTTGTTCAAGCAAGCGCTGCCTCACTTCGTTCGATCGGAGCCCGGCCACATAGGCATCCCGGCCAAGATCATTTGTGAACTCGGCAACAGCTTTGTCCACACAGTTACAGTCCTTGCTCAACGCCTTTAATACTTGTAAATATGCCCTGCTGGACTCGCCGGGCTGTTGCTTCCTCGACGCAAGCACGAGCTGGGGATGAACTCTGTTCACCGGTTGATCATACAGTTCTTTCAGTACCTTTATGGCTGCAGTGTAAGTGGTCTCATCCTGGATGTTCTCGTAGACTCTCAAGGACACCATAGACAGCAATGCTGTTAGATGCTGGTTATCCTCCTCCACCTCAATGAGCCTTAGGAAGTTTTCAAAGTTCATCAGCCAGAACATAAAGGCTTTGAAGGCTGTAGCTGACTGTGGGTCGATTTCAAGTTTTTCTGGCTAATAAAATTGTAGAGCTCGTCGAAAGAATCAAAGACTTGTTGATCCAAACCAAGGCTTTTATTAGCAAAAGACAGGGGCTCTTCACAGGTGGCCGACCAGTCCGGAATGATCCGAGATGGCTAGGGACACAACCCTTTAAGGCCCAAACAGTAGGCGTGGCTTAGCTCTCAGCCAATTGCTGTAAGCACAGTCTAGATACTGTAACTATATACACTATATACTTTGGTGATAGATCTGTACTATCACAGGACCCCACCTTTGACCTGGTCTTGTAGGTATGGTATTTATATGGCTGGTCAGGTTGAGTTTCTGGACAGTGGTGATCCTCAGTATACTGCTGCTGAGGCATTTGGTGAAGGTGATGCCATTGAATGTTGGGTTATCTTGTTGGAGGTTGTCATTGCTATGGTGTGAATGTTACTTGTAATTTATCAGCTCAGACCTGTATGCTGCGTCAGTCTTGCTACATGGTTCTGGTCCATTTGTTAAGGATTCGCAACAATCAAGTTCAAGTTCAAGTTTATTTATCATCCAATGGTACAAGTGCAACTCAACGAATCAGCATTCTCCAAACCATGGTGCAACACATGCAAACACACACACACACACACACACACACACACACACAAGCAATGCATATGCAGGACAAATATACATATATAAAAATAAATATTGTTTGATAAATAGTAGAGCAAGCAGTTCCTTTAGTTCAACATTCTCACTCTCTGTGAGAAGTGTCTCTCAGCATCATGGTGCCGGCTCTAATACTCCTGTTTCTCTTTCCCAACAGATGTAGCTGAAAGATGCTGTGTGTGGGTGGTAGGGATCCTCAACAATTTTGCGCTCCCTCTTCAGACAACAATCCCAGTAAATCATGTTGATGGGGGAGGGGGAGGGATACCCCAGTGATCCTCCCTGCCCCTGTACATTGACCTCCGATCTATTTCTCTGGAGCAACCATACCACACTGTGATGCATTGGACCAGGACCCTCTCAATAGAGCTCCAGCAGAAGGTTGACATGCTGGTGGCCAGAAGCCTTGCCCGCTTCAGTCTTCTTCAGGAAGTGCAGACGCTGCTGTGCCTTCCTGACAAGTGAGGAAATGCGTGCCCAGGATAGGTCACTTGTTAAGTGGACTCCGAGGAACTTAGTGCTTGCTATTCTCTCCACTACTGAATTATTAATGTGTAATGTAGGACAGTTGTTCCTAGTCCTCCTGAAGTCCATGATTGTCTCCTTCATCCTGTCCACGTTGAGGATCAGGTTGTTATTCTCGCACATATTTTCCACCTCTTCTCTCCTTGTTTGCTGCTGAGGAGGCCACAACAACAGTTGTGTCATCTAAAAATTTGATTACTCTATTGGAGCAGGATCTGGCGATGCAGTTGTGGGTTTGTAACATGATCAGGCTGAGCATATGGCCCTGTGATGCACTATGTGCTCAGCGTGATGATGTTTGATATTCTGCTGCTAACCTGGTCAGAGTGGTCTTTCCATTAGGAAGTCCAGAACCCAGTTACAAAGAGGGGTATTGAGTTGTAGCGAGAACAGCTTCTCCAACAGCCTCTTAAATGATCGTATTAAACGCCATGGTGAAGTCAATGAACAGCAGCCTGGCATTATGAAGCATCATTCTCCAGGCGGGTGAAGATGCAATGGGGAGACAAGGCTTTAACATCATCAGTGGAACGATTTCTTCTATAAGTGAATTGAAATGGGTTCAGTGTCTGGGAGCTGCACTTGCATGCATTCCATCACCAGACAGTCAAAACATTTCATAATGGTAGAGGTCAGTTCCACAGGATAGTAGTCATTAAGGCCTGTTACTGTCTCCCTGTTTGGTAAAATAATGATGTTGATCAAATCTTTTGTCATATACATTGCGCAAAGGATGGGAGGTCAGATCCTGTGATGGACCTGGCTGTGTTTGCTACCTTCTGGAGTCTTTTGTGTTTCTGGGCACTTGTGGAAATTTTGGCGACATGCCAAACTGATTTTAAACATACTGCAATCATCAACAAATGTCTTCACCTGAGGTCATATGATCAAAGGGAGCTCATTGATGAAGATGGATGGGTAAAGTCACGAGCAACTCTTGATATCCGAGGGGCTGTGATAATTAATCTCTGAGATTACTAACCAGCTTTCTTTATGAAAGGTCTGATAAACATTTGGAATATTTTCCCTTTAATGTCCTTTGATTTGGCTCCTTGCTGCCAAAACTTGTTTGAAAGATGCTTCACTGTCTACGGTAGTCACTTTTGTTTGGACCAAGGCTGTGATCTAAGGTTTGGTGCTCTGTGGTCAGGGGAATGCCAAAATGGGTATCATTGATGAATACTGTGGGAAACACCCTCCTTCTCTGTAGTGGATAGCAGTGCAGCTGGTTCTGGCCTGAAGGGCTTCAATACCATAGGGGAGACATTGCCTGGTCCAACAGCCTTTAGCCTATCCAGAGCTCTCAGCTTTTCTTAACTTTACATGGACTGTGCCATGTTGGCTGGTATAGTTTTTTTTAAAAAGTGGAATGGGTTACAGTAGGAAGTCTTTGCTGTTTGGATGAATTTCCAGGCCCCATCTACGCCTACCTTTTTGTTGGGTATGTGGAGCAATCCATGCTACAAGCCTACTCTTTCTCTGCTTCATTGATGACTACATTGGAGCTTCCTATGTACCCATGTAGAGCTCATTGACTTGATTCGCTTTGCTGCTAACTTCAATCCTGACCTCAAATTCACTTGGTCCATCTCTAGCTACACTGTCCCCTTTCTTGACCGTCTCTGTCTCCACCTTAGTAGACAAACCTACAACCCACAACTACTTCGACTGCACCTCTTCATGCCCTATCCCCGTAAGGATTCCATTCCTCTGTATCCATCGCATCTGTTCGCAGGACAAGGTCTTCCATGCGAGATCATCTGAGATTTCCTCCTTCTTTAATAAATGTGGATTCCCCTCTATATCATCTCAGCCCTCACACACACACATCTGATCGGGACACCTCTCCTCCCACATGTAACAACAACAGGATTTCCCTTGTCCTTACCTACCACCCCACCTGCATATCATCCTCTTCAATTTCTATTACCTATTACATGATTCCACGACCAGACACATCTTCCCCTCTCTTCCCCTCTCTGTCTCCTGCAGGGACCACTTCCTCCCTGACTCTCTTGTCAAGTCCTCCTTTCCTACCAATTGCCACTTTTGTACCTACCCCTGTGACTGCAATAAGTGCAATACATGCACCCACACCTCCTCCCTCACCACCATTTGGACCCCCAAACAGTCCTTCCAAGTGAATCATCACCTCACTTATGAATCTACAGGTGTCATTTACTTCATGTGGTGCTCCCATTGTAGCCTTTGCTTCTTTGGAGAGACTGGACGCAAACTGGGAGGTCGCTTTGTTGAGCACCTTCACTCTATTTGCTATTTCCCAGTGGATATCCATTTCAGTTCCCTGCCTCATTCCCATGTGGCAAGTCTGATCGTGCTCTCATGCACTGCCAAACTGAGAGCACCTATAAAATGAAGGAACAAAGCCTCATCTGTGCACCCTTTAACTAAATGGAATTAAGATCAACCTCTGGATTCCATTAGCCCCTCTCCTCCATTACTCCCCTTCCCCTATCCCTATATCTCCTTTCATCTAGCTCTCCCTCTCTCTTTTTACCTTTCTCTCCTTTCATCCAGTTCTGTATTCACAGAGCCACCCCTCTTCTCCATTCAATTCTCACCTTTCCTCTCCTGTCCTCCTATCCATGTTCAATTATGGCTCTTTGCCTGTTGGCCTGCGTTCCTCCCCCTGCTTGTTCATCCCTCCTCCCCTAGGATTTTTATTCAAGCACCTGCCTGCTTTTCGCTCACTCCTTGAAGAAGTGTCAGGCCCAAACGTTGATTATCAATCTTTAGCACCTGCATGACCTGCTGAGTTCCTCCAGCCTCTTTATGTTTGACTACAATCACAGAGTCTGCAAACGTCTGTGTTTCACATTGATGCCTTTACTTTCTGAGAAGCCTGAGGAGATTTGGCATATCATCAAATATTATTGGAAGGTAGCCAGCATTGTCGGGTCTATCATAGGCTCCGACCTCCCATCCATTGCAGGCATCTGTTTGAGGCACTGCATCAAGAAGGCAGCTAACACCATAATGGACCAAATCATCCTGGTCACAACTTCTTCTCACTGCTACCTTTAGGAAGAAGCCAAATTCCACCCCTCTAAGTTGAAGTACAGTATTTTTTCTAACAACTAACTGACTTTTAAAAGTCTCCTAAATACCTCTGGCAACACAAAAACATCTGCCTTCATGATCAAACCCCCCCCCCCACCCCCACTGTTACTCTTGCACTAGCTGTAACTTGTGAATATTTTTTGTACATCTTTTATGTTTATTTTCTCTTTCTATATAGTAATTTATTGCACACATTTGGGGTTCATTTCTTCACCTGCAATGATTTCAGCCTCTACTGATTCCTCATCCATTTCTCCTCTCAGGCCTAATCTCAGTGCCCTAATTTGACGAATCCAAGGACACGTGTTCAAATCCCACAATTGCAGCTGTGGAAAGTTTTAACATTTAAAAAGTTTAATTTTTAAATTTAAATTTAAAATGTATACATATAGCATGTTAACAGGCCATTTCAGCCCATGAGTGCGTGCCACCCAATTAACCTACACCCTCTACAAATTTCAAACAGTGGGAGGAAACCAGAGCCCCCAGGGAAACCCCAGGCAGACACGGGGAGAAGTATTGAAGTCACTCAATAAATCTGGAATCTTAATCAGTGAACAATATGGTTATTATGGGGGAAAAAGTCAATCTGCATCACCAACATTCTTCAAGATCAGAAGTCTGCCAGTTTTAGGTATGTACGTATGACTTCAGACCATCATTGTGGTTGACTTGTATCCATCTCCTCAGCTCTTGGAGAACTTAGAGGTGGACAACAAATATGGTATTGTCAGTGACATTCAAGAATTAAGATTCTTTTATTGACGTGTAATAATGCAGAAATTTACAAAATTCCCTTCTGCCTGCAATAATGCAGAAAAGAGTCACCATTAGTGTTGTCTTGCACCCTTTAGAGTAAGAGAGAAAGAGTAGAAAAAGGGAGTCCTTTCAGAGTGTCCCACACTCCTGCAGCTTCTGTAACCAACAGACCCCTGTTTGATCCATCGGCAATCCGAGTTCCAGTTCCCAAGCTCCCACAAGACCAGGAAGCCTTCAGCACCCAAGGTCCTTCGGGAGCTCTTCTTGCTCTCAGCACCCTCACGAATCCCAGTTCCATGAATCTTTCAGGTGCTGAGGCCCCCGTTGGTCTGATGTATGGGTCACTGTCCTGTAGGGTCCTTCAGATGTTGAGCTCCTCACTGGTCTGTTGCCATGGTCACTGTCCATCCCCAGTATGACCCTCGTCACTGCAGGGTAAGGACTCGTTACTTATTCTGCCATGAATTGGATTATAAAGCAGTTGCAGTTGAAGTTCACAAACTGCTGACTAGAGTAACCAAAATCCCAATTGCTCACAAACCTTTCAGATCAGCATTGTGGTAAATGGTCACTGTTTTTATTTATCCTATAAAACACTGCATTCATAATTAGATATCTTCAAAGTGTGACAAGCACATAACTTATCTGCATTTCATGTAAGTAGAACAGAACTGAGGTTTTCCAGCCCATCTCTGTTTAGTTGTAAGCCAAAGAGAATTGGATTCAGCCAAAACTTAGGAAATAAGATGCATATTTTCCGCTGAATGTAATATTCCATGATTGCATCAATAAATTCAGGCCAGGGAAAGACAATTCTTGTAAAATACGGGGGACCCGGGAGCTCTGATTATTCAGCAGAGGAGCTATTCTGCAATGCACAAAAGTGCTGGAGAAACTCAGTGGGCCATGTAGCATCCATAGGATGTAAAAGGAGGCCAATGTTTCAGACCCAGGCCCTTTGACAAAGATAAGAGAAAACAGGCAGAAGCCTAAATAAAAATGGAGGAAGGGGAAGGGAGAGGAGCACAGGCTCACAGGCAAGAGGTCATAGATGGAGACGGGTGAGAGGGTAGGAAGAGGGTGGAGGGAACTCCTTTCCTTTTGCAGTTCCCTCTTTAGCCTGAATGATTCATTTTCTAGAGGAATGATCCTGCCCTCAAGCCAAAATGCCAACGCTATTCACTTAAACTTGCAACTGTCATTGTCTGGTCCAATTGAAAATTATGTTTCACTGAATGTGCTCGTCAGAGTAGGTGAGAAGCGCATGAGAAAGAACGCTTGCGGAGAAGGGCTAGTGAACCTCGGAGGGATGCTGGGCTGCAGTGCTAAACCTCATGACCAGGCAGCATTGCAATTCTACCATTTGAAACACCAAAATCCAAATGCTCATAACTTGAAGCATCAAAATGCACATGCTCACAAATCTTTTCTGATCAGGTCCTGTGAAAACTCCGCCCTCTAGTGCCGTGGAGCTATACAGCCCAGAAACAGGTCCAACTCATCCACAATAAAGGACTTGATGTCATATCCATCATACAATATTCATACTTATCACAAGTTTGCAGAGGTTTAGTACGACATCAGAAACCCTGGCAAATTTCTTCAGAGGTGTGGTGGAAAGTGTGCTGACTGGCTGCATCATGGTCTGGTACGAGGACACCAAAGCCCAGGACATCACAGGCAAAACCCTCCCCACTACTGAGTACATCTACAAAGAACACTGTCTTGGACTTGTACACGTTATTGATTGTCTTTGTTCTCTTCGAATTCCACAGTTTGTTTACATTCATTTTCTATTTACAGTTCTTTTATTTGTTTACATGTTTATGCTGTGTACAGTTTATTTTTGCATCACCAATGAGTGGTAATTCTGCCGCATCAGCAGGAGAAAGGAAGCTCAGGGTTGTACGTGATGTCATGTCAGTAAATGTGAACGTGAATGTGAATCTGAATATACACCAAAATTCATGCCTGTGGACTAAGGTGTCTACATGAGCACATCCTATTTGCTTGCATTCAGCCCATGTCCCTCTGAACCTTTCTTGTCCAAATGTATTACAGACATTGTAATTGAGGCCACTTCTACCACTTCCTTTGGCAGCTCATTCCATTTACCCACTGTCCTCAGAGGGAAAACCATGTCCCTTCGAATCTTTCCCCTCTCACCTTAAACCAATTCCCTTTTGGCTCCCTACACTTAGAAAAAAAGACAGTGACCATTCATGATTTTATAAATCTTAATAAGGTTTCCCTTTGGTCACTTTCACTTCAGGGAGTACAGTCCCAGTCTATCAGCATCTCTTTACAATTCAAGCCCTTAAGTGTCGGGAACATCCTTGTGAATCTTTCCCATACACCGCTTAACTTAATCATGGCTTTCCTATAGTATGGTGACCAGAACAGTTCATAAATATTCAATACACCAATGTCTTGTACAGTTGTTACATGATGCCCCTGCTCCTATACTCAATATCCTGACTGATGAAGGCAAATGCATCGAACATCTTCCTCACTACCCTATGTCACCATACGGACATGTACATGAATGCACCAGGTCTCTCTGCTCTAAGGCTCTCGCCAGCACTCTGCCTGCACTGCTTTAACTTCCCAAAATGTATGAAATGCATGCAAAGATTCACATGCATCTCTTCCATCTTTGTTGAGTACATTCAGTGCCCTTCAGGTAAACACGAAAATCTGCACTTGCTGCGATTGAAGTAAAAACACAATGCTGGAGAAACTCAGCAGGCCAAGCAGTGTGAAGTAAAAATGCAATGCTTTTGATGTGGCCTCCTCTGCATCAGTGAGACCAGAGACTGGGTAAGAGAGTTGCAGAGAGCTATCCTGAGCTCCCAGTTGCTTGCCAGTTCAATTGCTTGTAGTATTGTGCACACTGACATTTTTACCTGAAATATAACATCTCCTGGGACATTGTAAAGTCAAGAGAAGCACCTGTCCAATGCTAAATTGTTAACAGAACAGTATCACCAACCAATATAAAGTCAGGAAAGACAATTGCCTACAATAGTGAATAGGTGTCAATTATATGATCTGTTTCGCCCTGGATGTTGTCGAGTTTCTTTACTGTTGTTGAAATTGCACTCATCCAGTGAAGCAAAGAATATTCTATTTCCCTACTCTTCCTTGTTGGTGAAATGTCTTTTGGTGACCATTGCTAAAAGCTACCCAGCCTCCGTCCTGCTCTGCTAGCGATTGCCTAGTTGAGTTTCCAATCATTAAAATTAAAATTTAGACATACAGCATGGTAATAGGTCCTTTGGGTCCACAAGCCTGTGAGCCCCAAATACATTAATTAACCTACAATCCCAGTACATTTTTAAAGGGAGGGAAGAAACTCATGCAGACATGGGGAGTCCATACAAACTCCTCACAGACAGTGCTGGATTTGATTCTGGGTCGCTGGCACTGTAATAGTGTTGGTGGTGCCCAATTTGGGACCCCATGGTAGTCCAATCGACAGGTGATGGGGTCTTCTTTGTTGGAGATGCTTATTTCTTTGCACTTTTGTGGCCCAAAAGCTACTTTCTACTTATCAGCCCGCATTTAATAGGCCTTGCTCTCTGCTGGCTTGGGTTGCTTCAATTGCTCAGGAGTTGCAAACCAAATGGAACCTTGTGCGATCATCAGCAAACATTCCCTCCTTTGGTCTTACGATGGAAGGAAGGTCATTAATGAAGCAGCTGAAGATAATTGGGCTAAGGACGCTGCCCAAGGAGCATCTGCAGTGATGTTCTGAGCCTCAGATGATTAACCCCTGACAACCATGCACTTCTTCCTTTGTCCAAGATAGCTCTTCATCTATTGTAGTTTCAGATTCCGGTCTGGACAAATGTCCCAAAGACACCTTGAGCAGTTAGTCTGGAATTAACCTAATCCTACGCTTGGACCAAGGCTGTGATCATGGCCCATACTGGGTGGACCAGGCAAAATCCAAACTGGAATTGTAAACATGCAATTTAGGAATTCAGAGCAGGAGTAGACCACTCAGTTCCTCCATCATTGAGAAAACTGGTTTCAAGGCGAAGCAGGTAATCGAGAGGCCAAATTGGGTATTGGCCTTCATTGCGAGAGGGAAAAACCCAAATCTGGAGAAACTCAGCAGGTCAAACAGGGTCCTTTATATAGCTAAGGTAAAAAAAAGTACATTGCCGACATTTCGGGCTTGAGCCCTTCATCAAGGTATGGAAAAATGTTGGCAGGTGTCCGAGCAAAAGAGAGTAGGAGGGAGGGGTGGTCACAAAGGCAGGAGGTGATAGGTGAAGAACAGAGGGAAGGGGCAGCAACAAACAAGGGGAGGAGGGATGGCTGGGTGAATAGAAGTGGAAGGGAGGGAGGAGAACTGGAAAGGGGAAGGGAAGCGAAGAGGGGGAAGAGGAGAGCAGGTCAGCACAAACCGGAAAAGTTGATGTTAATGCCATCAGGTGTCTACACATTTTCATGTTTTACTTCATCACTGGAGGAATTGAATTTAAGAGCAGGGGAGTTCTACTGCAACTGAACAGGTCACTGGTGAGGTCGCACCTGGAGAACTGTGTACAGTTCTGGTCTCCTTACTTGAGAACTGATAGACTGGCTTTGGAGGCGGTACAGGTTGATTTAGGAAATGAGAGGGTTACCTTAAGAGACCCTACTAATTAGAGTTCAGAAGGATGTGGGCCCATCAAGCAGAAACATAACATTATGAAGCAGGGAGGTTGTTTCCACTGGCAGGTGAGACTACAACCAAGGTGATATAAACTTAATATTCAGGGGAGTAGATTTAAGGCAGTGATGAGCAGGGGCTGCTTCTCCCAGAGAGTAGTGAATCTGTGGCATTCTCTGCTCAAGGAATATATTGAAGACACAGATGGATACATTTTTGAATAATGGGGATTTAATGTTGTTGGGATATTTTATTTGGTATTTTTGGAGAGAGTGACATAACTTTAACAACATCTCAGTGGCGTGTATTAGCTTTCATTTCTCTTTTGGCTAGGCGGATGGTGTTTCTCAGATGGAGGGAGTTACCCCACCTAATCCTGTTCAGTGGTTACAAGACATCATGACATGTTTAGAGATTAGATGCTCAATTTTTGATTTGAATTCAAATGTTCAAACACTGTGGGGACCCTTTTTTTAAATTACTTTCATAATCTTAAGGTAGAAATGTTGACTAATGAGGTAAGTTATCACTGATAAGAATTCTGTCTTTCTTTCCTTTTTTTTGGCCAAACAACTTCTTTCTTGGAAGCGGGTTTAGATTTTCCTTTTTTATATAATAAAATATCAGTACAATATAATCTGTTTGATTAAAATGTGGGGAACCTTGAATGAAATGATATGATTTAAGTGTAATATATCCTTTTGAATTTTAAAGTATATCCATATGTTCTCTGCAATTTTTGGATGTGAAATTTCAATGTTAATAAAAATATTGAAAAAGGAGAAATGTGGGGAATGGCTGGGTAAGTGCAGCTGAGTCCATGGCCAGATCAGCCACGATCTAATTGAATGGCAGAACACGATTGACGGGCCAGATGGCCGACTCTTCCTCTTATTTCTTGAGATCGTGGCTGATATGATTGAAACACCAAATCCACCTTCCTGATGACTAGAGGTAACCTTTCGTATCTCCCATCTTTCCTTACCAAAAATCCATTTCCCTATCCACGTGCAGGTTAATTAGTTCTCAGCAGTGTGATCAACCACATCTTCCATCATTTTGAGAGAGCGCATTAATTTGCTGGACTGCCAGGGCAATTTTTCCACATTGTCCATCTGGGTGGTGCTGGTGATTTCCTGGAAGACAGCAAGTCATCTGGGATGGTTCCTCGTCCCAGAGCCTCTGCTGTCTCTAGTGCTCTTAGAAGTTCCATGTTATGATGTGGATGGATGCTGGCTGTGCAATGGTAAGGGCTTCAAAAGGAAGAGGAGAAAATGGTTGGGAATGCATCCGATTTTCTTATCGCCCTCAGTTGCTGGATCCCAATATTTTTGAGGATGAGGATGTTTTTCTTATTACCCCTTTAATTGTCCACCATCCTTGAGGACCAGATGACACAGGACGGCACCTGTTGGCTGTGAGGTTCCTGAGTTGTATTTAACTCTAGCATGCATGCAGTCCTGTATTATAGATTCACCAGGTTAGTACCCGATTTTAGTTGGCCCTGGCTCTGCTCTCAATTATTTTTTTTGCACTGTTGAATAAAAAGGATTAACCTCCTGGCTTGACTGTCATGGCAGAATAGTTCAGACGTACTATAAAAGTCTAATTATCTACGATTTCATTGTTTGGAAATCCCAATGGTTCAACTTCATCACTCCCTCGAACATCACTGTGACCCCATTTCCAACTCTCCCTTTAAAAAGACTGAGTTCCCTGTAAATGTAATTACTTTGCTGTCTATCATGTTCAGAAAGGTGGGGTTGCAGTGTTAATAGGAAGAATCATCCAATAGTCTGGAAAATCTGTCAGTTAACCCCTTTCAAAATCCCAATGATAATGAGTTTATTGTCATACACATTGTACAATGCACCAAAATTCTTAGTTGCTGCAGCCGAACAGGTAGTTCATAAAAATATTGTAATAGTGTACATTAAACAGAATTAAATGGAGATGATAAATACAAAATATAAATATATAATTTTCACAGTTACCTTGGTACAAGAAAAAAAATGTGCAGGCAATCCTTTTGTGGTGTCTCAGCAGTCCATGATAATACATTAACAGGAAGTTCAAAGGTCTGATAGCTGTCAGAAAATTCTTCTTGAACCGAGAAGGCACCCGTACCTTCTGCCTGAAGGGAACAATGAGAAGAGGTTGTTCCCAGGGTAATGATGGTCCTTTGTGATGGCTGCCTTCTTGAGGTAGCACCTCACTCAGATGTCTGCAATAGATGCGCAGTTAGAGCTTATGATGGATCTGACTATGTTTGCTACTTTTTACAATCTTCTGCATACCTGGGCATTCCAATTACCAAGCCAGTCAGTGTATTTTCCACAGTGTATCTGTAGATGTTTGATAGAGTATCTGATGAAATGCCCAATCTCCTCCGAACTCTGAGAAAGTAGAGGTGTTGTCTCGATATGTTGACTCCAGGAGAGGTCTTCCTTGAAACCCAGGAACTTGAATGTTCTGACTCTCTCCACCTCAATCTCATCGATGCAGACAGCTATGTGGTTCTTCCTTCTCTCCTACATACAACCAAACAATAAGCTCCTTAGTGTTAATGACATTGAGAATAAGGTTCTCGATCTCCATCCTGTATTCTGACTCATCATTTCCAGTTATTCAGCCGACAACAGTAGTGTCATCAGCAAATTTGTAGATTGAGTTGGAGCTGAACTGGGCAATGCAGTTGTGAGAAGTAATGTGGCCGATCTATGCTGATTGGGGTGCGCTGGTAAAGAAGTCAAGGATCCAGTTGCAGAGGGATGCGCATTCTTAAAACCTTCAGTTTGGTCATAGGTTTCGCTGTTGAATATCGATTATGGTGCTGGATTCTTGGAATTTTACCATGAGGTTACAGATTGTGGGCATTTATCTTCCTGCTGATGGCCCACAGTGTCTCCTGGAGCTCAGAGGTGCCAGATCTATTCTGAGCCCATTCCATTTAAGATTATTGGAATACCACATAATTAGAGGTTGTCCTTGGTGTTAAGATGGAATTTTGTCACCATTAGGATTGTGTGACAGTCACAATGTCTACCAATTCCATCAAGGAAAGATGTGCCTGTCACAGGTAGATAGGTGAGTTGATGGTCAAGTAGGTTTATCCCTTGACTATTCCCTTAGACCTGACCTGGCAGTCATGCACTAAAAAGGACTCAACCAACTAGGTCAGTGGTGGGGCTACAAAGCCACTCTTGATGGCCACAGAACCATTTGTTGTAATATATGACTCTGAATCCTACTTTCTCTAGTTGTCTCTTGACCAGCTTATGGGATAGCTCTCCCAATTTGCACAGAGCCCCAGGATGGTTGCAGGGAAGGATCCTTGCAAGGTCAACTGGGCTGGGAGCAGCATCACTGCTCAGTGATAGCATCTGTCAAATTATTGACTCTTAAGATCATTCAGACATCAGATCTTCAGCAAGATGTGAATGCATCTCATTGCCTTTCCACATCACACTCAATTCTAGTCTCTGACTACATCCAACACAATTCTCTCCTCTTTATTCAGCTGCTTTAGCAGAGATTTAAAGCACAAAAGGGAGAGATTTTTAGCCCTTGTGCTGGGATGATGTTATTGAGCTCCAAATTGATGTTGCTGCAGGAACCAGTGGGCCATTGGGAGAATAGGAATGGCTGACACTACGGAGCAGAACCTCATTAAGCCTGAGAGTGCAGAGAGAAGATAGCCAGTATAATGGGGGAAGAGTGGGAGGGGTTGGATAAGGCCCTGGGGGTAAGGGGATTGTGGGTAAAACACAGATTTCTGTGGACATTGTGGTTGAAGTAAAAACACGCAATGCTGGAGAGACTCAGCAGGTCCTTTATGTAGCAAATGCTTAAGCCTCTTTTATTCTTGCATCCCAGTTAATCGGCCGTTCAGTGTCCCAGGATAGGAATGGGGTTTGGCCTTTCACACTAGACCACTCCTAACCAGGACAGTGAATGCTTTCACATTTGCAAAGGTTTATCCCCAGTGTTCTACCTTTAATCGAAAGCGCCTGCAATGCATTTATCCATTTCACACTTGCCTGATCTCAACGCTGGCGTCTGTAGATGCCAGGGATTGTACTAGGGGCCGAGGCTGGCAATCCCAGGCATGAGATGACGTCATATGATGCTGGCGTTGATCAGATTTTGCTTTCACACTTGCCACTTTAAAGGCCGATTGGTGTTTGATTCCTGGAATCACTGGAAAGTGTGAAAGGGGCCAGAGATAACTGATGATTCAAGCTTGAGCCCTTCATTAAAGTCACGCTCCCACACTCACATGTCTGTCCTACCCTGACCACCAGAAGATTGGAGGAACAACACCTTATTTTTTTATCTCGGCATCCTCCAGCCAGATGGCTCGAACATTGACTTCACCGTTTTTCATTAAACGTGCTCGCCTTTTGATCCCCTCCCCCACTTCCTGCCTTTCCAGTCCTTTCACCTACACAGCCCTGCCTTTCCACTCCCTCCCCCTCAGTGCTGCTGTCCCCTCCTTCACTTCTCCACCTCTCATCTCCTGCCCTGACAGCCCCCCTTCCCCCTCCTACTCTTTTATTCTGACGCTCACCGAAATTTTCTCACACTTTGATGAAGGGCTCAAGCCCGAAATGTCGGTTCTGTATCCCTGCTTTTGCTACATAAAGGACACTGTTTGACCTGCTGAGTCTCTCCAGCCTCGTGTGTGTGTGTGTGTGTGTGTGTGTGTGTGTGTGTGTGTGTGTGTGTGTGTGTGTGTGTGTGTGTGTGTGTGTGTGTGTGTGTGTGTGTGTGTGTCTTACCAGTAGGGGATTGGAGGACCAGGGAAGGGTGAAGGAGAGGCAATTGATTGGTAGGTGTCACACATAGGAGTAAGAGATAGACAAGAATAAGAAAGGTGGAGGAAGATGAATTATGCAAGGAAGAGGAGGAAATGGTTGGGGGGAGGGGTGATGTGATGGGAAGATTACCATATACTGGAATCTGATAAGGAGAGGGGCTAATAATAGACCCTCTTCAACAGTCCCATTGATGTTGCTGATGGCCTTGTGCTCTTGCTGTTCCTTCAGGAGACTAGCTTAAAGTCTCAGAATATAGGACCTGGATGGTTGCTATTGAGCAAGTAAATGGGTGGTGCGGTTTCTGTTGGACGGGTTGCTTAACATTATAAATTGAACATTGAAAACCGGATATTTCAAACAGGGAGTTTCATATGTTAATTTCCAGAATTTGGGTTGGCAATCACAGTGAGTATTTGAACATAATGTCAAAACCTTTCATTCCGATTATTAATTTTGTTCAGTGCATCCAATGACCCTAGAACAGAAGAATTTTAGATGAAATCTTGATGAAGCCCACTGATTCTGAGCTCCTCTAGCAGATTGTGCATTGCTCCAGATTCCAGTATCTGCAGCCTCCTGTGTGCCTCCAAAGAAATTTTGGGTGTCATATTTATCTACTAATTACATTTATTGTACTTTCAACATATCCATCTTTAGGGATCATCCACTTTGATTCCTGTTGGCCATGGCCCTGAAGTTGTCTTCCATTGATTTCCTGGTGGAAACATATGCAACCTGGACAATAAGTAGGAATTTAAATGTAAATGTACATTGTACAATGCATATGACAATAAACTCATTACCAGTTGAATAACAATGCATGGGTGTTAAACAGGAAGCCTGCAGGTGGTGGAGAACTTGAAACAAATCAAAGTTCTGAAGCAACTCCGCATCCATGGAAGACAATGGGAAGTGTGATATAGTCAGGAAAATGTGAGCTATTTTGTGACTGCGCAAAAATCCACCCTTCTCACTGTAGATGACAATTTTCTGATTCTAATATATTCCAATTTAAAAAAAAGTATCATCTTGCAAAAGCTTGAGCTATGATATTCTGAATTTCAATCTCTTTAATCCAATAAATCAAACTCTGTGGCTGCTGCTTTTAGCTTTAATTCATTGATAAAACAGATAAACATTTTGCATAGCTTTGTATTAAGGCTTTCATAGTGATGAATAACAAAGTATTTACTGTATAATTATATAAAACGTATATAAAGAAGCTCTTAAAGAGATACTCAGAGAAGTATTTAAAGAGATTAAAAAAACATTCCAAGAAATATTCTCATGCTCACACTTCCTCACATGTTGAAGAATAATGAGCAAGTTGTTAGTCTGGGCGGATATTATGACTATTACATCATAGTCACTATGGTAACACTATAAACAATCATTCTCTTAAAGAGATAGACACAAAATTAACTAAGAGTTTAAAAAACACAAGCTTTTAATCTTTGCAGGTTGTATGCGTATGTATACGAGTGTGTGTGATCAGTTCCCTGAGATGTGAAAGGCATCAGTAAGTAAAGTCTCTTCTGTTATTTGAATCGTGCATCTCTAAATTATTTAAGAAGCCTCCCAAGTAGCACAGAGACATAACAGCAGTCAATGTTTTGGGCCTAAACTTCTATCAGGCTTCCTTATTCCTAAGAAGAGCTCAAGCCCAAAATGTTAACTCCCCATTGTTTCCATGGATCCTGTGTGACCTGCTCAGTTCCTCCAGTGCATTTTTTTCCTCTCCTTTCTGTGTGTACTGTTTGAGTAACAGTGTGACATCTCAGGTCTGCCACCTACATTGAATACACACACTGAGGGGTTCAAGGAACTTCTGTGAAAGTTTAACATGTGCTGGTTTTGCATTGGAAGCTGTTCTCTAAAGCTCCTGACATTTTGAGTTCAATGTTATTTCCACCCAGAATTTTTTTTCATGTGTAATCTATGTGATGATTAATTGAGAAAAAAGGAAGACTTGAGAGCAAAGGCCCTCGATAAATATGTACTAGGCAGAAAATAACTTTACCACTGCATTCACAACAGGCTCAGTGAAGCCAAATAATTGTCCTTTAAAACACCAAAAAAATCCTGATTGCAAGAATTATGTCAAGTTGTTTGCCTTTTGCCTGCATGTAATTAAACACCAGAGGGACTAAATTGGATTGTGCTAGAAACATCTGCTATGATTGGAAAAGGTAATTAACCTGGGCCCATTTAACCTGGCAGAGGCTGGATGCAAAGCTTCAGCCTTCGTTTCCTTATTACAATGCAGGTATAATTGTGCCGTCATACCGCCACAGAAGCAGTTTACAGCATGAAAACAGGGCTATCGGCCCAACTGGTCCGTCCACCTGAGCATATTCCATTTGCCTGCATTTGGCCCAGAGCCCTCAAAGACTTTTCTGTCTTTTAACCACTGTGATTGGACCCCATCCTCTGGCAGTTCATTCGTCTCTTTTACATCTTTCCCTCTAACCATAAATCTAGGCTTTCTATTTTTTTGGGTTACCTCACTCTGAGAAAAAGGTTGTGACCATTCACTTTATTGATGGCCCTTGTGATTTTATTATATAGTCAGTCCTCAGCCCCCCATGCTCCATGACAAAGAGTTCCATCCTGCCCTTCCAAATCAAGTTACCCAGTTCTGGTAACATGCCTGTGAATCATTTCTGCTCTCTATCCAATTTAAGGATATCCTTTTTTATAACTGGGTACAGCTGCAACATAACATTCCAAGTCTTAGATTCAATACCTTGACCTTTGAAGTCAAGCAGATCAAATGTCTTCTTTATTACCCTATGCACCCCTGTCACCACTTTCAATGAACTAAGGACTCGCACCCCAAGGTCTATCTGCTTACAACCATTTACCCAAAATCTCCCATTTTCCAAAGTGCATTACCTTGAACATATCTGAATAAATTATATCTGCCGCCCGTGGATGGATCAGACTATAACTGACTTTCCTGCTGATCTTTATCCCTCTCCTGATATTAGATAACCTTTGCTACCGACAGCACAAATTGCACAGATTATTGAAGATGACAGCATATTCATCTCTAATTTGCCTCTTGTATACTTTTCAGAATGCCTCAGTGAAAGCGTACTGTGTTCAGTAAGCCTACCTGGAGATAATTCTGAAGTGATTAAGACTATCAGAAATAGGAGCAGATTTTGGCCATTCAGCCCATTGAGTATGCCTCATCAATCGAATCATGGTTGATGTCTTCTTCCTTTCAACCACATTTTCCTGCCTTCTCTCCATAATCTTTGACACCCTCACTGATCAAAAGCCTGTCAGCCTTTCATTTAAATCTAACCAATGATGGCCTCCATCAATTCCACAGTTTGACTGCCCTCTGAAGGAATTTCCCCTCATGTCTGTTCTAAATGTCCTTTTATTCTGAAGCTGTACCCACTAGTCCGAGACACTCCAACGACTGCAAACATTTTTTCTAAATCCACTGACTCCAGCGAGAACAGGCCCATAGCCGTCAAAAACTCCTCACATGGTAACCCTCTAATTCTCAGGATCATTCTCTTAAACCTCTACTGGACCCTCTCCAACACCAGCTCATCTTTCCTTCGATTTGAGGCCCAAAGGTGCCTCATAAATTCTCAGTGTTACAACTGTGCTTGCATATTCTAGTCCTCTCATCATGAATCCTAACATTGAATTTGCCTTCCTTTCCACTGATTCAGCCTGCAGCTATGGATGGGATGGTGAGGGTGGGGAATGTGTAGAAATTTTTAAATGGGGCAATCAGGCAGCACATAAGGATGGAAAATGGGGATGGATGTAAAATGGGCACCGGTTAACCACTGAGCAAGTTAGTTAACCACGTATTCTCTTGATGAGAAATGATGGAGAAATGAGAGAATAATATAAAACTAATCTAGGGTTTTCGCAGCATTCACAGTGTGTTTATACTTAAACCGTGTGAAATATTTTTTATGAGAATAACCTTCATAGGCATGAAGGAAAAGATTCAGTATTTACAAGGTGGAAATGATAAGTAGAGATGCAGTTCGCTATTTTCAGCATAAGTAACTCATGCAGAGTTAGCAAATCTAATCTAACACAAATAGATATAAAATCACAGCACCTCACAGCTTAACTGCTAATGTGCAAAGATTCGCTCAGGTGTAAGCTAAGATGTTTGATGTTACCCTGATCCCCAGCCTCAGGAATACGGTAAAATTTAAATATTCTGCTATGGCACCTGTCTCATTGGTAATTTTAAGTGCTCTCTTCCAAGTCACCCGATCCCTGGTTCCCATTTTTAATTTAATACCACAAAGACTACTTCCCTCTCTAACACTGTTGTGTGGGAAGGGAAAAGTTCAGTGGATTCAAAGAGCAACAAATCTGGACAGAGGCCGAACACAGGAAGGATCTTTATTAAAACATCACTCTTTCTCTCAATCACACAACATGGTGTAATCAGTCACATTGGACTTAACACTACCGATACTAGCAACTGTGTACAGTGATAACAACCAAGGATTACAATATGCTACCCGCCATTCCTTGTCTAATATGGGCATGGCTCCAATAACATCCCTAACTCCTCTAGTGTTATCCACAGTTCGTGACCAGGAGTGGAGCAGTGTTTGTTTCAGGACTGAAGAGCAAAGAGGAAGAGCTATTGCATATGGTAGACTTTATAGGACATTAAGCTGGAGGGTCTGGCGCAGGTAATCATTAGGTGACTAAATGGGGCCAGTGATCAGGTGTGGACTAATGGGTGGGCAGAGTCCAACCTTGATTGGTAGATGATGCAACTTCAGAGAAGTCACAGGACTTTCCACCATCCACTCTACATTCCACCCCTCAGAAATCCACCACTCAGCAATCATTAAAAAAACAAGTAAAATCATTATTACAAAAATAAATGAATACATTGTTACAAAAGGTTGGTTCCTTGTTACAGTGCAAGTGCCTGATGAATAAACAGATGGGCACAACAGTTGGGTGAAGGTATTGCTTCAGAAAATGACAATGACCCTACCAACTCCACACAGACAGGAAGGGTTATTATTCTCCCCATGGAGCATTGTGCTGTGGGAACTAGCACCCTATCTTTTTTTCTGTCATTCATTGTCTCTCATATGTGGTCTCGCCGACTTGCCCGGGATGTATATGCAGCATGTCTCACCGACAACTGCACCAGCACAACCTTCGTCTGAGAGCAAGTACTGCAAAGACATCTGGGTTTCCCTTAAAAATAAAATAGGCCTTCGTTGGCCAGCATTTCCACCATGGTGACCATCCCACTGGTTGCTTGTTGTGCTTCCCCATCGTTTAGAGGGACACATCCCAGATGGCTGCCCCCGTGCTGTCCTGTGGGAAGCCAGGGGTCTGCCCGGCAGGCATGCATCCCGGGTGTACCGGTGATTCATGTAGGGGCACCACATTGGTGGGCTGTAGACTGTAGGCCATCTCATGCCATTCCTGCTCGCATTCCCACTGATGGAAATGTGTGGTCCCTCTGTGGACTCACCAGGAGAGTCAGGACAGTTTGTGTGCCAAATTGTATGGAAGGGGAAAAGAAACCAGTTCCCAAAGCATCCACCCTTCAAGGATTATTGGAAGTGAGATGGTTCAGTGGTGAGGGGAGTGGAAGAACACTGTCATTACTGAAACATTTTGATTAGAGTCCATCCAAGCAGCTCCTGTAGGTGTCGACAAGTGGGGTCGATGTAGGTGGAAGACCCTCAGCTGTGGGTACCGGAGCTGTGATGCAGGTGCCACAGTCTGGTATGGTGGTGTTGTGAGTGTATTCGTGCCATAGGGTCCCACACCGCCGATCTGGAAGAGGAGCAGCTTGAAGGACAAGCTTCTCCTGTTGATGGTGGAGGGGAGTGTTTTGGGGGAACTCACTCACGTCCCACTGAGGATGGCAGTGCTGCCAGAGCAACTGTAATGGCAGTACTACTGCTAGTTTGGATCCACAAACAGCGGGAAATGGAGTCACAGTGCTCCTGTGGGGTCCAACTGCCCTGTCTGACTGTCATTAGCTCCGTACAGTAAATGGCCTGTTAATGGTGACAGTGGTTTTATTTAAAGTTTAAAAATCTTCACACAAAATGGCCGTGCCTATGGTTGGCAGCAACCAGGAGGGGTTACAGACTCTGGCAAAGCAGAAAATGAGGAGAACATCCCCCGGTTTGAGAAGGAGAAGCAGAGGAGACAGCCCACGGGACAATGACGATGGCAACAAAAGTTTTCTGAGGTTGAAGAACACACAGGCGGTAAACCTGCTAACCTTCTAAACCCCACATTATCCACCCAGGAATTCTACTCTCGTGTCTTGAGGCTCCCTTACTAGTTGTGGGGCCCTTCCAGCTGGTCCTGTTAATGAGGAAGTATGCCATCACACACACACACACACACACACACACACACACACACACACACACACACACACACACACACACACACACACACACACACACACACACACACACACACACACACACACACACACACACACACACACACACACACACACACACACACACACACACACACACACACAACAGGAATCGAACACACATGCTTGCTAATATAAGTTCAAACATCATGTCCATGCATGTGTCCAGTCGAGACTCTTCGAACCTTGCTCACAATGCTAATTGTTTAGTTGGAAAGGAGGAATTTGAGGGTTCAAAGAGCAACAAGTCTGGAGACTGGCTGAAAATTGGAAGGATCTTTATTAAATCACACGTAAGGAGATTGCAACAGGGATAACTCAATCACACACAATGTCATCAATCACATCGGACATTACACAATTGATACTGCCATTGCTTATAACTCAGTCACATTACCAATACTAGCAACTATGCATAGACCTATAAAAACCAAGGTTTACAATACACTACCTACCGTTCCTTGTCTAATAATGGGCACTGCTCCAGTGCTATTTAACAGGCCCGTTCTCTGTGTGGTGGATGCCTTAACAATGTCTCCTCCAGTGGTGTCCACAGTTCACAACCTGGAATGGAACAGAGTTCATCTCAGGACTATCGAGCAAAGAGTAAGAACTGCTGCATATGGTGGACTTAATAGTACAGTAAGATGGAGGGTCTGGCCCACTTAATCACTAGGTGATTAACAGGGCCAATGGTTAGGTGTGCACTAATAGGTGGGCAGAGTCCAACCTTAATTGGCAGGTGATGTGATTTCCGATTAGGTTCCAGATGGAGAGGTCACATGACCATCCACATTCCCACCTGGTTGCTGTCAAAGAAATCACACGACGCTCCACAATCTACTCTACAGGCCTCAGTTCCCATTTCTAGTAATTAAGCTGGAGTGGCTAAAGTTTAAGCCATGGACCACTCCTTTTGAGTTGGGAGTTAGTGATGAAGAGCTGAGTACCTCAGGGATGTGGCCAGACAAGAGCCAATGTGAATGTTCCCTAAAGATGAATATGTTGAAGGCACAATAAATGTAATTTGCTAAGATCCAGATCAATATGATATCCAGAATTTCTTTAGAGACACACAGGAGGCTGCAGATGTTGGAATCTGTAACAATGCATCTCTCTCACTACTAAAGTGGTTACACTTGTTCACACTGTGCAGATAGATCACTTGGAATCCAGGCAAGATTGGTTGCCCACCAGCCAACACATCCAATACATCACACTTTGACACAAAGGGTCCCAACCCGAAATGGTGATTGACCATTTCAACCCTGGATGCTGTCATACCTGTTGAGTTCCTCCAGCAATTCTTTGCCAGGGGATGAGCCTCCATTATTTTTTTCTAACTTAAGATAATCCCCACTTCCATCTGGTTCCACTAATTTAAAGGAGAATGGAGGGGCAACCGAGTAAAATAGGCATCTGAAATGAGCTGCTAGAGTGGAAACCGTGGAGGCAAGATTCAAGATCCATTTATTGTGACGGATAGAATATAATAATTCATGAAATTGCCTTCTGACCACTGGAAGGCAAACAGCTGGCATTAGTATTGCCTGACACCCCTTACAGTAAGACAAATAAAAGACAGTCCCTTCAGGTCACTGAGTGTCCATGGATTTGCCTCCAGTGCTCCCATAGCCTCTTCAGCTACACAGACATCCCGAGCTCCAGATCCAAATCCCCAACATGATCAGAAAACCTTCAGTGCCCGAGACCCTTCTGGATACCTTCTTGTCCCTAGGACCCTCTCGAATCGTGACTCCAACATCTGGATGCCATGAGTTAATCTCCAGCATCTTGGCCATTGAGCCCCTTGCTCATCCATTGCCGTGGTCACCATCCAGTAGGGTTATCTCCTCTGCCTCTCCTTCTTAACAGGAGGTTGTTCTCCCCATTTCTGGTGCCCTCCACCAGACCGCTGCTCCCCGGAGTTTGCAGCCCCTCATGGCCACTGCCGAGCACATCTTGGGCACAGGCCTGTGGTTGCAGAATTTTAGTTTAAAAATGCCATCAGCTCCTCTAAGGTGACGTTTCACGTCTGCACAGTTCCTGGTATTATGACTGTACGGTTGAACCTTTCAGTGCACTGCTGTGTCTCCATCCTCTACTCTCTGTTCTCCCGGACCCACACCAGTAGCAGTGCTGCCGCCACAGCAGCTCCTTCAGCGCCACCATTTGCTTTTATTGCCAAAAATTATATTTAGCCAAGTTTGTAGATAGAAAATGTTGGAGAGATATGGGCTAGCTCTGGTGGACAAGGCTAACTTGGGCCAAGGGACTGTTTCTGTGCTATGTAACTTTATGATTTTCTGACGCCTTCACTTTATCTACATCACCCTTGTTCCAACCCATCCAGTATGACTCATCTTCGTCCCCCTCAACCCCTTTTTATACTTGCTTCTCTCTCCTTCTGACTGGAACCTGCCAATGAAATGCTTTCCCATCTGTCTGTCATTCTTCACCCCACCAATTCCCCTCTGGCCCCTGTCCAACCTTCCCCACCCTGTCATTGGACTGGCTCTGTATCTGCACTGTCTTGATGAAGGCTTCCAACCTAAAAGGTTGATCATTCTCTTTCTCCCACAGGTGCTGTTTTGACTTGCTGAGTTCCTCCAACTGATTGCTTTTTGCTTGCAAAACAGGCTATTCTCACTGAAATGTGGCAAAAACTTAAAGTGCGCATCAGCTGCAGAACTTGTATTGGATACAACCATGACCACCTCTCAAATGTGTTGCACTGCCTGTGAAAGCTTTTAATCTCAACAAGCACATCAACCTGTGATTTTGTACAAAGCAGCATGGCCAAAAATGATTGATTGCACAAGTTTTGCAGTTAGTTGGGTCTGATTATTGTTTGCAGTTAGCATCTCCCTTCAGAAAGGATGATTCTTCTTCTCCCCCAAGGTGTTGAGAAAATGGAAGTGCAGGACCGTGACTGAACAAACACGTTTTCTTCTGGAAATGGTGCTCTCAGCAGTTTCTTTGTTTTTCAGCAAGTTTCAATAAACTAAAGAATATCTGACAGTCTGGACTAAATAGTTCTCTTGTCAGTAAATATTTCTTCATGGCCAGGGGATCCAATGCCAAGCTTGTACAGCCATCTGGTGTCTGAGCTTTCTTTGAGAGCACCCAGGAGAACTTACCCTCTCACTTACCTGTCAGGAAAACTACATCTTGAAATTGAGATCAGGACGTCGGGCTGTTTCTCTCGTGAGATATTTTAATTTATTTTTTTTCAGGAGATTTAATCCTGCATTAATCAGACAAAAACATTACAAGAAGGCCCATTTGAAACAGGCCTAGTATGGCCACTCAAGGGCCCAGGAAGGCAGAAGGCTGCAGATACCAGGTCAAGTCTATCACAGGCTCCAAACTCCTCTCCATTGATGACATCAGTCTGAAGTGCTGCTTCAAGAAGACTGCCAACATCGTCGGGGATGCCCATCACTCTGGTCACAATAACTTCTCACTGCAATGTTCAGGCATAAGGAAAAGAAGCCTGAAAATCAGCACCTCTAAGTTTGTGAGTGGATTTTTTGCATGAGATATCAGCCTCTCGAATCTCTCTGTATTACCCAAACTTGACCATAAACTACTCCGGGACCATCAAAATATTTGTCTACACTACTAAAATGTCATCCTTTTCTTGCATTAAATGAAACTCTGAATATTTATCTATCTAAATATTTATCTACATGAACTTTAGTAAGGCCTTTGACAAGGAAATTAGTCAGGGAGCTTCAGACGGTAGGTATTCATGATGAAGTAATGAACTGGATTCGACAATGGTTGGGGGGGAGAAACCAGAGAGTAGTGGTGGATGATTGCTTCTCAGACTGGAGGCCTGTGACGAGTGGTGTGACTCAAGGATCAGTGCTGGGACCATTGTTGCTTGTCATCTATATCAATTATCTGGATGATAATGTTGTAAATTGAGTCAGCAAGTTTGCAGTTGATACTAAGATTGGAGTGAAGAAGGTTTTCAAAGGTTGCAGAGGGATCTGGACCAGCTGGAAAAATGGGCTGAAAAATGGCCGATGGAATTTAATGCAGGCAAGTGTGAGATGTTGCATTTGGGAAGGACAAACCAAGAAAGGACATACACGGTAAATGGTAGGTCATTGAGGAGAGTGGTATAACAGACGGAATTGGGAATGCAGATGCATAATCCCTGAAAGTGGCGTCACAGGTGAATAGGGTTTTAAAGAGAGCTTTTGACATTTTGGCCTTCATAAATCAAAATATTGAGTATAGGAGCTGGGATGTTATGATAAATTTATATAAGACATTGATAAGGCCAAATTTGGAGTATTATGTGCAATTTTGGTCACCTAACTATAGGAAAGATATCAATAAGGTAGAAAGAGTGCAGAGAAGATTTACTAGGATGTTGTCCGGACTTAGGAACTGAGTGACAGGGAAGGGTTTAACAAGTTAGGACTTTGTTCCCTGAAGTGTTGAAGAATGAGGGGAGATTTGATAGAGATATTTAAAATTAAGAGAGGGATAGACAGAGAAATGTAGATAAAGGTGGTGCAGTTGGTGTAGCTGTTAGCGCAATGCCTTTACAATGCCAGTGATTGTGTCTTGGGTTCAAATCCCGTGTCATCTGTAAGGAGTTTGTACATTCTCCCCATGTCTGTGTGAGTTTTCTCCAGGGGCTCCGGTTTCCTCCCACCATTTGAAATGTTCTGGGGGAGTAGGTTAATTGGGTATAAATTGGGTCAAAATGGCCTGTTACAGCACTGTATGCCTAAATTTATAAGCTTTTACTACTGAGGGTAGATGAGATGCAAACCAGAGGACATGGGTTAAGAGTGAAAGGGGAAAAGTTTAGGGGGAACATGATAGGGAATTTCTTTATGCAGAGAGTGGTAGGAGTGTGGAACAAGCTGCCAGCTGAGATGGTTAATGTGGGCTCAATTTTAACATTTAAGATGAATGTGGACAGGTAAATGGATGGGAGGGATATGGAGGGCAATGGACTTGGTGCAGGTCAGTTGGACTAGGCCAAAAAAATGGGTTCCCACAGACTAGAAGGGCTGAAAGGGCCTGTTTCTGTGCTGTAATGTTCTATAGTTTTATGGATCTATCTATCCTTTTGTACTTAATTTCACTTTTTCTGTCTTGGCATATTGTGGCAATTGAATTCATACCACTGTAGTTGTTTATCTTATGTACAAGTATGGCTATAGCAAGTAAGAATCTCAGTGTATCTGTACATTGTACTTATGTATATGACAATAAACTCTCCTCTCATACTCGTATAAAGATGTGGTTTGACCTGATTGTGTCCACCTGGTGAGTGAATGAAAAAACTTAATGAAGTCTGACTCAATATTTAATATGCTATATAATGGCCACAAGGCATGAAGTTATAAAAACATTCAGCACTAACACTTCGACTCTGTATCAACCATCCATCACCCATTTTACACCATTCGCGTTCTATTCTCCCCAGATTCTGCCACGAGGATTCATTGACAGTGGCCTACCAACCTGCACATCTTTGGGGTGTGGGAAGAAGCTGTAAGTTACCCGAGGGGGGAAACCTATGTGGTCATGGGGAGAACGTACAATCTCCGCACAGACATGAGTTCAAGGTTACATCCAGTTCTCTGTCAGTGTGAGGCAGTGGCCCCCTAGGCTTTCCCTCGGTACCACTATCATCTTTAGTCTTTTGCAAGAAATGATTGATTTGCTAATGAGGTATTATCATGGTGCCATTGCTGGTACACATTGGTAGTAGAATTACTGATCCCAGTCTCTTTAATCAAGCATTCTGTGGAATTCTACCTTAAACTGTCTTTGCAAGATGGGCTCCAATTATCAGCTTTGTATTTTCCCTAGATGTAGATGATGGTGCAATCGGTGAAATTAAGTGGCAGTTAGGACAACCTGTCCATCAAAACTGAACCCTTGGATTCAATGAGTTTATTGTTATAAGCTGGGAATGAAGGCCAACAGATGTTCTCTGAAGATTTCTGTACAATTTCTGGGCTTCCTCTGGAGAATATTGGCCACCCATACCTTTTGTCCAACATTCTCTAGTTCGGGAATGGGGGGAAATGACTGTTTTTCCTCTGGAATAGGCTGTAATTCAGGAGCGTGAAGAAGTCAGTGGAAAGGTGTACCTCCTTTTAGAGGGCGATGATTCAAATTGTCGACTGCCTGCTGCAGCACATGGCACCACCCCTTCTGGGTCCCCAGTGGTGTTAACAAATGAATTTGTTCCTTCAGTAAGCCATTCATTCGTTCAACTAACCCAGCAGCCTGTGGGTAATCAGGAATATGGTGAACCCATAAAATACTGTTGTCATTTGCTCAATCACAGATTGCTTTCCCGGAGAAGTGCGAGCCATTATCAGAGTGAATCTCCTCTGGAACATCATAACGAGAAATCAAATGGTTTAGTCCTTGGATAGTGCTAGCTTGGTCAGTCGTCTTGGTGGGAAAAGCAAAAACCAGCCCCGAAAAGGTGTCAACCATTACTAGGACGTAATGTTTACCCATACAGTCTAGCATGGGGCCTATGTAATCAATTTGCCAGACCGCAGCTAAGTGAGAACCCCGTTTTATTTGGCCATGCGAACCAGGTGGAACGGTATGGAACTTCACAAGCTGACATTCTGGGCATGTACGTACGACCATGCGGACATCATCCTGATGGACAGGTAAAGCATGTGTACGGGCCCACATAGCTGATCCCTTCTCCCCAAATGACCACTCTGTTCATGTGCCCATCAAGCCAGGGGGATGGTATCAGCACGGCTGATGGTGGCAAGCTGATCTGCTTCTGCAGTATGTTGTGCCATGTTAGTCGCCATATTGGTATGGGCATGAATGTGATAAACGGTTATCTCACGGTGGTGGGAAGCATCCCACAACAGCTGCCACAACTCTTTGCCCCATACTGGGCGGTCATGTATCATCCAGTTGTTCTTTTGCCAATCAGGCATCCATACCACAAGTCCATTAGCCACAGCCCAGGAATCAGTAAACAGGCGAAGAGGGTGATCATGGGGATCTAGTGGTAAAGTGACTGCCTTCAACTCAGCATACTGACTGGAGCCACCATCCCCCTCCTCCAATAAGTGAGTTCCTGACCTGGGATGGTAAGCCACCGCCTTCCACTTTTGCTTTCCTTTCACTCACCGGCTGCTACCATCAGTAAACCAGGCATCCTCTTGTTCTGCTGGAGTGAGCGAATCATCTGGTTTACCCCACTGAACTGGTGAAGGGGGTAAAGGAGGGGGCAAGGCGGGTTCAACATCCTCATGACGAGACGGAAGATCAGCCACCTGTTCGTGTATGCGGCCCACCCCTTCAGGCCCTCTGGTCGCACGACTCTGAATATACCACTTCCATTTAACAATAGAAGACTGCTGCGCCCGCCCGATCTTTAGATTAGCATCATTAGCCAGGACCTAATTCATTATTGGAAGTGCAGGTCGCAATTGAACATCTGCATCGCCTGTCATTCTTTCAGTCTCTAGCAGGGCCCAGTAACAGGCTAGTAACTGTTGTTCAAAAGCAGAATAACGAGTAACAGCCTCGGACATGGTAAGTGACCAGAATCCCAGTGGGACTCGGCGACCCTCTTGTTTCTCCCAGAGGCTCCAGGAGGCCACATCATCAATATAATGGTGAATTGAGAGGGAAGGCGATACTGGCACCGTCTCCAAATCACGGGCAATTAGGCTGTGGCAAATAGTGGGAGAGTGTACATAACCCTGAGGAAGGTAGGTGAAGGTATACTGGCGCCCCTTCCAGGTAAAGGCGAACTGATCCTGTTCGTGACGCCAATTGTCTTGGGTAAACTTATACCTCTCATTTTGTTTGTTTTAGATTGGTCACAGTGTTTGAGCTACCGAGAGAAAATAGACACACACACCGAGAGCAGTTCAGTTTATACAAATGTTTATTACAAATTCAAAAGCTGATTTCACACTACAATATGCAAGCCCTTCCCAACTATACTTATCAACGCTTGGACTGGTCCCAACTGCCGAAGCGAGGCAACGACTGCGTAGGTTGTCAGGGCGCCGGTAGCAGCTTCTCCACCTCCCCTGACCGGGACGTTGCTCGGACTCTGGCTGTTCTTCCTTCTTGACAAGGGGTGTTCCCACCCCTCGGAGAGTCTAAACTTCAGCAGCAGGACCACAGGCTTATATACCCCAAAAACAATTAATCATGCGCCTACTCCTTCTAACATTTGTCAGTCAAAATCAAAACTGAACATACTATTCTACAATTTAGAAGATTAATTATTATGGAACCAGGATGTTATGATTTCCTGGTTTATCTCGTAGATACAAAGACTTATTAAAACTTCTCGAGCAAGACAGGTTGTGACCAATTCGTCAATTTCAGAGTGTTGCATTTGACAACTGCTTTCCCTGGGCCTCACAGTGGAATTCCATTTCAAAGTGTATCTTCAGATAAATCTCCATGGCTGAGTTTAATTACATCTGCTAGTTCTGAAAGTAAGGTGACCTGAGTGTGGACCCAGTGTCGTCAGTTCCACATAAGCAAAAAGCATCTGGGCACATGGTTTTAATCCTCCATTACAGTTGATGAAGAGGAAAATTGTCCAAAATTAAAGTAAGTCCTCCTTTTGTCATTGTATCACTTCAGTTAATTATAGAGTTTCCACTTTTTAAAAGAAAATCACCTCTCTGCACCCTTACCATTTTCAACTTTTCACAGTTGAAAGTAAATTGATTTGAATCATGATCTTTTTTTTTCCTCTCCACAGATTCCGTATGACCTGCTGTGTGTTTCAAAAAAAAAATTAAGATTTAAGCAGTATTGCAAGGACAACAAACGCAAATACACTAGTGACCTATCACCATGGCCTCCTTTTGGAATGGCCACCCTAGTTGTAGGTGAATAAATTAAAGCAAGACAATCTTAACATCGACTGAAAAGCAGTAAATAAGGAAAGACTGCACTGCTAAAAAAGGGGGAAAGAGTGAACTGTTAAGAGAAGCAAAACTCCTTGTGAACACTCAAATCAACAGACGTTGCTTCGAGTGGTTCAGAGTACCCTCGAACAGGTCGTTAAACATTTTTTTTTGTAATTTCTGCACCCGGAGGAGCAACAAGGTGCACGGATAAAACATTGAGGATTGCCATCAATGTTTCTGTCAGTGATATTTTTTCTGCGTCTTGATAGAATTACTACGCACTTGCTATGTTAATGCTCCATCAAGTAAACATGCCTAACAACAATGACCACATTGACCGCAGCCAGTTGGAATATTTCTTCATGGGATTAATTATCTTAAATCAGTAGTGACAAGCACGAGCTGATACATTCTGTATCATGATTTCCAACAGGGCATACCAATTAATGTGTGTCAACTGTACTTTAATGAATTGTGCTAAATTACCAGTTAGGTAATGAATGGATCTATTAGTCGTTTATTCTTACTCTTCCAAATCTGGCAATGACTACAGTTACTCACACAGAGGAAAGTTCTTCCATAATTTATCTAAAGTTTGGGATAATGAAACATTTCATCTTCTAAGACGATGGACCTTGTGGCTTTGTTGTTAAGTAACATGCAGAGTGATACACCAAAAATATAGAGAGCATCTGCACCCCCGACCCTTTCAGTTCCATCTGTCCTTCACCTCTGACCTGTTAGCTTCCATCACCCCCTGCTCAACTATTTTAGCAGTGGCAGCTTTTGTTTCCGCATCACCTTCCTAGCCATCTCCAGCTTCCTCCTTTTACACAGTTTTCTCCAGCTCCTTTTACACAGCTCCTTCAAGGCAAGACTATCATGCCTTTATTGTGCCATGCCTTCTGTGTAAAAGGCACAACACGGAATTGGAGGGGGGGGGTTCATTGTTTGCCCGCCTTCGGCAGTAGAGGTAGTCACTGTGCCGAATCGTTGTCTGTGTAAAAAGGGTAAACCGGCAAGATGGGACCAGAATGGGAAAAGATGTGTATGTTATGACACACTTGGCACCACAAGTCCCTTCTCTTTTGTTCCTAGAATGCCAGCTTGCTGTGTAAAATGAGTTGTGTAAAATGACACACTGGCCTCGCATTATGCCGGCGTTGCTTGGTTCAGTGTGACCAAGCAAAGCTGACTTAATGATCTCTGTGTAAAAAGGACTTCCATTTGATCTCCACCCCCATTTTACTCACCTGCCTCTCCCTTTGACTGGTGCCTGCCAGTCAGCATCCTCTGGCTCCCAACTCGCACATTTCAACCTCCCCATCTTGTCTGTCATCCTTCTCCCCTCCTCGTTTCACCAATGCCCTCCTGTCTATCCTGTCCCACCCTGTCTTCAGTGCATTGGCTGTCTCCCTTCTCTTTACAATTTTGATGAAGGGCCCCTGACCCAAAAACATAGACCATTCTTTACCTCTCACTGCTGCTTGACCCACTGAGTTCCTCCAACATTTTGCTCTGAACCTGGTTCTGATTTGTTTGAGCTTCTCATCAGACTGTGTTGAATGATAGACACATAATTAATTGTACTTCAGAATGATACACACACACACACACACACACACACACACACACACACACACACATGCATATTCTACATTCTACTTCTCTCTTTTGTCAATAATGTTCAACTAATTTGCTGGGTTTCCAATTCATTTTGATGTTTGTATTAGTGCTGGTGTTGGCCCTGGACTCTCCTCAGAGCTCGTGGGTGCAGCATCTATCTCTAGACTTGTTGAGGTCACTTGTCTCTCCTCAATTCTTTTTCTGCAACCTGAGGTGTATGTTCAAACTGACAGCCTTCTTCACTGTTGCCTGTGCTGAGATCCAGTGGTCTGAGCGAGCCCTTTCAGAATCCCTCAATGAATCCTGTGGTCACTTCTTGCATTAGGAGGTCCCCATTTATTTATTGGCATTGCATTATTTGTTCATGTATCTTTTAATATTTATTATCTATTTTTCTGTCTTGCCATATTGTGGTAATTTACAATATTGTAGTTGTTGTATCTTACATACCTGTTTGCTTGCAAAAAGTAAGAATTTCAGTATATCTACTGTATATGACAATAAACTCTAATTCATCTCACTTCCCATCTCCCCATCTTCAACGTGTCTGGTGACATCAGTGCACAAGTCTTCCTCTGGAACCTGAACTTGTAGGTGTTTCTGCCGCCTTTCCTCCACTCTTCCAATGACTTTTGACCGAACAAGGACACTCCTTGGACTTCCGTTCTTGGAGTGTGCATCCAGACAAAAGGTCTGATAGTCTTCTGCAGCCCAGAAGATAACCTGCAAGTCAGTGTATTTTAGTGAGACCTGATCTAGCAAACCTTGCTTCATTAACTCCCCACTCACTCACCCCTGAGGACAGGCCATTAGGAAATATTTCAAACCTTTCCTTATGACACAGCAGAAGAGTGTTTGGCCCATCAAGTTGGGATTGGCTTCTAAACTATTCCCACCAGTCCCACTCACTTACCTATAATCTCCCATATGCTCATAAATACCCACTATTTCTCTCCCACCCACCAGGGGCATTTTACAGTGGACATGGTGTAACATGATCGATCGTACTCAGAGACTTTTGAGGAGCATAAACACACTTTTATTAACTTATAACTATGGTCAGTATGTACAGAGGTCTTCAGGTGAATCTGGGGTAAGGCAAGAAAACAGGGTTTATATCGGGATCAACTGGGGAGGAAGGGTTGGCCCTCTAATCTACACACAGACACTGCATTCACCCCTTCCTTCAGAAAAGAACCTGCAGGTGAAAACAGAGACTACCTTCCGAAAAAAAAACATTTTCTACAGTTGTTTACAAGTTGAGTCTGTCGGAGGCCTGATTATTCTGGCTGAGCGCCTAAGCACTGGTGGATTTGGCTCTTCCAGAACGTCCTATGCCTCCTGTGGTGGAAGGATTCGGATGGGGGCTCTGGGGTCCTGGGTCCAATGGTAGCTCCGTTGGAACCATGTTGTCCGGAACCCTGTGCGGGTGTTTGGAGATTCTAGGCCTATTGTGGGCATCAGGACCTCAGTTCCTGAAGGTGCCAGATCTCTGATCAAGACCATGTCCTCCCTGCCATCCAGATACGCCACATAAGTATACATTGGATTTCATGCAGTAGGTGCATTATCTCGACTAGTGGCTCCGGTTTGTGTACTTTTTCAGCAGGACTGGTCCTGGTGTTGTTAGCCATGCTGGAAGAGTGTCCACCTCCCCCGATGTAGATTTCCTTGGAAATGCAAACATTAGTTCGTGAGGAGTCACATTGGTCGTGGTGCAGAGAAGCGACCTTATGGAGTGGAGTGCAGTGGGCAGAATCTCTTGCCAGCATGGAAGGCCTTAAGTCAAGAGGATTAGCTTTATAGCCTTCCAGACCATTGCGTTCTCCTTTTCAACTTGACCGTTCCTCCAGGGATTGTAGCTAGTCATCCTGCTTGAGGTGATTCCTCTTGCGAGCAGGTACTGGTGTAGCTCTTCGCTCATAAACAATGAGCCCCGGTCGCTATGAATATAGCTGGAATACCTGAACGTGGTGAAAATGGAGTGCAGAGCTCTGACTGTGGTTGTGGAGGAGTCTGGGCAGGGGATATTGAATGGAAAGCATAAGTACTCATCGATAACATTAAGAAAGTACACGTTTCCGTTGGTGGAGGGAAGGGGCCCCTTGAAGTCGACACTGAATCATTCAAAGGGGTGGGAAGCTTTTATCAGGGGCACTTTGTCAGGGTGGTAGAAGTGCGGTTTGCACTCAGCAAAGACCTGGCATGACTCAGTCATTGACCTCATGTCTTCGATAGAGAAGGCAGGTTGCGTGCCTTGATGAAGTGAGCCACGTTGTTGATGCTCGGGTGGCAGAGCTTGTTGTGAAGTGACCGCAACTGGCTGGTGTGTGCAGCAGCACAGTGTCCTCGGGACAGGGCATCCGGGGGTTCACGGAGCGTACCTGGCCTATCTCTAGCTCGTAGTTATAGATGGAGAGTTTGATCCTCCACCTCACAATCTTGTCATTCTTTATTTTTCCCTTGTTTGTATTATTGAACATAAATGCTACAGATTGCTGATCAGTGAGCGGAGTGAATTTCCTGCTGGCCAGGTAGTGCCTCCAGTGCCTGATGGTTTGAGCCTCCTTCTCCACAGATGGGTTTTGGAGCTCACGACCTTGCAGAGTGCAGGAGAAGAAAGCTAACAGTCTGCCCGTCTGGTTAAAGGCCACAGCCATAGCTATGTTGGAGACATCGTTCTCCACCACCTGCATGGTGAATTTCTTAATGTAGCTCCTGACGTAGTTAAAGGCTGACCGGACTTCAGCTGATAATGGGAAGGAGGTGGATTTTAAGAGGGGGCAGACCTTGTCAGTGTAATGAGGTACCCACTGGGCTTAGTATAAGAAGAAGCCCAGGCACCTCCTTAGCGCCTTCATGGTCTGCAGGATAGGGAGGTCTAAGAAGGGGCACATACGCTCGGGGTCTGGGCCAATGACGCCGTTCTCCACCACATAGCCCAAGATAGCTGGGTGTTTGGTCCTGAACACACACTTATTGGCATCATTCGTGAGGATCAGGGATTTGGCTGTGTGGAGAAATTTCTGGAGATTGTTGTCATGGTCCTCCAGGTTATGTCAGCAAATGGTGACATTGTCGATATAGGGGAAGATGGCCTTTAGCCCATACTTGTCTACTATTTCATCCATCTGCCTCTGGAAGGCCGAGACCCATTTGTAATGCTGAAAGGGTCTTTCAGGAACTGATAAAGCAGTCCGCCTGCCTCAAATGCGGTGTAGGGATGGTCCTTGGAACGGATTGGTAACTGGTGATATGCAGCTTTCTGCTCGAAGGTCAAATAGACCCAGTACTGTGCAATTTCTTTCACCACGTCTGAGATTCGGGTGAGGGGGTATGCGTCCAGGAGTTTCAAGTGATTAATAGTTGGGCTGTAGTCAATCACTAGCCTAGGCTTTTCTCCCCATTTCATGACTTCTACCTGGGCTCTCCATGGACTATTACTGCGTTCTATGATTTTTCCCTTAAATACCTGCTGTGATTCAGTTCTAATAAATTCTCAGTCCCCTGCACTATATCACTTGCTCTTTGTGGCCTCGGTTTACAGTCAGGGGTTAGGTTCTGAAATGGGGGTAGGGGGCAGGTCGGGGTTGATTTTCAGCGTGGAGGGACCGCATGTAGTGTCTGGATTTTGGGACCTTCCATTCTGCACCGTGATTGGGGGAAGTGGGCCTGAGTACTCCATGGTCACGCTTTTAAGGCAACACTGGAAGTCTAGGCCCATCATCACTGAAGCACACAAACCTTTCAAACCTAGCAAAATTCACCCCCTTTTATAATTAAGTGCACCGCACAATACCCCTGAATAGTCACCAAATATGATTGTGATATTAGGTAGACCTTTAATTTGTACCGCCGAGTGATCATAGAGTTTATAAAGCTCTCCATCGAGCCAGTGTCTATTAAATAATCCGTCAGATGTCTGTTTACTCTCAGTTCCATTGTCGAGTTACTCAGCTGATGTAGTTTCACTTGGTCGAGGACGACTGATGCCAGTTCCAAAGGCTGTATCGCTCCCATTGCTGCTGTCTTGATCCGAAGGCTGGAGAGGTGACATCGACTATGAGGAGTGGCAAGATGGCTGCCTTTCACACCGTAGCTTCTCTTCCGGTAGCCATGAGGCCCAGCAAGATGGCAGCAGCGAGCAGCATGGAGAGGCGGGGGTCCGCACCTCTGGGCTTGGGCATGGGGAGTATGATTGTTGGGGGCTGCGCACACAGAAGCCTTCCTGGGGGTCCCCTTTGCCTGACAAAGTTTAGCCCAGTGTCCCCTCTTACTGCATCCAGAACACATGGAGCCTCTCTCAGTGCATCTGGCGCAGGGAAGTTTGGCTTGTCTGCAGAAGTAGCACTCCCGGTCGCGTGTGGTGCAGTAGTCGGTACCTGGGACAGTTGTGTTCCATAGGCCTAGCTTTGCAAGAAGGTACTGCTTTCGTTAGCGAGGTGGTCTGCTCCGAGTTGGGCCTGTTCGAGTGATTTCGCTAGATCAAGGGTACTTGCAAGGTCCTTCTTCCCCAACTCCATAGTCACTGCCTGATGTACCACAAACTCACTCCAGCCACAAGAGTATCCTGAACTTGTTCTTCTCTCACCCGAGCTGAGACCACCTTGTAGTGGCACTTTCACATCACCGTCCATATTTCCAGGATGTAGTCATCCAACGATTCACCCTATCGTTGCTGTCATTGTGAGAGTCAATATCTTACCAGCATGTCGTTCTCATGTAGTGGGCCTTCAGGCTTTTGATGGCTGTCTCATACGTTGCACAGTCCCTCATGACTGTGTACCCCCTTGGGGATGTGTACCCCCTTGGGGCTGATATCCGGAGGGCATCAGAGTGGAAGACTTCGTGGGTGGCCGTTATGAAGGATTGGAAGCATTCCAACCAGTAGGTGAATTCCTCCGGGGCCTCTGGCCACAAAGGGTCGACCTGGAGCATGCAAGGCTTCAAGAGGGCTTCCATCCCATCTTCAAAAGCAAGCTAATAAAACTGTAACGTGATCGATAGTTCTCGGAGACTTGAGGAGCACAAACGCTCTTTTATTAACTTACAACTAACGGCCAGCATTTACAGAGGTCTTCAGGTAAATCTGAGGTAATGCGGGGAGATAGGGTTTATATGGGGACTGATGGGGGTGGAACCAAGAGGAGGGGCCAGCTGTCTAATCGACACACACACAGTGAGTTCCATGGGAGGAAACTGGAGCTCCCTGTGGAAACTGTCACAGGGAGAACATGCAAACTCCACACAGACTTCATCCCAGGTCAGGATCCACAGTTCCAATGTGAAGTAATGCTTTATCTCATTTTATCTAACAACATTTTCAAAATGAAATAACCCGAATTACAGGCTATGAGAAATATAATTTACTTGGGACGACTACGTGAAAATGGCTCTGAGATACTCTGGTGTGTTTGGTGAGAGTGTGTGGCCCCTCCATGCCTCTGAATGGTTGTCCACCACCGTTAGTGACCGGCACACACCTTCCCCCCCATCCACGGGATCATTGTCTCTCACACAGGGGCAGGTACAATCCAAATTTTCCCAGCCCACAACCCAGTGCGTTCGCCTGACCACACTCAGTCACTCCCACATGCACCATTCACCGCGCTTCACCACTAAGCCTTTGCCATCAGTAGCCCTGGGGACTGTGCGCATAGATTAAACATCCCTGGGCGAGGGAAATACTTTGTGGCTACATAAATGCTTCCCATTCCTTTGGGGTCATGAACCAGTTAGTGAAATGATTGTGTCCACACGGAGTGATCACTGAAGTCTCTTCCACATTGTTATAATCAGGAATCGATCATCAACCACATCACTTTCTGCCCCTGGAAAAATAACTCACTCTGGAGCTCCCGGAACTCACTTCACCCTCAAGATGGGCCCAAGACAAGCTGTGGCCAGCTTTCCCATCTTAAACCCAGGCCACTCACCCAGTGGTGAATGTGGAGTCAGGTGACCAATGGGGTGAGCCTTTTGGAGCGACCCCGCAGCAAACCCTCCCCTCCCCTGAGCTGTTCCCTCTCCCCTTTCCCCTCTGCCCTCTCCCTTCACCCCTCTTTCCTCTCTCCTCTCCCCTCACCCTATTCCACGCTCCCCTCACCCATCACCCTGCTCCCCTCTCCACTACAGAAGAGAAGACCCTATATTGGACTATCTTATTCACCATGTCGGCGATTTAGGGTAGGGGGTAGGCATCCAGTAACATAAATCTATTCACAGTCTGGTTGTAGACTATTACCATCTGGTTCTTCTCACCACCCTTTTACCACCAACACCTGAGCTCGCCAGGGGCTGTTGCTGGGTTCAGTTATGCCTTCGGCCAACACCCTCTGGACTTCAGTTTTAATGAAACATCTGTCCTCTGGGTTATATCTCCTGCTTTTGGTGGCTATCGGTCTGCAATTCTCTGATAGGTGCTCAAATAGTGGAGGCAGAGGGACCTGAAGGGTGGACAGCCCACACATACTGCCCAGCTTACTCTCATTGGCTGAGCTAAATTACTTGTTCTGCACTGTGATCGGGGGGTGTTGTCCGTCAAACTGCATCTTTACACTTTCCAGCTGACACTGGAAGTCTAACCCCAGAATAACTGGCGCGCAAAGTTTGGGCATTGCCATGATTTTAAAATCCCCATACTCCCTGACCCACACTCTTAAATCTACCTGACAGTACCCACACGTCTCTGTGGACTGGGCTTTAGATGTCAGGGATATTTGGCACTTTTCTGGAGACACTTTCAATGCACAGTGCTTTATTAATTCTGGGTGGATAAAACTTTCAGTGCTCCTTGTGTCAAACAAATAACCCGTGATGCGACCGTTTACCTCAATGTTCATCATTGATTGCGCCAGCTGGTGGGGCTTGTTCTGATCCAGCATCATGGAGGCCAGAGTTAGGTCCAATTGAGAGTCACCACTGTACCATTCCTGTTGGTAATATGTTGGACATGACGCCTCAGAAGATGGCTGCCCCTAGTACTCGCACATGGCTGGGACCGGAGGTGGTTAGCGATCACTAATCCAAAGCCGGAAGTTACATTAGCGGTAATCGTCTTGATGACAGCTCCCCCCCAAGATGGCGACCTGTTTCTTGGATCGCACATGGCACTGTTGGTAGTGGGCTGTCCCCGGCAGACCTTTGTATAGTGCCCTTTCTTTCTTCAATTTGAGCACACTGCATTCCTGGCCGGGCAGGACTTCGAGGGGTGCTTGACCAGCCCACAGAACCTATACTTCCTGGCCCCGGCTGCCACTGCCATCAGTGCCATATCCCAGCATGGTAGTGCCCTCGTTCCTCATGTGGATGCCGGACTGCCAGCAGTGTAAGCCTCACAGTGTTTGCATCGCAGTCTCCATCGCCTCCCCAAAATCCAGTACTTCTTGCAATGTGCAGTTTCCTTTTCCAGGAGTCTTTGACAGATCTGGGTCGATAGCATGTTTGTCAGCAGTCAGTCCCACATCAGCTCGACTGCATACTAGGAAACACTCACTGCGGTACACCCACAGGCTCTAACCAGCTCTCTCATTGCCCATGCGAACTGTGCGAGGGGCTCCCCAGAGGCTTGATGCTGGGTCATTGATCTGTACCTCGCGAACATTGGGTTTGTCGGCAGGGCCATCGCCTCTTTGTATGTTTGGCCGTCTTTAATTATTCAAAATGCCCGATCGTCCATGGATGCAAACAGGAGATCCTACTAATCTTCAGCGGCCATCTGTATCCCGTGCAGCCCCCTCTTGAAGGGAATGTCTGTGTTGGCCTCCCTGGGTTCAATCGTGAGCACAATCGGCCGGCAAACTTCTCTCATTACCTGCTGCGGAGTTGATGCAGACCCCTGGGGTGCATCCGCTACTGTACCACGTGGTTGGGTCGACTTCACCGTCTGTGGGCTGGGTGACCAGGCATCTTCCCGATTGCTGCTGCCTTGTCCTGTATGCTGAGCTTCCATGGCTTTTGTTTTGGTAATTAAATTGTGGTGCACACAATAATCACGTCAACATAATGGAGTGATTAAATGGTTTAATTACCAAAAACCTGAGCATTACTGATAAACTACTTGGCTAGATTCCAGGTACAGGAGCAAGAGGGTACAAGTCCAGACACGTCAGCCTTTATTGGAAAATCCAGGAAGGAGCCAAGGGAGGGGTTAGGAAAGGTTTGGTCTGGCCAGACCATACAGCTATGCAAATACCTTTCACTACATCCCTCTCCCTGCTCCCCTTACCACACTCCCTTCCTCTGCGCTGCCCCCTCTCCGCGCTCCCCTCGCCCCACTCCCCTGAGCTGTTCCCTTTCCCTGGACCCCTCACTCCGCCTCCTGAGCAGCCCCCCCTTTCCCACTCCCTCGAGCCGTTCAAAAAGGTGCAAAACCAGATGTCCGTCTATGGGACGCTGCAGTGTCCATGTTTGGCTGAAAGCAAAATTCATTTAGCACAAAGCAAATTTTGTTCACTTGGAAATGGCATTTACCTCAAGTTCTCATAGTTCAAAACACACCTTAGAGTGCAGAGAAATTAAATAAAAGCAGGAGACCTGGATCAAGGCAGGGGTTGAGAGGAATACAAAGTAGCTTCTGCTGAGAAAGATTCAAGATGCTGTATTCGACAGATTTATTTATAACCACAGTTATAGCAGCAAAAACAATGGTTACCGATTATTTTTAATACTTCTGAACTATTTAAAAGCAACCCAATTTAAATGACAGGTTTGCAGCATTCCACATGACTGTCCGAAATATTTATACCCAGCAAGGGATGATTTTATCACTCCTGCTAAGTAGTTTGTTGTACTGGTGTAAGATTGATCGCACAACTCCTTGAGATGATGTCCTGAAATGGACGTTCATGATGTTTTGGAAGGAATACGGTAGATCTTATTGCTTGACCTTTATCTGTGGTTTGTTTTTTGATAAATTATTGTCAGTTATGTTTAAAAATTGTAGATAAGTTCAAACAGTGACGATTGAAAACTGAAATTTCATAACATCTGGGTTTCAGTATTTATCTCATTGATGGTAGCATCAGTGCGACCCGCTCTTCAATCACTGACACACCATCCGGCCCACACATAGTAAAAGGTTGTCCACCTCTGCTCTAACACTTGGTTTCAGTGGCTGTGGTCCTGTGGGCTAACTGTTCCAGATGTTTATTCACTTCTGGCCTAGTAACAATGACCAAAAAAGCATACTGTTGATAGGGCAGACATCCAGTGCCTTTTTCCTGGAGCGAGACCAGCAAACATCAGAAGACATCTGTACAAAGTGAGGGGAAGAGACAGGAGTTGGGCATTTTTGCACAAAGAGTGGTGGATGCCTAGAATCCTTTGTTAGGGTTGGTGGTGGAGGCTGGTACAATAGGGATGTTTAAAAGATTATTTGACAGGCACATGGATGCAAGAAAAATAGATGGTTATGGGCATGGGATAATGAAGGTTTAGATTGTTGAATAGGTTTATATTGGTCAGCACAACATCGTGGGCAGGAGTGCCAGTACGGTATTATTCTATGTTCCATAACGTTGGACCATGCCTGAGAAAATGTCACGGACTTTCTCAGGGTTACTGGCATTGACCATGACATCGACCTTCCCCCGACCAGGTGGAGATCTACCTGGACAACCTTGGGTTTGCTTCTTTCTGCAAAAAGCAACACTTATTCTCTAGGCCTTAGCCTTTGATCAGGAAATCACCTAAAACCTTTTCAAGTTTTCAGATTCTGTGGCAGTACTGGTCAATATGATATATTAATCAACATGAAAGCCTTGGATGCCCCCATCTTGTTGCTGCTGGCCAGAGATATCTTGGATGATTATTTCCTGACATAAGACAGTTGAATCTATGTGTAAAGCCTCTGACAGAGCATTATAGCACAGTATAGGTCCTTCAGCCCAAAGTGTTCTGCTGGCCCATGTAAACATACTCCACAACATTATAATCCTTCCCTACCTCACACCCATAACCCTCTATTTTTCTGATATCCATTGGATAGGGTGGGTGGGTGGAGTCTTTTGATTGTCCCTATTGTACCAGCCTCCACTATCACCCCTGGCAATGCATTCCTGGCACCTAGCACTCTCTGTATAAAATACCTACCTCGACATCTCCCCTACACTTTCCTCCCCTCATCTTAAACAGATGTCATCTGATATTTGCTATTGTTACCTGAGGAAAAAGGTGTTGACTGTCCACCCTCAAAATCTTAAACACCTCTATTGTCATCTTGCATCCTTCGTTGCTCTGAAGAGAAAAGCCCTGGCTCTGGCAACCTTGCTTCATATTACATGTTCTCCAATCCAGGCCACATCCTGGTAAACACTCATTGCACCCTGTCCAAAGCATCTACATTCTTCCCGTAATGAGATGACCAGAAATGAAAGCTATACTCCGAGAAAATTGGACATTGATGTCTGGATGGTGCTAATACTTTTAAAAAAAATTATGCTTAATCCTACACATCACACTACTAATGTGTCTAATGTGGTAAAAACCCAGCCTCTGTGAAATTTTGCGTTCGCATCCTGTGAGAAACAATAAAACTGCAGATATTGGAAATCTGAAATAATGGTTGGAAATGCTTGAAGCTCTCAGCAGGTCAGGCATCATTAGTGGAGAGGGAAACAATAAATGTTTCCTATAACACTGGCCTCAGCATAGACTTCTAATTTCCAGTAAGCTCCCCCCATCTTGTTTTCTCCACCCCTCATTGCTTTCCCTTTATCCCTCTCGCACCATTTCTCCTCCTTTCTTTCTCTTCTCCTCCCCTGCCATCTCTACCTGCCCATCACCCATATCTTCCTTCCTCCAGCCCCCATCCCTTCCCTTCCCTCTCCAGCCCTCTGCCTATTCTTCCTATCATCTCCTTACTTTTCCCCTATTTCTTCTCCTTCCCACCTGAATTAACCTATCCCCTGCCAACCTGTGATCCTCCTCCTCCTCCTCCGCCCCCCCCCCCCCCACAACCCCAGTAAAACACAAAAATCTGCAGAGATCATGGATGAAGTAAAAGCACACAGTGCTGAAGAAACTCAGCAGGTCAAGCAATGTCCTTTATACAGCAAAGGTAAAAATATATAACCAACGTTTCAGGCTTGAGCCCTTCATCATGGTGTGGGAAAATGTCAACAGGCGTCTGAGCGAAACAGTAAGGGTAACACCTCCCCCCTCCCCCCCACTTACTGTTTTGCTCGGATGCCTTCCGATGTTTTTTCCATACCTCGATGAAGGGCTCAAGCCCGAAACGATGGTTATGTATTTTTAACTTTGCTCTATGAAGGACACTGCTTGACCTGCTGAGTTTCTTCAGCACTGTGTGCTTTCACTCCTCTCCACCCACCCACCCTATTATTCAGGTGCCTGCTCTATTCTCTCTACCCCCGATGAAGGGTTACGACTCACTGAGTTTCTCCAGCATTTAGTGTGGAACTCCAATTTTCCAGCATCTACAGTCTCTCACGTTTACCTTGGTGGCTTCTTACCTCATTCCTCTTCACCAAACAGGGACCCAGTACTTCCTGATGCAGCAGTGATGGAGCTGCTTCTCTGACAATCCCCTGCAGTGTATTCAGTACCTTCTGTGCTTGGGGAAACCAATCAGCCAATGGGCATATCTCTGCAAGGGCAACCTTGAGCTTCCAGTCACTGGCTTTTGAATTCTCTGTCCCAGTCTGACTTCTCTGTCTTTGATCTTTCGCTCTGCTCCAAAGGTGCCCAAATTGAAAGCTTGGTTCATCAGCTTAGATACGTTGCAACCTTTGGGACCCGTTTCCCCCCTCCCCACCACCCCGGCCTCAATGCCTCGTCTGGCTAGAATGTATTCAGATTCTAACTGCTTTTTGCTAATGGTGCTTTCTCAGTCCCATGATGTCCAGTTTCTGAACATTATCGAGTAACCAGAAGCTGTTCGTTTTAATATACAGCTCATTAACTTCCAAGTTAATTTTGGAAGTTTTTACATTGTGGCCTCGAGTGGCATATTTGCTGCTTATGCCTTCACACTCTGCTTCTACAGTGCACATCTTTCCTTGCAGCTTTCTCTCATCAGCCTTGTCCTTAAGGCTGCCTGACAACTTATGGTGGGTGGGAGAGTTGAGCAGAAGAATAAATCAGACATCGTTTGATTGGTGGAGCAGTCTCAATGGGCCGAAAGGCCTAATTCAGCCCTACTGCCTTATGGTCATTACTTTAGCATGATATCTCAAGTCATAGCAAAGAGCATATTGAGGCCAGTAGAACCAAGGAGAGCAGGATGGCCACATAGACAGTCATAGTTGCCATGGGGGATCCTCTTATTGAGATTATGATTTTGATTTTCCATGACGTTAAAATGCTAGGAACCCAGTCTGAACATTGTGCCTCAATGAAGGGTCCTGGCCCAAAATGTTGACTGATCATTTCTACCCATGGACTCTGCCTGACCCAGCTACTCATTGTTTTTTGAACATGGTCTATTTACTTGATGCCTGCTTTCCCTGAGGTTTTCGGTGAGTTTTAAATCCTAAATGTTCTCAGAACCTGGCAAACATTTTGCGGCTGCATGGACAGTGTAAAGACCCCTATTACCCTGGTCACCAACTCTTCTCCCTGCTACCTTCGGGCAGAAGGTTCAGAAAACTGAAGTCCAGCACCTCCAGGTTTAAGAACTGTTTCTTTCCAATGGATATCAGACTCTTGAATCTCCCCATACTACCCTAACCTTAAACTGTTCCACCGCCACAAAAAGGCACTTCTAATGCAGGTTTTGTGGGGGGGAGGGGGTCACTGTTTGGAGAGTGGGCATTGCGAGGGGTTGCAGACCACTTCCATGTCCTTTGGGTTTCACTGGAGGCATAGAGTTTCCAGAACCATCTTGAGGACCCCCCCATCTCAGAGACGATGGATGACCTCTCTCATCCTCATCGACATGGCCTCCAGAACTGCGTTGGAAAATCAAAGGCGCTTTTTTTCCTTGCTTTTACCAAGTTGTAATGTCCACCTCCAGTTGCAATCACGAAACCTGTCTTCTTTACATGGTTGGAGACAGTCAACATTGGACAGAATCAACTGGGGCATTCTGGTTGCGATCCAGATCCCATGGCTGAGCAGTAACCAGGCACGGGTACTAATGGAGTTTGAGAGCTAATTTTGTGCAAATTCATCCTCATCCCATCATAATACAACAGGAAATGTTACAAACATTTAGCCTTTGTGCAAGAATAAACAGAGTTAACATTTCAGGTTGAAGAACCTTTGCCAGAAATCCACTCTACACTCAATCTGTCACATTTTGTGATAATGAGTTCATTGTCATACACATTGTAGAAAAAACGACAACAGGTACAAAAATAACCAAAAATAAATACAATGGTATACTTAAAAAGAGACTTAAATACAAATAAAAAAATAAATATTCACTTATTCTAGTGTAAAGAAAGATGAACTTTGTAATGGAGTAGACCAGTGGTTCTCAACCTTTTTCTTTCCACTCACATGCCACTTTAAGTAATCCTTATGTCATCAGTAAGGGATTGCTTAAGGTGATATGTGAGTGGGAAGGGAAGGTTGAGAATCCCCTGTAAGGATTTCATTCCTTTCTTGCAATTCCTCCACCTATAAATTGAAGGAATGACATTCTATATTCCATAAGGGTACCCTCCAACCAGATGACATTGACTTCTTTTGGTTCTGTAGCACCTATCTCCCCCCTCCTCCTCCACTCACCGTCTTCCCCTTCCCTTCTCCTTATCTCTTTTCCTCTAGCTCCCTTTCCCCCAGCTCTGCATTCACACTTTCCAACCCAATCTGTTCACACTTACCCTCTCCGGTACTCCTATCCGTTCAATTATGGCTTCTTGGCTGTAGGCCTGAGCTCCTTCCCACCCCTTGCCCCTCAGCCTTTTTAATCAGAGGCCTACCTGCTATTTGCTTATACCTTGAAGAAGGCCTCAGGCCCAAAACGCTGGTTTTATATCATTAGCTGTGTGACCTGCTGGGTTCCTCTAGCATTTTTGTGTTTTTATTACAATCACAGCAACTTCAGATTTTTGAATTATTTGATCTACTTTGAAAACATCACTGCAGGAGTTCCTTTTTATCCTCTATTTGATTTTATCCATTATTCCTGCTTAAACTGATGGAGTGCATGCTACAATATTAATAACAATCATCCAAAATCATAAAAAAATCAATAGTTTTGGATCATGGAAGGAGATAATAACATGGAGTTCACTACTAAATAATGAATGAGATTTAGTAAAATTTTTCAATATTGTTTATTGATGATTGAGTACCACAATTTCCAGTGTTTATTTTTGGCACTCAGCAGATTTTATCTATTGAATGTGAAGGATAGTAAGTGTGGAATTAGATAGATTGGTAATAATTCCCTCCTTAAACCTTGGAGCCCTGAGAATTATCTGTGAGCTGTGCATCACAACAGCAAATTCCAATTCCTCTCACGCCCTTGGGAGCTAGTACATTATTGGAGTAAAGAGTCTTCCTTGCTGGACGGTGCTGGAGAAACGCAGACAGCAGATGCTGGAATCTTGAGCAAACAAAGAATAGCAGGTGAAAGAGCATCTATGGGTAGAAAAGGTCAGTTCATATTTCAGGTCGGGACCCTTCACAGAGATTCATTCTTTGAGAATGCACATTGAAGGTTGATCAGACATTCTTCCAGAACTAATTAAACCAGTGATTCTCAACCTTTTTCTTTCCACTCACATGCCACTTTAAGTAATCCCTCTGCCATCGGTGCTCTGTGATTAGTCAGGGGATTGCTCAAGGTAGGAAGGGAAGGTTGAGAATCACTCCTCCAGACCCAATTGTTACTGAAATAATTTGCTTGAGAAAAATTGTCATTGGCCCATTTCCTTTGGAGTTCTGAAACTGTGCACATGACGAGTCAATGAGGGACGATTAAAACAGAGGTTTTCAAACTTTTTCTTTCCACACACACACCACCTTAAACAATCCCTTACTGTCCACAGAGCATCTATGGGATAGGGATTACTTAAAGTGGGTTGTAAGTGGAAAGAAAAAGGTTGGGAACTGCTGAATTAGAATTAAGGTTAATGCTTTCAATTTGATGTAGATGAACAAATATTTTGATTGGGTTTTGATAGCGTTTGATTATTATATGGAGCCTAAAATTTTTTTTGCATTCTTTGCACAACTTTCTCCAAAACACAAAATTATGTCTATTTTAATCCATTTGGAAAATTTGGTCGAATCAATTCTATTTGGTTATCATAAAAATTTGTTGAGATTATGTTGCAGCCTTTAATCCCTTCAATTAGGGAAGGGATCAGTTATCAATTACACTGAGTTTTAAGAATCCAAAATATTATAAAATTTGGAAAACATTTTATTTGTGAAAGATACAACAGTCCAGAGTGTGTAAAAAATGTTTTGCTTCACTTTATCACACGTGATGGTTTGAAACTGGCCAATTTCCACTGTTGCTGCTGCAGAGGTCATTTTTAATGCCTTGTGTTATGAGCCCAGAGGACCCCAAAACCCAGCAGCAATAGATATTCACCAAGATAAATGGTTACTTAAATTAAAGTTACTTTTAATTACCTTTAAACATGAAAACAGAATCACATTTTAACTTATCATTAACTAACCTAACTTAATCCCCTTCTAATTCTAAGCACACAAGCATGTAATGTGTGTGTAAGTTCAGAAAAGTTATTTGGTTCACAGTCCAATCTCACTTCTCATTCCTCCAAGTTCACTGGTTGGAGCCAATTCTTATACTGTGCACAGAATTTAACATTTTTAAAGTTCACCAGGCTTTGGTGCTTGAAAGGTAAATGGTTACCACTCAGGAAGGTTCTTGATGGTTTTCAGAGAGATTTGTTGTTCCAGGACATCGACAACTGATGTACTTCCATCAGCCACCTCAGTGTCATGCTGAAGAAACTTGCCCTGTCAGGATTCACCAGATGATAACCTTTTTCTTTCAGTCACCACAGGGTGCCTTTTTGTTTCTCTTATTTCAAGTGAAATATTAGACAGCCAGTCCTCTCCTCTTGCATGAACCATAAGGTCTTTGACCAGGCTGAACTAAGCACTCACAAACTGTCTTCCAAATGGGGTTTTTTGACAAGCTTGCCAGCTTGTCCTGTTCCAGTCCCAGCTGCTGACTGTAAAATTGTAGAACTGGTCTCTCTCTCTCTCCCTCTGAGAGAAAACCTGTTTCACTCTCTGCTTGAAAAACCACATGACCCTCTTAGAACAGTAAGTTCCCCTCCAGACAATCGGTGGGTCCAACAAGTTTTTTCATCTGTTGCCTTTTTGTAAGCAACAATCCATTAGTGAAGTCTATTGGGCACTCTCCAAAGCTTTTGTGAAGGCTGTTGGCCCTGACATATCTAGCATGAGCAGAGTTCCAGTATTTTAAAGAAGATCTGTTTTAAAGTGTTTATATGTGTCTTACGCTAAAAACCCTGCCCCAATTTACCTCCCAAAAAACATATCTAATATTCTGTCACACTTGAGATTATTAGAAAACCAGCTGCCTGTTTATTTCCGGCAGGTTTTCCATTTAGCAAGGTGAAGAGCATGCGAGCTGTGGAGAGATTCATGTTCCCCAGCAACCCCAGGTGAAGGGACAGTATTTTCAGATGTCAAGAAAAGCACTCCAGGAACTTAGCCCATGCAGTACCCCCCAACTAATTTACAGCAACACTTCTTCCATTTTCTGCCTCAGCTATTTTGTGACACTCCACTGAAAATGAGGGACAGGTTTGCAACTCAGCTAAGGGTCTGAGAATCCACAAAGGTACTTGCTAAACTAAATGTCTTTTTCTGGGTTGATGCATCAACGCCACAGCCTTTGTAATCTGTGATTACAAAATACAACTTTCAAAATGCATCTTAAAGGTACCTGCTCACAAACTTTTGTCCCAACTCTAACCAATTAAGGTTAAGAAAAACACCTGCCACTCCATAACTAAACTCTGGAATTGAGACAAAGGATGTTGATGATATGAGAATATATTGTCATAAATATGTCCAATGTACAGGTGCATCAAAATTCATACTTGCTGTAGCCATGCATGTATGCCAGATACACTGACTACATTAGGATGATTTAATTCAACACAATATGCCGAAATAGATCATAGATATCAAATGATAGTTAAATAAATATTCAAAGTTGTAGATAATGCAAGAAAAAATGACTTTCCCATAGAGTAGACAGATCTTTTGGTGGTTCTGGAGTAGTTCATGGTTAGGGTATTACAGGGATGTTCAAGAGCTTGAAAGCTCCCGGAAAATAATAATTTTGAACCTAGAAGTATTGCTCATCAAAACTCTGAAGCTTCTGCCTGAAAATAGCAACAAGGAAAGGTTGTTAACACGGTGATGGGCATCCTCTTCGATGTTGGCTGCCTTGTTGAGGCAGCATCTCACATAGATTTCTTCAGTGGATGGGAGGTTGGCACCTGTGATGGATTTGACATGTTTACCAATAGGTTGTGAGTAAGTTTCTCGGAGTTCGATTTTGTGTCATCAGACTGCTGGTCCTAGGGCATATGGACCAGTTCATCTTGGCCTGTAAAAAAAAAGCCTGATCTTTCCCATTTGTTGGACATCTCACAGCCGTTGCACAGACAAGGAAGCTTCATTTTACTGCATTTAATTGCTGAGGTTGTTTTTAAATTAGTAATCCAATCCTGGTGATAAGAACAGAGCCCAATGTGTATGCCATGGTGGACCCTGGAAGAATTGGCAGGGGTAATTAGTTCCCAGCCAAAGCTTGAGCCAAATTACCTCACAGTAGCATCTGTATTTAGGAGTCCAGAACAGAGAAACCTCGTCCTCTCAGACTGATAGATTGAAGGATGGCAATAGTTTAAGAGTGTTAATCAAGGAAATATCCCTCCAGTTTAATTCACAGCCATACCCAAGGGTTTTAATTCCAATCTTCACATGAAGTGACTCCAGTCTCAATTTATATCTGATGTCTAATTTTCATACAACAAGTAACTGACCTCTTTCTTGGACATTATTTGTTGGAGATATGTATTGCCAAAAGCACCAGGATAATTGTCAGGCTCTTTATCACAATGGTGTATTTTGATCATTTAAGAGATCAGAATGGGATATTGGTTTAGCATCTCAGTCAAAAGATAGCACCAGTTCAACAGATATACTTTGCACAGCAAGATCTCTTTAATCCTGCTAATTGTCTGGGCCGGTGATTTTGACAGGAATTTGGGAAGTATTTTAGAATAGCTCCCTTCACCTCTTGCAGTCATCATCACCAAACCATACCCAGAAGTAATTTCAGCCTATCCCCTCAGCTAGCATTACTGTTCATGGGAGAAGTACGGGAACTGCAGATGCTGGGATCTTGGAATGAAGGAAGAGAAGCTGAGGAGAAGGTCAGGAAGAGAAGTGGCAAGTCGACGTTTCAGGTCAGGACCCTTTGCCAAGAGTAGGAAGGGAAGATAGCAAGGGGGCAGGGGAGGAGCTAACAGGTAACATGATACCTGGACAATACGACTCATTGGGCATTGCAGGAATTGCACAATGGTTATTGCAGGGCTGCCACTACAGTGAGGCTGCCCTTTGGACCATGAGAGGGATTCCTTTGGAGAATCTCGAGTTGAAGTGGAAAAGATGTGGCCCCTTACCTGTGCTGCTGTGTTGAGAAGGTATTCTCGATCAGCCCTTTTTTGTGGTCTGCAGTGTGCAAGAGAATTGAGAAAAAAGACATCATCTTCTGTGATCCTATTAAGAAAATAAACTATGACTAGGACTGTGTCTTTCAACAAATAACTCCCAATGCTGCTTAGACAGTTTTGTCAGTTTGAAACTCTCCTTTCCCCTCTATTCAAGTGGATCCAACACTCTCAGATAGACACGGAGCTCTGAATGAGGAATGTTGTATCATTAATTGATGCCAAATAAAATTTTTCACATTTCAGGAACTATAGCCCCATTAACATTTATTTTATCATCAATCTTGTAAGATTAAGTCATTAATTTTCCACACAAATTTTTATGCACTACATTCCCTTTTTGGTTAAAATCACCATTTATCATTAGTATAAAACCAAACATTTTCACATTCAATTAATAATTCAAAGCAATATATTGAACGGCAGTGAAAACAATTTCACATTAATTACAGGCCTTCTAAGATTATCAGTTCAACTGGCATAATAGATACATGCCTCTAAACCAAAGCTGAAGTAAAGCTTGGGATGCTAAATCCTTAGCAGGGTTTCTCAACAGTCTCCTCGAACACTCCAAAACTTAGATAATGCTGACACTAAGCAAAACCCATCTCAAAGCTTTTCCTTTGTTTATTTTAGACCTTGCAATGGCATTCATGAGGCTCAGGCTAAAGTGCTTTGTTTGAATGAAATTCAACAAAATTAGCTTCTCTTCGTATCAGAGAAGTTAGGGGAATCAGTAACAATCGGGGGCTCCAAGCAGTCCTTCCAAGTGAAGCAACAATTCACTTGTGAATCCGCAGGGGTAAGCTACTGCAACTGGTGGTCCTGTTGTGGCCTCCTCTACATCAGAGAGGCTAGACACAGACTGGTTGAGCACCTTCACTCAGTCTGGTGCAATAACAGGGACCTCCCAGAGGTAATTCCATATACCATTCCCACACCAACATGTCCATCCATGGTCTCAGGCACTGCCAAGCAGAAGCTATTTACAAATTGGAGGAACAATGCATAATATTCTGTATGGGCACTCTCCAACTAAATGGCATTAACATCAACTTCTCCAGTTTCCATTAAACCCCTCCTCCCATCTCTCTCTTTCCCATCCACTTTTCCTTTCCTTCGGATGTTCTTCAGACATCTGTCTCTCCATTCAGAGAGCTATCCCTCCCCCATAACTTCTCAGTTTTTTCTCTTCTACCCTCTTGCCGATACCTACCTGCAGCCCCTTATCTGTTAGCCTGTACTCCACCCTCTGTTCCATCCTCCCTCCACCTTTTTAGTCAGGCGGCTGTTTGCTTTCTGCTCATACCTTGCCTTAGGACACAGGCCTGAAATGATGGTTATCCTTTACTTCCTATAGTTGCTGCAGGACCTGCTGAGCTTCTCCAGCACATTTGTGTCTAACATTTGCAGTCTCCAAACTCCAACGCCCAGTGTGTACGGTTAGGAATTTATTTGCTAATTGATGCACAATCAATTAAACAAAGACCGAAAGTTGCCGAAACTGAAGACTTTTATTTGCAAGAGATGGACAGCGTCCCCATGTTGGTCGCTCACACTGACTCAGACTCGAACTGGGGGGCAGGCTTGTGGCATGACAGCCTTTATGGGGAAGAAAGAGGAGGAGTCACAAGCCAGTCAGTGAGAGCAGGGTCCACCATGAAAGGTCATGTAATTTATTTATGACAAATATGTACAATAGTGGTTTCACCACACTAATCTTCAGCAGAAAAGGCAGTAAGAAGATGGTCACATGTCTCCAAAATCCAGTGACGCATGCATTTTGGGTTCTGAATTCTTGACCACTGATTCATTGGTGCAGGTTCAATTCTCAGTGCAGAAACAGGCAGCATCCATGGAGGAAAAGAACTGACCAGTGTTTGGGCCAAGACCCTGCATCAATACACTTAATATTGAACACTAGAATTAAAAGAAATACACCTTCAAGGATGGTGATCACGAAACTGTAGGATGGTGGGGGTGGTGGGGGGGGGTGGTAAAACAGAAATCAGTAGACACCGAGGTTGAAGTAAAAACACACAATGCTGGAGAGACTCAGGTCAGCAGTGTCCTTCATGTAGGAAACAGAGGGATACATAACTGACATTTCAGGCTTGAGCCCTTCATCAAAGTGTAAGAAAATTCCGGTACATAAAGGACACTGTTTGACCTGAGTCCCTCCGGCATTTTGTGTTTTTACATGAAACTGTAAGGCAGTCACAGACCCATTTGACATGCTACCATTGGCCAATAAAGGATATCTGTGGTCATCGCTTGAGCCAGTCTGTCCTGTGATAGAAAAAATCAATTACTGCAAATGCTGAATGTTTGTCAGAAATACTCAGTGGACCAGGCAAAGTTCTGAAAGTGACAGAAACGTGAGATATCAACTAGGTCTCTCTCCAAATGCACATAGGCATGGGTTAGTCAGCCATGGAGCCGCACGGTGGGACAACGAGCACTGCTCCAGAGACCCCGGTTCAATCCTGACCTCCGGTGCTGTCTGTACACAGCTTTCACCTTTCTTCCATGTCCATGTGGGTTCCTCCTTGGGTCTCATTCCCTACCGCATCCCAAAGACAGATGAGTCAGTAGTTTTATTTCATGGCTCCAATGTGGAACTGAGCAGCAGAATCTTGGTGGAGATGATGAGACTGTGGAAGCAAAATAAAATAGATTGGAACAGTGTAGAAAGTGGATGCTTGATGACTGGAGTTAAACAAGAACTATTGCAGATTCTGGAGTCGAGTGCAATGCACAAAAGGGCTGGAGAAATTCTGCAGGACATGCAGCATCCGGAGAAAGTAACAGGTGGCCAACGATATGGGCCAGGGCCCTTAATCAGAAATGTTGGATACCCTTTTCTTCCTGCTGAGTTTCTAAAGGCTTTCTGTGTAATGTTTAATTGTTGGGGCAGACCCAGTGGTGGGGGCTGGGGTGGGGGGGGGGGGGGGGTTCTCTCGGATTCTTCTTTTTCAATATTTTTATTAACATTGAAATTTCACACCCAAGAATACAGAGAAATACATGTTAAAAATCAAACAGATACACTACACTTAAATCATATAATTTCATCCAAGGTACTCCACATTTTAATCAGATTATACTGCATTGATATTACATTTTATTATTAAAAAAGGAAAATCTAAACCCACTACCAAGAAGGAAGCTGTTTGGCCAAAAAAAAAGACAATTCTTATCAGAGTGATAAATGACAGCATTAGCTGACATTTCTACCTCTAACAAATCAAAGATTATAAAAGTAGTGTTTGAAAATTTACATTCAAATTAGATATTGAGCATGTAACCATTTAACAATTACAACACAGAAACAGACCAATTTGGCCCTGCTAGTCCATGCCAAACACCTTCTTCCATCTAGTTCCAATGACCTGCACCCAGCCATAATCTTCCATACCTCACTTGTCCAACTTTTCCTTAAAAAAAAATCAAGCCCGTATCTACCACTTTGGCCAGAAGCTCATTCCACACTCTCACCACCTTCTCAGTGAAGAAATTCCCCCTCATGTTTCCCCTATACTTTTCCCTCTTCAATCTCAATCCATGTCTTCTTGTTTAAATCTCCCCCACTCTCAATGGAAAATTCCTATCCACATTGACTATCTGTCTCCTTCATAATTTTAAATACCTCTATCAAATCACCTCTTAAATCTTCTATGCTCCAGGGAATAAAGTCCTAGCCTGTTTAACCTTTCTCTGCAACTCAGACCCTGAAACCCAGGCAACATTCTTGTAAATCTTCTCTGCAATCTATTTTGTTGATATCTGTCTGATAATTTGGCGACCAAAACCTCTCACGATATTCCAAATTTGGCCTCACCAATGCCTTATACATCTTCCACAGGACATCCCAACTCCTTAATACTTTGATTTATGAAGACCAACATACCAGAAGCTTTCTTCATCACCATATCTACATGTGACTCCACTTTCAGGGAATTATGTACCAGAATTTTTAAATCCTTTTGTTCTACCGCACTCTTCAATTTTCTACCATTTAATGTGTAGGACCTGATTATTCCTACCAAAATGTAGCACCTCACACTTCTCAGTATTAAACTCCATCTGCCATCTTTTAGCCCACTCTTCTAACTGGCCTAGATCCCACTGCAAGCTTTGAAAATCTTCCTCACTGTCCACAACACCAATCTTAGTATCATCTGCAAACTTACTAATCCAATTTACCACCCTTGTTTTTTTTTTGTTTTTCCTGGAGGAGAAGCCCAGTACCTCTTCAGTGGATTGCAGTATGGTAGCCTTCAACTGATCCCAGAGGGTTTCAGGGGACGGGTCCGTGAGGCGGGTTGCAACGTCGAGCTTTGCTTTGAGGTTTGCCTGGAAGTTTCCTCTCGCTTCGTCTGACTGCAGTTTTCCAACATTGAACCTCTTTCTGGGGGCTTTATTGTTCCTGGGCTTTGGCTTGAAGTGAAGGTTGAGCTTGCAGCGAACCAGCCGGTGGTCAGTGTGGCATTCCGCGCTAGGCATGACCCTGGTGTGGAGCACATCTTGTTTGTCACTTTCTCGCACCAGGATGTAGTCCAGGAGGTGCCAGTGTTTGGATCGGGGATGCATCCAGGTGGTCTTAAGGCTGTCCCTCTGCTGAAAAAGAGTGTTTGTAATGACAAGCCGCTGTTCTGCGCAGAGCTCCAACAGGAGGCGCCCATTGTCGTTGCACTTGCCGACGCCATGCTTGCCCAGGATTCCTGGCCAGGTTTCTGAGTCTTTGCCGACACGAGCGTTGAAGTCGCCCAGGATGACAACCTTGTCGGCTGTAGGGGTACGTTGGATGAGGTTGCGCAGGTCGGTGTAGAACTTGTTCTTTTCTGCTGGTTCCGCCTGGAGGGTTGGAGCATAGACACTGATGAGGGTGATGTGACGCTTGTTTTGAAGTGGGAGTCGCATGGACATGATTCGGTCCGAGAGGCCTGTCGGAAGGTTTTCGAGTTTGGAGGCAATGAAGCTCTTGACCATGAAGCCTACACCAGATAGGCGTCGTTCATCCGAAGGCTTGCCAGACCAGTAGAGTGTGTAGCCCGCGCCGCGTTCTTGGAGGCTGCCTACATCTGCCAGGCGGACTTCACTGAGAGCGGCTATGTCGATGTCAAGTCTGAGGAGTTCATGTGCAATGAGGGCAGACCGACGTTCAGGTCGGTGGCTGTCAGTCTTGTCTAGCATGGTTCTGATGTTCCAGCATGCTAGCTTGAGTTTGTGAGCATCTTTTGAGGGGGAGGACGTGGAGGGGGAGGACGTGGAGGGGGAGGACGTGGAGGGGGAGGACGTGGAGGGGGAGGACGTGGAGGGGGAGGACGTGGAGGGGGAGGACGTGGAGGGGGAGGACGTGGAGGGGGAGGATGTGGACCTGTCCTCGGGCCTGCGCAAAGGAGCTTTTAGGTGGAGTGCAGTGCGCGCAGTACTGGCCCCACCCTTTACACCCATGGTTCGTGTGCCGTGGCCAAGCAAGCTGGGACGTGGCAGCGAGGTCCTTGGGTCGTAGGTTTTATATCGGAGTGGCCTTCTCCTATGCAGGTTTCTTACCCGGGCTGGAGGGGCCTGCCTCCCCTCCTAGGTCGGTCCATACTGCCCGGACCGGGGCCGAGGCCGCCGCAGTTCACCCTGTGCCTGGACTGGGGCCACCGCCTCCCACTCCCTGCCCGGACCGGGGCCTCCGCCTGCCTCACTCGACCGAGGCCGGGGCCGCCGTCTCCCCCTTGCTCCTGCCCGTATCGGGGCCGCCGCCATCTACCCTTCACCTGGACCGGGGCCGGGGCCGCTGCTGCTCTCCCTGTGCCTGGACTGGGGCCGCCGCCTCCCCCTTGCTCCTGCCCGTATCGGGGCCGCCGCCGTCTACCCTTCGCCCGGACCGGGGCCGGGGCCGCTGCTGCTCTCCCTGTGCCCGGACTGGGGCCGCCGTCTCCCCCTTGCTCCTGCCCGTATCGGGGCCGCCGCCGTTTACCCTTCGCCCGGACCGGGGCCGGGGCCGCTGCTGCTCTCCCTGTGCCCGGACTGGGGCCGCCGTCTCCCCCTTGCTCCTGCCCGTATCGGGGCCCTATTATCCAGATCATTAATATACATGCCAAACAACAATGGACCCAGTACTGATCCCTGAGGCACTCCACTAGTCACTAGCCTCCAATTTGATAATTTTTCCACCACTACTCTCGGGCATCTCCCATCCAACTATTGTTGAAATGATTTCACTACTTCAATATTAATACCTAATGAATGAACCTTCCTAACGAACCTCTTTATGCAGAAACCTTGTCAAAGGCCTTACTAAAGTCCATATGGACAATATCTACACTCTTCCCTTCATCAATTTTCTTAGTTAACTCTTTGAAAAATTCTATGAGGTCTGTTAAACATATCTACCACACATAAATCATGTTGGCTACTACTAATCAGTCCCAGTCTATCCAAATAATTGTATATTCCATCTTTAAGAACACACTTCATTAATTTACCTACCACCAATGTCAGACTCACAGGCCTATAATTACCAGAACCTTTTTTTAATGAGTGGAACAACATGAACTACCCTCCAGTCCTCTGGCACCCTCCCTGTGGCTAATGACATTTTAAATCAGGACCCAGAGATTTATCCACCTTTTTTCTTCTTTGGCTTGGCTTCGCGGACGAAGATTTATGGAGGGGGTAAAAAGTCCACGTCAGCTGCAGGCTCGTTTGTGGCTGACCACCTTTATTCTCTTTAAAATAGCCAATACTACCTCTTCATTTATCTGTACATTTTCCATAACTAGTTTTCCTTACTTCACCTAACTCAACATTCCTTTCCTTAGTGAATACTGAATTAAAAAAAAAAATCATTTAAAATTACCCCCTCTCTTCTGACTTCTCACATAGCCTACCCCTCTCATTATCAAGGGGGCCCAGTTTTATCCCTCACTATTCTTTTACTTTTAATGTACTTATAGAAATCTTTTGGATTTATTTTTACATTGCTTACCAAAGTAGTCTCATATCTCCCTTTAGCCTTTCTAATTTATTTATTTTTTGGACTCTTTATATTCCTCAAGTATCTCATATTCCCTGCTGTCTATACCTGTTGTACACATCCCTCCCTCCTAGCCAAATTCCTAATATCCCTTGAAAACCAAGGCTTCCTATATTATCTAACCTTTCCTTTAATCCTCACAGGGACATACTGACTGTACTCTCAAAATTTCCCCTTAGAATATCTTCCATTTATCTGTTGTGTCCCTCCAAGAAAATGTGATCCCAATCCACACCCTCTAAATTCTTTCACATCTCCTCAAAATTAATCTTGTTTCAATCAAGAAACTCAACTTTGTTGTACAAGTCAGTCCTTCCCCAGAAGAGTTCTCAATGATCCACAAATCTGAACCCCTGCACCACATCTTCCTATCCCTACCCTCTCTAGGCTGTGGCACAAGGAGCATTCCCAAGATTATCACCCTCAAGGTCCTGCTTTTTAACTCCCTATATTTTCCCTTCAGGCCCTTATCCCCACTTTTCTATGCCATTGTTCCACACATGGGCCATGGCATCAAGCCCTCCAGAATGCTGTGTACTCAATCAGAGACATCCCTGACCCTGGCACTTGGGATGCAACATACCATCAGGGAGCTTCAATCTCATCCACTTGTCTAACCAGCAAGTCCCCAATCTCTATCACTCTCCTCTTCCTCCCCCTTCCCTTCTGAACTAGGGGGCAGTCTCTGCACCAGAGACATGACCACCTCAACTTGTCACTTGTAGGTCCCCATCAATAGCATCCAATACAGTATACCTGCTGTTGATGGGAACAGCCACAGGGGTAATCTGCACTCTCTCCATCTTCCCCTTCCCTCTCCTAACAGTCACCCAGCTACCTGCCTCCTGAATTATAGGGGTGAACATCTCCCTGACATTCCTGTCTGCCACTACCTCTGCCTCCTTCAAGATCTGCAGCTCATCCAACTCCTGCTCCAGTTCCTTAACTTGGGTTGCTAGGAGCTGCAGCTGGATTCACCTTCTAGTAGGTATGGTTATCAGGGGCAAGTACGCTCTCCCAGATTTTACACAATTCGCAACCAGAGCAACCCACTCCTCTAGCTGTCTCTATTATCTAACTTTAATGATAGGATTAAACTACCTCTCTCTCTTAGCCTCTGCTCACCAAAGCCTTTTGAATCAAAGCTCCACTCCTACACTGAGCAACTCACTCACTGGCTGCTCCTTTAGCTACACCTCCTTTTATTGGCCTATGCCAATTAACTCAATTATCCAATTACTCACTCCCACATATAAACTTTTAATTGGCTTAACTCTTTGCACTCTGCAGCCTTTTTAAACTGTCCTTTTAAAAGGAAAATGTAAATTTTCAAATTACTGGTACTCACCAATCACTTCCCCTACCTCTGACTCCAACTTGACTTCAAATGAAAAAAGAAAGCTCGAGTCCCATTACGTGCCATTTTATAAACCATCCAAATTACTGGTACTCACCAATCACTCGCCCCACTTCCGACTCCAACCCCAAATCGACTGCAAATGAAATGAGCAAATAAGTATCTAATCTTCTCTGTTTAAACATGACATGGTGTCATGTTGCCATTAAGCATGATTAGGTGGGGAAATGTCTCTCCATCTGAGCAACACCACCCATCTAGCCATAAGAGAAATAAAAGCTAATAATGTTATGGGCCCAGAGGACCCCAAAACCCAGCAGCAATAGAAATTCACCAAGACAAATGTTTACTTAAACAAAATTTACTTTTAATTTTGTTTAACAAAAACAGGATCAAATTTTAACTTATTACTATTAACTTAACTTAACCTAGCTTAACCCCCTTCTAATTCTGAGCACACGTGCATGTAATGTGTATAAGTTCAGAAAAGTTCTTTGATTCACAGTCAAAGTTCAACAGTATGAGGTAATTCTTATACTGTGCACAGAATTTAATATTCATGAATCTTCACCAGTCTTTGGTGCTTGAAAGGGAAATGGTTACCACTCAGGAAGGTTCTTTTTGGTTTTCAGAGAGATTTGTTGCTCGTTGGACACAAAATGATTCCTTCCCATCAGCCACTTCAGTGTCTTGCCAAAGAAACTTGCCCCATCAGGGTTTTTCAGATGATAACCTCTTTCTTTCAGTTCACCACAGAGTTCCTTTTCTGTTTCCCTTATCTCAGGTGAAACATTATACAGCCAGCCATCTCCTCTTGTATGGACCACAAGGGCTTTGAACAGGCTGAACGCAGAATTCACAATCCATCTTCAAAATGGGGTTTCAAACAAGATGCCAGATTGCCATGCTGCAGAAACCAGTTCTCTCTCTATCTTTTAGAAAACCTGTTTTGTCTCTCCTCTCTCTTTTTCTCTCTGCTCGCAAAACCACATGACCTTCTTAGAACAGCAAACTGTATCCAGACAGATTGTGGCACCGGACCCAATCTTCTGAGTCCATTCATCTGTTGCTTTCCAAAACAATAATCCATTATTCCATAGCATGTCCAATTAATGCCTACTTGTGAAGTCCTTCAGGAAAGCAATTTCCATTGTCTTTACAAAGGTGCTGGAAGCCTGGACTGTCTGGCTTGAGCATATTAAATAGGATCTGTGTTGTGAAGTGTTTGTGTTTGTTTGTGACCTACACTAAAAAAAACCCACAATTTATCTCCCAAAAACATATCTATACATAATATAAAATATAATATAATCTGTTACAATATCTCCAGCTCAGGTGCCGTTAAGGTTATGTCACTCTCTCCAACAATACCAAATAAAGCAGTTAAGGGATTTGGTTTAAAATTAACTTTAAAAAGTGCAGAAAAAGTTTGAAATACTACGATTCAATATTTCCCAAGACTCTGGCAAGTCCAAAACATAAGAATTCATGAAGTATCTCCATTGTTCCATTTCTCACAATGAGGAGATACATCCACAAAAAAATTGAGATAGTTTGACTTTGGACATGTGACCCCTATGGACTACTTGAAATTGTAGGAGAGGGTGGTGGGCACATAAAGATGAGGCATTAAACAATTTGAAAATTACATTTCAAGTTTCTTCAGGAATTAAAAGCTGTAGGTCCTGTTCCCAGGCTTTTTAAATTTTATCTGAGGGACCCTCTCTTATTTCCAACAACATATGATAAATGTTAGATATTGAACCATTATAGAAAATTGTAAATTAAAATTACATCAATTAAATTCTTATCAGTCCTCTTAGGAAATGTATGCAATTGAGATCGTAAAAAATCTCGTAGATAATGATAAAAATGAGTATTTGGTAGACCATATTTAACTGAAAGTTGTTCAAAGGAAGTGAGACTCCCCTCGACAAATAAATCTTTAAAACATTTAATGCCCACTCTATACCATTCTTTAAAAATTACATCAATCATGGAAGGTTTAAAGAAATAATTAGCAAAAACAGGACAAGAAAGAGAAAATCTCATTAAACCAAAATGTTTTCTAAATTGTATCCAGGTCTTCAAAGTATGTTTAACTGATCCTTAATTGTAATATCAGTTGAGGGATAATTAAGGACAGACAATATATGCTGGCATTTCCAGTGATGTACACAGATTGTGAATGAACATTTTAACATCAGTCACATGCCAGTTTATAAATCATAGTCACATCCTGTTGGATGTTTCAAAATCTTTCTCTTTCTCCAGCTCCACTTAAATTCCCAAATCACAATTGATCAGAAGTCCCTGACAAGTAAAATTATCAAGTCCAAAGCTTAACAAACTTGTCTCTCTGGAAAATACTCGCTGGCAGAATTATTCCCTTTTAATAACTCTAAACTTCTAATGTTTTCTGCTCCAGAGCTCAACCATCTTTATTCATGATGTGGTGAGGCCTAATTAATTGATATGTCTGAACATATCAAAGTCATAAAATCCTGCACTTCAGTTCTCATGATCAATAGTCCCAGTTCAGCTCAGTGGCTGTCTCTTCACTTCAATCAGTTGAAACCTCCAATCCACTAAAACCAGCGCCCTCCAATCTCAGCGCACAAATGAAAACCTCTGCCTCCTTCAGTGCAAACTGCCTGTGAAACATTGACTGTCTTTGCTTTCATGAGACCCTGTTCAAAAGCTCTTGGATGAGCCCTGTGTTATCTCCCAACCCCTCAGCATTCAGACCCATTGAGCAAGGAACAAAGTCGGAATGCTGTGGTGTAATGACAAGGGGACAAGCGAGGACTGCCCTGGAGGGACTTGATCAACATGATATTACTTGAAGCAGCAAACGAGTCAATCCAACACAAAAGTCTTCTTTGGCTTGGCTTCGCGGACGAAGATTTATGGAGGGGGTAAAAAGTCCACGTCAGCTGCAGGCTCGTTTGTGGCTGACCAGTCCGATGCGGGACAGGCAGACACGATTGCAGCGGTTGCAAGGGAAAATTGGTTGGTTGGGGTTGGGTGTTGGGTTTTTCCTCCTTTGCCTTTTGTCAGTGAGGTGGGCTCTGCGGTCTTCTTCAAAGGAGGCTGCTGCCCGCCAAACTGTGAGGCGCCAAGATGCACGGTTTGAGGCGTTATCAGCCCACTGGCGGTGGTCAATGTGGCAGGCACCAAGAGATTTCTTTAGGCAGTCCTTGTACCTTTTCTTTGGTGCACCTCTGTCACGGTGGCCAGTGGAGAGCTCGCCATATAATACGATCTTGGGAAGGCGATGGTCCTCCATTCTGGAGACGTGACCCATCCAGCGCAGCTGGATCTTCAGCAGCGTGGACTCGATGCTGTCGACCTCTGCCATCTCGAGTACCTCGACGTTAGGGGTGTGAGCGCTCCAATGGATGTTGAGGATGGAGCGGAGACAACGCTGGTGGAAGCGTTCTAGGAGCCGTAGGTGGTGCACCACCTATGTGTTTATAAAGTATCCGAAAACCACTTAACAGAAATGATCGGTTATCTGAATTTTTTTAAGTTGAAAAAAATATTTTCTTAAATACATTACTTCATGCTTGAAAAACCTTCTGTTGTTTTTTTCTTGTTGATACTACTGGGTTGCTTAAAGCAATTTCTCAGTTATCGGAAAAATCCGGTTAACCGAAAAATGTCAGGTCCCAAGCATTTTGGATAATTGGAAACATATATAAGGGACTCTTGTTTGCTTTTCCTTCTTGCTTTGATAATAATGCTGGATTAACTGGTGAGTCTTTGTGTGCCTTTGCAGGTCAAGCAAAGCAAAGATTTTTGTGTATCTTATGCACGTGGCAATAAATCAAATCTTGAATCTTGACAGCATAATGACATTGCAATAACAGCTCGCCTGCTTGGTGAACTGAAATATGCCGTTTATCCTGGATATCAGGCCAAATTCAAATTCAAGTTTATTATCATCTGGCTGTACATATACAACCTGACTAAACAGCATTTCTTTGGACCACAGCACACACACACACACACACACACACACACACACACACACACACACACACACACACACACACACACACACGCTAAGCAGCATATTGAAATCACATTTATAAATACACACACACACACACACACACACACACACACACACACACACACACGCTAAGCAGCATATTGAAATCACATTTATAAATACACACACACACACACACACACACACGCTAAGCAGCATATTGAAATCACATTTATAAATACAGATATAATTTGAAATCAATGTACATAAATATTTTGAGATGATTTACTTGGTTACAGAATACTGTTCGTCAATCTCAGAGCCTGCAGGAAGAGGCTAGTTCCAAGACTGGCAGTCCTGATTTTTTAATGCTCCTGTACCTCCTTCTTGATGAAATGAGCAATTATTTAATCACCCTGCAAATATTCCTTCCTTTACACCTTAAATGTATGCTTATTGTATGAATGCATAATTATGTTTCAGCAACATTCTTAATAGGAATGAGAGTGATTTATTGGAGCCTATTGAAGTAAACATTTTCGGAGCTGCCTTGCTATGACTTGTGCAATCATCAAATGACACAAGAGAATATGGAATTGAATGTGTACGGTCAATAAAAATTTATCAGCTAACTCTCCCTGACAAACCCGCTGAAGGATTTTTGGCTCAACCATTGAACATTACGCGATTTAAATCAACAATTGCAATACAGTTGGACCTCGATCTGTAATTGATATTTGACCAGTGGCCACACACGACAATGGTGATGGGGAATTTTTCAACTCTGCACAATGTCAGTGCTCACTCTCCTGCACTTTAAGGCCCGTAATTGCTTATTGCTATGTGACAGGACAAAAGTGGGTAAATATATTTATCAGTAGCCAAAACTTAATTGCATGGTTGAAATGGTCTTGAAGGAGGTGGTTTCCTTTTCCTGATGTGGAGTACATAGTCAAATCGCACAGGGGCAGGCCTTTTAGCCCACTAAATCCACGATGAACCTGAAGCCCCCATTTCATAGAACCACGGAACACTACAGGACAGAAGCAGGCCCTTCGGTCTATCTAGTCTGTGCCAAACTATTATTCTGCCTACACCCTCCATATACCTATCCAAATGTTTTTTTTAATGTCAAAATTGACCCTGCGTGCACCACTTGCACTGGCAGCTCATTCCACACTCTACTCCACCTCCTGTGTGAAGAAGTTCCCCTTTATGCTCCCATTGAGAATTTCACCTTGGGAAGTACTGGTTGGTCATGTGGCCGTGTGGGCTGGGGATCTTCTTATATGGGATTAGGTCCTGCTATCAAGTCTAGGATGGTGATATTTTGTGGGGCGGGTGTACCAGTGCCCAAGAAGAATGTGGCAACCTGCCTGAATGACTACCAACCAGTGGCTCTCACATCCACAGTCTGGCCAGAAAATTACTGCACTGGTTTCTTAATTAGATTTTACAGCAGACTGAATGGTAACAAGCCTGAAGGTTTGGACTGCCCCCGATCGCCCCCTTTTCCCTCACCGTCCCCTTGGATCTTTTCACTGGCCACGGTAGGGTGGGGGGGGCGGCAATGCCCACTTTGGGAATCACTATGTTAAAGGATAAGAGAGCGATTGGGAGAAGGTTGGAGGATGGATGTTCTGGACCTGCACCTCTGTAATTAGACACAAGCAGCAGGGGAGGCACCAGGGGAATGAAGCTGTAGAGGAGAAGGATTGTCATTTGTCTTGATAAAGGGATCATGTGTGAAAGATGACAGGCCATTTCTTCCTACCAATGCTGTCTGACCTGCTGACTTTTCCCAGCAATACTTTGTCTGCTCAATGTTCCAGCATCTGCAGCTTCTGTGTTTCTCTTGGGCTACATTAAGTTGAGAGGTTATTGGAATTGAATTGAACTGAGAGTGTATAATTGTCGCATGTACTGAGCTACAGTAAAAAGCTTTGTTATCCAGACAAGTCAAATCATTCTAGGTGTAGGAGGTAGTGCAAATTAAAACAGAAGTGCAGAATATGATTTTACAGGATGTGCAAAAGAAAATCATTGCTGAGTTTGAGCATTGGAGACACATTCAAGGGTCCGAGCATGGCAGGAAAGAAGCTGTTGAATCAGAGGTTTGTGTTTTCAAACTCACACACCTGTCGACAGGAGGGGAGAGAAGTGGGAGTGACTGGGGGGCGGGGTGGTTTGACTAGGATGGGGAGAGGAGGTTGTGACTGAGGTGGGGACAGGAGGGTGTGACTAAGATGGGGAGATGAGTGTCACTAGGATAGGAGGGTGGGGAGAGGAAGGTGTAACTGAGGAGATGTGGTCTGACTGGGGAGGGGTGTGCCATTTAATGTAGATGGAATGGAGGCTGGTTTGAGCAATAGCCTGAGCTTCTCTCTGTATGTCTTATGGTCTCAAGTATGAACTGGCGTGTTTATGAAAACTAGTGGAGGATATTGAGGACATCCTGAACTTCCTTAATCTCCGAATTTGGTGTGTTTTGTTTTGGCTGTAGCATCAATGGGACAGGTTTAGTGATATTTACTCCGTGAAGCTTAAAGTTCTCCTCCACCTCAACCTCCACCTCTGCAATTGATACAGTCAATTGGAGCGTGTGCTCCAATCCTATTCCCTGAGGTCAACACTGAAGGTAGGGGTCTTATTCTGACACCTTGCCACCAAGCTCTCAATCTCCTTGTCCGTTGTGGTTTGAGATCTGACCAACTAAAGTGGCGCCATCTGCAAACCTGAGGATGGAATTAGGACAATGTTTGGCCAGATGGTCATGAGTGTATCAGAAATAGACGCAGCCTTGTGGAGCACTGGTGATGTCCCCTATCCTCAGCTGACTGTGATAGGCAGGTCAGGGCGTGACGGATACATGTTGAGGGTACCTTTAATCTGTCACTTACTCTGTGCTGTGAATATTTATTATCTTTTGTTTGGTATTGTTGTCTCTTTAATCCAATTACCATAAGTTTACAATTCTCATTATCTTTGTACCTGTTCAGTCAGCTCAAGCAAGAATTTTGGTGCATGTTGCATGTAACAATAAACTCATTATCATTATCTTTAATCATTATGCTGTTTTCACATCTCCAACACACTTCCTATCTCAAAGATCTGTAATGAGATGTTATAAGGCATCCTTGGAGATCAAGATGGAAGCTTTTGTGATTCAGCATGAGTAGGAAGTAAGCAAAATTATTTTAAATTATTTTAAGCAAACCAAGTACTTACCTTTAGACTGGATGGACAGAAATAGTGGTGTCCCTTGTGGTCCAGATCTGGTCTAGAGATCTTTACATAGTAAGTAAATAACCTTGGGACATATCTGCAACAAGGTTCAAAGTTCCTTTATTATCATGGACATAAATACACAAAATTTGTCAATGTTTTCCAGCTGTAAAGACACACAGGGACACCACTGGTCCTGCACCCACACCAATAAGAGGGTCCCTTCGGAGACATTGAGTGTCTGTAGATTAGCCTTCTGGCCTCCTGCGACCTCTTTAGCTTCAGGACCTTCTTGTCTGTTCCGCAGTACACCTGAACTCCTGGTTCTGGACCCATGGTGTGAGTCCTTCAGCTTCTGAGCCCCTCGTTGATCCTGCTGCTTTTGTCTCCCATCCTGCAGGGATCTCTCAAAAAGCTTCTTTTCAGTGGGGGATGTTTTCCCCCTTTGGGGCTCTGCACCTCTTCACTACTTCCCAGGAGCCCAAACCCTCATGATCTGGGCTGCTGAGCATGAGGTCGGGCTCCTGTGGGTTCTCTGATGTTAAGAAGAATACTTACAGCCTAGTTCGAGTGGCAGTTTTAACCTGTATAAGCAGTACAAGTTCAAGTTTGAATTTATTACAGACTTGGCATCATGTCCATCCCAAAGAGTCATTTTCCTGCAAGCCAGGCAGCATTTCTACTTATCAATAGTGTAAACTATACTCAAGCAAAAGATACATATACAAAAGAGACAAATGTAAACAAAGAAATGTAAACACACCATGCAATACAGAGAAAAAAAAAATCAGTTGTGGCAACCCACTTACCAGCAAGCAAACCGGCTCCCAAAATGGTGGACGTGCTGTGGAAAATGTGGGAAATTGACCTGCATCCAACACAGGTTTTTAATCTGAGATGATGACATCACTAATGATGTCACTTCCTGTCCATGTGCTAGACTCCGCAGCGTATACATCGACTCGACAGCGTGTACAGCGATTCCACAATGTGTATACTGACTTCTATAGTAGCTCAGTATAGAGTACTTTGCTACACAGTAATAAGTAAGAGTCCTTAAATTAGTCCCTGATTGAGTTTGATGGTGGAAGGGTAGCAGCAGTTCCTGGACCTGATGGTACGAGTCTTGCGGCGCCTCTACCTCTTTCCTGATGGCAACAGCGAGAACACAGAGTGTAGTATGGATCCATGAGTTTTCTGCTGCACTCGCCCAGCAGATGTTCTCGATGGTGGGGAGGGTTTTGTCTGTAATGTACTAGGCTGTGTCCTCTACGTTTTGCAGGGCTTTCCTCCCAGAGATATTGGTGCCCCCATACCAGGCTGTGACACAGCCAGTCAGCACAATTTCTACCACACATCTGCAGAAATTTGCCAAGGTTTCTAATGTCATATGGAATCTCCGCAAACTCCTGAGGAAGTATGCTTTCATCATAATGACTTTAGTATGTTGGGTCCAGGAAAGCTCCTCCTAGATAGTAATTTAAATTTGTTGACTTCTCCTTCCTAAAGTCTCCAAATAGCTCCTTCGATTAGTTGATATTGAGTGAGAGGTTCTTGTTAGTACACCATTTCAGCCAAGTGTTCAATTCCCCCCCCCACCTATTTGCCAACCTATTATCCCTTTTTATACAGCCCACTACTATAGTATTATCAGCAAATTTGTAGGAAATCCAGAATCCAATTACACAGTGGGGCATTGAGGCCCTGTTTGCTGATGAGGTTTGAGGGGATGGTGGTGCTGAACGCTGAACTACAGTCGATAAAGAGCATTCTAAGGTTCTCTGCTGACCACATGTTCCAGAGTTTTGTGCAGATCCAGTGAGATTGCATAGATCTGTCACTACAGGAATGAATTGGAACAGATCCATGCTGTTTGCTGCTCAGACAGGGGCTGATATGCTTCAACAGCAGCCGCTCAAAATACTTAATCACTGTGGATGTGAGAGCCACTGGTCGGTAGTCATTCAGGCAGGTTACTACATTCTTCTTGGGCACTGGTACGAATGAGGCCTGTTTGAAATGGGTGGGTTCCACGCCCTGTCAGAGTGAGATGTTGGAGATATCTGCGAGTACACTGGTCAGTACAGGTTTTCAACACTTGGCCGGGTACTCTGTCCGGACTGGATGCTTCCTCAGATTCACTCTCCTGAAGGCAGCCACCCGTCTTCCTTGGATACTGACAGTAGTGGATCAACCACATTAGGCAGAGAGTTGTGATTAATAGGCTTTAATCACCTTAAGACATCAACACATCTCACATGTTGTTGGCCCAGTTCCAAGGGAGAAGTTTGGGCGTAACAGCCTTTATAGGGATTTCCAGGAGGGAGGAGCCACAGGTTCAGGGGGTGGACCAGTTCATACAGTACATACAATACAGAGGTTGAACCACAGCTATATCATTTAGGCCTTGCCACTGCTGTCGGGTATCCTTTGTTGTTTCCATTCTCATCCGGAATCTCCACTTTTCCTGGGAGATGGCCATTCCTGTCAAAATCTTCTCCCCCCCCCTTCACCCCAAAACCCCTGCAGGACATCAGGCCCTTGAATAGAACCTATCATCCTCCCTCATAGCACCCTCAGGTTGGCCACACTGCTGTAATACAATTATACAAAGGAAAAGGTGCCTCAGATAACGGTCGCACTCCACTCCACCATATCGAGACCAGTGAAAAGCAGGGGGCAATGCATTAGACTCTGGGGTACAGGGGTCCCAGATGCCACCTCAAAGAAAGAATTCAGAAGAAATCCTGTAGCATCAACTGTCAGGTTGTGGTGGATTTCAGAGTTGATTGTATTTCACTTTCAGAGGTCAGAGAAGAAGCAATAAAAATATGTCTGGGTAGAGTCCCTGAATGGATTGGTTGACCTAGAGGTAATGAGGTTGAAGAGACAATTTTTCTCAAACCATGCATTGCTCTATTCATGGAATACTATGAGAAATAGAATGCTACCTTATTACTCAAGGCTTGGGGCACCACCTTCATGGAAAATAAGCTGCCAAATAATTTTTCAACTGGTTGTAAAGAATGAAAGTCCATATATATCACTGAAATGAATCAAGCCACATGTCACCACTATTAACAAATAATGACTTGATCTGCAGGCTCTCCTTTCTCCAAAGTTTGGCTCAAGCACTCTTTCTTGTTAGTAGTATAATAGGAGCCTGGGATATTTCAAACTTTGAACGTCTATCAAGAATGAAAACCTGTGAGCAAAATAAAGTCAAGCATGATTATTTCTGAAATTAATACTGAATATCACAGTGAATAATGCCTTATCCTGGTGAGAGGTTGGAGATAGAACCGAGATCTCCTCATGAGATACAGTCAATAGAGTTGAACAACTTGGAACCAAGTCCTTCGGCCCATCTTATCCATCTCAGCTTGTTCCTTTTGCTTATCCCTCTCAATCTGTCCAAATGACCTTTAAACATTACATTTTTCCCCAACTTTTTCAGCTTGATCCACAACACCATCGTTGCTCTGTGTGTAAAGGCCAGTGCTAAGGAGCAGGGATATATAGTGATACATTATATGGGTTTTCTAATTACAGTCAATGTCCTGTAACCCAGATTGCTTGGAGATCGGGTCGGTCCAAATTTTCAGAATTTCCAGATTCTCAGATAGTACTTGTAAAATTTAAATTTAAGGAGAATAAACAGACAAATTTTAGTATAAAATCCAAAAACTAAAGAAATATTTTCTCTTACATTTTGTGTGGTCGCTTGTTGCTGAGGTTCATCTGCAGTGTGAATGCATGCATGCCCACAAAAGCTGAGAGTTTTCGCAATGTCCGAATTCTCAGGTGGTCCTGATTGAAAGGGCTGGAGAGAGTAGTCATGGAGAAAGACAGTTCCAGTCATGGGAGAGTCGAGCACCAGTGGGCATAAGCTCAGAATAAGATGATGTCCCATTAGGTTGGAGACAAGAAGAAATAAGGGGGCTGTGGAATTCATTTCCACAGACAGCTGTGGAGGCCAAGTCATTGGGTAGATTTATCGCAAATGGTGATAGGTTCTGGATTTGTTTAGGTGTCAAATGTTACAGGGAGAGGCAGGAGAATGGGGTTGAGAGGGAAATTGAGTAGACTCAATGGCCTAATTCTAGTTCCACACTTGATAGGCCATTTGGCCCTTCAAGTCCTTACCAGCTCATAGAGCAATCGCATTTCCCCCACTAGTTTTCCTTGTGATGCATTTGCCACACATTCACATGAACTCCCTCCCAGATTCTTCCATTCACTCACACACCAGGGGAAGCTGTCTAACCCCAACATCTTTGTATTTGAAAGGAAACTGGATGGGGGTGGGGTTGGGGTGGTGGGTAATCCATGTGGTAATGGGGAGAACATGCAAACTCTGCACAGACAGCGCCTGAGTTCGGGATTGAACCCACAATGTGAAGCTGTAGCTTCTCCAACTGTGCCACCAAGTGACAGGCCTGCATTACAATTGTAGCCAGCCACAAGACTCAAACTTACATTTCAGTTGAAAACATTGAGAGTACTTTGTGACTTGCAAACAATTGAAGCACGTGACATTGCATTGGCCAACCAGAGCACCAGCTGAAAAAAATGGTAAAAACAAATGCATTTGGAAATGACTTACACGGGAGAAAATTAATTAAAAGATAACTTGACTTGCAAAGCTATCTGGGAAGACTGAACAGCTCGATCTCTTCTTGCCTTGGGGAAGCACAGTTGGAATAGCGAGTGACCACGGTTTGAATCTGACGCTGTCTTTAAGGAGTTTGTACGTTCTCCCCTTGTCTGCATTGGTTTCCTCTGGGTTCTCTGGTTTCCTCCCACCTTTCAAAATGTACAGGGGTTGTAGGATAATTGGGTGTAATTGGGTTGCATGGGCTAGTGGGCTGGAAGGTCCACTGTATGCTAACATTTTAAAAATGTAAAATTTAACATTTAAAAATTTTTAAAAGTTTAAAATATTAAATTTTAAATTTAGACATACAGCACTGTAACAGGCCAATTCTGCTCTATGAGTCCGTGCCACTCAATTTACACCCCATTAACCTACACCCCTGTCCACTTTTGAAGGGTGGGAGGAAACTGGTGCCCCCAGAGGAAACCCACGCAGATACGGGGAGAACGAATAAACTCCTTACAGACAGTGCCAGAATTGAACCCAGGTCTGGTCCTGATCACTTGCTCTGTAAATGCATTGCATTAACCGCTAAGCCAACAGTTATTATTAAAATTAAATATAAATATTTAAATAAAAAACATTCTTCTGCCTTGTGGCATTGGAACTGCTTAAATTTTTTAAATGTATTTACAACACGGTAGATGGCCCTTCTGGCCCATGTAACATGTGCTGTCCCATTGCACCCAATTAACTGACCAACCCCATATCTCCACATAGGACACCGAGAGAAAGTACAAAAGCCTTACAAGACAGTGGCGGATTACCTTTCCAAGGTCATTTTCTGTTTCAATATATTTACTGATTTCATTGCCAGCTACTTCAAGCTTGAGTAGTTTTCTTCTTGCTAGTGCAATTGGAACTGTTACCTGGTGTATCTGGGGAAGTGTCATGGAAAAACACAGATGTGGCAGATGCTGAAATCTTTAGCAATCCCCTCACCATTCCCACACAGACATGTCTGCACTCTGCCTCATCCATTGTCAAGGTGAGGTCAAATGTTGGCTCAACCCTAGTGTTTATTGTGCTCATGTAAATTATTTAAATTTAGGTAACCCTGACCTCAATCCTGTTCCTCTGTTTCCATCTGTGCTTTATCTACTCCTGTTCAACATTGTTCCAACCCACCCCCATTGCTGATCTCCTCCCTCACCTCTCTCTCCACCTCTCCCACCTTCATTTGTCCAGTACCCTACTGTGGTGTTATGACCACTAGCCTACTGCAGGGGGCGATCTCTGTACTTGCAGAAGGACCACCTGGCAGCTGACTCCACCTTGCCGACTGTCAATCAGCCGACCCGAATATAAGCCTGAACCGGCCCCTTCTGAGCCAGTTAATCAGGACCCACCATAGCTGAAACTGGTGTGTACAGACTTTTAGCAGAATAAAGCCTGTAGTGCAGTCTTTTGTGTTTTGTGTCTGCTTGATGCTACCACAGCACATCACACCTACCACCTCTTTTGGCTCCTCCCTTAGGCACCCTCCCATTTTACACTTGCCATCTCCCCCAGTCATTTTATTCTCGACAAAGGATCCCAGCCCAAAACATCAGCCTTTCTTTCTCTCCCACAGATGCTGCTCAACCCTCTGAGTTCCTCCAGCAGATTGATTTTTTGCTCCGGATTCCAGTGTTTGTATTAACTTGTGAGTCTCCAAATACTGGTGAATCTTGCTGCACCCTTTCTAATGTCACCACATGGAGGTCAACAGCAGTGAACAGGCCCTTTGGCCCAACTTATCCATGATGACCAAACTGGTGTTCTAGGCTTGTCCCATTTGCCTGCTTTTGCTCCATTGTTATCCTCAAATCTATCCAAATGCCTTTTGAACATTGATCGGGGCTGGTGTTCAAATCCGGCGCTGTCTACAAGGAGTTTGTACATCCTCCCCATGTGTGTGTGGGTTTTCCCTGGGATCTCTGGTTTCCATCCACCTTTCAAAACTTACTAAAGGCTGTAGGTTAATTGGGTGTAATTGGGAGGTACAAGCTTGTGGGCTGAAAGGCCCTGTTACCATGTTGGATGTCTAAAATTTAAAAAAATTGTAGTCTGGGAGTTGAACACAATGTGCTGGGTGAACTGAATGGGTTGAGTAGCATCAGTGGGAGAAAAGAATGACTGATGTTTTGGAATGGAATCCTTTGACCATGACTTGTTCCTTGGTACATGAAATAACACATGGGCTGTGGGTCATGATAGAATCTATCCTGTTGAAGGTGTGACCTCATTCACAATTAAACATTCCTGGTGGGGTGTTCAATGATTGAATAACATCAGTCAATCTGCTTCTTCAGTGGTGCACAGTGCTATGGGGATGGGCCAACGCTGCCATCTACTGTTGCCGAGAAGTTTCCACCCCTCTCACCTCCTAATGGAGGTTTGCCCATCAATTTCTCTTGCCCAAAATGGCAACTGGAGCAGAGCTAAACATCAGTAAATGAGGGGCAGATGAAGTTCCTTTCCAGTCTTTGGCACAGGTACGCCCAACACTCACCAACTGCAGCAGAGCCAGCCGGATTGTTTCTTGCATTGTCTTTTATTGAGGAGATCAAAGGGGTGACATACTGTCACAGGTACTTATCTTGCTGGCCCAATCCCTGTCTCTAATGCTGTCTGTGAGGAGCAACCTGTTTCCTCCCACATCCCAAAGAGGTGTGGGTCGGTAGGTTAATTGGCTGGTGTAAATGGCCCCTGATGTGTAGATGGGTAGTAGAATCTTGGTGGGGGGGGGGGGTGTGGTGGGGGAAGGTGTTGAAGGGAACATAGGGTGGTTAAGAAGACATATGATGGGCTGGGCTTCATTTGTCAAGAATTCAAGAGTTGTTAGTAATGTTGAAGGTCAATAAACTCTGATGAGACCACACTTGGAATGTTTTGATCATTATAGGAAGGACGTAGGTGCTTTGGAGAATGCAGAGGAGATTTACCTAGATGTTGCCTGGATTAGAGAACATGTCTTATGAAGCAATGAAGGATGAGAGGTGACTTTTTAGAGGTATACAGTATATGAGAGGCTTAGATAGGTGTACATCCAGTACCTTTCTCCCCAGGGCAACAATAGCATATACCAGATGGCATCTATTTAAGGTGAATAGAAGAAAGCTAGTGGAAATGCCAGGCGAACACATTTTACACAGAGAATAGTGGGTGCCTGGAATACATTGCAGTGGGTGGTAGTGGAGCCTGGAACAATCAGGACATTGTAAAGGCTATTAGATGGGCACATGGATGTATAAAAATTATGGGTGTGAGGTTGGGAAGGATTAGATTGTGTGGAGCAGGTCAGCACCACATCATGGGCTGAAGTGCCTGTACTGTGCAGAAATGCCCTGTGTGCTCTTTGGGGAGAATAATTACTCAAATAAACAGTCAGGGTATGGGATTGGTCTGTGTACTGCCATAAATTGGATGGGCAGATTGAACGTTTCTAGGGAAACGCTCAACCTCCAAATGTATTCTTGTTCAATAGCATTGTTTAAACCCCCCCACCTTCCCTCTACACTCCCCTCCCCTCCCCAACCACCACCATCCTCACAGGCGCTATTTACAGACCATGTTCTCCTTACAGGTTAGAAGTTCGATTGTTTTTTTTGGCTCTTGCTACAGTTCCATGTGATTTATGTGTTTTTCCATCCTTGTTAAAAGATTTCACTGGCCCACTGGGAGAAGTCTGGCTGGTGATGAAGCACTTAAATTTAAGAGCTGTGCGCAATCTCGAGCCATTAGAGACCTTACAGCCTTTCCGCTTGGATTTGAGAAGGGAGAGGGCCACACAGGTCTGGACAAGTAACAGGGGGAGTGTGCCTATTGGTATGAGGCCCCCCAAAATTTGATGTGGAGATCACTGTGCAGGATGAACAAGGAGCCCATTGAATGTTAATGGAGAAGCAAGCCAACCTGAAACTGCCTGTTGATTAGCATAGTTTCTCTGAGTCACCAGCGTTAGATGGAAGCATATCCAGGAGACCCAAAGGTATAATTTTTCAACTCCAACTAAAGCTGACACAACTCTTAAGGAAATAGGAGAGGAGTTGGCCATCTGCTCTGCCATTCAATAAGGTCATGGCTGATCTGGCCGTGGACTTAACTCCATATACTCGCAAAAGAATCTTTCAAATTTCTATAGGGGGAGCACATTCTGACTGGTTTGATCACTGCCTGATATAGAGGGGCCAATGCACACGTCAGGAAAGGCTACAGAGGGTTGTAAACTTGGCCTGCCTCATCATGGGCTCACTCCATTAAGGAGTGAGTCCACTCCATTAAGGAGTGAGTCCACTCCATTAAGGAGTGAGTCCACTCCATTAAGGAGTGAGTCCACTCCATTAAGGAGTGAGTCCACTCCATTAAGGAGTGAGTCCACTCCATTAGGACATCTATAAGAGATGGTGTCTCAAGAAAGCAGCTTCTGTCATCAAGGATTTTCACCACCCAGGCCATGCCCTCTTCTCATTGCTACCATCAGGAAGAAGGTATAGGAGCCTAAAGCCACACACCCAATGTTACAAAAACAACGTCTTCCCCTCCGCCATCAGATTTCCAAATGGTCAATGAACTACAGACACCACCTCACTTCTTTTTTCTTTGCATTATTGATTTATTTTAAAATATTGTATTTGCTGAACTATAACTTCGAGCAATTTTGCCCCTGTAATGCACAATACTGCTGCCACATAACAACATGATAATAAATCCTATTCTGATTCTGATTGGTTCACTCCTCATGTATGTCTTGAACATGCTTGGACTCAGCGCCGATTCCTTTGGTACACCAATAACCACAGAAACATCCATTTGTCCCAACTCTCTGTCTTCTATTGGTTAACCCATCCTCTATTCATGCAAATACATTGTTATCAAATGTATTCTGGAAATCTAAGTGTATAATCTCCACCTGCTCCCTTCTGTCTCCTCTACTTTCTGTATAGAATTCTGGTGAATTAGTTAAACATGACCTGGATCCGTGCTGATCTGCAGCTGCCTCATGGAATAATTCCTATCCAGGCTTGACGTTATTTTTTTTTCTTTAACAGTACCTTCAAGCGTTTTCTGCAACATACTAACAGCCCTATAGTTACTGCAATTTGTCCACCTCCTTTTCTAAACAGTGGTGTTATACTTTCTGTCTTCAAATCGGAAGGCACTTGCCCAGAATCCTGATAATTTTAGTAAATGAGCACAAATTAGGAGAATGGTGAGACTGGAATGAGCTTCCAGCTAAAGTGGTGATTGTGGGCTTGATTTCAACATTTCAGAAAATAGTTGGCTGGGTATATGGATAAGAGGGACTGAAGGGCTGCAGTCCAGCTGCAGATCAATGGGACTAGGTGGAATAATAGTTTGGCAGGAACTAAATGTACCGAAGGGCCTGTTCCTGTGTCGTGTTCTATGGCTCTAAAATGCATCTGCTATAATTCCCATTTCTTTCAGTGCCCTGGATGCATTCTACCAGAACCAGGGGACTTATCTACCTTTAGACCAGCAATTCCCACACTTTCTCAGGCTGCCGCCCCCTTGGCCTCCAAGCCATATCATGAACACACCCCCTCTCCCCATACAATGGCGTTAGGGAGGGGGAGGGGGTTTAGTGGATAGTGGTGGTGCTGAATGGGGTTAGGGGGTTAATGACAGCGCTGAGTGGGGTGGGGGGGTTAGTGACAGCACTGAGCGGGATGAAGGGTTAGTGGCGTCGCTGAGGGGGGGGGGGGTTAATGGCAGTGCTGAGAGGGGGGTTAATGGCAGAATGGAATGAGGGGTAGTGATGTCTCTACAACATGTCATCCACCAAGATCAGCTCTCGCGAGAACGCCTTGCCACCGTTTATTTTGCCACCCTGAGTTTGGCCAGAAAATTACTGCACTGGCTCCTTCATTAAACTGCAGAAAACTGAATAATAACAAGACGGAAGGTTCGGAACGCCCCTTTTTCCTCACTGTCTCCTAATTGCCCCCTTTTTTTCTCACCACCCCCTTGAATCTATCCACCACCCACAAGGGGGCGGCAGCGCCCACTTTGGGAATCATTACTTTAGACCCACTAATTTGTTCAGCACAGCCTTTTTAAATGGTGGCAACTGGTAGCATTCCCTCTTTACATCGATCTTTGGCACATTAGCCGTGCCTTCTACTATGAACACTGACGCTTGTTCAAGGCCTTGGCTATTTCTGCATCACCCATTATTTATTCCTCCCTTCTCACCTCGAAAGAATCTATGTTCATTTTAGGAACTACTTTCTGCTTTAAATATTTATAAGACACTTTTATTATCTAACTTTCTATTCTGAGATTTCCTGTTTTTGCCCATTCTGCTTATTCCTTGAAGAAGGGCTCAGGCCCGAAACATCAGCAATATATTGTTGTCTCCTATAAATGTTGTAAGACCAGCTGAGTTCCTCCAGGATCTCAGTGTGTTTTAACAGGAACAGCAGAGTGGAGGTGGACCTGAGAGGAATACACAGCCTGGAGCACAAGTGGACGTGGAAGGATGGAGCAAAGCAGACTGTGCAGGGTGAACCCGGAATGGACAGAAACAGTGATGGCCTGGCCGATGAAGCAGAGAAGCCATTCAATGGAAAAAGCCACCAGAGGGGATGATGGGATAGGGATGATCTCAATCAAACTTGAATGTCATGTTCATGATGACCTGTGTGGAGATCAGAGCATGGTGAATCAAGGCATTGTTCAGTATGAAGGACCAGGGGACAGTGTAGGGTGCACCAATAAAAGTTGATCTCACACAAACTGAAATGAAGGCACAGTCTAGTGTTCAAACAGATCTGAAATGGTGAAGAGCTGGTGGAGGGAGGATGAGTAATAGGGTTGGGGTGTGCTTTTCCCTCCAGTCTTTATTAACACAATTGCATCAAAATATTAATTGCAAGACAGGTATACAGCTGTATTGAAATATTGCCATCCCCATATAGGATGCGGTGTATCTCCTGCAGTGCTCAGAGCTCCTGAAAACCCTCCGTGGTTCTCATGGACAACCAGGCTCAACCAGACCACTTGAAGATGGTCTGCACATTATTTCAGGAGGAGCCCTGAGCTGCTCACTTCTTGAACCATAGGATGGAAATGGATGAAGAGTTTTGAGGTAACTAACCAAGAAGCACACTTCAGAGATGGGCCACCAACCACAGCGGGTCAGGGAGATTTGATTATGGACAGGGTGATGTGAGGAGTGGCAAGCGGTGAGCCCCACATCAGGACTGTTCAAACAGGCACATGGGGACAGGCAGCTGATGGGGAGACCAGGATGGGTGAACAAGTCATGTGAGAACTCAATGACACCCAAAAGATTGACGCGGCATGGTGCTCCAGCAGACCGTGCAGGGTGAACAAGAGACAACAGAGCACAGAGAGGAATACACAACCCATAGTGCTGGTGGACCTGAAAGGGTGAAGGCACATGCAGACCATGTAGGGTCAACCAAGAACAAGTAGGACAGCATTGGGGAAACTAGTCAATGCTCAACAGTGGCAACCTGGCGGGAAAGCAGACCGAATGCGAACCTGTGAGCGGAACAGGGAATGTGTGGGTGTTCAGCGAAACAAGTTAGTACTGCAGTATTTTTTTAATGGATATCGCCGGACAAGGAACTGCAGTGAAGTGTTAAAGTGCACCTTGTGGGTTGAAGGCGGTGCGGATGGCAAGGGATAGACAGTGTTGGGGCAACTCACCAAGGAATGCGCTTTAGAGATGGGCCACTGAGAGCAGGTTTGATTGTGATTGACACGAGGATCTGTGTGATAAGACTATGAGATGTAGGAGCAGAAGTGGGCCATAAAGCCCATCGAGTCTGTTCTGCCATTTCATCATGAGTGATTCCTTCTCCCACTCAGCCCCACTCCCCTGCTTTCTCCCCATAACCTTTGATACCAAGACTGTTCAGCTGCCTTAAATACACCCAATGACCTGGTCTTCACTGTCACTGGTGGTAACAACTTCCAGAGCTTCACCACTCTCTGGCTACAGAAATTCATCTGTATCGCTGTTTTAAGTGGGTGCCCTTCAATCCTAAATTTGTTCCCTCTTGTCCTTGACTCCTCTACCATGGGAAATAGTTTTGCCATATTTACTCCATATCTCAGGCCCTTCAACATTCAAATGAGGTCCCCCCTCATTCTTCTGAACTCCACCGAGTACAGTCCAAGAGACAACAAATGTTCCTCCTATGCTAATCCCTTCATTCTAGGAATCATTCTTGTGAATTTTCTCTGAACCCTGTCCAATGCCAGCACATTGTTCTTTAAACTGTACCCATGGTTTCATTACATCTGGTCCAGGAGACTTATCTACCCTTAGACCTTTCAGCTTCCAAAGCACTTTCTCTCTAGTGGTCATGACTGGTCTAACCTCATTTCTCTGATACCCTTGAAAGTCTAGTAGACTGCCAATATCTTTCTCAATGAGGACTAATGCAAAATAATCATTCAGTCCCTCTGCCATCTCCTTGTTTCCCATTATAATTTCTCCAATGTCATTTCCTTTTGGTCCTATATCTACTCTGTCATCTTTTTTAACTCTTATTTTTGGTCACCTTCTTTCAAAGTTCATATTTTCCTTCCTAATTACATTCTAAGATACCTTCTGTATGGCTTTAAAAGCTTCCCAGTCCTCTAACTTCCCACTATTTTTTTTTTCCTTATATGCCCTTCCTTTTGCCTTTACTTTGCCTTGACTTCTCTTGTCAGACACAGCTGACTCATTTTTCCATTCAAATATTTCTTCTATTTTGGAATATACTTGTCCTGCACTTTCCTTCTTTTTTGCAGAAATTCCAGCCATTGCTACTCTGCCGTTCTCCTTGCTGGTGGGCCTTTCCAATTAACATTTGCCCATTCCTCTCTCACATTTCTGTATTCCACTGCTATACTGACACCTCTGGTTATAGTTCTCTCTCAAACTCCAGGGAAAATTCTGTCATATTATGATCACTGCCTCCTAAAGGTTCCCTTTCCTTTAGCTCCCTTATCAACACTGGTTCATTACACAATACCCAATCCAGAATTGCCATTTCCCTGGACAACTCAGCCACCAGCTGTTATAAGAAGTCATCTTGTAGGTAATCTACAAATTATTTTTCTTGAGATCCAGTCTGAACCTGGTTTTCCAAATTTACTTGTATATTAAAATCCCGATGACTACCATAACATTGCCCTTCTGACACACCTTTTCTATTTGCTGTCATAATTTCTTGTTCATCTCCTGGCTACTATTCGGAGGTTAGTATAAATCTGACCTTTTACCTTTGTCATTTCTTAACTCAACCCACATGATTCTCTATCTTCTTATCCTATGTCACCTATTTCTAATTATGTAATTCCTTACCAACAGAGCCACAGCACCCCCTCTGTTTACCTGCCTATCCTTTCCATATGCCTTCAGCTCCCAATAACATCTGTTGCTTGTGAGCTTAGAGCAAATAGGAAAGGCATGGGATGTGGCTGAAGAGGATTCTGGGAAGAAGGTTGGGACTGAAAAATAAAATGTTGACAGTTTTTGGGCTGAAGACAAGTGAGTGCCTCCTTTTAATTGTTTAATTGTAGCGTCTATCCAGCAGTCACAAGAAGTGGTAATATTGTTGATTCACAGCACCTTCTGGGTAAAGATGAAATTGTCTGATGATAAAAGCATTACAAGGCAGTCGGGCAGATCAAGTTGAAGTTCCCTCCCTTTTTACAAACAACTCGCAGGCATAGTTTTTGATCCAGAAGGGACATTTCTCCTCACTAAAGGTGACAAGTCAGAAGACAAAGTTCGGTTTGCTTGCATCATGCCTCCCAGAGCAGACTGTTTGCGAAGTGGAGAACAAGCTAGTTAATCCTGTCAACACCCTACTTATCCAGGCAGGGGAGTGTTGGCCAGGCTGGTTTGCAATACTACATTGGTGTTTTTGTAAGGCATGGCACTATTCGCTGGCCATTCTAGCCTGTTTATGACAGCCCTTATGAGCTCATACCACACCACCATAAAATATTTGCGATCTGGCGCAATGGGGAGGTTGACTATGCTTCTATTGATCGTATGAAGCCAGTGTATGTCAAAGATTCGCTTTCTTTGTCACTGCCAACACCCACAAAACTGCAGGGCCCCTGCCAGTCTGATCATCCATCACCCGCCTTGCAGTAGCAGACTAGATCAGACCGGAATATCGGCCCACAAGACAATGACATAGCAGGACAGATCCAAGCAGTCACCTCCTCACATGGTGCAGAGGTTGGGAGGAGGGGGATGGGGTGGCTTTCCCCTACGAATGGGAAGGCAGGGGATGTGGTGAGAGAGGATTCTGGGAAGAAAGTTCGTGCTGAAAAACAAAATGTCTGGATAGTGCCTATCTAGCAGTCACAACACATCCATCCTTTTGCCACAACCCTGTGATGACATCATACCTGCCAATCTATAGCTGCACTACAAGGTCATCCACTTTATTTCTTGTGCTGCATCCATTTAAATACAAAACCTTTAGGCATGTATTTGTCACTTATTTTTGATGAAGCAGGTCTATTTAAACAGACACATGGGGACAGGTAGCCGATTAGAAGATGGCAGCGAGATGCTTGCTGATCAGGTTGAATGAACAAGTCATGTGAGAGCTCCATAACACCCAAAAGACTGATGTGACATTGTGCTCCAATGGACCATGCAGGGTGAGCCAGAGATAGTAGAATGCAGGCAGACCTGAAAGGAATATGCAGTCTTGAGCAAAAGTGGATGTGGGTGACGGCAATGTGGATTGTGTATGGTGAACCAAGAATAGGCAGGGGCACTGAGCACCTTTGCTCTGCCCACATTAGTGACAGGGATCTCCCAGTGGACAACCACTTCAATTCCACGCCCCACTCCCATACTCATATCTGCCCTTGGCTTCAGGTACTATCCCACCAAGACCACCCGTAAATTGGAGGAACAACACTTGATTTTCCATCTGGGCACTCTCCAACCAGATGGTATTAACATCGACGTCTCGGGTTTCTGCTAGTGTGCTCTCCATTCTCCCTCCCTTGCCTTTCCCATTGTCTCTTTCCTCTAGGTCTCCACCCCCTTCCCTCTCCATTCACAGAGCCATCCCTCCTCCCCCTTCTTGCTGGTATTCCCTCCCTTCCTTATCCACCTATTACCTCCTGCCTGTGGGACTGTGCACCTTCCCTCCTCCCACCACCCCTACCTATTTTGTTCGGGCACCTGCTGACATTTTTCCATAACTTGACAAAGGGCTCAAGCCCAAAACTTTGGATATGTATCTTTATCTTTGCTGCACAAAGTTCACTGTTTGACCTGCTGAGTTTCCACAGCTTTGTGATTTTACTTTTTATCTGCACTTAATAGGGAATCCATACTGGAGTTGTGGTTTAATGAGCTGTTCATCATTGCTAGAATGTTATTCAAATGATCTGTTCTTTGCTTGTCTCTTCTGTGAGAAACATTGAACACTACCTTTTACCATCCACTCATTTCTAATATGTATGACCCAAAACCACAGCACTGCTTCCATTTCAGATGGCTGCGAAGGTGACGGGGTCTGTTTTTGATTTGGTTCTAGTTTGTGTCAATGTGAGGTCGGCCCTTTGAAACTTGGGTGATGTGGAGGAGACATTGCCATTGATTTTCAAAGGTAAACTAAGGTAACCAGCCCCACAGCCCATGTCACAATGAAGATCAACCACGTGGCAAAAGAGAACTCAATGCAAATTGGGTGAATCGGTTAAAGAATTGATGTCATGGCAAAGAGGCTGGGGTTACATATGATTGTTACTTCAGAAGAGTGAGTCCATTGCCTCAAGAAATGTTATGGGGAAAAAGAATTATTAAATGTAGATACTTTAGAGTATCATTCCCTCCATAGTTTGAGTAGTAAGGCTGACAGCACAATAAGGGAAACAAGGACTAAAAGACAAGAATCACGACCTGCTCTCAAGCAGGAAATCTTCCCAAATAAGACATCACCTGATTCCAAATATTCCACATTCAGGGAGATGTTAATCAGAGAAGGTCATTGAACCATAGGATCATGCAACATGGACACAGACCATTTGTTCCAACTTGCCACACAGGTCCCACCTAATTCATATTTGGCCCATATCCCTTTGAATCCATCCAAATATGCTCCACTTTTTTTTTCAATGTTGCAATAGAACTTGCCTCAATCACCTCCTCTGGCAGCCTGTTCTGTACATCCACAATCCTTCCTGTTTAAAAAGTTACCCTTCAGATTCCTGTTAAATCTCTCCCCCTTCAACCTTAAACCTATGTCCCCTGATTACCAATTCCCCACTTTGGGAAAAAGACTCCTTGCCTTCACTCTACATACTCCTCTCATAATTTTGCATGCCTCCATGAGATCACCCTGCACTCCAAGTGATAAATCCTCAGTCTGCTCAGCCTTTCCCTATAGCTCAGGCCCCCAAGTCCTGGCACCATCCTCATGGATCTTCTCTTCACCCTCCACAGCTTGACAGTATCCTTCCCGTAGCACGGTGACCAAAGCCAAACACAATACTCCAAATGGGGATTTTGATTCAGTTTGATTGAAGACATCACAGTATCAGTCAGGAGTAACACACAATCTGATGGAGGAACTTGATGTCACCATCTTGAAAGGTTGTGACCCAAAATGTCCATTATCCTTTTCCTCCTGCAGATGTTGCTTGAACCATTGAGTTTCTCCAGGAGAGTGTTTGTTGTTCTGGATTCCAACTTCCCTCGAGGCTCTACGGTGCCAGTCCTGGATCTTTGCTGCAACTTCTTCTCCAAATAAGAAGATTATCTTAATCCTGGGCTGGCACTGTCAACCCAGTACAGAAGGAGAGCTCTACTATCTCTCAGATAAGACTTCAGGGCAAGTACCAAAGGCAAGGAGAGACCCCCGTGTCAATCTGTGAATCCTACATAGTGATTTAAAAATCCATTTTTGCAATGTGCTTCTCACTGGTAAGATCAGTAGTTATTGACTGTTCCAGGTTGGTAGTTGTGAGACTTTCTGCATGATGGAAGTTCTTTCATTGGTTTTTTTCCAGGATGAAGAGGCACCAATCATTTTGGAATGTTGAATGTCGACTTAAGTTTCAATTGTCTGCAGACAGGAGGGAATGTAATGTTTCCTTGCTGTGTTGGGAACTAACATTTCAATTTAAGTTGAGATGAGAATTTATTGTCATAGAGATGAGTGCAATGTACATTCTACAACGTACAATGGAATCTCCCAAATTAATAGCTGGTGAAGGGTGAGTGGGAGCAATGTCTCCAGGAGAATATATTTCCTTTTATCAATGTGACATCCTTCCAATAAGTTAAGTCAGGTAGGTGCGTACTTGTTTTGAATGAGAGCAAAAAGTTCCTGGGTGTGTGCACGTAAAGGAAGATCTATCCTGGACCCCCAACACCTGCTCATTAGTCAGGAAGGCACAGCATCACCTACACTTCCTAAGGAAGTTGAGGAGGGCAAGGCTACCGGCCCTCATCTTAACAACATTTTACAATTTTACAGGAGCGCAATTGAGAGAATCCTGTCTGGTTACAACAGCATGCAGAATGATAGCTACAAAGCATGAGACTTGAAGTTAATACAACCGAAGAAGATCACTGGAGTCTCTTTTCCCTCTATTCACAATGTTTACTGGGAGCATTGCTTAAATGGGAATCAAAGAATGATAGAAGACCCTTTCCATCCAGCTCACAGTACCTTTGATCCAATGCCATCAAGAAGAGGGTACAGAAAAAAATCCTATTGTTTGTAAATACAGGCGCCAAATTTATAAAAATATATCATATTTTTTCCCATAAATTATGTGAAATTTTCTCAAGGGGAACACAACTGTGCATTTCCCCACTCCATCATTCCAAACTCAGGTGTGAATCAGATTTCCAAGTAACTGCAATCTGGCCACGGCTAATGCAATTTTAACAATTTAGTTAATTTCAATTTAGGTCTCATCCCTATATTGTTACCTAATAAAATAATTCTGGATTTTGTGGAAATTGGACTCCTGTAATTTGTTCTAAAAGTGTTCTAAATGTTCTTCTTAGCCTTTAAGACCTGCGTGGAACCCCATTGACGATGAAATAGATATGAATTTTAGACCAGATGGGTTTTAAAACTTTAATCTGTCCATTCCCATCCTTATTTTTATTCAATTATTTTCTTCTCTTCTAACACTTAACTATGTACTTTCTTTTCTTCATCTTTTCTTGGGACTGTAGGGGGTATGGGGGGAGGGGGTGTTGGGATATTATCATCATGCATTTGATATTCAATATATTATTACATCTGCATTTTGAAATGTATTTGAATTTAAATATATTTAAATTTAAAAAAAATAAAAAGGTACAGGAGCATCAGGGTTGCCAGGTGAGGAAATATTTTATTCTTGAAAGCTGTGGGATAAATGAATAGTGTCCTGAAATGGAGTAAATCATCCTAAAATTGTGTATGGTGTGCATTTGTTTATGCACTGTGGCCTGGTGAAATACTGTTTCATCAGTCAGATGATAATAAATGAACTTGAATGCAGACATGGAAAATTGCTGCAGGAAAAGGCCATTCAGCCCTTCACACCTTCCTCATTCAATGGAACCATGGCTGATTATCTGACAGGGCCCTATTCCTGCTTTCCCCCTTGATCCCTTTAGCCATAATGGCCAGATCCAACTCCTGTGTGAAAATAACTAATGAATTGGGAGTTTCATAAGTTCACAACTGTCTCAGTGAAAAAGGTTCTCCTAATCTCAATCCTAAATGGCTTCCCCCTTACCCTTAGTCTTACCCCTTGCTTTAGATCAGTGGTTCTCAACCTTTTTCTTTCCATTCACATATCACTTTAAGTATTCCCTATGCCATAGGTGCTCTGTGATGAGTAAGGGATTGCTTAAGGTGATGTGGGTGGAAAGAAAAAGGTTGAGAACCACTGCTCTATATTTTCCCAATATCAGGAACATTCTTCCTGCATCTAACCTGTCTAGATCTGTCATAATTTTATATGTCTCAGTGAGGTCCCCTTTCATTCTTCTGAATTCCAGTTAATATAGTCCATTCTACCGGTTCTTTCTTCATTTGTCAGTCCTGGTACCCCACGAATCAGTCACAGAGAACATGGTGTAAAAGGCAACAGTGCTTCTTAACCACTGGTCCCCTGCAGGTCCTCAATGTCTAATGGGTATCATTTACAACTCTTGGGCAACACAGTGTAGTGGTTAGCGTAACACTATTGCCATATCAGTGACCCAAGTTCAAATCCGTCGCTGACTGTAAGGAGTCTGTATTTTCTCCCTATTACCACATGGGTTTCCTGCAGGTGCTCCAGTTTCCTCCCATGTTCAAAAGACATACGGGGTTAGGAGTTCATTGGTCACATGGGTATATTTGGGTGGCATAACCTTATAGGCTAGAAGGCTGTTACCTATAGAAAGCACCCTGACTGGTTGCATCACAACCTGGTTTGGGAATTCAAGTGACCAGGAATGCAGAAGGTGGCAAGAGATAGCAAACATAGCCAGGTCAGTGTCAGACTCAGACATCCCATCCATTGCAAACATCCATGTGAGGTGCTACCTCAGGATGGCAGCCCACATCATAAAGGACCCTCATCACCCTGGTCACATCCTCTTCTCACTGCTACCTTCGGGCAGAAGGTACAGAAGCTTAAAGTCTGATATTTCTTGTTTCAAGAACAATTTTTTTCCAATAGCCATCAGACTTTTGAACTTACCCTTGTTTCATGGATCAGGAACTGGTCCAACACCACAAACTGACGGTCTGCACCATTGCAAAGTCACTTTTCTTTTGCTCTAGGATAATAGTGAATCTTTATTGTCTATATTTTTAAACTTATTGCCTCTTTTGTATTCACCAAAGCATACTTCTGTAGTTTTTTAAAAAAATACAAGTACCTGTTTGGTTGCAGAAAGTAAGAATTTTGGGGCAAATGTACATTTTACAATGTAAATAACATTAAACCCATTATCATCATCAGGTGACTCACTGATCACCAACTACCCATTTATACTAATCTACCAATACCATTCTCCCCCTTTTCCACCACTCACCCACACACTGGGGACTAATTGCTGTGGCCAGTTACCCTACTGACCTGCTCATCTTTGAGACATGGGAGGGAACCTGAGCATCCAGGGGAAAACCCACTTGCTGACAGATCAATCTCCAAGTGGCCACCAGAAATTGGAGAAGGTGATACCGTCGGGTTGGAGAGTGCGGACACAGAATGTAAGGTGTTGTTCCTCCAATTTACGAGTGGCTTCGATTTGGCAGTGCATGAGGAGACCATGAGAAGATAAGTTGAAGCTGGGTCTTTTATAATTGCAGGCAACAGATCCAGTGGAAATCAGGTGGATACTGGGATGACATCTGGCAGAATGTCCAGAAGGCACTCCACTGAGGAAATAGCCTCTTCAGCACTTATGCAGTCAGAAATATCAGTCATTCAGGGGTGTTAACCACAGTTTCTCAGAGCGTCCTTCAATGGTCTGGTGAGATTAAACAGGAGCAGAGTCGATAGGCCAGCAAGGTCAAAGCTCTAAACTGCTATGTAAGCGGAGTAAACTACTCTGTGAAATAATTTGAAAGATGGCAATGGAAGAGGTTTGTTCTGTTTTAGAGAAGAAAGAGCTCGCTGGGGACTCAATTGTCTCTTTTATCTGTGCATGTATTTACAAGGACTGGAAAAAAAAGAACAAAAACAATCATTTTGTCAACTTAAATAAAATGTCACAGTAATTCAAGCACATCGAGGTTTATTCCATGAGTGTCCCCTTGTAGAATAAACCTCTTGGATTTACTGAATTCTGATTGCTGTGTTTCCTATTTAAGTTGATTTGATCCCAATAATTTATTACCTAAGGACTATTTTATGCTAAGACCTTCTAATGACACTAACGGAGATTGCATCCACCAGGTCAGGAGGAATAAGATGCTGCTTCTGCCGTCAAGTACGTTTTTACCAATGTGTGCTTTTTCATAATGGGGCAGTAGAAAAGGAAATGCAGTGCAGGGATTCAGTTTGACCATTAGCAATACAGACAACAATCATAATAGCACGAAGAGCAGTTGGAGACTTGATCCAGCTCTTGTTACATTCTTGATTGTAGCCATTCATTTCCCTCATTCTGCTCTCGGTTGTCTGCCGAACCCATCAGAAATAATTGCTCCATGGCAAGGTTATATCCTTGAATATAAATGGATGACTCTCTATGGAACCTCCTCTGGTGGCTTTTACCATAGCTGCAGCACTTTTGGCCCACCGAATCAGACATCCCTTTACACAAAGAGAAACACATATAAAGCAGCAGGTGCTGGAACCTGGAGCAAGCAGGGTTAAGCTGCATGTAGGGAGGGGTTGGGTAATGAATGTTTCAGGTTGGGACCTGTTCTCAAGATGGATAAACAATTGTTAAAAGATATTGATAAAGAGTTCCAGCCCAAAACGTTGACTGATCCATGGATGATGCATGCCCTGCTAAGTCCTGCCAGCAGCTCACTCTTTACCCACCTACACAAATTCTACATTGATCTGATGAGCTCCGCCCTCCACTCACTTTCACGTGAGGGGTAATTTACAGCAGCTAATTAACATACCAATCTGCTCGACTTTGAGATCTGGGAGGAACCTGGAGCCCTGGAGGAAACCCTTGAATAAGCACCTCCACACAAACAGCACAAAGGTCAAAATTGAACATGGGTCTCTGACACTGTGAAGTAGTGGCTCTGCTATATCACTGACACAATATCACTGGCTCTCCACTCAGCTCTGGAACACCTAGACATCAGCAATTCATACATACAGCTTCTCTTCAGAGATTATAGCTCAGCCTTCATTATTCCCTCAGAGCTGGTCAACAGGCTTGAAACTCTGGGTCTCTGCACCAAACCCCCACCCCCCCACCTCCATGCAACTGGATCCTTGACTTCCTCATCAGAAGTCCACAGTCAGAATGAAATGGAAACAACATCTCCTCCTCATTGACAATCAATCTGGGCGCACCAAGGATGCGTGCGTAGCCCACACTGCTCTATCACTAAACAGCCATGATTGTATGGATAGACACAATTTAAACACCATCTATAAATTTGCTGATGACATCACGGTGGTTGGCAGAATCACAAACGGTAATGCGGAAGTGTACAGGAGGGAGATAGATGAGCTCATTGAGTGGTGTCACACTATAATAAATTGCACTCAACATTAGGAAAATCAAGGAAATTATTTTGGGATTCAGGAAGAAGTCAAGGAACCCAGCAGGTTGAACAGTGTCAATGGAAGAAAAAAAAATTCCATCATTGGGAGATAGAGTGTTGTCTTATTTGTGAAGGAATCCCATATTGTCGCGCACCTTAAAGGAAGTGCCAGCTGACGGTCAAGGAATCAAAAAAAACCATACACCTTAAGGGCAGCATGATCAACATAGCAGTTAGCGTTAGACTATTATAGAGTCAGTGACCGGGATTTGAATCCAGCGCTATCTGCAATGAGTTTGCATGTTCTCCCTGTGTCTGTTTCCTCCAGGTGCACGTTTCCCCTCACATTTCAAAGACATACAGGGTTAATGGATTAACTGGTTACATGTTTGTAATTGGGGGGCATGAGCTCATGGGCCGGATGGTCCTGTTATCATGCCTGGTTTCTGTGGTTCTATAATGCAGCAACCTATTCGTGAGCAGAGTAGATCATTATATCTTCCGGCAACATAGACCACAGGGTCATTACATTTCTCATATTCCTAAGACTAAATCCTTGGGAAACAGATCCTTGCCTCCCAGGAGTCTTTCTGGATTGCTCAGGTTGTGGGCTTCCCTGCAGATCTTATGGCCTGTATCTTGCTCTTACAGTTGCTCTCTTGCCTGGTGTACTGATCATTACTTTGAGGGTTTCCGAGCTCCACGGGTGCTTCCAACAGCGGTTGAATTTCCTGATCCCTAAGAAGAAATATTGGCATGATGTAATTTATTTTCAACAGGTGCTTGGCAATGACAAATCACTTACTGATGAAAAATAAATCCCAGTTGCTGCTTTAATATCATGAATGTCCTTTTGATACAATGTGCTGTAATACAATGTACAGTAATACAATGTACAGTAATACAATGTACTGTAATACAATGTACTGTTATACAATGTACTGCAATACAATGTGCTGTAATACAATGTACAGTAATACAATGTACAGTAATACAATGTACTGTAATACAATGTACTGTTATACAATGTACTGCAATACAATGTGCTGTAATACAATGTACTGTAATACAATGTACTGATGCACCCGAATTCTTACCTGCTGCAGCCAAACTACAATAGCATGCATTAATTTTGCACAACATGTCAAGACAGAAAAAAATTATAATAAATAAATATAAACAGATTGATAAATAAATATTCCTTCACAGTTGCAGTTACCGCAGTGGTGCAGACCGATCATTTAGTAGTACCAGGTTAGTTGATGGTTACGGTTAGGGTGAGGGTTCAAGAGCCTGATGGATCTAAACTGTTCTTGGATCTAGAGGTGCTGGTCTTCAGGGTTCTGTGCCTTCTCACCAAATGGATTTGGGAATGGAAAGAACACACTTTGTGCAGCCCTCTACGGGAATGCCCTTATCATGTTGAATATTTAAATTAAAATAAAATAAATACAACTCAGTAAAGGCCAATTCTGACCGCTGAAACCTGTGCCGCCCAATTACACCCATTTAACCTACCAACCTCATATGTTTTTGGAAGGGTGAGAGGAAATGAGAGCAACCAGGGAAAACCCATGAGGGACAATGAACAAACTCCTTACAGACAGCACCAGATTCGAAACCGGGCTATTGGTCCTGTGATCGCATGACCCTAACTATGCTCACCATGCCATGCAAGTCAAGCATTTCATCTTAGTAGACTGAGAGCAGAGTGCAGTTTCCCCTCATACCAGTTAAGCATATATATATATATATATATATATATATAAACTGAACACACTGACAGAGAGATACATAGTCCCCTTAAATGATTGTGATATCTGATACACCAACCTTATCTTGGGGAAAAAAACCCATGCATAGTAATTTTCCAGCTTGATTCACGTCAACTAGTAATGCTGCTTTAATGCAATTTTCTCAGGATCCATTCTGGTCTCACACTCTGCAAATGTGATGGTGAGAACTGTAAAAAGATTTTGTTAATATTTATGACTACTGTTCAGTTTATTATAAGCAGATTCAGTTCTCTGACATGGGAAAGCAATTGATAGCTGCCTGGATGTGCTAATCCTATTCATTATTCAGCAAAGAACATTAGAAGCTGACTTGTTTGAAGATGAAACTTACATTTGTTTTCCTTGTATAAGTAATCATACCAGGAGCAGATTTTGGGAAACACCCTGGGCTCTTCCAATTACAGAAACACCCAACACCTCGATGGCACAAACTTCAAGTGACATTGGTCCCTGTTGATGGTTTACATTCTGAGCAACAAAATTTACATCTCCAGGGACAAAACACCGGGGAAGATTGTTAACGTGTTTATCCAATTTAACAACATCTGCTTTCTCTTGAAATCTCACTATGTCAGCCAGTGAGCTGCAGCTGGGGATGGAATTTGTAAAAGGGTTCGTGGTTGCCACTTTTGCAGCAGGAAACAAATCGGCAAACGCCAGCAGAGCCAAAAAGGACAGCAGGATAAAACGTTATGGAATCCCATTCTCTGTTTATGGAATTATGGTCCCCAAGTGTGATTAGCAATGGGATTACCCAGTCATCTACATTCCAGTCAGGAGTAAGCCCAGGTGCCACTATTTATATCATTAACTGGATGGGCAGATGGTCAATAACACAGACTCGAGAGTGCCCACTACTGGACTGACGAGTAAATGTGGATAGATCGTCGGTGAGCGTACTCATGCTGGCAGACTATATTTTCTTCCATTCCTTTCGATACCGGTTTAACAATCAACAACCTGTAAAGCAAATGTGTGATATGGACTTCTTCCCCAAAGTAACAGCTACCACTGTCATAGTTTCAAGATTCAAGATTATTTTATTGTCATGTAAGAAAACAGAAAATGTGATGTTGCACAACATTTCCTTTAGTCTAAAGATTCGCTATCTGCAAAAATTACCCAGCGCCTCTTACAGCCAGAGAAAGGGAATCAAATGAGAGGTTCTCCCCCCCCCCCACCCCCCGATTTGCTGAAGATCCATGGCTTTACCTCCAGCGCTCCCTCAGGTTCTGCAGCCACATGGCCTTCAGACCAAACCATCAGGAACCCGAGCTCCAGATACACACCTCTGACGTGATCAGGAAGCCTCCAGCACCATCGGCACTTTCTTGAATCTCGGTTCCGATACCTGTTACCCCCTTCAGTTAGGCTCGAGCCAATATTCAGCATTCCGCAGCCTGTGAGTTTCTTGACCGCAGTCGCCCGCAGCCTATGCAGGTTCCTTGCCACATCATCAACAGCCTGCCACCTGTGTGTTCTTCAACCTCCACTGCTGAGGTCACCATTCCCTGAGTCACCTCCTCTGCTTCTCCTTCCCAAACATTTTCTGGTGCTCTATGCCAGTTCTCTGCCTTCCCACAGTCTACAGCATGGAAACAGGCCCTTCAATCAACTTGCCCATGCTGACCAAAATGTCCCACCCACTCTGGTTCCCTCCTGCATGTCTTTGAACCCTCACCCTCTAAGCCAATGATCTATCATTCCCAGGATTCTCCCTCTTACCTTTCTAAAGCCAGGGGACCACATTTGCCATTCTCCAATCCTCTGGTAGCTCTCCTGTGGCCAGAGAAGATGCAACAATCATTGCCAATGTTCCAGCAAATTCTTTCCTTGCTTCCTGTAATAAACTTGGCCCAACCAATCCATGCTGACCAAGTTGTGATCTAAGCCAGTTCCACTTGCCTGTATTTTGCCTCTATCCCTCTCATCTTTTCTTATCAATGGACCTGTCTATCGTAATTGTCTCCAGCTCTACTACTTCCTCTGGCAACTTTACCCTCTGTGAAAAAAGAGGTCACATTGAAACCTTTCTCTCTCACTTTGTATCTTAACCCCCCTGTTTTAGAGTCCCCTCGCCTGGGAATAAGTTTGTGACCATTTACCTTATCTATGCCCCTCATGGTTTGATATACCTCTTGAAGGTCATATCTCAGTCTCCCATGCCCCAGGGAAACATTTGTGCAATGTAAGCAAAACATTTGGGAATACTCACAGGAGCAGGCAACTGTGGTGGAAAGGGAAACAGAGTCAATGCTTGAGGTACTGAACCCTTTGTCAGAACACAAGGCAAAGGATCTCAAAGCAAGATCAGAGAACCTTCATCAGAGGAGTTTGCACAGTTGTGGGCAGTCAGGGGAGGGTTGCAAGATGTGCTTGGTTACTTTGGCACGTGGACCTTTTCCAGGGCACTGCTTTGTGGGGAAGGGGAAGGACCACAGCCTAGGGTACTTCCTCTACTGGGCATGGTGGGGTGGGGGGCTGGTTGATGGGGAAGAATCTCAAATAGCAGAAAGGGGAAGAATTATGCTGGGGAGTGTGGGAACCACATTCATGGTAATGATGCTGTGAATGGCTAATGCACAGTGTGCAACAACAGAACGTATGACATGTGAAAAGATTTTGCACTTTATTGTGAATAAAGTTAATTTTGAAATTTGTAAAGAGGTGTGGCAGTCCCACACAACTCGCTCTGCAGAAAGCAATTGTGCTCCGTGTGACCTGTAGTCTGCAATGGCTCAGCTTCTCTTCCATCTAATTTGAAAAGAGAAGAGATAGAGCTTTTAATAGACAGTATAAACTTTTCCTTTGATACCTGGTGTCTGACAGAAATCTATTGCAAGACATGACTGAGAGTGACGTTGGTCCTGGCTTGCTTCTGCCACTTCAGGGCAGCCTTCTAGCACATCTCTCAAGTCTAACAATGAAATCTCTTGGACCATGTAGACATACTGTGTGGCATGCAGCAACTTCGAATGTACTAACATTTATTATTTGTGGGCTCCCTCATTAATGGAAGGTGTTTCCCTCATTAATGGAAGGTGTTGTCTGTGATGTAGTTCTTAATATGTTTTACATATTGTTCCCAAAGGCAACATTAGAGATGAACAATGCTGTATTCTGAACATTATTCATTATGTCATCACAGAAAGCAAATGAGGCAGTTGGAAGCAATTGATACATTTCAAAGGGCTTTGTGTGAGGAGAATAAAGGCATCAACACAAAACCATGCCATGTCTTGTAGAAACAGCAGCTTCCTCACTTTAAAGGTGGGAGTGTGCTCCAGAGTGTCTGTAGTCACAGCTCACCACCAGAAGGAGCCATCTGCTTGGTACTCTCAGTGGATCAGAGTGAAGGATGCCTTATGTTCTGCCTGAAACTTGTTGGTCTTCCAGCACACCACAGCCTAGAGTTCTCCTGCTACCAGGGATTGAGGGGCTGAGATTGTTGAGGTAGCCTTTGAAACAAATGATGAGTAGACCCTGCAGGTTATAGCACACTGGTTGCAATTGTGCTACAAACGGTTAATGCCAGAATGTACAATAAAAATGAACAAACAATGATGGCACTATATAGATTAAAAAATGGCTGCGCTGCTGGAGCTGATGTAATGGACCTGGGGAGAGCAGCGAGCAGAGACTCAGAGCTCCCCCTGCCGGGTGCTACTGCCCTCTCCATACAGGCTGTAAATTGCCTATTAGAGGAGTTGATGGTGTTTTATTGAAAAATATGTGACCGGAGGGTCTAGGCATCTGCATTCAGTCGTGGCCATGAGGGGTTGCAGACTCCGGGGGAGCATTGGACTGGTGCAGAGCACTAGTAACGGGGAGAATATCCCCCCACCGTTGAGAAGGAGAAGCAGAGGAGATGACCCTAAGGACAGTGACCACAGTGGCAGACCAGAGAGGGGCTCTGCGGCTGAAGGACATATATAGGCGGCAAGCAGTTGACGACCTGCGGGTGAGGCAGCGGGGTGCTGGTGACCTGGTCAAAGGACATACTCCAGGCTGTGGGCTGCTGGTGACCTGGTCAAAGGACATACTCCAGGCTGTGGGCTGCTGGTGACCTGGTCAAAGGACATACTCCAGGCTGTGGGCTGCTGGAGAATGGCTCCTAAGAACCAGGTATTGGAAATTGCATTTGAGAGGATGCTGAGGGAAGAAAAGCTCCTGAATGGCCCTCAGAACTGAAGGCTTCCTAATCATGTTGGAGGTTTGTATCTGGAGTTCGGGTTGCCAATGGTTTGTACTGGAGTCTTATGCAGCTGTAGAGGCTACGGGATCACTGGAGGTGAATCCATGGACACTCAACTCTAGGGTTCTCTCTTTTCCTTCTCTTTCTCTGACTGTAAGAGGTGCTGGGTAATGCTAATGGTAATTCTTGGTCTGTTCATAGCAAAATAAAGGCAATTTTGTGTAATATTACATTGATGATCTCATCTGATATGTGTGTGTGTGTATTTCTGTATCTGTGTGTGTGTCTGTGTGTTTATGTGGGTGTGTGTGTCTGTGACATGGGGAGAATGTACAAACTCCTTACAGAAGTAACCCCAGTCCTGATTGCTGGCGTGGTTGCGCTAACCACTACGCCAACAGCACCGTGTATTATCTATGTTTTAGGTATTTGTTGTCTCTTTTCAATTCAATTGAATATATTATTGTAGCTGTTAAGAAGTATTTTGTAGTTTTATTTTACGAAGTACCTGTTCAGCTGCAGCAAGTAGGAGTGTTGGTGCATATTTTCCTTGTGCAATGTATATGGCAATAAACTAATCATCATATATACACTGCAAGTGAATATATTGATCTGTAGCACAATTCTGTCTCGATGAAGGGTTCCTGCTTAAAACCTACACTGGGGCTCTTCAACCGGCTGAGTTCCTCCAGCAGATGTTTCTTTACTTCAGCTTCCAGCCTCTGCAGTCTCCTGTGCGCCCATCCTATTCCCTGTTGGTCGTTTCATGAATGGAATGGAATTTTGAAATCGAGAAGACAGTTCTCTCCCAACCCCAGCTGACTGATGGTAAATTGGCCACTGCGACAGCAGCAGAAGGCATATCCAGACATTAGTGTAGATATCCTTGAAGATCCAGGTGGCTGACCTTTTAACTATACCCAACAAGGAAGGTGCAGCAGAAGAATAATTTATCAGCCCTTTTCACGATTTAATTGTTTGACTCACCAGTGAGTAGGTCTGGTTGAAGTTGAACCAACTCCCCCCTGCACTGTATTATAAAATCAAAGCCCCAGCAGAACAGTCTATCCTATGGCACAGTGAGGCGAGGAAATATTGGTCTCCATCCTGAAACTAAATGATCCTGAGTTATCATGCTGACAATTGTTCAAATTAATTTACAGGTTTTTTTAAAATAAACTTTGTTCACAATAAATAGTTTACAAAAGAAAACCATGCAAATTCTTTTCACATCTTGAGTGTCATATTCATACATATTGGTTACATTCTTTGTTACTACCACTGTGTCTGCTTGTTTTAACTCCCCTTCTGTTGTTTGAGGGACTTTGTCACTAGTTTCAAACCTCTCAATGACCAGTAATGGAAGGACTCTAGACTGCGGTCCTTACTCACAGAGCTCTCACAATGGCTTGGACAAGCCTTAGTGTGTCCCTCAGTACGTAATTCTATAGCCAGTCGGTAGCATCCCCAACTCGACATCTCTGTGTGGTGGAAGACCAACAGACTGAAGGGGGTCTTCCACTGAATTGATGGTCTTCTAGCAGCTCTGGGCATCTGTCTCTGCTTGTATTCTTAGGAAGAGCCTATAAATCAGAGAGCCCTCTGTCATGCTGCTGCTGGGGATGAATTGTGACGAGGACCCTTGCATCTTTTTCCATATGCTCTTAGCAAATCGACATTATGCATAGAGGAGGGTAATAATTTCCATTCCACTGCAGCCATCTTGGGGACAACATACACTGTGGTACATCCTTCCAGTCATACACAAAGGATATGTGATGTACACTGGATGCACGAAATGTTTCACGCAAGTCTACGGAGATCTTCAACTACACAGAGCTTGAAAACAAAGTCTTGAAGCTTGCAAATCTCAGCATTACATAGAAACATAGAAACATAGAAGATAGGAGCAGGAGTAGGTCATTCGGCCCTTCGAGCCTGCTCCGCCATTCAACGAGATCATGGCTGATCTTAAAGTTCAGTACCCCATCCCTGCCTTCTCTCTGTAATCCCTAATTCCCTTATACTGAAGAAACATATCTAATTCCGTCTTAAATATATTCAATGAACCTTCCTCTACTGCTCTCTGTGGCAATGAATTCCACAGATTCACCACCCTCTGGGTAAAGAAATTCCTCCTCATCTCGGTTCAAAATGGTTTGCCTAACATCCTCAAACCATGGCCCCGGGTTCTGGACTCCCCCACCATTGGAAACATCCCTTCCGCATCCATTCTGTCCAGTCCTGCCAGAATTTTATATGTCCCTATGAGATCCCTTCTCAATCTTCTAAATTCCAGCGAGTACAATCCCAATTTGCGCAATCTTTCCTCATAAGTCATTCCTGCCATTCCAGGTATCAGCCTGGTGAATCGCCTCTGCACTCCCTCCATTGCAAGAACATCCTTCCTCAGATAAGGTGACCAAAACTGCACACAATACTCCAGGTGTGGTCTCACCAAGGCTCTGTACAGCTGCAGTAAGTATCCTTATTCCTATACTCAAACCCTCTTGATATGAAGGCCAACATACCTTTTGCCTTTTTAACTGCCTGCTGTACCTGCATGCTCGCCTTCAGTGACTGGTGCACAAGAACCCCTAGGTCTCTCTGCACTTCCCCATCTCCCAATCTATTGCCATTCAAATAGTAGTCTGCCCTCCAGTTTGTATTACCAAAGTGGATAACCTCACATTTATCCACATTGTAGTGCATTTGCCATGTATCTGCCCAGTCCCCCAATTTATCCAAATCACACTGGAGCTTCCTGACCCCCTCTTCAGTGCACACAACCCCTCCTAGTTTAGTGTCATCTGCAAATTTGGAGATATTACATCCAATCCCCTCATCTAGATCATTAATGTAAATTGTGAACAGCTGGGGTCCCAGTTCAGATCCCTGTGGCACCCCACTGGTTACCGCTTGCCACTCAGAAAATGAGCTGTTTATCCCAACTCTCTGTCTTCTATCTGCCAGCCAGTTCTCAATCCACATCAATACCTTGCCCCCAATCCCATGAGCCTTGATTTTGCATGCCAGTCATTTATGCGGGACCTTATCGAAGGCCTTTTGGAAGTCCAGGTACACCACATCCACTGGCTCTCCCCCATCTATTTTACCTGTCACCATCTCAAAGAATTCCAATAGATTTGTCAAGCACGATTTACCTTTTGTAAATCCATGTTGACTCTGTCTGATCCCTTCTCTGCTAGTCATATGCTCCGCTATTACATCCTTAATAATGGATTCCATCATTTTGCCCACTTCTGATGTAAGGCTCACCGGCCAATAATTCCCCACTTTTTCTCTACCCCCCTTTTTAAATAGTGGGGTAACATTAGCTACCCTCCAATCCATGGGCACTGATTACCCAAAATAGGCACAGTTGATGAATTCTCTTTGATGGATGGTGATTTATAGACTGTGGAAAGCACAGCTTCATCCAAACTTTCTTTGTCCTTGGTCCCACTGGAGAGGTGGAAGTTAACCCCAGCAGCCAGAAGGGCAGAAGCTCTGATAGGTTGTGCCCCCAAAATTCCAGATTGAATAATGTGCGAAACTCCACTTCCTTGAATCAATAACCTTTTGACAGGATGGTTAAAACCACAGTTCACTCTCAATACCTGCAAGGTTCATCGATCCTTCATTCTCAGTTTGATATATTGGAATGATGGATCAAACAAAATAGTTCAGGTTTTCCTTTCTGACTGCTTCACATGTAAAAACATTGAAGAGAAACGACGGATGCTGGAAACCTAAGACTTGGAGAGGAATGGAATGCACAGCAGGCCAGCCAGTGACCTGATATTCCTCAAAGGGTCTACATCTAATTAAGGATCTGTGCTGAATTAGTGTGGTGATGTCCTGCCTGAAATACAGATGGGCCTGAAAGCATTGTCGCCAACACTATTCCTGGCATAAATGAACGTCCCACCCAGAGACCGCCTTGGCCTATGGGCAGCCAGTAATACCAAAGGCTTTTCCAAGTGAGTTGGGCAATCAGAAACCTTGGAGAATGAATGGAAGGCATTGGAAGAATTAAAATGGGCAAATAAACTAAAATCTTAAAACATAATGAATTTATTAAAAAGCTCATGAAACTGCTACTTAGAAGCATAAAGGTACAATGAAATGAAGAGAAGTACATGCCTTCATTGGCCTCTTAAAAAAAGAGTTTTGGAAATATTATGGCAGAGATAGAGAAGTGGGAGGTAGCTTTTGCCACGTATATCCAAACGCTCGAGCAACATCTTCAGGTCAATGTCCTTGGTAACCTGTTGTCTCCCCCTCCCCAACACACACACACACACACACACACACACACACACACACACACACACACACACACACACACACACACACACACACACACACACACACACACACACAAAACACTACCCTCTGATAGTGCTGGGCATAATGGACTTTAATTGTCTACATGGTCTTTGACAAGATCCTACACAGGATGCAATTCAGTAGGTTCAGATACTAGGTATCCATGGAGAGATTGTAAACTGGATTCAAAATTGGCTGAATGGGAGAAGACAGAGAGTGGTGGTGGATGGTTGCTTCTCAGACTGGAGGCCTGTGATTAGTGGTGGGGCTCAGGGACCAGTGCTGGGGCCATTGTTGTTTGTTGTCTATATCAATGATCTGGATGATAATGTAGTAAATTGGATCAGCAAGTTTGTTGATGACACTAAGATTGGAGGCATTATGGATAGCAAGGAAGACTTTCAAAGCTTACAGAGGGATCTGGATTGACTGGAAAAATAAGCCAGAAAATGGCAAATGGAATTTAACGCTGACAAGTGTGAGGTGTTGCATTTTCGAAAGACAAACCAAGATAGAACACACAAAGTAAATGGTAGGGTACTGAGGAATGTGGACGAACAAGGGAATCTTTGAATTCAGATACATAATTCCCTGAAAGTGGCATCAGAGATAGACAGGGTTATCAAAACAACTTTTGGTATCTTGGCCTTCATAAATCAAAGCATTGAGTATAGGAGTTGGGATGTTATGATGAGGTTGTATGAGATATTGGTGAGGCCAAATTGGAGTATTGTGTTCAGTTCTGGTCACCAAACTACAGGAAGGATATCAGTAAGATTAAAAGAGTGCAGAGGAGATTTACTAGGATGTTGCTGGGTCTTCAGGAGTTGAGTTATAGGGAAAGATTAAATATGTTAGAGCTTTATTCCTTGGAGCGTAGAAGAATGAGGGGAGATACAATATCGGTTTACAAAATTATAAGAGGTATAGACAGAGTGAATGCGAGTATGCTCCTTCCACAGAGTAGGAGAGATAAATGCAAGATGACATGGCTTTAGGGTGAAAGGGGAAAGGTTTAGGGGGAACATTAGGGGGAACCTCTTCACTCAGAGAGTGGTGGGAGTGTGGAACGAGTTGTCATCTGACATAGTAAATGTGGGCTCACTCTTAGGTTTAAAAATAAATTGGATAGATACATAGATGGGAGAGGTCTGGAGGATTATGTAATGGGTACAGGTCAGTGGGATTAGGGGTATGGTGTTTTTGGCACAGACTTGAAGGGCCAAATGGCCTTATTTCTGTGGTGTAGTGTTTTATGGTTCTATAAGAATGTAAGAAATAGGAGTAGGAACAGGCCATATTAGCACTTCAGGTTTTCTCTGGCACTTAAGTAGGCAGGGCAAACACCTCCATGGATGGTCTCACCAATGCTCTGTTGTATTCTAGAAGGACTTCCTTACCTTTGTACTGCACCCCCATGCAATAAATACCAACATTCTATTTGTCTTCCAGGTTTTGCTGCACCCACATCCTAACATTTTTGATTTTTGCACAAGGAACCTGAGGTTATAATGACTAAAATGTCTGCAATAATGAAACATCTCATTTCTTGCACCAACTGCAACAGTGAATATCTATCTATCTATCGATCTATCTATCGATCTATCTATCTATCTATCTATCAATCTATCAATCAATCAATCTATCTATCTATCAATCAATCTATCTATCTATCTATCTATCTATCAATCTATCTATCTATCTATCTATCTATCTATCTATCTATCATTCTATCTATCAATCTATCTATCTATCTATCTATCATTCTATCTATCAATCTATCCATCTATCTATCCATCTATCTATCTATCTATCTATCTATCTATCTATCTATCAATCAATCTATCTATCTATCTATCTATCTATCTATCAATCTATCAATCTATCTATCTATCAATCTATCTATCTATCATTCTATCTATCTATCAATCTATCAATCTATCTATCTATCTATCTATCTATCAATCAATCTATCTATCAATCTATCAATCTATCAATCTATCTATCTATCAATCAATCTATCTATCTATCAATCTATCAATCTATCAATCTATCTATCTATCAATCTATCTATCTATCATTCTATCTATCTATCAATCTATCAATCTATCAATCTATCAATCTATCTATCTATCTATCAATCAATCTATCTATCAATCTATCAATCTATCTATCTATCTATCTATCTATCAATCAATCAATCTATCTATCTATCTATCAATCTATCTATCTATCTATCTATCTATCTATCAATCTATCAATCTATCTATCTATCTATCTATCATTCTATCTATCAATCTATCTATCTATCTATCAATCTATCTATCTATCTATCAATCTATCTATCTATCTATCTATCTATCATTCTATCTATCAATCTATCCATCTATCTATCAATCTATCTATCTATCTATCTATCTATCTGTCTATCTATCTATCTATCAATCAATCTATCTATCTATCTATCTATCTATCTATCTATCAATCTATCTATCTATCTATCAATCAATCTATCTATCTATCTATCAATCTATCAATCTATCTATCTATCTATCTATCAATCTATCAATCTATCTATCTATCAATCTATCAATCTATCAATCTATCAATCTATCTATCAATCTATCTATCTATCTATCAATCTATCTATCTATCTATCTATCAATCTATCTATCTATCTATCTATCAATCTATCTATCTATCTATCTATCTATCAATCTATCTATCTATCTATCTATCAATCTATCAATCTATCTATCTATCTATCTATCTATCTATCTATCAGAACTGATCCTTCTAACACCCCACTCATTGCAGGTTATAAATCTGAAAATCACCTGTTCATTTCCACTTTCTGTGTACTTGTTATATAATTGATAATTAACCCTTAATATCACAAGTCTCTGGCTTTGTCTAGCAACATTTAACATGCTTTTGGGAAATCAAACAACACCACGTCTAAACAATGTAAGCGATCAATACAAGTTTTGGGACATCATTTTGAAATTGCACAAGGTGTTTGTGAGCCCACACTTGGAATATTGAGCCTCCATATGAGGTAAAGATAGATCACCAACATTTGAGGAAGGGTTCAGGCCAGAAACAGTGTTTAGATGTCTTTACCTCCTATGGTTGCTGCAAGACCTGCTGAGTTCCTCTGGCATTTTTAAGCTTTCACCTCAGTCACAGCGTCTGCAGACTTTTGCGTGTTGCTTTGAATATTGCATGTAATTCTGGTCACCAAGGTATAGGAAGAATAAATTTAGGAAGGGTTCAGAAGAGCTTTAATATGTTGTTGCCAGGATTAGTAAAGTTGAGATATTATGAGAGTGGAAAAATTAGGCTTGTTTTTGCCAGTGCACAAGAGGTTGAGAGGGATCTTACTGACGTCTATAAAGTCAGGAGGGATATAGATGAAGAATGACAGTCTGTTTCCTGGAGTGGGAGAATCTAAGGCAAGAGGGCATAAGAGGGAGGGTTGGGGATTGGAAGGGACATGAGGGGAAAACCTTTCATTCAGAGGGTGCTGGGCACATGGATCAGGCTCCCAGACAAAGTGGTGGAGGGAGATATGTTGACTTCCTTTATAAAAAATAGCTTGGATAACCAAATGATGGGAGGGGATTGGGCCCAATGTGGGAAAGAGGAACAAAGCAGGAGGGCACATTGTTTGGTGTAGACAAGTTGGGCCTGTGGTTCTGTTTCTGTAATAAAGGTTCTCTTTGACATGAGATGTTCTCCATTATCTACCCTTCTGGTTATACACAATTTTCCCTTTTTAGTTCCAATTTGTTTTACCTGGTGTTTTTTTTTTACTGTTGTCTTTGAAATGGATTCCAGCATTTTCTTAACTTCTGATGTCAAGACAACTGTTCTGAAATTCTCAACTCTACTTCCTTACTTGAGTTGTTACGTCATGAGATCTTCCCCAAGCAAAAGAATTTTGGAATGCACTCAATATCTCTGAAGCCAAGCATGCAACAACTTCATGGCCAGAAAATTTATCAACCTTACCTGGTTTGCTTTCTCTCGTCCATAATCAATGGGCTGGAGCATGCACTAAAGAGTGGCTGGTGGTTGACAAAAGGCACTGACCATGTGCCACATATCAATGTCCTTCACTTGTCCCAGCTGATCATGCCACGGGAGAGACAGTGCAATGGGATAGTAAACCCGATCATGAACAATGGGATAGTAAACCCGAGAGAAGTGAAGGAGGAAATAGCAGAGGCTCTGGCGGTAATTTTTCAAATGTCATTAGATATGGGGATAGTGCCAGAGGATTGGCGCATTGCGCATGTGGTTCCGTTATTTAAAAAGGGTTCAAGGAGGAAGCCTGGCAACTATCGGCCTGTAAGTTTGACGTCTGTGGTAGGTAAATTAATGGAGAAAATTCTTAGAGATAGTACTTATAAACATCTGGATAGACAGGGTCTGATCAGGAGCACTCAACATGGATTTGTGGGAGGAAGGTCATGTTTGACCAATCTGATTGAATTTTTTGAAGAGGTGACTAGGAATGTGGATGAGGGTAGCGCAGTGGATGTTGTCTATATGGACTTCAGTAAGGCCTTCGATAAGGTACCACATGGAAGGTTGGTTAGGAAGGTGCAGTCTTTGGGTATAAATTTTGAGATAGTCAAATGGATTGAACATTGGCTGAAGGGGAGAGGCCAGAGAGTGGTAGTGGATAATTGTCTGTCAGGTTGGAGGCCGGTGACAAGTGGTGTGCCTCAAGGATCTGTATTGGGCCCATTGTTGTTCGTTATATACATTAATGATCTAGATGATGGGGTGGTGAATTGGATTAGTAAATATGCAGACGATACTAAGATAGGTGGAATAGTGGATAATGAAGAAGGTTTTCAAGGAGTGCAGAGGGATTTGGGCTGCTTAGAAAAGTGGGCTGAAAAATGGCAGATGGAATTTAATGCTGATAAGTGTGAGGTGCTTCATTTTGGTAAGAAGAATCAGAATAGGACATATGTGGTAAATGGGAGAGCATTGAGGAATACAGAAGAGCAGAAAGATTTAGGAGTGACGGTACATCGTTCCCTGAAGGTAGAAACTCACGTGAATAGGGTGGTGAAGAAGGCTTTTAGTATGCTGGCCTTTATCAATCATTGCATGGAATATAGGAGTTGGGAGGTGATGTTGAGATTGTATAAGACGTTGGTGCGGCCTAATTTGGAGTTCTGTGTGCAGTTCTGGTCGCCTAATTATAGGAAGGATATAAACAGAGTGGAGAGAGTGCAGAGAAGGTTTACCAGAATGTTGCCTGGGTTTAAGCATCTGGAGTATGGGGAGAGATTGGACAGATTGGGTCTTTATTCTTTGGAGCGTAGAAGGTTGAGAGGGGATTTGATAGAAGTATTTAAGATTATGAAAGGGATAGACAGAATGGATGTGGATAGACTATTTCCATTAAGAGGAGGAAAGTTTAAAACAAGAGGACATGAGTTAAGAATTAAGGGGCAGAGGTTTAGAGGTAACATGAGGGGGAACTTCTTTACTCAGAGAGTGGTAGCTGTGTGGAATGATCTTCCGGGAGAAATAGTAGCGGCGGAGTCAATTGTATTATTTAAGAAAAGGTTGGACAGGTATATGGATGAGAGGAAGATGGAGGGTTATGGGCATTGTGCAGGGAGGTGGGATTAGAAAGGGGTGTTTGGTTCAGTGCGGACTAGAAGGGCCTAATGGCCTGTTTCCGTGCTGTAATTGTTATGTTATGTTATGTTATGTTATATTGAACTCAGTCCTCTTGCAAGGCTTCCTTTTCAGAAGACCTCTCCTGGAGCTAGCACATCAAGGCAACCGTGAAGGAGGCACATCAATGCTTCTGGTTTCTTTGGAGATTGAGGTGATTGCAGGCAAAACCCTACCCACTATTGAGAACATCTGCATTCCCTGCAGATGTTCCGCTGCTGTCAGAGAGCGGAAGCGATCATCAAAGACCTACACCACCCAGCACACGCTCTGTTCTCGCTGCTGCCATCAGGAAAGAGGTCTAGGTGCAACAAGACTCACACCACCAGGTTCAGGAACAGCTGCTACCCCTCCACCATCAGACTCCTCAACAACAAACTCAATCAGGGGCTCAGTTAAGGACTCTTATTTGTGCACTGCATTGATTTTCTTTGTTTTCCCTGTATTGCAGTCAGTTTGTTTACATCTATTTACAGTTCTTTTGAATATTTACATGTTTACACTGTGTACAGTTTATTTTTTGCACTACCAACAAGTGGTAATTCTGCCATGCCCGCAGGAAAAAGGAATCTCAGGGTTGTATGTGATATGTATCTACTCTGACAATAAATTTGAAATCTGAGATTTTCATGTCATCAAATACTCTATTAAACAGGGAGGGGTTTAGGGGTTAAAAATAGTTTTTTTTTAATCTTTCTTAGTTTTTATTTGTTAGGGGGAGAAGCCGAGATTGGTATTGTATTAACTATGTTACTTTGTACTTGTATTACTTTATTTTGTATTTTTTCTGTATGTGAATTACTTACTTTCTTCATATGTTAAAATTAATAAATAAAGTTTCGAAAAAAAAAAAAACTCTATTAAACTTCCACAGGTGCATTGTGGAATGTATACTGCAGGTTGCATCACATCCTGTCAAGTGCCCAGGAATGCAGAAGGTAGTGAACACAGCCAAGTCCATCACAGGCTCAGATCTCTCATCTATTGCAGACATCTATGTTTGGTGCTGTTTTAAGAAAAGAACCAACATCATAAAGGACCCCCATCACCCTGGCCACAACCTCTTCTCACAGCTAACTTCAGGAAGAAGGCCTGAAGACCAACACCTCTCAGTTCACAAGCAGTTTCTTTGTAACAGCTAAAAGACTCTTGAACCTCTCCTTCTTACATTAACCAGGCGTGGTGCGTGGTACGAGGTTTTTGTGGATTAAAGCCTGTTGTTCAGTCTTTACCTTGTGTATATCTGATTCTAACACTCTGCACCACAATTTAATCCATAAAATTTTCCCACAGTTGCTATGGAAAAAATCCTAAGCGCAGGGAGCCTCAAAGTCGACCCACGCCACCTGGAAGCCCAGACCTGCTTCAAGATCTAGCAGCACACAGTCGAGGCAATCATCGAGGTACACAAGGGCGACATCCTGGACTCCGATCAGAAGAGGTTGGTCCTACTCCGGTCAAAGCTGGGTCCCTGAGCCTTCCAGGTAACCAAAGGCTGCACCACGTACAAGAGCGCAATGGAAACTCTTGAGAACTTGTACAAGCCCTCCATGAATGTGGTTTATGCAAGGTACCTCCTCAACACCCGAGCCCAGCAACCCAGGGAGACGGCTGAGTCTGACCTGGGACACTTGCGAAAGTTGACCCGACCGTGTCTGTCTGAACCCGGGGTAGGTGTAGAGGAGGTTGAGAGGCTGATCCGGGATGCCTTCATCCGAGGGCTATGCTCGAGGGCCATCCAGCAGAAGCTGCTGGAGGACAACATCTAGCCCTAACCAGGACTGTGGAAGTGGTCCAAACCCTGGAAGCAGCAGACCTGCATGTTGAAGCCTTCAATTCCGGGTTCCCCCAGGCTCCCTCATGGCCCTCTCACACTGCAGCTGCAGTTCCAGGCCGAGCTGGGGAGGAGAACGTCACTGCGGCTGGCGCCCAGCGCCCCTGTAAGTACTGTGAGTCCTGGTGTGGGTCAGATCGATGATCACGCCAAAACTGCCCAGCTAAGACCCTGTATTGTTCCCGATGCGGCAAGAAAGGCCACTTTACAAAAGTGTGCCTCTCTAAACCTGCTGGCAGCTCAGCAGCCCTCTAAGACCTTCCTACCTCCCCCATGGACCACCCCACATGCACGTGCCGGACAGTGCCATTGTCCTCGCGATGACTTCCATCTTCCCTGACTTCGATTGCGCAACATCCAACCTCACCAGCAACCATCGCAACGTGTGCTCCAAGCATCTGCACCAGCCCACGCCCTCACCACTCACTGAGAACTACAGCGACTTCACTCCAGCTCATGGTGTGACATCACTTCCGGCTCACATAATGACATCACTGCCTCCGCCCGTGATGATGTCGCTTCCCCCGGTGCAGCAGATATGGTTGGGGAAGGAGGCCAGCCATGCAGCGGTTCCCCATGGGCTGCCGCCATCTTGGGCCAGGCAGCGCCCGACATGGCGGGCCCTCGACAATGTTGAGAACGATGTGGTCAACACGGGCGATGACCAGGCCGCCCTACTGATACTCTCCAGACCTCTGGGTGCCATCGGCTATCGCATGCTGCACCTCACATCTGATGTCGACGTGGTCAACACGGGCGATGACCAGGCCGCCCTATCGATGCTCCCCATCCCTCTAGATAGCAACAACTCCGACTCCAAGATGGCCTGGCCGCCACCACGCTGACCAGGGACATTCCCCATGATCTCGGGCACTCGATGATGGACGTGTGAGTCAACAGGCAGATAAAAAAGTGCCTTTTGGACAGTGGCAGCACCGAAAGCTTCATTCACCCAAGTGTGGCCCACTCCCTAAGGTTAAAGATCCACCCCACCACCTGCTCGATCGCCCTCACCACAGGAAAAGACTGTTGGTACCCTCAGGCGCTGCTCAGTCGATATAATGGTGGGAGGGGAGACTTACACAGGATTCAGGCTCCTGGTCATGCCCAAACTCTGCACACCACTCCTCCTAGCCCTGGATTTCCAGTGCCACCTGCAGAGAGTCACCCTTGCCTTCGGGGGCCCCAACCTCCACTCACATTGCACAGCATGCCAACCTTCCATTCCTGGCCAACCTGTGGCCTCTCCACACTGCACATCACCCCACCGGCACACTTCCAACATCTTGCACTAGGCTTCAAGCTGATCGTCGCCAGAAGTAGACGCTATTGCACTGCAGATAGGGACTTCATCAAGGCAGAGGTGCGGTGACTCCTGGCAGAAGGCATTATAGACCCCAGTAACAGCCCTTGGAGAACCCATGTCCTGGTGGTCAAAGGGGGAAGTAAGGCGAGGATGATCGTGGATTACAGCCAGACCATTAATCGGTACACCCAGCTGGATGCCTACCCCCTGCCGAGGATCGCCGACATGGTCAATGAGATTGCCCGCTACCAGGTTTTCTCCATGATTGACCTGAAGTCAGCGTATCACCAAATCCCTATCCACCCAAAGGACAAGCCCTACACCATCTTTGAGGTGGACAGGAGCCTGTACCAGTTCCGCTGGGTTCCTTTTGGGGCCACAAACGGGGTCTCCGTCTTCCAGAGGGAGATGAATCGCATGGTAGACCAGCGCAAGGTGAAGGTGACGTTGCCATATCTGGATAACGTCACTATCTGCGGCTGTGACCAGCAGGACCACGATGATAACCTGGAAAAAATCCTCCAGACGGCCACGGAGCTGAACCTCACAACAAGGAGAAGTGTGTGTTCAGCACCACCCGCCTCGCCATCCTCGGGTACATCGAGGCCCATGGAGTCGTCGGCCTAGATCCAGAAAGGATGCACCCATTTATGGAGTTACCCCTCCCCCCCCCCACGCTAAAGGCCCTCCACAGGTGCCTGGGCCTGTTCTCTTATTACTCGCAGTGGGTCCCACACTTCTCGGGCAAGGTCTGCCCACTGGCCCAAGCCACAACTTTTCCCTTCCCACCTGAGGTGCAGGCAGCCTTCACCCGCATCAGGCAAGACATCGAGGACACCATGATGCAGGCTGTGGATGAGGACTTCCCCTTCCAGGTGGAGAGCGATGCCTCCGAGGTGGCCCTCGCTGCTACCCTCAACCATGGGGAGCTGCCCTGTCGCCTTCTTTTCCAGGACTCTCCATGGCTCAGAGCTAGGGCACTCCACCATTGAAAAGGAAACCCAGGTGATTATGGAAGCGGTCTGCCACTGGCGCCACTATCTGGCCGGCAGGAGATTCACACTCCTCATGGACCAGCGGGCCGTGACGTTCATGTTTAACACTTCCCACAAGAGTAAGATAAAGAACAACAAAATCCTGCGCTGGAGAGCCGAGCTGGCAACCTACAGCTATGACATCCAGTACTGCCCTGGGAAGTTTAACAACTCCCCTGATGCTCTCTCTCGCACCTGCGCATCTATGCATGACGACAATCCCTCTGCCATCCGGGCGTCTCCTGGTTGTACCATTTCGTTAAGTCCCGAAATCTGCCATACACCATCGGGGATGTCAGAGACATGACTGAGGCCTGTTGGGTCTGTGCGGAGTGTAAACCCCACTTCTTCCGCCCCTCTCTCCCAGGCCTTTTAAGCATCTTGGCATGGACTTCAAAGGGCCCCTGCCTTTCACGAACCGAAATGTCTACTTCCTCACGGTACTGGCTGAGTACTCACACTTCCCTTTCGCCATTCTTTGTCCGGACACCTCCACGGCCACCATCAGGGCCCTGGGGCAGATCTTCACCATGTTTGGCTTCCAAGCCTTCATCCACAGCGACCGTGGGTCTAGTTTCATGAGCAATGAACTGCGCCAGTACCTGATGACGAGGGGTATCGCGACCAGTTGCACGACAAGCTATAACCCAAGAGGCAACGGGCAAGTGAAGTGCGAGAATGGGGTGGTCTGGAAGGCACTCCTCATGGATCTCAGGTCAAAAGGGTGGGCCTTTGAATTCTGGCAGGATGACCTGCCTGAGGTGCTCCATGCCATTCAGTCACTGCTGTGCACGGCTACCAATGAGACCCCTCATGAACGTCTCTTCTCATTCCGCAGGATGTCGGCGACTCGAATGTCACTCCCAGCATGGCTCATGTCCCTGGAACCGGTGCATCTGCGTAAGCATGTAAGGACACACAAGGCTGAAGCCCTGGTGAAGCAGGTTTTCCTCCTTCATCCAAACCATAACTACGCTTATGTTAGGTTCGGCAGTGGCAGGGAGGACACTGTCTCAACCAAGGACCTGGCACCAGCAGGAGCACCCATCGCACCATGCCACCCTCCAACCCAGGACGATGCTGACCGGGCATACACCCCCATCCCCATGCAGCACAGGGCCTACTTGACCACCAGGGGTCTGCTTCATCCTTAGGAGACGAACCCACCCCCCCACCCATCCAATATGACCCACTTACATCGACCCTGGCCCCCCCTGGCCACCCCACCGCATGGCACCACACCAGCCACACACACCCCTGCCGCCAGCTCCCCTCACTTCCCCTCTGACCAGTGACAAGGAACCAGTCCTACGACGGTCACAGAGACCCTGGCATCCGCTGGATCGTCTTAACCTGTAAATATTGTATGTACATAGTGGATGCGATTCCTTGTTACTGTCACCCCCTCGGACAATTTTAAAGAAAGGGGTGAATGTGGTGGTACATCACTGACCTACTGCAGGGGGCAACCTCTGTACCTGCAGGAGTGTAAGGGGACAGGACAACACCTGGCTGGCTGCCAATCAGTCAGCCTGAATGGATCAAGTCCCACCCAGTCGGGTGTCAATCACCCTCCGGGATATAAGCCTGCGCCGGCTGGCCTCCCGAGGCTTCACACTGAGTTGCTGCAGCCTCAGCCAGCCTGGCTCTGTGGAGGTTTTTGTGGAAAAAAGCCTGTTGTTCAGTCTTTACCTTGTGTGTGTCTGATTCTGGCTAACATTGCACCACACCAAGCACTTCTCCAACACCACAAAAGTCTGTTCTCCTTCTCTTCCCCATCCCCCTGTCTTCTTTCCTCCAGCTCTCAACCCCATTCCTTCTCCATTCAGAGAGCCATCCCTCACCCCTTGTTTTCTGGTCTGCCCTCTCCTCCCTTATCCACCTATTATCTCCTGTCCGTGGGACTGTGCTCCTCCCCCCTACCATTTTGTTTGAGCACCTGCCTACATTTTACTCATACCTTGATGAAACGCCCGAAACGTTGGCTATGTATATTTATCTCTGATATATAAAATACACTGTTTGACCTGCTGGGTTTCTCCAGCGTTGTGTTTTTACCACAAAAGCACTGTCTGCACTTTTGTAAAGTCAATTTTTGCATGGGGATAACTGAATATTTATTATCTATCGCATGCACTTATGCTTTAATAATTTAATTTCATTCAATTAGTTACTATTCTTGTCAAGTATCTGTTTGGCTGCAGCAACAAAGAATTGTTGTGCATTTGTACATTGTACAAAGGGTATGACAATAAACCTTGTTCATTCCTCACACCTGGCCTCTCACTTCATCCTGGATGTAGCACCTTAAGACAACCTCTAAACTGAAGCTCTCCAGAATGTTGCAAACTCTGCAGCTCACAAGGAAAGTGCATCTGTGGGGATGAACCTGGCAGCAAGTCATATTGACTGCAAAGATCCTCTGTCCCCCCTCCTTGATAACCATTGTTGTTTGGCATGATTACAGCTAAGAACATTAGAGAACATTACAGCACAAGTCATTAGTTTCAAGTTAATTATGGAGAAGGATAGGTCTGGTCCTCGAGTTGAGATTCTATATTGGAGAAAGGCCAATTTTGCGGAAATGAGAAAGGATCTAGGAAGAGTGGATTTCAATAAGTTGTTTTCTGGCAAGGATGTGTTCAGAAAATGGAAGGTCTTCAAAAGGCAAAATTTTAAGAGTGCAGAGTTTGCAGTGTCAGGATTAAAGGCAAACTTAACAGGCATAGGGAACCTTTCAAGGGATATTGGTGATCTGGTTAAGAAGAAGAAAGTAGTGTATAGCAGATGTAGGCAACAAGGAGCAAATGAGGTACTGGAAGAGTATAGAAAATGTAAGAAAATACTTAAGGAAATCAGGATGGCAAAAAAGAGACTTGAGGTTGCTTTGGCAATAATGTGAAGGTAAACCCAAAGGGTTTCTATAATTATATTAAGAGTAAAAGAATAGTGAGGGACAAAATTGGTCCCCTAGAGGATCAGAGAGGTCAACTATGTGTGGAGCCACACGAAATGGGGGTGATCTTAAACAGTTTTATTTGCTTCAGTATTTACTCATGAAGCTGGCATAGTGTATAAGGAAGGACAGGAAACAAACAGAAGGGCCGTGGAACCTATAGAGATTAAAGAGGAGGAGGTGCTCGCTGCCTTACAGTGAATAAAGATAGATAAATCCCCTGGGCCTGACATGATATTCCCTCGGACTTTGAGGGAGACTAATGTAGAAATTTCAGGGTCCCTGGCAGAAATATTTAAAATGTCCTTAGACATGGGAGAGGTGCCGAAGGATTGGAGGGTAGTTGCTTCATTGTTTAAAAAAGCTCCAAAAGTAAACCAGGAAATTATAGGCTGGTGAATCTGACATCAGTAGTAGCTAAAATATTGGAGGATGTTCTGAGAGATCTGATATACAAGTACAAGGACAGCCAAGGGCTGATTAAGGATAGTCAGAATGGCTTTGTGCATGGCAGGTTGTATTTAACGAGTCCTATAGAGTTTTCGAGGAGGTAACCAAGAAAATAGATGAAGGAAAGGCTGTATATGTTTTCTACATTGACTTTAGTAAGGCCTTTGACAAGGTCTCACATCCAGTTGTAAACTGGATTTGAAATTGGCTGAATGGGAGAAGACAGAGAGTGGTAGTGAATGACTGCTTCTCAGACTGGAGGCCAGGGATTGGTGCTGGGACCATTGTTGATTGTTGTCTATCTCAATGATCTGGTTGATAATGTTGTAAATTGGATCAGCAATTGGAGGCATTATGGACAGTAAGGAAGGCTTTCAAACTTGCAGAGGGATCTGGACTAACTGGAAAAATGGGCCAGAAAATGGCAGATGGAATTTAATGCTGACAAGTGTGAGGTGTTGCTTTTTGGAAGGGAAAACCAAGGTAGGACATACACAGTAAATGGTCAGGCACTGAGGAGTGTGGAGGATCAAAGAGATCTGGGAATACAGGTACATAATTCCCTGAAAGTGGTGTCACAGATAGACAGGGTTCTAAAGAAAGTTTTTGGCTTCTTGGCCTTTATAAATCAAAGTATTGAGTATAGGAGTTGGGATGTTATGGTGATGTAGTGTAAGACATTGGTGAGGTCAAATTTGGAGTTTGTGTGCAGTTCTGGTCGCCAAACTACAGGAAGGCTATCAGTAAGATTGAAAGAGTACAGAGAAGTTTTACTAGGATGTTGCTGGATCTTCAGGAGTTGAGTTACAGGGAAAGATTAAACAGGTTAGGACTTTATTCCTTGGAGCGTAGAAGAATGAGGGGAGATTTGATTGAGGTTTACAAAAAATTATAAGGGGATAGACAGAATAAATGTGAATAGACTCTTTCCACTTAGATTAGAAGAGATAAATACAAGAGGACATGGCTTTAGGGTGAAAGGGGAAAGGTTTAGGGGAACACTGGGGGAACCTTCAATCAGACAGTGGTGGGAGTGTGGAACAAGCTGCCACCTGAAGTGGTAAGTCCAGCTCACTCTTACGTTTTAAGAATAAATTGGATAGATACATGGATGGGAGAGGTCTGGAGGGTTATGGAATGGACGCAGGTCAGTGGGACTAGCAGTGTGATGTTTTTGGCACAGACTAGAAGGACCAAGTGGCCTGTTTCCTGTGCTCTTGTATTCTATGATTCTATGGTTCAATACATGCCCTCCCACCCACCAAAAAACTAAACCCTTCCTATCTCATAACTCTTTATTTTTCTTTCATCCATATGCCTGCCTAAGAGTCTCTTAAATGCCCCTAATGTTACAGCCTCCACCACCAGCCATGGCAAGGCCTTCCAGGCCCCCACAACTCTGTGTGTAAAAACATATCCTTGATATCTCTACTAAATTTCCCTCCTTTCACTTTGTACAGATGTCCTCTGGTGTTTGCTACTCCCACTGGGGACATTTTCCAATCCAGGCAACATCCTGGTAAATCCCTTGGAAAGGCGGCACTGTTAGTGGAGAGGATGGTACAGTTCGTGCTCTGCTGTTACAGCGCCAGTGATTAGAACTGAGGTTCAAATACCATGCTGACCAGAAGGAGTTGGTACAATCTCCCCATGTCTGAGTGGGTTTTCCCCAGGGCTCCAGTTTCCTCCCTCCATCCAAAACGTACCAGGGGTGCAGGTTAATTGGGTGTAATTGGGCAGCTTGGGCTCATGGGCTGAAATGTCCTGTTACCATGTCTAAATTTCCATTTTAAATTTAAATATCCTCTGCACCCTCTCCATAGGTTCCACATCCTTCCTGTAATGAGGTGACCAGAAATGAACACAATTCTCCATGTGTGGTCTCACCAGAGATCTGTAGAATTGCAACGTGACCTCTTGACTCTTGAACTCAGGCCCCCAACTAATGAAGCCTAGCATCCCAATTCATTCCATTTCCCTTTTGTGCAAAGTTCTAATTGTCCTTTCAATGTAACATTAAATGATAATATAGTCTTGCTCTTCTACTGTGTATTCCTGCATACATGTTATAAGTGACTTGCTGGACTTTTAGGGCTGAGTTTCCTTTATTGTCATGTACACAAATCCATAATTTGTCAGTTCTTATCTGTCATTAAAGGCGCATGAGTTGGTGCCACTCGCCTAGTGCCCCCACCAATTAGTGGAACAGAAGCACAATGGAGCCCCTTCAGAGGCATGGAGAGTCCATGGTTTTGCCGCCTGTGCTCCGGAACCCTGTGCAGCCACATGGCCTCTTGTCTGTTCCAGTGGTGCAAGGCACTGCCTCAAGAAGGCAGCCAACATTGTAAAGGACTGCCATCACCCTAGTCACATCCTCTTCACACTCTTACCTTCTGGCAGAAGCCACAGAAGCCCGACGACCAGTACTTCTAGGTTCAAGAAGTTTCTTTCCAATGTTGATCATGCTTTCAGATCTCCTCTTGTTACACAAATCAGGAGCTGCTCTGACATCACATACGGACCGACCATCCTGTTACAAGTCACATTATTTGTTGCACTGGCATAATAGTGTATGTTTATTATTTATCTCTCTTTTGTATTTATTGGTCATGGTTAATGTAGCAGTTTGCGCAAACCTGCTTCAATGCCAGTCGTTGGAACAGGGGTTCGAATTCCGTGCTGGAGTTTGTACATTCTCCCCATGTTTGCGTGCGTTTCCTCTGGGTGCTGTGGTTTCCTCCCACAGTTCAAAACATTCCAGAGTTTATGGGCTAATTGGGTATAATTGGGCAGCACGAGGTCATGGGCTGAAAGGGCTTGTTACTATGTTGTATGTCTAAATTTTTAAAAAATAATAAAAATGTAATTTAATTAAGTCTTCGAATGTAGATGCTTTTCTTACAAGTTACTGTTCAGCTATAGCAAGTAAGAATTTCAGTGCAAATATCCTTGGGACGATGTAATATGGAAATAAATTCGTTACTGTTATCATTTTCACATGTACATCAGCCTTATGGACGTGTGTGAGGGAGATGAAATCTTCATGAAGGGATCTGGCCCAAAACATCGACCGTTCTTTTTCTCCCACTGATGTTGATCGACCGGCTGAGTTCCTCTAGCAGATGCTTCTTTGTTCTTTTGATGTTTTGAATGATAAGGGAGAATTTAATGGACCCAAACAATTCTGAAAGGAATAAGTAAGATAGAAGCAGAGAGATGTTTCCACTGGCAGGTGAGGTGAGAACTAGGAAGCCTCAAGATTTCGGGTGGGGGGGGAGGTTGATTTGGAGACAAGGAGACTAGGAGGAAGTTCTCCTTGACAGTAGTGAATGTGTGGAATTCTCTATGCAAGGAAGCAGCAGACTTCCTCTTTGAATGCATTGAAAGGAATGGATAGATCAATCTTTGAAGAATAAAGGAATTAAGGATAATGGGGTAGAGAGAGGTAAGTAGAGTAGAGTCCACGGCCCAATCATTCCTGATTTCATTTTATTGATTGACAGAGCAGGTTCGATGAGCTCGATGACTGGACTCTTGCTCATATTTTTTATGTTCTTATGTATCCCTTCACAGATATTGTTCAGCGTAGTGAGTTATTTTGCTCCAGATCCCACCATCCACAGTCTCTTGTATCCCTATTTATGGAACCCCTAATCTATGCCCTATATGACAATCCCATTTGTGCTCTGTGGCATGCAGCCAACTCCAAGTTTCTCTCTGTTACCCCTGCCATGTCGCACCATGTCCCACTGACAGCAATATTCCCAACACAGTCCTGATAACATGATGAGCAGCTTTATCCAGCTTATGTGAGATATTTTGGGGGAATTTCTTCATGCAGAGAGTGGTGAGTCTGTGGAACGAGCTGCCTGTGGAAGTGGTGAATGCGGGCTCAGTTTTGATATTTAAGAAAAATTTGGATAGATACATGGATAGGAGGGGTAGGGAGGGCTATGGTCCACGTGCAATTCAATCAGATGAGGCAGATTAATAGTTTCACACAGACTAGATGGGCCAAAGGGCATGGTTCTGTGCTTGTAGTGTTCTATGGTAACTGCCTGAACAAAGCCAGATTCGACGGAGTTGGCGGAAGGTCTCTCTTGTCAGGAATGGAATCATGTTAGGAGGAGGGAAGAGAGACAAGCCCCGTTCACAAAACAGTTTGGTAACTTATTATTTCACTTAAAAAAATAACTGCTTGTGACCAGCACAGACATCCAAAATGTATTGGAAAGCACCATCAAACTATGATTGTTTTATGGAAAAACAAAAAACTCAAAACACTAGAAACACTAAAATATATTTTCTGCCAATTAATTCACATGAATGCAGATTCTTTCTTTGCAAGCTGTTTCTCTCCATTGAAGCTGATCAGGTTGACGAGCTTGAACCTGACCCCATCACACGTGCATAATATCCTAAGAAATAGGGGCCAGAGTTGGCTATCCGGCCCATCATGACTGCTCCGTCATTCAGTAAGATGATGGATGATCTGGCCTTGGATTCAGCCCCACCCACATGCAAGTTTACTTGGCAATAATCTATCTTAAATACTTTTCATGAGGCAATCCCTACTGTTTCCTTGGGCAGAGAATTGCACAGATTCACTACCCTCTAGTAAAAGCAAGTTCTTCTCTTCTCTGTCCTAAACCTATTCCCTGGAATCTTGAGGTAAGTTTTCCGAAGGATCAGTGATTTCAGATTTATTGTCACATATTACATACCGCCCTGAGATTCTTTTTTCCGCGTATGAGGCAGAATTACCACTTATTGTAGAGCAAAAAAAAACTGGACACAATGTACACATGTAATAAAGAAATGTAAACAAACTGACTGCAATACAGAGAGAGGAAAATCAATAAAGATCAAAAGAAAGAGTCCTTAAATGAGTCCCTGATTGAGTTTGTCATTGAGGAGTCTGATGGTGGAGGGGTAGCAGGTGTTCCAGAACCTGGTGGTGCAAGCTTTGTGGCACCTTTACCTCTTTCCTGATCGTAGCAGTGAGGACAGACCGTGTACTGGTTGATGTCGATACTTGAACATTGCTTCTGCTCCCTGACAGCAGTGTACCCTGCAGATGTTCTCAATGGTGGGGAGTGCTTTGCCCGTGATGTCCCGGGCTGTGTCCTCTTTACACTAAGGGTTATTGATGTCCCGATATCAGACCATGATGCAGCCGGTCAGCACACTTTCCACCACATATCTGTAGAAATTTGACAGGGTTTCTGGTGTCATACCAAACCTCCACAAACTCCTGAGGAAGTAGAGGCGCTGACGTACTTTCTTCACGATGCCATTAGTGTGTTGGGTCCAGGAAAGATTCTCTGAGGTAGTGACTCTCAAGAACTTAAACTTGCTCACCCTCTCTGCCTCTGATCCCCTAATGATCACTGGATTGTATACTTCCAGTTTTCCCCTCCTGAAGTCAACAATCAGCTCCTTGGTTTTGGTGACACTGAGTGCGAGATTGTTGTTGTTGCATCATTCGGCCAAGTTTTAAGTCTCCCTCCAGTATGGTGACTCATCATCTGTTTTTATACAACCCACCACCGTGGTAAATTTGTCAATGTTGTTGTATAGTGAGTAGAGCAGGGGACTAAAATCGCAGCCCTGTGGTGCTCTGGTATTGATGGAGATTGTGGAGGAGATGTTCTTACTGATTGTGGTCTGGACATGAGGAAATCCATGATCCAATTACACAGTGTGTTGTTGAGTTCCAGATCTTGGAGTTCGCAGATCAGTTTTGAGGGGATGATAATGTTGAATGCTCAACCGGAATCAATAAAGAACATTCCGATGCATGCATCTTTGTTGTCCAGGTGTTCCAGGGCTTTGTGTAGAGCCAGTGAGATGGCATCCACAATAGACCTGTTGCTACAGTAGGCGAGTTGGAACAAATCCATGTCACCGCTGTTTCAACACCAGCCTTTCAAAATCCTTCATCGCTTTCTTTGGGAGTGCCACAGGTCGAGAGTCATTTAGGTAGGGTACCAAGCAAATTCCCAAGCAAAGATTCTCTGGTTTTTGCAAACTTCCAAACAATTGCTGGAGAGAAATTTCTGAATTCTGCAAAATCCAGCCCATCATTCCTCAGCTGTGCCACTGATATATAGGGCCTACAGGGAAATATTGCAAAATGACAAAGGGAGAGAAACTGCTTAAAAGCTCAGGGAAATTGAAGATGCGATTCCCAGGTTCCATATCTTTGATTTAAATTTAATAATTTTATAATCATTTGACTGAACAAATACATCCAGATGAAACAGCATTTTTCCAGGTCACAGTGCAACACATACACACACAATACAAAGCACATAATGAACACATATTTACACAAATTGTAAAATAAATACATATAAATATTTTGTAATAATTTACTTCGTTACAGAATATTATTTTTCTATCTCATATCCTGTGGGAAGAAGCTATTCCCCAGCCTGACAGTCCTGATTTTGATACTCCTTCTTATTTCAGCATTGCTCCCGGTAAATGTCATCAATAGAGGAAAGGGAGACCCCAGTGATCATCTCAGCTACTTGGCTCCATTTTGACACAATGATGCAACCAGACAGGACACTCTCAAGTGTGCTCCTGTAAACTGTGGTCAAAATGGGGGATGGTAGCTTTGTCCTTCTCAACCTCCATTGGAAATATAAAATATAAACAACGAGGAGGTGTTGTGTCTCCAGGTTAGATTGTACATTGTTCTTCAACACAATGACTGGCCCTTTTGTCTCTCACCCCTGCCAAACATCAATCAACACTTCTTCTACACTTTTTGTTCTCTTCACACTCCCATAACTCCCCTTCTGAATCTACCACTCACCAACACATTCACTGTAATTTACAGCAGCCAACTAACCTTCGGACATGCATGACCTTGGGATCTGGGAGGGGATCAGAGAACCCGTATGAAACCCACGCCAGCGCACTGTGAACGTGTCAACTTTATGGAGCAGCCAAGGTCAGGGTTAAACCCAAGTCCTTGGTGCCACAAGGAAGTGGCTCGACCAGCGGTACACCATGCTCCACCCCACAGTACACAAAAGTGCTGGAGAAACTCAGCAGGTCATACAGTATCTATGGTAAATGAGTGGCAACCAATGTTTCAGGCCTGAGTCCTTTGTATGAGCAAAATACAGACAGGTGCCTGAATAAAAAGGTTGGGAGGTGGGGGAGGGGAGAGTAGAGGAGAAAGGAATACAGGATAACAGGTAAGAGATCATAGCTGGATGTGGATGGGAGGTAGGAGAAAAAAAGCTGAGGTGATAGGACGAGAGGGTAGCTCTCTGAATGGAGAGGGAAGGAAGTGGGGAGCTGGAAGAAAGGACAGAGTGAGATCTGAGGGAGGGGTTTAACAGAAGATGGGAAAGTCAATGTTAATGCTGTCTGGTTGGAACATGCCCAGACAGAATATCAGGTGTTGTTCCTCCAAATTTGCAGGTGGCCTCAGTTTGGCCTTATTACACTACAATCACAGTGTCTGCTAACTTTCCTGTTTAATCAAAAAAGTCTCTCCATTTAGTTCCATCAGGTGGGTCCTGTTGAATAAGATATCTTCATTTCTGCTGAGCCTGGGATTGATTTGCGCCTTTCTTTCTCTGAGCTCAAATTCTATGAACCTCTCCAGGGTGTGTTCAAATGGGCAGCACACACTGAATGGGATAGTTGTCCAGATCTTCACTGATGAATCTGTGTGAGGTATCCCTTAGTCCTGATTAAATTCTTCTCACTTGCTTTAAGATAAAGCATTCTCGATAAACTAACTTATTGATTGCCTATTCTATAAAGCGTTTTACCAAGCTCCTGCTTACTCAAATACTCTGCTAATGAGGCATTACTGAGCCTGAAGTTCAACCAGTCATCCATAAAGAACTGAACTTCACTTGCTATTTTTTTTAGTAGTGAGGATCTAATCGAATATTCAGTATTATATAGAATGTAAAATGTGCAAAAAAAGCAACCGGAGAAGGTGCTCGATCCTTTGCCCTCGACCTTCTGACTGCTCCGCATTCAATAATCTCAGACCGCATTTTTTACACAACTTTTCTGTATTTGACTTGATTCCCCTGAGACGAAATAGTCTGTTATGTTTTGAATATGCGGTGTTAACTGAGTTCCACAGCCCTCTGGGTGATAAAATTCAAGTTGTCAAGTTTATTATCATCTAATTGCACAAGTACAACCGATGAAACAGCATTCTCTCATCCTCAGTACAAAAACACACAGACATACAACCAGACATAACACACATAGAGAAAAATAATACATATGCAGGGGAAGTATTAGATCTACAAAAATAAATCAATAAATATTGTTTTGTACAAATGAGAGTCTCGGATGGGTTAATGTGAGCAGTTCCTTTGGTCGTTCAGCATTCTCACTGCCTGTGGGAAGAAACTGTTCCTCAGCCTGGTAGTTAACTCTGATACTCCTGTATCCCTTTCCCAATGGGAGCAGCTGAAAGATGTTGTGTGCAGGTGGAAGGGGTCCTCAATGATTTGTGCGCCTTCTACAGATAACAATCCCAGTAGATCACGTTGCTGGGAAGAAGGATGACTCCACTGATTCTCTCTGCCACTCTTATGGTCCTGTGGATTGACCTTCAATCCATTTCTCTGTAGCAACCATACCACATGCTGATGCAACCGGCCAGGATGTTCTCGATTGAGAGCTCCTATAGAAGGTTGACATAATGGTGGCTGGTTGCCTTGCCCTCTTCTGTCTTCTCAGGAAGTGTAGTCGCTGTTGTGCCTCCTGACAAGTGAGGAGATGTTGAATGTCCACATTAGGTCACTAGTTAAATGAACCTCAAGGAACTTGGTGCTCTCCACTCTCTCCACTACAGAGGTGCTGATGTGAGGTGGAGGGTGGTTGTTCTTGGTCCTCCTGAAGTCCACAATCATCTCCTTCATCTTGTCCATGTTGAGACTCAGGTTGTTATTCTCACACCACTTCATGAGATTTTCCACCTCATCTCTGTAGTGCGACTCATTGTTGTTGCCGATGAGCCAACGACTGTTGTTTCATCTGCAAACTTTATGACACTGTTGGAGATGGATCTGGTGATGCAATGGTGGGTCAGTAGTGTGAACAGGAGCAGGCTGAGCACACAGCCCTGAGGTGCCCCAGTGCTTAGTGTGATGGTGCTCGATATTCTGCTACCAACCCGTTAGGAAGTCCAGGATCCAATTACAGAGAAATATGTTGAGTCCTGGCGAAGACAGCTTCTCCACAAGCCTCTGGGGAATGATCGTATTAAACATTAAGCTGAAGTCAATGAACGTTGTATGAGGTGCCATTCTCCAGGTGGACCAGGATGGAGTGAAGTGACAAGGCTATAGCATTTCTTCTTTAGGTGAATCGAAATGGATCCAGCATCTCTGGGAGGTGTGCTTTGATGCGTTCAATCTTCAGAAGCTTGAAGCATTTCATAATGGTGGAGTTCAGTGACACGGACAGTAGTCATTGAGGCCTGTAATTGCCATCCTCTTGGGTGCCGAGATGATAGTGTCTGTTTGGAACTCAACTGCCATATACAAATTACTTACAGACAGTGGCAGATTTAAACCCGAATCATGGGCATCGTATTTGCTTTGCGCTAAACCATTACGCTAACCACGCCATCCTTATGAATGAATGGAGAGAAATCAGCATTTCTGCTGATCTCATTTTCCTATTCCCCTCATTTAGGCTCTACAACAAGGATATTTTTTTAAACTTTATTTATTCGTTCAAAAATCAAATAATATGACATATACAACAATTAACCATAAACATGAACGTTATTTTTTTATATTATAGAAAAAAAGAAAAGAAAAGAACCCCCCCCCCCCCTTCAGCCAACTCTCCTAAGGAGAGCCATAAAGAAATAAAAAGGAAAGAATATTAAAGAAAAATTAAATATACATATTAAGATCTAATCAATGTAAATTGAAATGTAAATATTCTGAGTATAACAACCACTTATTAATAAAAAAACTATAATTATCATGTGAAACATACATAATTTTTTCCATTATTAAACAATATCTCATCTCATTATGCCATCTATTAATATCAATCATATTTGTATCTTTCCGTGTACTAGCAATACATTTTTTCGTTACAGATAAAGCTAAATATACAAAAGCAAGCTGAAACTTATCTAATCCCAAACCTTTCAGAAGTTGCAAACTACCCAATAAAAATACTGTCGGATCTAAAAGTATTTTAATCTTATACAGGTATTCTAAAAACAATTGAATTTTCTTCCAAAAAGATTGTATATGTATACATGACCAAACAGCATGAAAAAAAGTTCCAACTAAATTACTACATCTAAAACACAAATCTGATTCATGAAAACCATACTTTTTTAATTTTTCAGGTGTTAAGTATAATTGATGTAAAATATTATAGTTAATCATTGCATAACGGCCATTTATCAATCTAGTTACACTATCTTAACAGATATCATAACAGATCCTTGGAAAAAATAAAACCAATATCCGCTTCCCATTTACTTTTATATCTATCCCAACCCTTTTTATCCATACCATCCTGTAATATTTGATACATAGATGAAATATAACCCTTCTCTGGTACCTTCATAAGAAACGTCTCAAATTTAGTCATTTCAGGTAAAATCATATCTCTACCAAACACATATTTTACCAAAGATCGAATTTAATAATAGAGAAACAAAGAGTTCTTATCAATACCAAAACTGTCCCTCATCTGATTAAAAGATAAAAATTTACCCTCTTTAAAATAATCTCCCAAATTTTCCACACCTTTAAATCTCTAATGCAATAAACTTAGATTATGTATTGAAAAAGAAATAAGTTGATTATTATACAATGGAGTCAAAGCCGATAATTCACCCCAAGAGCCTTTCATTTTATTTTTCTTTATCCATAACTTCATTAGATGTTTTAGTATAGGCACATTATACTGCTGTAACAAATTTATATTCCATCTAAACAAAAATTGATGTATTTCAAATTCAGAAATATTTTCCATTTCAATTTTGGCCCAAATAGGAGGCCGAACCAAATCCATCAATAAATTTAAGTTGGGCTGCTTCAAAATAATTTTGAAAATGTGGTAAACGTAATCCCCCTAACTCATATTTCCAAGTGAATTTATTCAAAGCTATTCTCAAAAATTTACCTCTCCATAAAAACTCCCTAACTATTTTATTCAAATCTCAAAAAAAAAATTATCAAGTAAATACGGAATAGATTGAAACAAATATTGATACGCGTAAAAATATTAATCTTAATTATATTTATCCTACCCAATAAATTAATAGGTAAATCTTTCTATTTAATCTAATCAGTTTTAATTTTTTTTTATTAATGGAACATAATTTAATTTATATAAAGATTGATAATTAACATTCAAAATTATACCCAAATATTTAATTCGATCAGTCCATTTCAAATTAATAATATTCTTATAAACTGAATAATCTCCTTCACTTACCGGTAATATTTCACTTTTTTCCCAATTAACTTTATATCCAGAAAGACATCCATATTGTATTAAACACTCCTTCAAGTGCAAAAGTGACTGAGCTGGATTTATTAAATACACCAATACATCATCAGCAAATAAATTAATTTTATACTCCTCATCTAAAACTTTCATACCTTGTATCTGTGTATTTTGTCTTATCAGCTGTGCTAAAGTTTCAATCACTAACGCAAACAAAGCTGGTGATAAAGGACAACCTTGACGAGTTGATCAAGTCAATTTAAAAGGTTCCGAAATCAAACCATTCGTCAATACTCTAGCTACCAGTTTACTATATAGAGCCTTAATCCAACCAATAAAGAAAGGACGAAACTTAAATTTCTCCAAAACTTTAAACAAAAAATTCCATTCAACTCTATCAAATGCTTTTTCTGCATCTAAAGATATCACCATCGGGTGATCTGAAGATTGTTAAAATGTATTAATCAAACTAATCACGTGCAGAATATTATCTGAAGCATATCTATTCATTATAAAACCTGTTTGATCCATATAAATCAACTTACGTAAAAATTTAGCCAATCTATTCGCTAATATTTTACCTATTATTTTATAATCTGCATTTAACAATGAAATTGGTCTATATGAAGATACTTTCAAAGGATCTCTATCTTTTTTTTGGGATTACTGTAATTAAAGCACTAGAACAAGACTCAGGTAATTCATAATGTTCTCCAACTTGACGTAGTACATCCCCAAACACTCTAGATAAATCATCATAAAATTTTTTATAAAATTCAACCAAAAATCCATCATCACCAGGCAATTTACCGTTCGGCATTTCCATCATAGCCATTTTAATTTCTGAATCAGTAAATGGTTCTTCTAACTCCTGTATATCTGCATCCTCTAATATCGGTAAATTCAACTGTGATAAAAAAGATCAATCGATCTACTTTTGATTAGTTAAGATAAACTATTGATTAGTTTGGAAAGTACTAAAAAAAATGCTAAGGCAGAGAAAGACTTCACTATGCTAATCAAGGTGAGAAAGTCATTGGAAGACAAAATGCACTTTGTGTTATAACCATGTGTGAAATCAAAGGTTAGAGGATAATGGTGCGGATTAAGTTCTCAACTGGAGAAAACATTGTGGTTTATCAGGTGGCAGTTGAGGTTCTCTCACCTCTACAGCAGCACTAGAGAAAGCACTGTGGAGCACTGGAGAAAGCACTGCAGCAGCACTGGAGAAAACATTGTGGAGCACTGGAGAAACTGCAGCCCTGGAGAAATACTGCAGCTGCACTGGAGAAAACATTGTGGTTTATCAGGTGGCAGTCGAGGATGTCTCACCTCTACAGCAGCACTGGAGAAAGTACTGCAGCAACATTGGAGAAAATGCAGCACTGGAGAAAGTACTGCACCAGCACTGGAGAAAGCATTGTGGAGCACTGGAGAAACTGCAGCACTGGAGAAATACTGCAGCAGCACTGGAGAAAACATTGTGGTTTATCAAGGGGCAGTCAAGAATCTCTCACCTCTACAGCAGCACTGGAGAAAGCACTGCAGCAGCACTGGAGAAAGCATTGCGGAGCATTGGAGAAACTGCAGCACTGGAGAAATCACTGCAGCAGCACTGGAGAAAGCATTGTGGAGCACAGGAGAAACTGCAGCACTGGAGAAAGCACTGCAGCAGCACTGGAGAAAACATTGTCGTTTATCAGGTGGTAGTCGAGGAACTCTCACCTCTACAGCAGCACTGGAGAAACTACTGCAACAGCACTGGAGAAAGCACTGCAGCAGCACTGGAGAAACTACTGCAACAGCACTGGAGAAAGCACTGCAACAGCACTGGAGAAAGCACTGAAGCAGTACTGGAGAAAGCACTGCAGCAGCACTGGAGAAAGCACTGCAGCAGTACTGGATCTCTCAGCTCATTGTTACCAATTTGACAGCACATGTTTAATTTGGTTTATTTGTTGCATTCTGCCTGAGAAAGGTGAGAAGGGTGGCTCTGTCTGAAACGGTTAGATTTCTTCATGAAAATCATTTTCAAAACAAAGATAAAGATCAAGCATTTTATTTATACCCTGCATGCTTTATTTTGGACTTTCTGTAATGAATGTTGAATTAAGACATTAATCATGAATTTGTACTGTGATAAAATATGCTATATTTTATATTATGTATAGATATGTTTTAATTGAGATAAATGGTGTTTTTTTTTAGTGTAGGTCACAAGCAAACACAAAATCTTCACCACACAGATCTCATTTAAAATGCCAGAGCTCTGCTCAAGCCAGATTTTGAGGCTTTGAGTGCCTTTGCAAAAACTTTGAAGAATATCTATTGGGGGGGGGGGGGGAAAACACGTGGCAAGATGGCTTAGAGGGTAAACGTGCGGTCCTAATCCTCCCCAGCCAGTTTTTTTTAAACACCCGTTTTTAAACTTTAATTTAAGTATATAAACGTTTTAATTTTGTTTTTAAGTATATTGGTTATCTATAATGGCGGCTAATATTAAAAAAAACCTAAGACTCAACTACAGAAAAAAACTACTTTTTAAAAGTGCTGAAGAATTGAGGCCTACCTGTCCAACTGGAACCACGGAGCTGCCGTTGGGAGCCTCCAAGCCACAGAGAACTCCAGCCAGGTTGAATATTATGCCGGCGCCGATCTTCTCCCCACAAGATGGCGCCAGCTTGTTGGAGAAATTGACCGACGACCCGCGCGATTGTGAAGTCGGGCGCATGAGTGATCCGATGGAACAAGGAGCCCTTTGGCCTGCGCTGCCGACAGGGAAATCGGGGACGCGCAGGAAGGAGCTGGAGACTACCCCTGCCCAGCCCCTTGCTCTGCCGCGCATGCGTGGTGCTTCCAGGATCTGCAATCTAATGGAATGCGTGTGGGCTGCGGTGGGGGGGGGGGGAGGTGAGCGGTGGCGCCCCAATGTAGTTGGAGTGCCATCGTCAGGTGTCCAAACCCACAGCCGCACGGGGAAAGTCTTGACAACGAGGGAACAAGAAGAGGACTTACCTTACACAGCTAGTTTACAGGAACAACTGGAGGAGGAGCCTGTAGAAGGTGGGTCTCAAGATGTGGCATTGGAATCCGGAATGAACTCAATTTTTACTGTCCTGGAAGGGATTGCTTACTATATGGACACTAGTCTCACCAAATGACCCAAATGCAATCTACAATGTCTGAAGATTTATCTACGCTTAAGACAGATGTTAATAAATGCCTTAATTCAGTAGATGTAGTGCAGGAGAATTTAAAAAAGTTTGAAACAGCTTTTACTGAATGTAAGGAGCAAGTTCTACATAATAAAGAAAAAATAGAAAAAGTGGAAGATTCATTCGAGGATTGGGGAATTCAGAAGAGAGAATTATTGAAAAAAATTGATTCATTGGAAAATCAAAGCCAGAGAAATAATGTAAAAATTGTGGGCGTTCTGGAAGATATGGAAGGTGCGGATCCAATAAAATTTTTTAAGGATTGGATCCCTGAGATGTTGGGTAAAGAGTTCTTTCTGGGTGGTTTGGTATTGGAAAGGGCACATAGAGTGTTAAGTAGGAAACCGTTACCGGGTCAACCACCATGAGCAGTTTTAATTCGGTGCCTGAAATATCAGGATAGAGAAGCGATTTTGTGGTTGGCAGGACAGAGGCAAGACAAAGTCAATCTCCAATGATGAGTCAGAATAACAGAGTTTTCTTTTATGCTGATTTGAGTCAAGAAATCATCAGACATTGAAACGAGTTTAATTTGGCCAAAGATGTGCTGTGGCGGAAAAGATATAAATTTGCTTTTCGATACCCTGCGGTGTTGAAGGTCTTTTATGGCAATTATCAGCCTCAATTTTTTGAGAATGAACATGATGCATTGGTTTTCGCTAATTCGTTACCGGATTTATTTATATTCAGGGAAGAATCTTACCGTCGTCATCTAAAATGGACATGGAAATGGACAGAATGGAAAGAATGCGAAGAATGGGAAAGATGGGAAGAAGGAGGCTTTGATACACAGTCCTAGCGATGCTGAAGATTCAAACCAATTTTTGGGACTGGTGTCCCAGGGCTGAATATATTAATGATGTTGAATTATATTATTATATATGTTGTATTTCTGGCTGGGGGGAGGTGGATGGCACTGATATCATTGATAGTCATCTGCCACTGGTGGGGTGTACCATACCCAGTTCTTTAGGGAATTTCTACCTTTGTTTTTTCTTTTTGGCGGAACTAATTGTATTAAGGGGCAGAGGTTTAGAGGTAACATGAGGGGGAACTTCTTTACTCAGAGAGTGGTAGCCGTGTGGAATGAGCTTCCGGGAGAAATAGTGGCGGCGGAGTCAATTGTATTATTTAAAAAAGGTTGGACAGGTATATGGATGAGAAGAAGATGGAGGGTTATGGGCATTGTGCAGGGAGGTGGGACTAGAAAGGGGTGTTTGGTTCGGTGCGGACTAGAAGGGCCTAATGGCCTGTTTCCGTGCTGTAATTGTTATGTTATGTTATGTTATGTTATGTTTATTCCTTTTCATATATTTTTAATAATATTAGGAAAGGGAGGGTAGATTTGGTTTATTAGTAGGAGGGCATTTTTTTTTGTATCAAGTGCTTATATTGATAGTTTATTAAAATGTCTAGTTTTAAATTTGCAACTTTTAATGTTCAGGGATTAAATAATCCAATTAAGAAAAAGTGAGTTTTATCTTATACTAAGAAAATCAAACTTGATATTGCTTTTTTTTTACAAGAAACACATTTGACTGAAAAAGAACATTTGAAATTGAAAAGAGATTGGGTTGGTCATGTTTTTTCTTATTCGTTTAATTCTAAGGGAATAGGTGTAATGATTTTAGTTCATAAAAATTTATCTTTTGAGTTAATGACTGTAGAGGGGAATGCTGGGAGGGTTTTAAAAGTGGACTGTAAAATTTTTAATGAATTTTGGACCTTACCTAATACCTATGCACCTAATGTAGATGATGAATGTTTTATTTCAGATGCTTTTTTGTTATTGTCAAGCTAATGAAAATATTCTAGTAGGAGGAGATTTCAACTGTGTTTTGGACCCATTGATGGATAAATCCCCAAAATATATTAGAAAATCGAAGATGGTGAAACAAATTGGGGCTTTAATGAAAGATTTAAATTTGGTAGATATTTGGAGAAGGATTAACCCTACAGAGAAAGATTTCTCTTTTTATTCTTCCAGGCATGATTCCTTTTCTAGAATAGAATTTTTTTAAATATCGGCACATTTACAAGGAAAGGTATTGCAGGCAGGCTATAAGAATAGAGTAATGTCTGATCATTCTTTATTATTTTCTCTTATGAAAGTTTAGAGGTGATACATTCATCTTATAGATGGAGGTTTAAAACAATGTTGTTGAAAAAACCTGAGTTTGTTGCCTTTGTTAAGAAACAGATTGATTTCTTCTTAACGGAAAATGGTAACTCTGTTCAAAGTAGATTTGTATTATGGGATGCGTTAAAGGCTTATTTAAGATGACAAATAATTAGTTATGCTACCAAAGTTAAGAAAGGGTATATAGCTGAAAGTATTAAATTAGAAAAGCAGATTGATGAACTGGAGAAGGAATTTCAGAAAGGAGTGACAGAAGATCAGAAAATAGCCTTGACTAGATTGAAATTGTTATATAATACGTTACAAACTTATCAGTTTGAATGTTTATTCAATCAAATCAAACAACGATATTATGAGTTGGGTGAGAAGGCGCATAAAGTACTTGCATGGCAGCTAAAGAAGGAGCAGACCTCAAGGGTTATTAATGCTGTTAAAAAGAATTCAACAGTCACTTATAAACCTCAGGAAATCAATGAACAGTTTTATTTATTTTATTAAAAATTGTATACTTCTGAGGGGAGTCAGGACAATGGATCTATTGATTCTTTTTTATCTACATTAAAGTTATCAACATTAGAAGAAGAGGATATTATAGATTTGGAAGCTCCGTTTACAGATTTAGAAATTAAGACTGCTCTGATGGAAATGCCTAATGGAGAGTCACCAGGTGATGACGGGTTTTCGGTGAAATTTTATAAAGTTTTTTATGAAGCTTTATCCTTGGTGTTTGGGGAGGTATTACAACAAGTGACTGAACATTATGAGTTACCAGAATCTTGTTCTAATGCTTTAATTACTGTAATTCCAAAGAAAGATAGAGATCCATTAAAAGTGTCGTCATATAGACCTATTTCTTTATTAAATGTGGACTATAAAATAATAGCTAAATTGTTAGCAAATCGACTTGCTAAATATTTACCTAAATTGATACATGTAGATCAAACAGGTTTTATTAAAAATAGACATGCTTTACATAATATTCTTCGATTAATTAGTTTGATCAATGCATATCGACAGCAACTCAACCATCCAATGGTCGTTGCACTGGATGTGAAAAAAGCTTTTGATAGGGTCGAATGGAATTTTTTATTTAAGGTTTTGGAAAAATTTAAATTTAGCCCTTTTTTTATTGGCTTCTAGGGTGGTGACAAATGGACAGGTTTCGTCGTTGTTTAAATTAACACATTCTACTCGACAGGGTTGTCCATTGTCACCAGTCCTGTTTGCGTTGGTCATTGAACCATTAGCTCAATTAATACAGCAAAATGAGCAGATACAAGGGATGAGAGTTCTGGACAAAGAGTATAAGATTAATTTATTTGCATATGATGTTTTGATATATTTAACAAATCTGGAACAATCTTTGCCGCACTAACAGGAATGTTTATTACAGTATGAATCATTATCTGGGTATAAAGTTAATTAGGAAAAAGTGAAATTTTACTTGTAGGTGAAGGAGATTATTCACTTTATAAAAATTTTATTAATTTGAGATGATCGAATAAAATTAAATATTTAGGAATAATTGTGAATACTGAGTATCAATCTTTATATAAATTAAATTATGTTCCATTGCTGAAAAAGATAAAAGCAGACTTAATTAAGTGGAAAGACCTGCCGTTAACTTTAATTGGTCAGGTTAATTGTATTAAAATGAATATTTCCCCACATATTCAATATTTGTTTCAATCAATACCATGTTTTATTAGAAGGAATTTTTTCCAGGATTTAAATAAAGTTACTGGGGAATTTCTATGAAAAGGTAAATTATCAAGGGTAGCATTAAATAAGCTTACTTGGAAGTACGCATTAGGTGGATTGCAATTACCTAATTTTCAGAACTATTATAAAGCAGCCCAACTCAAGTTTATTCGTGGTTTGATGGATTTGGATCGGCCTCCAAGTGGGCTATAATTGAGATGGCATGTATTTCTGAAACTGCAGTACATCAATTTATATTTTGGTGGAAAGTAAATTTATTATGAGAGTATAATGTGCCGATATTAAAACATTTATTGGTGCTATGGACAAAAAAAAAATAAGATTATTGGATCAAAAGGTAAATTACCTGTTTTAATGCCATTATATAATAATCAGCTTATTCCTTTTTCATTATTTAATAGTCATTTAAAGAATTTGGACTTTAAGGGTATAAAAATATTGCAGGATTGTTTTATAGAAGGTCAATTTCTTTCTTTTACTCAATTGAAAGAATGTTTTGATATTGCTGAAAATTCTTTATTTGTTTATTATCAATTTTGATCGTTGGTAAAAATAAATGTATGGTAGAGAGATGATTTTACCTGTATTGTCGGAATTCGAGTCTTTGATTCCTTCTATGCCTAAAAAGGGTTATATTTCTGTTATGTATCAAGTATTACAAGATAATATGGATAAACCGGAATGGGAGAAATCTAAGTTTAAATGTAAAAATGACTTAACTTTTGTTTTTTTTCTGAAGATTACTGGATGGATATGTGCCATGATAGTGTTACTAGATTGACAAATGTACGATATGGAATGGTTAATTATAATTTTTTGCATCAGTTATATTTAACTCCTGAGAAATTGAAAAAATATGGCTTTAGTAATTCAGATACCTGTTTTAGATGTGGTATGAGTGTTGGAACTTTTTACATGGTCTTGTATTTGTACAACCATTTTGGGAAGAAATTAAGTTAATTTTGGAAAAATTGTATGTTTGTTACCATTAGATCCATCTGTTTTTTTTATTGGGTTATGTGACTCCTTTAAAGAGATTGGGGCTGGATAAATTCCAAATTACATTTGTATACTTAGCGTTATCTGTAGCTTGAAAACGTATAGCAAGTACATGGATGGATAATACAGTGTTTAATATAATGCGATGGCATAATGAAATGAAAGCTTGTATGGTTATAGAAAAAAATTACATATGTTTTGCATATTAATAAGTGGTCATTATATTTGAAGTATATGTATTTAGATGTACCTCGATATATTTTATTTTTAGTTTTTCTTTATATATTTCTTTGGCTCTCCTTAAGAGAGCTGGCTGAAGGGGTGGGAGGGGGGGGTTTCTTTTCTTTTTAAATTTTTTTCCTTATATATATAAATTTTGTTGTGAAGTGTATTCTGTATGTTTACCAATTATTTTTCAATAAATAAAGTTTTTTAAAAAAGAATATCTATTAGAGACTTCACAAGTAGGTGCTAATTGGACATGCTGTGGAGTAATGGATTATTGTTTTGTAAAGCAACAGATGAATGAACTCAGAAGATAGGAATGTCATGTGGTTTTCCAAGCAGAGAGATCAAATAGTGTCAAACAGAGAGAGAGAGAGAGAGAGAGAGAGAGAGATAGAGAGAGAGAGAGAGAGAGAGAGAGAGGAGAGAGAGAGAGAGAGAGAGAGAGAGAGAGAGAGAGAGAGAGAGAGAGAGAAAGAATTCAATTCTACAGTTCAGCAGCAGCAGGAGCTGGGACTGGAACATGACAAGCTGGCAAGCTTGTGGAAAAACCCCATTTTGAAGACGGGTTGTGAGTTCTTAGTTCAGCCTGGTCAAAGCCCTTGTGGTCCATGCAAGAGGAGCTGGCTAGCTGTATAATTTTTCACTGGAAATAAGAGAAACAAAAATCAACTCTGTGGTGACCTAAAAGAAAGAGGTTTTCCTCTGGAAAATGCTGATGGGGTAAGTTTCTTTGGCAAGACACTGAAGTGGCTGATCAGAAGGAATCAGTTTGTGTTCAAAGAGCAACAAATCTCTCTCTGAAAACCAACAAGAACCTTCCTGAGTGGTAACTGAAGAATGCTGTTTCATTATGTTGTACAGGTATTCAGACATCTAAAATCCGGAAAGTTCCAAAATCCGGCAAGTGGGGACCGGCGGTCGGGAGAGGCAGCCAAGAGACCGGCGGTCAGGGGATGCAGCTGGGGGAGACTGCTGGGCAGCGGAGGAACCGGTGGTCGGGGAGACAGCTGAGTGACCGCGGTTGGGGAAGGCAGCTGTGTGGCCAAGGGATCAGTGGTCGGGGGAGACTATCGGATGGTTGGGGAAGGCAGCTGGGGGAGACTGCAGGGCGGCTGAGGGACTGCGGTCGGGGGAGATGTCTGGGCAGCAGAGGGACCGCGGTTGGGGAGACTGTCGGGTGGCTGAGAAACTGTGGTCAGAGGAGACGTCCGGGCGGCCGAGGGACTGTGGTCAGGGGAGACATCTGGGTGGCCGAGGGACTGTGGTTTGGGGAGGCGCCTGGGTGGTCGAGGGACTGGCGGTCGGGGGAGATGTCCGGGTGGCTGAGAGACTGCGGTTGGGGAATTGGCCAGGCAGCTGAGGGACCGCGGTTGGGGGAGACAGCTGGGCGACTGGAAGGGGATGGGGGTGGATACCACAGCACAATTCAGGTGGGCTTTCCGAAATACAGAAAAATTCAAAATTCGGAATACACTGTCCCCCAAGGATTCTGGATAAAGGATCGTGTACCTGTACTTACAATCAGATGACAGTAATCTTGACTTGACTACATTCTTCCTGTGACCTGCGTGGATTTCCTTTGGGTGCTCCATTTTCCACCTGTTCCAAAAACGTACAGGATTAATAGATATATTAAGTCACATAGCTACATTTGGGCAGAGCAGACTCTTGGAACTGAAGGGCCTATTGCCATTCTGGGTCTCTAAATTAAAAAAAATTAAAATCTTCCTGATATCACCTGTCTCTGCACTTGCCTAAGTCTGCCTTATGTTGCAACTGTTTTTCATGCATTTTTAGCTCCAGAGCCCAGTAACCCAATGACCATGGAGACATACAGCAAGGCACTTCAGCCCACCATGCCCATGCCAACTATCAACTATATACAACTAATCCCAATGCTCTTTATGGCAATACACATACCTGCTGGGGAAACTCAGCAAGTCACACAGAAATCCACAGACAGTCAACGTTTCGGGCCTTCCCCACCAAAATGTCAACAATTCTTTCTCTTCATTGACACTGTGTGACCTGCTGACTTCCTCCTGCAGATTGTGTGTTGCTCCACCAAAGCCACACTCCAGCAGTAATGTACCATTATGCCAAGACAATAATGACTTGAACTCACAACCCAAAGGTCATACTTTTTATTGTACCTGTGAAATGATTCAGTTCTCATTTAATGAATTCTAAAGATCCTGAAATCCTGGGACCCTGACCTGAAAATTAACCATCCCTATGTCTCTTCAGCTGAGTTCCTCCAGCAGTCTGCTTTGTTCCATTTTCCAGCATCTGTCCCTTGTTTGACAATTCTAAAGATATATCAAGAGAAATATTTCAGCTCATTATAGATCATACATTCAGGCACTCACCACAGCACTGGGCTGACTAAAATATGTTTTTGCCTCTACATCTCTATCCAGAATTTCATTCACTTCACCATTTGTCTCAAAAAGACAACCAACAATGTTAACATGGCATTTTACTCATCAGAACCTTTGTCTCACTCTCAGAGTTCAACCTGAGCAAGCATTTTTCCATGTAAAATATTATCCTTTGTTCCTCCTGTTTCTCTGTCTCTTACACTTGCCCAACTTCAGTTGTCAGGTATGGAATTTATTGCTGAAGGGAAGGAACAAGTTCATGCTGGTGAGTTTTATGGAAAGAAACAAGGCTTCCTTTGTCTATAAAGAGATATATGTTGCTTAAAACACTTTTAAAAGGTTTATTGAAACCTTAATTTTAATTAAATTGAGTTAAAATGGATAACTTGTACAATAAATAATTACTAATCATGAAAGTACTATTCTCTCTTAACATATTGTGATAATTTAATGTATATTTTTAATGTAACCTGTCTAGCCCCATCCCGCTCCCATCCATGTACCTAAATGTCAAAATCGAACCCACATTTACCACTTCTGCTGGTTCCACATCCTCACCAGTGAAACACGAAAGTATGCAGATGCTGAGACATTAATAAAAACACAGAAATGCTGGAGGAACTCATCTGGTCTAACAGCGCATCCATAGGAGGGAACGATATATTCCTTACATTTTGGGCCTGAGCCCTTCTTCAAGGTAAAAGCAAAATGCAGGCAGGCATCTACATGAAAGACAAGAGAGAAAGAGGGAAGAATGGGAGGGGAAGGAGTCTGGACCAGTGGCTAAAAGGTACTAGTTAGATATGATAAGAGGAAAGGTGAGAATTGATTTTGACTCTGTGAAAGGAAACAGAGGGAAGAGAGGGAGAGAGACAGGACTAGAGGGAAAGAGAAGGGGGGTTTCTTTTTAAAATATTTTTATTGATATTTTACAATAAAAAAATTGAACATTACAAATATGAAGTGTGCCACAAGATCAGAAAATAAAAGTTTCAATACTGATCATAAGTACAAGTTGCAAAGCACACTCAATAAAGACTAAAATAGTACATAACAAAAGCAAAACAAAAAAAGAAAGACATTTCAAAACCCCTTCCCCTAAGCAACGTTGAAGATTAACATTAATAAATCCAGGTGGCCCAGTCTTAGAGAGGTTTGCTTTCTTCATGGTGGGGTAGACAGAATGCGGAAAAGTGACAGATGGACTTCAATCTAGATAAGTGTGAGGTGATGCATTTTGGAAGGTCAAACTGAAAGGCTGAATATGGGGATAATGGCCAGATACTTAACAGTCTGGAGGAACAGAGGGACCTTGGGATCCTAATCCATATGTCTCTCAAGATTGCCATGTAGGTCGATAGGATAGTTAAGAAGGCCAATGGGATGTTGGTCCTCATGTACAGGTTTGAGTTAAGGACTCAAGAGATCATTTTGCACCTGTACAAATCTCTGGTGAGACCACATCTGGAGTATTGTGTTCATTTCTGGTCACCTCATTATAGAAATCATGTGGAAACTATGGAGGGAGTGCAGAGGAGATTTACCAGGATGTTGCCTAGATACAAAGATAGAAAAATAAGTCCAAAGGTTAACAGAGCTGGGGCTCTTCTCTTTGGAGAGGTCTACAAGATTCTGACAGGCATAGCAAAAGTGGACAGCCAGTGCCTTTTTCTCAGGACAAGTATAGCAAACACCAGGAGGTACCCCTACAAAGTGAAGGGAGGGCATTTTAGAGGAGACAACAGGCCTAAGTATTTTGCACAGAGAGTTGTGGGTGCCTGGAATGCCTTGTCAGGGCTGGTGGTGGAGGCTGAAACATTAGGGGCATTTAAGAGACTCTTAGACAGACCCATGGATGAAAGAAAAATAGAGGGTTACAAGGAATGAAGGGCTTAGTATTTTTTTTAGTAGGAATAAACCGTATAGATCAGCACAACATTGAGGGCCGAAAGGACCGTATTTTGCTCTAATGTTCCATGTATTATTATTATGCAAAATTAAATGTAACCCTTGAACCTTTAATGTGGAAGAAAACTTGAGCTTGTCTACTTTGGTTAAAATGAATAAATATTTTTTTTAAAGTTGAGAGAATGAAATTTATCAGTGTTCAATGATACCTGGATCATTAAAGGGATAATGTGCAGATTCACTGAGAAATTAGGTAGACAATTGGTGTGTCATGTAACAGGGCTTCAGTCCAAGAGTAGGTCCATTTAGTTGCAATTATACAGGACCACATCTAGATTATTAGAATCACAAGTGCTACTGAGTTACACAGCACAGAAGCGGGCCCTTCAATTCAACTTGTCCATGTTGACTAAGATGCCAACCTGAGTTTGCCCCATTTGGCTGCATTTGACTCTTATCCCACTAAACCTTTTCTACTGGGTTCCTGCCCAAATGCCTTTTAAATGTCATATTGTTGTTGCCTCTACAGCTTCTTCCTGCAATTTGTTTCAATCTATCTCTATGTGAAGCAGTTGTCCCTCAGATCCAAATCGTTCCCTTCTTACCTTGAATCTATGCCTCTAGTTTTAAACTCTCCTACCCTGGGGAAAAAAGACTGTAATCATTCATATCATAGATGCCCTTCATGATTTTATATACCACTGCCAGATCATCCCCTCAGCCTTCTTTACTCCAAAGAGAAAGGTCCAAGCCAATCCAACCTCTCCTTGTAAATCAAGGCCTGCAGGACCTGATAACATCTTTCCTGATTCCTTTCCAGTTTAATGACATCCATTGATAACTGCACACAATACGCGTCATGTAATCTCATCAGTGTGTTGTACAGTTGTAACATAATGGTCCTGCCCGACGTCAAAGCCCTAAGTATTGAAGGAAAACATGCCAAATGTCTTCTTCCCCATCTTGTCTACCTGTATCACCTCTTTCAGAGAATTGTGCACCTAAACCCCCAGTTCTCTCTGTTCTACAACACTCAGCAGAGCCTTACTATTTCCTGTGAGCATCATGCCCTGGCTTAATTGATCAAAATCCATTACTGAGTTAAATTTCAGAACAGGTCTGGACCACCTCCATCAGGGAGCATTGTGAAGTTTGCTGTACGAGGAGAGATTAAGTACGTTGGGGCTAAACTCATGAGTGTGGAACAAAAAGAATTAGTCTCTTTGAAATGTAATGAAAATCTGGCAGGGCTAACAGTTGATGCTTCTTCTCCCTGGGATGTCTAGAACCAACATCAGAATCTCAAAATTCAAAACTAAGATAAAAAGAAAATTATTTGCTGAGAGGGTGTTTCTTTTATTCATGTTTTATGTTCTCACCATTGATGGGAAAGTTGCTATTGATTGCTCAGAGTGGAGATGAACTGCTGCTTTCTTTCTAGTGAGGGTGCTCTTGTCTGCTGTTGGGCAGGGAATTTCAGGATTTAGACCAATGACAACAAAGGCTGAGAGATTTGCTTTCCAAATCAGGATGGCGTGTGCACTTGGACCTGCAGATTGCGGTGCTCCCATGTACCTATTGTCTTTTTAAGTGGCAATGTTCATGGAGCTGGAGGATAATTGGTGAATAATCTTTTGTGGGTGGTTTGTACAGCAGCCACTGTGTATCAGCGAAGGGAGTGAATACTTACAGTGCTAAGCAAGCAAGCTGTTTGTCCTGCATAATGTGAAGATTTTCCCCCCCCCAAAATAAACTTTATTCATTATAAAAATTGCACACAAAGGAAGCCTGTGCAAAGCCTTTTTACATTCTTAGTGTCATATTGGTAAATGTAAATATTTATCTGTTGCATTCTCTCTTTATAATTTAATTTAATATATACAATTGTGGTTGTTTTTTTAATGTTGGGCTGCAGCAAGTAAGATTTTTGATGCAGTTTATGGAAAAAAATAGAGAGTTATGGGTGTGAGGTCGGGAAAACAGATTGTTGTGGTTTAATGCACAATACAAAGGGCAAAGATGCATAACCAATGTTCCAGACCTGAGTCCTTCATCAAATTCTCAGTCTCTCGCACTTTTGATTAATTGGGCAAAATGTCCCAAAAATATAAGATCAGCAGCGCCAAAGATGCATTTACTGGGATTGATCACAATGTTAAACTCATCAAGCCTCTGAAACAATGAGATAATGTATCGCTTGTGCTCCTTTTCAACCACACTTGTAATGAGAATATCGTCGATGTAAACAAACACAAAATCAAGGCCGGCGAGTGTGTGGTCGATAAACCACTGGAATGTCTGAGCTGCATTCCGTAGACCAAATAGCATTTGCGGAAACTCAAACGTGCAGAAAGGAGTAATTTCTACCATCTTCGGCTCAATGGGAATCTAACATGAACTAGATCTATCTTTGTAAATATATATTTGCCATGGAAGTTTGCTGAAAAATCTTGTAAATTGGGGATGTTGTATAGGTCAGGCACGGTAGAATTGTTCAGGGCACAATTATCACCACAAGGACACCAATCCCCAGGAGATTTTTTGGAACCATATGTAACAGTGAAGCCCAGCAGCTGTCAGATCTGCAGACTATGCCCATGTGGTCAAATTCCAATTTCACAATTTTAAGATGGTCTGGGGATAATCTACGAGGCTGCGCTACCACTGGAGGACCCCGAGTCTCTATATTACTGTATGTTTAACATCTGTGTGATGATACAATACAATAAGTTTAACTTTGAGACAGTCGCCCAACTTTTCACAGAATGTAAATTCATTAAGAGTTTGTGCAAATGGATGAAAGGGTCCTTGTCACAGTTCATCCCCAGCAGCAGCGTGACAGAGGACTCTCTGATTTCGGGCTGTTCCCGGGGACTCACACAGAGACAGACATCCAGAACTGCTGGAAGGTCAACAACTCAGTGGAAGGCACCCTTTGGTCTGCCAAAAACATTCAGCTCAGTGAAATGTTCGTACAGGAATGATGCTGACTGGCATATTCCAGTCTGCAGGAATGAATACAGGCTGAGGGCCACAATGAGGCTTGGCGCAGCCGATGTGAGGGCACTGTGGGAAAGGACCACAGTCCAGAGTCCTTCCTTGACCAGGCATTGAGGGGCTAGACCAAGGGGAAGCCCCTCAAACAAGAGAAGGGAGGGGAGGCAACCAAGGTGCCTCAGTGGTAGAAATGATGCAAATAGGAAGTGTATGTACAGTGATGGGAAGGCATGGACGTGACCCTAAGGGTGCAAAGAGACTTTGAACGGTTTTCTTTTTTGTAAATATTTTATTGTGAATCAAATCGATTTTTGAAAAAAAAAATCAAGCAAAATGTCCATGACTGTACGCAGGTCAATATGATTAGAGCAAAAGAATAGTTTGGAAGTGACTGCTGTCTTTGGATCAATTGAAGGAAAATGTCCTAATTTAGCTGAAGGTTTAACTCACTTAAGAGTACAGTTTCAAGAAGGACAATGGTTTCCATGGCAGCAGCAACACAAAGAACTCAATTACCTAGGCCCCTCTGAAATTAGTTATTTCTAAAAATTCAATTTGCTTTGCAGTCATTGTTTATTGAGAAACAAAAGACGATCTCTTTTTTTAATAAAAGAAGAATTGTTTAGCTGAAGGAGTGAAATGCCCCCCAGAGAGACCCAACCTGTTCTAATTTGTATCTGTGGCATGGAATCAGAAAGGAGTTTAACCAGACACTCGCTGGCTTAACTTCATGAATATTACTGAACTGGGGAAGGCCCATAAGTGGAACAAAGCAATAGACAATCATGGCAGACCAATTGGACTACATATACTGGTCAAGTGTTGTTAAATTCCATGCACTTGTCTCTAAAGTTGAGTGGAAAAGGTTAATATGAACTAGAATGTCGTGGCATGAGCCACATACACTTCATGAAATAATTTGGACTCAGTAAGAGTAGTGAACTGGGATTCATTAGTAGTGTGCTGTACTAATGACTGGTCCCACCTCCCGGCTCCTCCCCCAGGGGCCCGTATATAACCATGGTTTCACGCCTAAATCCAGAACCCATCTGAAGCCTGTTCGTGAACCCGACCTGTGTTGAAAGCTAATAAAAGCGTTAATTCTCCCTCCAGTCGAGTGTGAGCTTTTATCTACGCTACAATTCTATTAGCTTACAAACAAGGATGGAGGCATTACTCAAGCCCAGTATACACCCCCAGTCCCCCGACGCGGCTGAGGAGTTTGCATATTGGCTAGACTGCTTCCGGGCCTACCTGAACACGACTAGGGAAGTCTTCCACACAGACGAGCTCTGGAGGTCTGCACTCATCTCAAGGGTAGGGACGAAGGGGTAAGCAGTTGTCCGAGGCGGCCCGACATATGAGGTCACTGTCGAGGCGCTGAAGGCCTGTTACATGAAGGACCCGAACGAGGTCCTAGCAAGGCACCGGCTCACCCTACGCTGCCAACAGACTGGAGAGTCAATTGACGGCTACCTGCTTGATCTGCAGACGCTGGTTAAGAAGTGACAGTATGAAGCCGCTTCAGGCTGTGTCCGGGAAGCTGAACAGATCTGGGACACCCTGGTCGCAGGGGTCTGCTTGAGGTATGTGAGGCAGCGACTGCTCAAGTTGGGAAGTAAGGACCTCACTAGCCACATTGAGTTGGCCAAATCATTAGAAAATGCCAGTCTCGAGTTCGACGACCTTGAGGCCAGCGAACTCGCACACTCGGGTGAGTACATCCAAGGACCGGCTGCTCCCGCTATGGCGGCCCCTGCTCTAATGGCTGCCACTTCCCAAGCCCGGGAGTGCTTTTTCTGCGGCAAGGGACAGCAACATCATGCCCGCTGCCCGGCCAAAGACTTGGCATGCTCCAGTTGTGGGAAGAAGGGACATTGGGTGAGGGAGGGTCTGCTGTGTGAAGGGAGGTCCGGGGAAGTCCATGGCCTGCACTGCTCCTGGATTCAAATCCAGCCCCATGTTGTCTGCGCCAGACTCACCCGAGATCGCCTGATGCGCAACCCGCCACCTACTGAAACGGCACGAAAAGGCTTGGTGGCCATCCTGCAGCAGCCCAATTTTGAATTCAGCGCCATCATAATCGTCAGAGGAGGAAGGAGGGCGACCATCTTGCCGCGCCACGAGGTCAGCACCATCTAACCTGCACAGGTCGACTCAGGATGGAGGGGGCCACTCGAGGGAAGAACACGGCGTCTCCGGCAACCTTGCATCGGTGGTCCTTGACTAGAATAGATCTCACCAGCTCAGCAACTCGATGGTGATGGTGAAGGTAAACGAACATTCGACCAAGCGCCTGATTGACAAGGCTCCACAGAACATTTCATAGACTCATGGACTGTGCAAAAATATAACTTTAAAATGTACCCCTCTAATTACCGAATTTTCCAAGCATCTCAGTCCCATTTGGCGCATTTACAGAAACATGTATAGTTCATCTGTCATTTGAAGGGGGGGGGGGGGAATTTTGTAAATTTCGAATGTACATTTTAGATGAATTGTGTGCTCCAGTATTGTTGGGTCTGGACTTTCTGTGTCACCCTAAAAGTGTGACCTTGGAGTTTTCTGGTCCCCTTCCCTTGGTAACGGGTCGGAACGGAGGGCCCTCAAAACCAGAACACCCTTGAAGCCTCTCTATGCTGAACATCGACCCCCCCCCCCCATTTCTGTTTCCAAACCTGTCTGCCGACTGTAAGCCCATCGCCACCAAGAGCAAGAGGTACAGCGCGGCAGACAAGGAGTTCATAAAGACAGAAACCCAGCACCTGCTCCAGCAGGAGGGGGTCATCGAACCCAGCATCAGACCATGGAGATAGTAAAGGGGTAAACAAGTCCAGGTTAGTGATTGACTATAGCCAAACAATTACCAGATACACACTCCTGGATGCATTCTCCCTCCCTCGCATTTCGGATATGGTGAACAATATCGCGTAGTATCGGGTCTATTTGAAAGCAGCCTATCACCAGTTACCAGTTTGTTCCGAGGACTTCCTGTGCACAGCATTTGAGGCTAACGGTCGACTCTATCAGTTCTGGAGGGCCCCTTTCGCTATTACCGATGGGGTGTCTATTTTCCAGCGGCAGATGGACAAAATGGAGGATGAGTATGGGTTGAAAGTACCTTCCCCTACCTCAACAATGTCACCATCTGTGGCCACACCATAGAAGACCATGATGCCAATCTCCAGAGTTTTCTCCACGTGGCGAGAACCGTGAATCTCACCTACAATTCTGACAAATGTGTATTCAGGACTATACGACTGGCTATCCTTGGCTACATGGTGGAGAATGGCATCACTGGCCCCAACCCTGATAGGATGCACCCCCTGTTAGAGCTTCCCCTCCTTGGAACCACATAGGCTTTGAGATATGCCTGGGGTTTTTCTCATATTATACCCAATGAGCCCCCAATACGCCGACAAGGTTTGTCCCCTCTTAAAGGCCACCACTTTCCCCCTTTTGGCTGAAGCCCAGACAGTTTTTAATTACCTCCAAAGTTACAATGTAAAAGCCGCCATGCACGTGGTAGACGAGAATGTACCTTTCCAAGTGGAAAGTGACACTTCGAACATAGCCCTGGCCGTTATTCTCAATCAGACAGGCAGGCCGGTTGCCTTTTTCTCATGGACGCTTCAAGGCCATGAGCTCTGTACCCATCTGTGGAAAAGGAGGCTGAGGCCATTGTAGAAACTGTAAGGCACTGGAGACACTACCTGGCTGGTAGAAAATTTATGCTCCTTACGGAACAGCGTTCTGCCACATTCACGTTTAGCAACACTAAGAGGGGCAAAATCAAGAACGACAAGATTGCTAGGTGGAGGATCGAACTCTCCACTTACGGTTTTGACATTGCCTACTGGCCAGGGGCCCTTAGCGACCCTCCAGATGCCTTGTCCAGGTGATTCTTTGACTTCGCACACACTGGTCAACTGCAGATCATACACAATGAGCTCTCCCATCCAGGGGTCACCTGCATGGCTCATTTTGTCAAGTCCTGCAATTTGCCCTACTCAGTAGAAGATGTCAGGGAAATAACCAGGTCATGCCAGGTCTGCGCTGAGTGCAAGCCACATTTTTATCGCCCAACGAAAGTGCACCTGATAAAATCTTACAGGACCTTTGAACAGCTCAGCATCGATTTTAAGGGACTGCTCACCTTCATGAACGAGAACACTTACTTTCTCTCAGTCATCGATGAGTGCTCCCGCTTCTTGTTCGCCATCCCATGACCAGACACGTCTGCCTCATCCGTTATGAAGCCCTAGACTTTATTTTTACCTTGTTTGGGTATCCCATCTATATTCATAGTGACCGGGGCTCAGCCTTCATGAGGGGCATCGCATCCTGCAGGACTACCAGCTACAGCCCCTGGGGGAATGGGCAGGTTGAAAAAGAGAACACCATGATCTGGAAGGCTGTCAAACTTGCCATGAAGCAAAAAGGCCTTCCAGACTCACACTGGCAGGATGTCCCTCCCCATCACGCTCCACTCATTTCGGTCGCTACTCCGCACTGTGACCAATGCTATTCCTCATGAGCTCATGTTTACATTTGACAGAAGGTCGGCATCAGGGACTACACTCCCAGCCAGGCTCACTAGTCCTGGTCCAGTCCTTCTCAAGAAGCATGCGAGGAGAAGCAAGACTGACCCCGTGGTAGAAAGGGTGAAATTGCTCCATGCCAACCCCATGTACACCTACACAGAGTACCCGAATGGCAGGGAGGACACCATCTCCATCAGGGACCTGGTATCCATCAGAACAGAGGGTCTGTTGCCTCAGGTGCCCCACGAGCTACTGAGCTCTTTCTCCCCACCACTCCCCAGGGCCTCAGGAGACCCAGTTCAGGAGGAGAGTGAACCCCACTCTGTCGTAGAACCAGAGCCCCAACCCACTACCCTTCCATCCAGGCCTCCTGGTGCTAAGGCACTCCATCAGGATCTCCAGACCCCAGACTGCCTTAATTTGTAAATAGTATTGTAAATATTTAGTTTCTGTGTCTATTACCGGCTTCTCATCCTTGTTCTCTTCATCCACGGACCCTTAATTCTGAAGGAAGGGGTGAATGTTGTAAGGTAAAACATCATGAGATGGGAATGTGTAAGGAGTTACCCTGTACAGGGCTGTAACAAGATGTGAATGCATCCTTGTACTTACAAGATAAGAGAGACATTGATGGATTGAGAGGCAGGAAGCTAGCAGGGAAAGGATAGCAACAGTTTTAGTCATTGGACAAGTAATGATATGATGATGTTCTAAGCACGTATCCAAGGGTATAAAAAAATCACCATTTTGCTGATAACGGCAGAATGCATTCTCCGACTAACATTGTTAGTTGCAAGTGTTACAATCCGGTAATAAAGAACAAAGAACCCTGATTTCGACTCAGTCTGGTGTTTGTCTCACTCATTCATGAACAAAGCAGACCTAACAATGTATTGAACTGGGATTCACTCGAAGTGTGCTGTACTAACAACTGGCCCCACCTGCCCACTCCTCCCCTGGGGGCCTGTATATAACCATGGTTTCCCACCTAAACCCAGAACCTCTCTGATGCCTGTTCATGAACCGTACTGTGTTGTAAGCTAATAACAGCGTTAGTTCTCCCGCCAATCGAATGTGAGCTTTTATCTACGCTACAGTAAGTTGAATGGGTCTCCTTGTAAGTGTTAATTCACCATTGCTCAAGTTGTATTAAGCATCAATTAAGAGTTGGAAAGCCTTTAGAGCCTCGTAGAAACCCCTGAAGTCGCCAATGTCCGCGCTGAGCTGTGTTCGTTTGGCGAGGCTAGTCCACCACTCATTTTGGATCTCCCGGAGTTTGCGCTGAAGATGGCTGCATGCGCGACGGAAGGCTTGTTTCTTCTCTGGACAGGACGGCTTTGTAAGGTGAGCCTGGTGGGCAGCTCGCTTCTTTGCCAGCAGCTCCTGGATTTCCTGGCTGTTTTCGTCAAACCAGTCCTTGTTTTTCCTGGAGGAGAAGCCCAGTACCTCTTCAGTGGATTGCAGTATGGTAGTCTTCAACTGATCCCAGAGGGTTTCAGGGGACGGGTCCGTGAGGCGGGTTGCAACGTCGAGCTTTGCTTTGAGGTTTGCCTGGAAGTTTCCTCTCGCTTCGTCTGACTGCAGGTTTCCAACATTGAACCTCTTTCTGGGGGCTTTATTGTTCCTCACACCAAGTCCAAAGCCCGGTGCGCAGCTCAGACGGCAAAGTCCTCCTCAGCGACAAGATCTCCATCCTCAACCGATGGTCAGAACACTTCCAATCTCTTTTCAGTGCCAACCGCTCAGTCCAAGATTCCGCCCTGCTCCAGCTCCCTCAACAGCCCCTAAGGCTAGAGCTGGATGAGTTTCCCACCCTGGATGAGACATATAAGGCAATCGAACAACTGAAAAGTGGCAAAGCAGCAGGTATGGATGGAATCCCCCCAGAAGTCTGGAAGGCTGGCGGCAAAACTCTGCATGCCAAACTGCATGAGTTTTTCAAGCTTTGTTGGGACCAAGGTAAACTGCCTCAGGATCTTCGTGATGCCACCATCATCACCCTGTACAAAAACAAAGGCGAGAAATCAGACTGCTCAAACTACAGGGGAATCACGTTGCTCTCCATTGCAGGCAAAATCTTCGCTAGGATTCTACTAAATAGAATAATACCTAGTGTCGCCGAGAATATTCTCCCAGAATCACAGTGCGGCTTTCGCGCAAACAGAGGAACCACTGACATGGTCTTTGCCCTCAGACAGCTCCAAGAAAAGTGCAGAGAACAAAACAAAGGACTCTACATCACCTTTGTTGACCTCACCAAAGCCTTCGACACCGTGAGCAGGAAAAAGCTTTGGCAAATACTAGAGCGCATCGGATGTCCCCCAAAGTTCCTCAACATGATTCTTTCTTTGGCTTGGCTTCGCGGACGAAGATTTATGGAGGGGGTAAAAAGTCCACGTCAGCTGCAGGCTTGTTTGTGGCTGACAAGTCCGATGCGGGACAGGCAGACACGATTGCAGCGATTGCAAGGGAAAATTGGTTGGTTGGGGTTGGGTGTTGAGTTTTTCCTCCTTTGCCTTTTGTCAGTGAGGTGGGCTCTGCGGTCTTCTTCAAAGGAGGTTGCTGCCCGCCAAACTGTGAGGCGCCAAGATGCACGGTTTGAGGCGTTATCAGCCCACTGGCGGTGGTCAATGTGGCAGGCACCAAGAGATTTCTTTAGGCAGTCCTTGTACCTTTTCTTTGGTGCACCTCTGTCACGGTGGCCAGTGGAGAGCTCGCCATATAATACGATCTTGGGAAGGCGATGGTCCTCCATTCTGGAGACGTGACACATCCAGCGCAGCTGGATCTTCAGCAGCGTGGACTCGATGCTGTCGACCTCTTCCATCTCGAGTACTTCGACGTTAGGGGTGTAAGCGCTCCAATGGATGTTGAGGATGGAGCGGAGACAACGCTGGTGGAAGCGTTCTAGGAGCCGTAGGTGGTGCCGGTAGAGGACCCATGATTCGGGGCCGAACAGGAGTGTGGGTATGACAACGGCTCTGTATACGCTTATCTTTGTGAGGTTTTCAGTTGGTTGTTTTTCCAGACTCTTTTGTGTAGTCTTCCAAAGGCGCTATTTGCCTTGGCGAGTCTGTTGTCTATCTCATTGTCGATCCTTGCATCTGATGAAATGGTGCAGCCGAGATAGGTAAACTGGTTGACCGTTTTGAGTTTTGTGTGCCCGATGGAGATGTGGGGGGGCTGGTAGTCATGGTGGGGAGCTGGCTGATGGAGGACCTCAGTTTTCTTCAGGCTGACTTCCAGGCCAAACATTTTGGCAGTTTCCGCAAAGCAGGACGTCAAGCGCTGAAGAGCTGGCTCTGAATGGGCAACTAAAGCGGCATCATCTGCAAAGAGTATTTCACGGACAAGTTTGTCTTGTGTCTTGGTGTGAGCTTGCAGGCGCCTCAGATTGAAGAGACTGCCATCCGTGCGGTACCGGATGTAAACAGCGTCTTCATTGTTGGGGTCTTTCATGGCTTGGTTCAGCATCATGCTGAAGAAGATTGAAAAGAGGGTTGGTGCCAGAACACAGCCTTGCTTCACGCCATTGTTAATGGAGAAGGGTTCAGAGAGCTCATTGCTGTATCTGACCCGACCTTGTTGGTTTTCGTGCAGTTGGATAATAAGACCACCTGGATGCATCCCCGATCCAAACATTGGCACCTCCTGGACTACATCCTGGTGCGAGAAAGTGACAAACAAGATGTGCTCCACACCAGGGTCATGCCTAGCGCGGAATGCCACACTGACCACCGGCTGGTTCGCTGCAAGCTCAACCTTCACTTCAAGCCAAAGCCCAGGAACAATAAAGCCCCCAGAAAGAGGTTCAATGTTGGAAACCTGCAGTCAGACGAAGCGAGAGGAAACTTCCAGGCAAACCTCAAAGCAAAGCTCGACGTTGCAACCCGCCTCACGGACCCGTCCCCTGAAACCCTCTGGGATCAGTTGAAGACTACCATACTGCAATCCACTGAAGAGGTACTGGGCTTCTCCTCCAGGAAAAACAAGGACTGGTTTGACGAAAACAGCCAGGAAATCCAGGAGCTGCTGGCAAAGAAGTGAGCTGCCCACCAGGCTCACCTTACAAAGCCGTCCTGTCCAGAGAAGAAACAAGCCTTCCGTCGCGCATGCAGCCAGCTTCAGCGCAAACTCCGGGAGATCCAAAATGAGTGGTGGACTAGCCTCGCCAAACGAACACAGCTCAGCGCGGACATTGGCGACTTCAGGGGTTTCTACGAGGCTCTAAAGGCTGTGTACGGCCCCTTACCCCAAGTCCAAAGCCCGCTGCGCAGCTCAGACGGCAACGTCCTCCTCAGCGACAAGATCTCCATCCTCAACCGATGGTCAGAACACTTCCAATCTCTTTTCAGTGCCAACCGCTCAGTCCAAGATTCCGCCCTGCTCCAGCTCCCTCAACAGCTCTAAGGCTAGAGCTGGATGAGGTTCCCACCCTGGATGAGACATATAAGGCAATCGAACAACTGAAAAGTGGCAAAGCAGCAGGTATGGATGGAATCCCCCCAGAAGTCTGGAAGGCTGGCGGCAAAACTCTGCATGCCAAACTGCATGAGTTTTTCAAGCTTTGTTGGGACCAAGGTAAACTGCCTCAGGATCTTCGTGATGCCACCATCATCACCCTGTACAAAAACAAAGGCGAGAAATCAGACTGCTCAAACTACAGGGGAATCACGTTGCTCTCCATTGCAGGCAAAATCTTCGCTAGGATTCTACTAAATAGAATAATACCTAGTGTCGCCGAGAATATTCTCCCAGAATCACAGTGCGGCTTTCGCGCAAACAGAGGAACCACTGACATGGTCTTTGCCCTCAGACAGCTCCAAGAAAAGTGCAGAGAACAAAGCAAAGGACTCTACATCACCTTTGTTGACCTCACCAAAGCCTTTTACACCGTGAGCAGGAAAGGGCTTTGGCAAATACTAGAGCGCATCGGATGTCCCCCAAAGGTCTTCAACATGATTATCCAACTGCACGAAAACCAACAAGGTCGGGTCAGATACAGCAATGAGCTCTCTGAACCCTTCTCCATTAACAATGGCGTGAAGCAAGGCTGTGTTCTCGCACCAACCCTCTTTTCAATCTTCTTCAGCATGATGCTGAACCAAGCCATGAAAGACCCCAACAATGAAGACGCTGTTAACATCCGGTACCGTACGGATGGCAGTCTCTTCAATCTGAGGCGCCTGCAAGCTCAAACCAAGACACAAGACAAACTTGTCCGTGAAATACTCTTTGCAGATGATGCCGCTTTAGTTGCCCATTCAGAGCCAGCTCTTCAGCGCTTGACGTCCTGCTTTGCAGAAACTGCCAAAATGTTTGGCCTGGAAGTCAGCCTGAAGAAAACTGAGGTCCTCCATCAGCCAGCTCCCCACCATGACTACCAGCCCCCCCACATCTCCATCGGGCACACAAAACTCAAAACGGTCAACCAGTTTACCTATCTCGGCTGCACCATTTCATCAGATGCAAGGATCGACAATGAGATAGACAACAGACTCGCCAAGGCAAATAGCGCCTTTGGAAGACTACACAAAAGAGTCTGGAAAAACAACCAACTGAAAAACCTCACAAAGATAAGCATATACAGAGCCGTTGTCATACCCACACTCCTGTTCGGCTCCGAATCATGGGTCCTCTACCGGCACCACCTACGGCTCCTAGAACGCTTCCACCAGCGTTGTCTCCGCTCCATCCTCAACATCCATTGGAGCGCTTACACCCCTAACGTCGAAGTACTCGAGATGGCAGAGGTCGACAGCATCGAGTCCACGCTGCTGAAGATCCAGCTGCGCTGGATGGGTCACGTCTCCAGAATGGAGGACCATCGCCTTCCCAAGATCGTGTTATATGGCGAGCTCTCCACTGGCCACCGTGACAGAGGTGCACCAAAGAAAAGGTACAAGGACTGCCTAAAGAAATCTCTTGGTGCCTGCCTCATTGACCACCGCCAGTGGGCTGATAACGCCTCAAACCGTGCATCTTGGCGCCTCACAGTTTGGCGGGCAGCAACCTCCTTTGAAGAAGACCGCAGAGCCCACCTCACTGACAAAAGGCAAAGGAGGAAAAACCCAACACCCAACCCCAACCAACCAATTTTCCCTTGCAACCGCTGCAATCGTGTCTGCCTGTCCCGCATCGGACTTGTCAGCCACAAACGAGCCTGCAACTGACGTGGACTTTTTACCCCCTCCATAAATCTTCGTCCGCGAAGCCAAGCCAAAGAAGAGTTGGAAAATGAGATATCAAGTATGGGCAAGGAGGAGAGATGAGAAAATGCCATGGAAGGGGTATGAAAACTACCACATAAAAGGTTTTTACAGATAAATTAAGAGGACCAGGATGCATGAGACAATTCACCCAGGTAATATTATGTGACAATAAGGAAATGATCGACAGTAACTAATTGGTGCATAATGGTCCACAAAGTCAAGGCTGTGAAGAAAAGTGCCAGAGATACAGCAATAAAAATTGATTGAAAGAAACTGGATTCATTATGAAAAAAATGATAATGGATAAAACAATGAGACTCAAGATTGGAAAATTTTTAGGATGTGCTGGACATAAATCTGCTGTATGAATGAAATGAGGAAACCTCCGATGCTTTAAGCACTGCATTGCACAACACGCCTAGTGCTGGAATTGGCAAAGCTGTCAATGAATGGGAAAGAAAACCCAAGAAAAAAACATCATGTCCCGGACCTGTGGGAAGGATTTTGCGTTAATTTTCTACATGGGATACAGACATTGCTAGGTTCATGTTCTTTCTCTCAATTACTTTGAGAAAGTAGAATTGGCCTCCCTCAGCAAACTCTGTGCCTGTGTGATTAGTGCTGTTAGGTATCGAATCCCTCAACTTTAACCTTCCTGAGCTTTCCAGATGACCTTCCATATTGAAAGGCCAGATGTCTGACATCAGCTGTACCACAATCACTGGAATTCATTATGAAGGGAGTGGCCCAATTGCAGACAAAATCATGTTCTGAACAGCAGTTTTACTGAAGAGAAGTAATAAGGCTGGGTTGTGCTTGATCAAGCCTACCACCTTTACTGCCCATTCTATTCCCGTGGTCACCCCTTTCTGCCAATCTATGGGTCCATTCATGCTCTGGACTTGGCTGCATGTTCCATGAAGCCAGAGGTTTGTGAATTGGCTACCTAGCCTCAGATGATGAATCGAAAGACCTGCCCATGACAAGTGATGGACACCTCACTGACACATACCAAAGTAGTTTGAGCTACCTTTAAATGCCTTAAATAATCACAGATGTATAAAAAAAATACAGGAGGAATGAATATTGAAAAATTAATTTTATGATTTAGTGGCACAGCACCGTAACAGGCCCTACTGGCCTACAAGCCCATGCCACCCAATACACCTATGTGACCAATCTAACTATTAACACTGTGCCAGAGCACCTGAAGGAAACTTGTGCGATCACAAAGAGAATGTACAAACACCTTACAGACAGTAGCGGATTCAAACCCAGGCCACTGGCACTGTAATAACACTGTTCTAACTGCTATGCTACTCTGTTATTTGAGCAATGTAGGCTCTTAGACCAGTAGGGCCTGTTACCGTGTGGTGTCTCTGAAAAAAAAATTAGTTATACACAGTCAAATTTAGAGCCCCACAGCACACAAACAGACCTTTCAGCCCACATTATCCTTACTACCCATTATGTACTTCAATTTATCAGCAACTAGTCTACAGCCTTTTATACCTTGGATCATCCAGGTACTTCTTAAACATGAGAGTACCTGCCACTACCATCTAATTAGGTTCAAATAAGGTGAATAAGTTTTGCTCAGATCATCTCTCCAATATTTGTACCAATGCCCTTTAGTTTTAGACATCTCTGCCTACCTCATCTACCCTACCTATACCCCTCATGACTTTGTATAACTATCATGTTCCTAGCCTCTCGAATTCCAATGCTGCAAACCCAGGCTCTCCAGGCACCTCACATGCCTGAATTTCTCCATCCCAGGCAACATTTTGGTTTATTTGAATTGCCAGCATTGTCCCCCACCCCTCCCTTTTGTTATCCTCAGCCTGTGCTCAGTTTCTAGCTCCAAGATGTCCCAGATGGACTTGAGGCAATGTTTTGTGTGTTTGTCCCTGCCATTAAGATCAGAAAAGCTGGACTCCAACTTATTCTAACATTCAGTTCTGGTCACTTCGTCATGGGAAGGATTCAGAGAGGGTGCAGAGGATGATGCCTGGATTTGAGAACAAGTCTCTTGTGAGGAAAGATACTCAGAGCTGGGGCTTTTTCCTTTGGCAGCAATAGAGGCACACAAGATTATGAGGGGCATAGAGCACCATTTTCCTGGGGTGACCATAGTAAATACCAGAGGACATGTACGTAAGGTGAATGGAGGAAAGTTTAGGGGAGACATCAGAGGAAGATTTTTTACACAGTTTGTCTGGAGGCTAGTACAATAGGGATATTTAAAAGACTTAGTTAGGGACTTAGGCGTAAGAAAAAATGGAGGGGTATGGACTCTGAGGGAGGAAAGAGTTAGATTGATCTTGAGGTAGGTTTACATAGGGGGCAGAATTATTTTGTAGGATTGTGCTGAAATGTTCCATGTTCTATCTTCTTCACCAGCTCTGGCTGAGTTTAAACTCTCCCCTTCTGCCAAGGTGAATGTTTGGGTTGACTGGAGCACTGGAGGGGTGTGTATTTGACAGTGTGTGCATGAGCATCTGATGCACAATTTGAAGAATCAAACACAGGGCCTCATCCGTCCTCCCGGCCAATATTCCTCCACAGCCAGTGCCAATAAAACAACAGATCATTTTCCTCATAGCTTGCCTGTGGGGCTTGTTGTACAGAAAATGGGGAGTGTGATTTCTCCTGTGCAGTGACTGGGAATGATCCTGTTCAAGAAATGATTAGGTTTCCCCATAAAACATAATAATGGAAAACGGGACCACACTGGCTATCAGATGAGCCAATAAATAAAAACACCAATGCCTGTCCTGTCCCATGTCAAAGGAGTGCTAAAAGATTTCAGAAAGATGAACACACTCTATTCAGGGTCAGAATAAAAGCTGGTTGCTCCAGATGACTGATTGTCATCTGATAATCAAAACAGGCACACCTCAGTGATGTGTGCTTAGCCTACTGCTCTACTCATTATACACCCATGGCTATGTGGTCAGCAACAATTCCAATGCTATCTATAAGCTTACACTATAGTTGTTGGCAGAATCACAAAAGGCAGTGAGGAAGTGTACAAGAGGGAGATAGATCAGCTTGTTGAATGATGTAATGACAACAACCTTGCGCTCAACGGCCAAGGAGATGATCAGGGGAACACATCCCAGTACAGGAAATGGGGATTGTGATTTCTCCATTGCAGTGACTGGGAATGATCCTGTTCAAGAAACGATTAGGTTTCCCATAAAACATAATAATGGAAAATGGGACCATACTGGTTCTCAGATGAGGGATCAGTGATGGAGAGGGTCAAGAACTTCAAATTCTTGGGTGTCAACATCTCTGAGGATCTGTCCTGGAGCCTCCACATTGATGCAATCATAAAGAAGGTTCACCAGTGGTTACCCTTTGTGAGGTATCTGAGGAGATTCAGTATGCCAGCAAAGATTCTTGTAAACTTCTACAGGTGGACCGTGGAGAGCATCCTGGCTGGTTGCATCACTGTCTGGTATGGAAGCACCAACTCTCAGTACGAGAATAAACTACAGAGAGTTGTTAACCCGGTCTGCAACACCAAAGGCACCAGACTTCACTCCTTCGAGGATATCTACATGAGGTGGTGTCTTAAAAAAGCAGCCTCTATCCTCAAAGACTCCCACCGCCCAGGCCACATCCTCTTCACTCTGCTACCATTGGAAAAAAGGTACAGGAGCCTAAAGATAAGCACTCAGTGGCACAAGGACAGCTTCTTCCCCACTTCCATCAGATACCTGAATAATCAATGAACCAAAGACACTGTCTGACTTTTCGTTCACTTTTACTGTTATTTTATATAGTAATGTGGTAACACAGTTATAATATTAATGTTTGTACTGTGATGCTGCCACAAAACACCCAATTTCATGACTTATTAATGAAGTCCCCTTCTCCCCACCTCCAGAGAAGTGGCCCTGGTAAAGGCCCCAGATGCAAACACCTTGCCCTGGTGTGCATTAATTTCTCTCTCTGTAATCATTACGTTTGAAGGCTGGTGAAATATTTCCCTTCCAAAGGCTCTGACACAGAATTAGCCACCTTCCACTGTTCACCCTGTAGTCTGCTATTAAATCGCTACCCCCTCGCCTTATTCCCTTCCTCTGAGCAAAAGGGTCTCTGCGTTCACCTGATCTATTCCCTTCATGATTTTGTACACTGCCATGAGATCACCCCTCACTCATTTGAAGTTCCTCTTCCATTTTCTTCTTGCCGAAAAAAATTCATGTGTGAAGTACAGTCACCATGGAGTTCAATCTGCCTTCCCTCAATGAAAGAGCTGGAATATGTGTGTGTATATATGTATGATGTCATATGAATTGACTTAACTGAGGTAAGAAATCTTGTTCGATTCTCTTCCACTGATGAAGAGGAAGAATATCTTCAAGCATTGGTATTGCAGTGCCAGGGACCTGGGTTGGAATCTGCCGCTAGTTGTATGTTCTCCCCATGAGTGGGATTCCTCCCACTCTCAAAACAAAAACAAATTGGGTTTTTATAGGTTAATTAGTATATTTTGCCCGGATCGGGGCCTTCGCCTGCCCCACTCGACCGAGGCCGGTGCCGCCGTCTCCCCCTTGCTCCTGCCCGTATCGGGGCCGCCGCCGTCTACCCTTCGCCCGGACCGGGGCCGGGGCCGCTGCTGCTCTCCCTGTGCCTGGACTGGGGCCGCCGCCTCCCACTCCCTGCCCGGACCGGGGCCTCCGCCTGCCTCACTCGACCGAGGCCGGGGCCGCCGTCTCCCCCTTGCTCCTGCCCGTATCGGGGCCGCCGCCGTCTACCCTTCGCCCGGACCGGGGCCGGGGCCGCTGCTGCTCTCCCTGTGCCTGGACTGGGGCCGCCGCCTCCCACTCCCTGCCCGGACCGGGGCCTCCGCCTGCCTCACTCGACCGAGGCCGGGGCCGCCGTCACCCCCTTGCTCCTGCCCGTATCGGGGCCGCCGCATACGGGGCCGCCGATCCGGGCAGAGAGTGGGAGGCGGCGGCCCCAATCCAGGCACAGGGTGAACTGCGGCGGCCTCGGCCCCGGTCCGGGCAGTATGGACCGACCTAGGAGGGGAGGCAGGCCCCTCCAGCCCGGGTAAGAAACCTGCATAGGAGAAGGCCACTCCGATATAAAACCTACGACCCAAGGACCTCGCTGCCACGTCCCAGCTTGCTCGGCCACGGCACACGAACCATGGGTATAAAGGGTGGGGCCAGTACTGCGCGCACTGCACTCCACCTAAAAGCTCCTTTGCGCAGGCCCGAGGACAGGTCCACGTCCTCCCCCTCCACGTCCTCCCCCTCAAAAGATGCTCACAAACTCAAGCTAGCATGCTGGAACATCAGAACCATGCTAGATAAGGCTGACAGCCACCGACCTGAACGTCGGTCTGCCCTCATTGCACATGAACTCCTCAGACTTGACATCGACATAGCCGCTCTCAGTGAAGTTCGCCTGGCAGATGTAGGCAGCCTCCAAGAACGCGGCGCGGGCTACACACTCTACTGGTCTGGAAAGCCTTCGGATGAACGACGCCTATCTGGTGTAGGCTTCATGGTCAAGAGCTTCATTGCCTCCAAACTCGAAAACCTTCCGACAGGCCTCTCGGACCGAATCATGTCCATGCGACTCCCACTTCAAAACAAGCATCACATCACCCTCATCAGTGTCTATGCTCCAACCCTCCAGGCGGAACCAGCAGAAAAGAACAAGTTCTACACCGACCTGCGCAACCTCATCCAACGTACCCCTACAGCCGACAAGGTTGTCATCCTGGGCGACTTCAACGCTCGTGTCGGCAAAGACTCAGAAACCTGGCCAGGAATCCTGGGCAAGCATGGCGTCGGCAAGTGCAACGACAATGGGCGCCTCCTGTTGGAGCTCTGCGCAGAACAGCGACTTGTCATTACAAACACCCTTTTTCAGCAGAGGGACAGCCTTAAGACCACCTGGATGCATCCCCGATCCAAACACTGGCACCTCCTGGACTACATCCTGGTGCGAGAAAGTGACAAACAAGATGTGCTCCACACCAGGGACATGCCTAGCGCGGAATGCCACACTGACCACCGGCTGGTTCGCTGCAAGCTCAACCTTCACTTCAAGCCAAAGCCCAGGAACAATAATGCCCCCAGAAAGAGGTTCAATGTTGGAAAACTGCAGTCAGACGAAGCGAGAGGAAACTTCCAGGCAAACCTCAAAGCAAAGCTCGACGTTGCAACCCGCCTCACGGACCCGTCCCCTGAAACCCTCTGGGATCAGTTGAAGACTACCATACTGCAATCCACTGAAGAGGTACTGGGCTTCTCCTCCAGGAAAAACAAGGACTGGTTTGACGAAAACAGCCAGGAAATCCAGGAGCTGCTGGCAAAGAAGCGAGCTGCCCACCAGGCTCACCTTACAAAGCCGTCCTGTCCAGAGAAGAAACAAGCCTTCCGTCGCGCATGCAGCCATCTTCAGCGCAAACTCCGGGAGATCCAAAATGAGTGGTGGACTAGCCTCGCCAAACGAACACAGCTCAGCGCGGACATTGGCGACTTCAGGGGTTTCTACGAGGCTCTAAAGGCTGTGTACGGACCCTCACCCCAAGTCCAAAGCCCGCTGCGCAGCTCAGACGGCAAAGTCCTCCTCAGCGACAAGATCTCCATCCTCAACCGATGGTCAGAACACTTCCAATCTCTTTTCAGTGCCAACCGCTCAGTCCAAGATTCCGCCCTGCTCCAGCTCCCTCAACAGCCCCTAAGGCTAGAGCTGGATGAGGTTCCCACCCTGGATGAGACATATAAGGCAATCGAACAACTGAAAAGTGGCAAAGCAGCAGGTATGGATGGAATCCCCCCAGAAGTCTGGAAGGCTGGCGGCAAAACTCTGCATGCCAAACTGCATGAGTTTTTCAAGCTTTGTTGGGACCAAGGTAAACTGCCTCAGGATCTTCGTGATGCCACCATCATCACCCTGTACAAAAACAAAGGCGAGAAATCAGACTGCTCAAACTACAGGGGAATCACGTTGCTCTCCATTGCAGGCAAAATCTTCACTAGGATTCTACTAAATAGAATAATACCTAGTGTCGCCGAGAATATTCTCCCAGAATCACAGTGCGGCTTTCGCGCAAACAGAGGAACAACTGACATGGTCTTTGCCCTCAGACAGCTCCAAGAAAAGTGCAGAGAACAAAACAAAGGACTCTACATCACCTTTGTTGACCTCACCATAGCCTTCGACACCGTGAGCAGGAAAGGGCTTTGGCAAATACTAGAGTGCATCGGATGTCCCCCAAAGTTCCTCAACATGATTATCCAACTGCACGAAAACCAACAATGTCGGGTCAGATACAGCAATGAGCTCTCTGAACCCTTCTCCATTAACAATGGCGTGAAGCAAGGCTGTGTTCTGGCACCAACCCTCTTTTCAATCTTCTTCAGCATGATGCTGAACCAAGCCATGAAAGACCCCAACAATGAAGACGCTGTTTACATCCGGTACCGCACGGATGGCAGTCTCTTCAATCTGAGGCGCCTGCAAGCTCACACCAAGACACAAGACAAACTTGTCCGTGAAATACTCTTTGCAGATGATGCCGCTTTAGTTGCCCATTCAGAGCCAGCTCTTCAGCGCTTGACGTCCTGCTTTGCGGAAACTGCCAAAATGTTTGGCCTGGAAGTCAGCCTGAAGAAAACTGAGGTCCTCCATCAGCCAGCTCCCCACCATGACTACCAGCGCCCCCACATCTCCATCGGGCACACAAAACTCAAAACGGTCAACCAGTTTACCTATCTCGGCTGCACCATTTCATCAGATGCAAGGATCGACAATGAGATAGACAACAGACTCGCCAAGGCAAATAGCGCCTTTGGAAGACTACACAAAAGAGTCTGGAAAAACAACCAACTGAAAAACCTCACAAAGATAAGCGTATACAGAGCCGTTGTCATACCCACACTCCTGTTCGGCTCCGAATCATGGGTCCTCTACCGGCACCACCTACGGCTCCTAGAACGCTTCCACCAGCGTTGTCTCCGCTCCATCCTCAACATCCATTGGAGCGCTTACACCCCTAACGTCGAAGTACTCGAGATGGAAGAGGTCGACAGCATCGAGTCCACGCTGCTGAAGATCCAGCTGCGCTGGATGTGTCACGTCTCCAGAATGGAGGACCATCGCCTTCCCAAGATCGTATTATATGGCGAGCTCTCCACTGGCCACCGTGACAGAGGTGCACCAAAGAAAAGGTACAAGGACTGCCTAAAGAAATCTCTTGGTGCCTGCCACATTGACCACCGCCAGTGGGCTGATAACGCCTCAAACCGTGCATCTTGGCGCCTCACAGTTTGGCGGGCAGCAACCTCCTTTGAAGAAGACCGCAGAGCCCACCTCACTGACAAAAGGCAAAGGAGGAAAAACTCAACACCCAACCCCAACCAACCAATTTTCCCTTGCAATCGCTGCAATCGTGTCTGCCTGTCCCGCATTGGACTTGTCAGCCACAAACGAGCCTGCAGCTGACGTGGACTTTTTACCCCCTCCATAAATCTTCGTCCGCAAAACCAAGCCAAAGAAAAAAGTATATTTTGGCAGCATGGGTTCATGGGCTGGAAGGGCCTGTTACTGTGCTGTGTCTCGAAATTTAAAAAAAAACCATACATTTAAAATAAAAATGGATGGACTGAGGTGATCAAGGGTTATGGATTAACACAGGAAAGTGGTGCTGAGTTAAGCGATCACATGTGATCTCAATAAAGTGCAGAGATAGCTGAAGGGGCTGAATGTCCTTCTGCTGCTACTATTTCAGATGTTCTTATGATCTGTCCATGGATTAGCCCAAGATGGTATCCTAGTCTCAATGTAGCTGTACAAAGCAGAGTCCAACAAGGACAACAGCCTCCCAGCTCTCTTAGAAGGACATGACACCAGTCCAACCACACCCAAATTAGCCTCCTCATATACTCCTCCTTTCAGAGATTATCTTTCACCATCATTTATACAACTCTTGATTCCCTTAACACAGTGGCTCTCAATCATTTTCACATACCATCTTAAGTAATCCCTTACCAACCACAGAGCACCCATGGAATGGATGGGGAATATTTTTATCCTGGGATAAAATTATTCTGACTGTCTATCATTTCTCTGCCTGTCATAAGTATACAAACTTATGTAAGGTTTCCCCTCATCCTCCACCACTCCAAGTTTGTCCAATTTCCCCCATAACACATAGTCTCTAATCCAGACAGCAGCCTTGTAAATTTTCTCCGTACCCTTTGCAAATCTTCCACATCCTTCCTGAAATGGGGAGACCAGAATTGAACACAGTATTTCAAGTCAAGTCTGACAAAAGTTTTATAGAACTGCAACAAGTCTTCTTTACTCTTGTGTACAATGGCCCACCAATGAAGTCAAGCATGCCATCTGCCTTCTTTACTAACCTACCTACTTGCATGGCCACTTTCAAGGATCTATGGACCTGGACCCCAGGTCCCTCTACACATCAATGCTTTTAAGAGTCCTGTCATTCACAGTCAATCACCTATCTCTCTCTGTAAAAAAAGCTTGCCCTTCACATTAAACTCCAATCCTCCCCCCCCCCCCACCCCATAAATATCTTGAATGCTATTTCCAGGAATTTCTGTTATATTTGCAATTTTGCAACATTCCAGAATTTTGTTTTTAGTAGAAAGTTTAAACCCATAAAATGAGACAATTGTACTTCTTCACAAACCGATCGTGGACTACAGATGTTTGGTTTGCCGAGTTTTCACAGTCACCAAGGGATGAAGGTAGACTGATAACCACATCACAAACTAAAGGTAGAATGAACTTAAACTATTAAATTAAGAGAATAGCAGTAAGGGAGCTGGAGAGCTCCGCGGAGGGTTGAGTGAACTACGACACTAAAGAATCTTAATTACTTCAGGGAGCTGCATTTCACACGAGGAGAATATTATGAAAACTCAGAAATAACATCCCTAACTTTGCTTCCACAGGCAAATATTGCCAAGGACTGAATTTCCTTCCTGCCCCAGTTTCAAGTCCTTCTGCACTGATGGTTTTGTGAAGCAATTTGCCCATTGCATTAACCAGGGAAAGAGCAAGTTAAGATAAGGCCCGTATGAACTTCACAGTTAAGCAGGCCACTGGAAACAGCACCCAAGATCTTTGAGCACTTGTGTGGATGGCCTGTGGGCCAGAAAGCTTGCTGGATAAAATGACAGAATCTACAGTATGGTAAAAAGGATCATTAATTTTGATGTTCGTAGAATAAGGGAAAGAGACCATTCAGCCATTCAAGCCTGTTCCAGGTCCTGCTGAAGTGATTCCATCAATCCCATTCCCTCACTCTTTCCCAGAATTTTCCCAAATTATTCTCTCTCAGATAACTATCAAATTACACATTTGAAAACACTAATTCTATTTGTAAATAGAGTATTGGATAGAAGGTGTGGGGAGGTAGGAGGGAGAAACCTCTAGGAAGGGGTGGGGAGGGGTGAAACGTGAGGTAACCCCAACCCCATTAGGTTTTGTTCCTTTCTTACTCCTGTACTTACTTTTTCCCTTCTCTTTAACTTTTCTCCCCAACCCATTTCTGTCAGATTTACGGCCCAAAATATGAAATTAATAACACCATCACCACATGCTTTACCAGTTGAACATCTCCGTGTCTTTATTTTCCTGCTTCCATTATTCCACCATTTCGCGCTCTCCTACCTCCAGTGCATACCATCTGACTTCCGGTCAGGTTAATACATATATACATATGATGCATATTCATTATCATGACAACTTCCTTGTGCTCTCTCTCTCTCTCTCTCTCTCTCTCTCTCTCTCTCTCTCTCTCTCTCTCTCTCTCTTCTCTCGCTCTGTTTTTAGATATGTACAGGAGATATATATATACTGTACATATTTATATCTATATCTCTCTATATTTTTACTATATATATCTATATCAGTGGTTCTCAACCTTTTTCTTTCCATTCACTTACCACTTTAAATATTCCTTGTGCCCTAAGTGCTCTGTGATTAGTAAGGGATTACTTAAGATGGTATGTGAGTGGGAAGGGAAGGTTGAGAATCACTTCTCTAGACCCAATTGCTACTGAAATATTTTGCTTGAGAAAAATTGTCATTGGCCCATTTCCTTTGGAGTTCTGAAACTGTGCACATAATGAGTCAATGAGGGACGATTAAAACAGTGGTTCTCAAACTTTTTCTTTCCCCCACCCCTACATACCGCCTGAAGCAATCCCTGACTAATCACAGAGCACCGATGGCATAGAGAATACTTAAAATGGTATGTGAGTGGAAAGAAAAAGTTTGAGGACCACTGATTTATCTCTCTCTCTCTCTCTCTCTCTCTCTCTCTCTCTCTCTCTCTCTCTCCATGTATAGATATATATAAATAAATATAAATCTGTCTGTCTGTCTCTCCACCTCCTAGCACCTTCAGTCCTATTAGCCTTTGGGTTCCTTTCCAGCTTCTTTTCACCTTTATATATGTGATTTCACCTTTTTATCTCGCTAGAGGGTCCCTACCCAAAACATTGACTGACTATTTCTACCCATGGATGCTACCTGACCTGTTGAGCTCCTCCAGTGATTTTTGGGATAGAGGAGTATGTGGATCACTACTCCAACACTCTGCACACCACCTCATCTGTACTCCTGCTCAAACAGAACCATCTCTCACAAGGGAACCAACGGAACAACATAAACACAGATGGCAGCCAAATCCTCAAGAGAACAGAAACAGTTAAGCCCATACAATATATTGTTGATCATGAATTTAAGTCATGTTCCAGGGAATTTGTTGTATAATTGTGAGATAGGCAACCACACTCTCACAGGATTATTTTAAGCATGTTGGTTGAAATTACACGCAGTTGGTGGAAGTTAATAATGTAACAGTAAATCCCTGTTCTAACCTTCACAATGTCACGTTGCAGCAGACTGATGCTTTTAATTGCTTTCGATGCCTTGTCTAGAATTCATTTTGCTTCTATTCAATCATGGGGCTTAGAGAGGCATTGCAGATACAAACCAAGTGGTTCAGTAATGTTGATATACCACATTCTGCTGGGAAAAGTCATCCGTTTAAAAGGGAAATGCCCCCACACATGCAGTCTCTACCCAGAAAGTCTAGCTGTAAATCTGCTGTTTTCCAGATGTGATTTGGGAAAGAAGGACAAACTTATTTTTCTCTTACCCCCATCACCATTCCAACATAAGAGATCATTGAGAAAATCTGCAGAGGCTGGGGTCCGGGGCAGTTCACAAAAGGGGCTGGAGAACCTCAGCAGGTCACATAGCATCCACAGGAAGTCAAGGGTAACAATGACTCGGGCCTGAGCCCTTCTTCAGGAAAGGGCTGAGGCCCCAAACATCGACTTCCTTTTACTTCCCATGGATGCTGCGTCACCTGCTGAGTACCTCCAACATGCTTGTATACTGTCCAAGATGAGAGAAATAGCTTTGAAGACAATGTGGTGTCTTGAAGCTGTCAACTACAGGAAACATAGCAGCTAAATGGTGCAAGATTCCTGAAAACGCCAATCAAATCATAACCACATTATCTTCTTTAATGCCACAGGTTGAAGGATTAATATTGACTTGGACAATATAAAGATTTGCTTTCATTACTACTCTCTTTACTGACAATTAATTTTATGAGATAAAAGCTTTCAGCAATGCAAGAATGATCCAAAGAAACAATAGGCAATATTTCCCTGTCCTCCTTTATGATGGCAGCTGTGACAATTTTTCTTTTACACAGCCACGTAATTGTTTACAAAGATGCATCAAGCTGTTAAAGATTGCTCCTGTCACTTTGATTGTCAGCTCACAAGTAGGAGGCACAGGAATAACATTGCCTCAAATGAAGCAGGCAATAAAAATTATGTTCATGCAAAATGGCAAGTAATAAATGATCGCAGAGCATAAAAGGAGAACATTTAGCCTGTGACAGTATTTTAAAAAGATCTTTTCAATTTGTCTCATTCTCTGGTTCTTTCCCTGTAGCCTGTGCTTTTATTTCTCTTCATTAAAGATCAAGTGCTGCATTTGAGGAGTGGAACTAAATCGACTTGCACTCTTTTCTAGAACTATAGTTTCCAAAGGCACCAACGCAATTTGCTGGATGAACTCGGCAGTTCAAGCAGCATTCAAGGGAGAGAAAGAATGGTTGATATTTTGAGCAGAAATCCTATAGTGAGAATCCAAATGTTGACCTTCCATTGATGCTGCTTGACCTGCTGGGTTCTTCCAGCTGTTTGAGTTTGGCTTTCGATTCCAGCACCTGTAGTCTCCTGTGTGTCTCTAAGGGCAAAGCAGCCTCGTGCTTCTTACCGGAGAAGCGATCCTGAGGTCCTGAGCTCATGTTGCCCAGATGCCACTATTGAGCTTGGGTCCAGCCACAGAAGCCTCACATCAGGTCACGGGCTATCAGCAACAGGTTTTGGTGAACCAGGAATCGGCTCCAGGATTCCTGAGGGTACCATGGCAAACAGGGCTCCCGAGGGGCCCCAGGCCCCCATGGCTTCCCAATGATTTGGCGATTCAGAACCAGGGATGGAGGAGGTGTCAACTGAATACCTTGAGCTCAGGTTCACCGCTGAACAACAGGCTGTGTGGCCACTGGGATCTGCAGACATTGTATCTCCAAAGGGACTCTGATGGCTTCTCTCGTTTCAACAGTAACATTGGATCACTTAATGCCTCTGTGTGTGCATTTGCAGGGCAAACAAAGGAAAGTTTTTTTGTGTGTGCAATACACAAATTTGCTGGAGAAACCCAGCAGGTCATGCAACATCTATAGGTAGTGAAAGATAATCAACATTTCAGATCTGTGGCCTTGATTTCTGTGTATTTTTAATATTTTAATTTGAACAATACAGCATGGTAGAAGGCCCTTCTGGCCAATGAAACCAGTGCTATCCAATTACATCCAATTAACCTCCCAACCCTATTATGTTCTGGAGGGTGGGAGAAGAACAGAGTACCCAGAGAAGATCCACAAAGGTCAGGGGGAGAAGGTACAAACTCCTTACAGACAGCAGTAGATTCCAATTTGGGTCGCCAGCTCTGCAGTTGCGTTGCTCTAACCACTGTGTGTGTGCGTGACAATAAATTGAATCTTTGGAATACGGTTAAGGTTTAGAAATAGGGGAGGATTGTTCCAGTTTATCAGGGCATTGGTGAGACCACACGTGGAGTACTTCATACAGTTTTGCCCTGTAAAAGCTGATTTCTGGACATTGGAGGCAGTCTAAATGAGATTCATTGGGCTATAACTGGAATGAGGGGGTTGTCCTCTCACATATATCTGAATAAATTAGACCCTTATTATTTGGAATTCACAAGATTGAAGAGTAATCCTATTAAAACAAGTAAGATCCTGGTCATATTGAAAGGCCTCCTTCAACCCCCAGTTTTTGTTATGTCCTCAAGGCAAGCAATGGGATGGCACTGTTAGGTAAACAGTAGGCACAATGCTAATAGAGTGCCAGTGACCCAGGTTCAAATCTGTCGCTGTTTGCTAAGAGTTTCTACGTTCTCCCTGTGATCGCACGTGTTTCCTCCCACGTTCCAAAAGTATACAGGGTTGGTAGGTTAATTGGATGTAATTGGGCAGCATGGGTTTCAATGGCCAGAATCACCTTCTACTGGGTTGTAAATAAATACAATTGTTTTAAAAATTATGTTTAAATTGAACAAATAAATATGGTCAAGTTTGGCTTCAGAGCTCAACCAATTCATGATGGCCCCTGAAATGATGATGGTGAGAGTTTACTGTCTTACGCTTAAGTGCAAAGTACAGATGCACCAAAATCCTTACCGAACACAGCTGCACAGATAGTAATATACATGGGGGAACAAAGAGTAATAAATATAAAATGAAAGATAGATCTGCACAGTTGCAGTCAGTGCAAAATAAGTGTGATTTTACCACAGAGCAGACTGATGACTGATCTTTTGGAGGTCCTTCGGGAGTTTGTGGTTAGGGTTAGAGTAGTATGGGAAGATTCAAGAGCCCGACAGCTCTTGGAAAAATATCTGTTTCTTGAACCTGGAGGTGCTTGACCTCTGTATCTTCGACTTAGAGGTAGCAGTGAGAAGGCATTGTGACCACGGGTAATTGGGATCTCATGTGATGTGCCTCAATGAACAGGTGGCCAATGTCAAGGTCAACATCAAGCTCAATGTCAATACCAATTTCAAAGATCTTTGTTACATAAGAACATAAGATTTATGAGCATGTGGTCAGCAGGCCTGTCGAGCCTGTTCTGCCAGTGGACTCACCCATAATCCTTAATCCCTTATTGTTTAAAAATCTATCTATCTGTGTCTTAAATACATGTTATGAGGCAGCCTTAACCATTTCCTTTGGATTCACAAGGCTCTGAGAGAAGCAGTTCCTCCTCATTCTCTGCCCTAAATTTACAGGTAGTCCTCGACTTCTGACCTACACGAGTTACATCCACCTGGACATACGACTGAATTTAAAAAAAATCTTTATTAAAACTACTGTACAAGTATATATTTTGTATTAAATGTACTGTACACAGCGGTCTCTGCTCCCAGCGGCAGCCCGAGATCCCCGCTCCCCGCAGCAGCCTGACACCCGAGTCTGATGACTTTATTATTTACTCGAAGTTCATACGTTGAGTATCTTTAGTAATCTTCATTAAAGGTTCATTTGTTGAAAATCTTTTTTAAAAATCTCTTTGAGACCACATTAAAGCATGCAGGGTGGGGCAAATCTAATTAAGTCCAATCCAAGTTACGACCAACCCGTCATCCCCAATTACGGCCGTAAGTCGGAGAGATTGGTATTCTCCTGAATCGAGTGTCTGTTCCTTAGTTCTCAACTCACCTATCAGTGGAAACAACTTCTCTGCTTTAATCTTTTATCTTTTCACTTTATAGTGTTACGTTTCTAGAAGATCTCCCCTCAATTCTATAAACTCCAAAGTGTATACTCACAGGATCCTCAATCTCTTCTCACAAACTAACCCCATTTCTGTAATCAACCTGGTGCATCTCCTCTGTATTATCTCCAAGTCAAGAACATCCATTCTCAAGTAAGGAGACCAGATGTGCACGTTGTTCTCCATGTTCTGTCTCACCAGTTCCCTGTACAGTTGGAATAGAGCTCTTAAATTCAATCCCTCCGGCAATGAAGACCATTTCCCATGTGCCTTCTTGATGCCCTGCTGCACCTGAAAATGATTTTTTTTGTGTGTATGTGATTCATGTACCAGCACAGAGCATCTTTATGCTACTCCTGCCGGGAAAGAGATACAGGAGTATCAGATCCAGAACTACCAGGTTACGAAACAAGTACTGCCCATGGTCAGTGAGACTGATGAATGACTGAATAAATTTATCATACTAATCCTCTGAGACTCTACTATTTATTAAACTGTGTATTTATTTTTATATATGTGTACATGTGCTGCATTTGTATCATTTGTCTGTGTGGTATTTCTGGTTGCGTGTTTACATATTTTTGCACCCAGGATCAGAGAACGCTGTTCGCCGAGTGTTACTTGTACAATCAGATGATAGTAAACTTGAACTCTGTTCTCCAGCCACCAAGGTCAGATTCAGAGGTGAGAGTTGGCCCACAATCACTGACTGTGGACCAACCCAATAACAGAAGCCAGAGCAAAATGCTTCAAACCCACTGCCTTAATTAGCAAGCACTCAGTAATCGCCTTTCGCAATTCAATGTTGTGAGAGCGTCACACAAAATCATTCCAGCCCTCCCAAATTGAAAAAGCAGCTTACAACCATTTCATAATGAGAACACTACCTCTTTAAGTAAAGGAGACTTGTTCAATCCCAAGTTACTGACTATCTCGTCATTCCAGAAAACTGTTTATTTCCCAGTTGCCTCTTTCCTGATTATCTTCCTAAGACCAGCTCTGCTAAAGTGGCTATGAGGCAATTTATAAGGCAGAGTTTCATTCTAACTGACTGTAATTAATTCCTTTCTGATCATCCTCTTTTGTGGTGTTAATCCCAGTGAAACAGAATGCAGCAAGCTAAATATTCATTTGAAAAAAAAATCCAACATTTTAAAAAATAATTGACATCAGGGCATGCACCTGGAAGCTGAATTGGTTCACAAATTGGAGCCACTTTGGTCATCTTCAGTGTAGTTTAATCCATAATGTCAGAATCAGGGACTGTATAACCCCCAATACCACTCAAACCCCTTTTATCATGGCACTGCCCTACTAATCAATGCCTCCTATTTGTGGCTTTATCAGTTAGGTGATTGATTTTCTGATCATTGATCAGGACACCTCTCTCAGCTCAGCCTGATAGACAGATAAGGTTAAAGACATTTACATCAAAATGAGACCATAGATCCAAGAGTTTTATATGGATTCAGTTCCAGTCATTTTTAAAATCATTTAATAATTGTGCCAATTACACCATTGAATCTAATAGAGTATCGTTAGATTGTGTTTCTTGTGCACACAAGCCATGAAAAGAGTCGTTAAACAGCAAATATCACACTCAAAATGATGACTGCAGAATAATTTTGTGACAAGCAATCCCCAGAAACAGAGCAAACCTTTGCATCACACTGGAGTCAATTGAATAGGAGCACTTAACAGTACTGCAGTCTTTTTGGTGAAACAAGATAAACATAAAAACTGCTATTAAAAACTGTTGGAATTAAATTGAAATTTTAAAATTTAAATTTTTTAAAATTTAGACAAACATACAGCATGGTAACAGGCCTTTTTGGCCCATGAGACTCTGCCACCCAATTACACCTAATTAACCTACAACCCCTTGTACATTTTGAAGGGTGGGAGGAAATTGGAGCCCACAGGGAAAGCCCACGCAGACACGGGGAGAACACACAAATTCCTGCCCATGGTCAGTGAGACTGATGAATGGCGTGGGATTCTAATCCCGGTTGCGATCACCGGCACTGAAATAGAATTATGCTAACTGCTATGTCAACTGTGCTGTTGAGTAAATAAAGAGAAGCTTGAGGGAGTCGATCAGTCAGGGATCATCCATGGAAAGATAGTCTCGATCTGAAAGTTCATGCTGTTAGGTCTAAGGGTATCCAGTGGGAACTTGATGTGTTGTTCCTCAAGTTTATGTTTAGCCTCACCCTGACAACAGATGAGGACAAGGACAGACATGTCACTGTAGGAATGGCTGGGGGAGTTGAGATGATTGAGTTTTTCAAGAAGGTGACAAAAGAAATCGATCAAGGTAAGGTGATGGATGTCATGTGTATGGATTTCAGGCGTTTGACATGGTCCCCATATTGGGCTCACTCAGAAAGTCATGAAGCTTGGGATCCATGGAACCTTTGCTGCTTGAATTGGATTGCTGTAGGAGGCAGAGAGTGGTTATAAATGGAAAATATTCCGCCTGGAGGTCAGTGATCTGTTCTGGGACCCCTGCTCTTTGTGGTATTTATAAATGACTTGGATGAAGAAGTTGAGAGGTGGGTCAGTAAGTCTTCACGTGATACAAAGGTTGGAGATGATGTGGACAATGCAGAAGGTTGTCAGATATTACTGAAGGTTATCAACAAGCAGAGCTAGGCAGAGAAATAGCAGAATTCAATCCAGCTAAGGTGGAAGATTGAAGTTGAGGGTGGAGTACATGACTATTGTCAGGATTCTTAGCAGTGTAGAGGAACAGAATGATCTGGGAGTCCAAGTCCATAGATCTCTCAAGATCACCATGCAATTTTTTAGGGTGGCTATGAAACCATTTAATGTGTTGGCTTTCATTAGTTGGGGGACTGAGTTCAAGAGCCCTGAGGTAATGTTGTAGATCTACAAAATTCTAGTTGGACTACACTTGGAGTATTACGTTCAGGTAATACTATAAGGTAATGGTTGTCTCATTACAGGAAGAATGTAGATGCCTTAGAGAGGATGCAGAAGAGTTTGATTAGGATGTTTCCTGGATTGAGAACATATGTGAAGCAAGGTTGACAGAACTAGCACTATTCTCTTTGCAATGATGGAGGTGACTTAATAGAAGTATGTAAGATTATAACCTTCTGCATTGTCCACAATACCTCTGAGGTAAAGTGGTCAGCCAGCACAATTTTCCTCAGGTAACAATAGCAAATATCAGATGACATCTGTTTAAGGTGAGTGGAGGAAAGTTTAGGGGAGAGGTGGTGGAGGCTGGTACAATGGGGACATTCAGAAGACTCATAGATCGATACATGGATGTAAGAAAAATAGAGGGTTATGGGTGAGAGGAAGGGAAGAATTAGATGGTTGTGGTTTACATAGATTGGGAGAACATCATGGGCTGAAGGGCCTGCACTGTGTTGTACTGTTCTCTGTTCTAAAATGGTTGGCTACAGGAAATTCAAGTTAGGTCCCACAGACAGAGTGTAGCTGTTTGGCAGAATGGTCTCCCAATCTGCATTTATTGGCTTATCTATTTTAGAAACTGAGGACAAAAACTGGCACTGTTTTGGGGTATAACATGATGGAGTCTCTGTTGAAGTCTTCAAGTGAAGGTCACCACTTTTGGTCATGCACCCTCTATAAATCTTCGTCGCGAAGCCAAGTCAAAGAATGCACGAGAGCACTGGACTATGCCATAATGCAGCGTTCGGGAGTGTTGCTTTGACACATGCCCTTCTGGGTCCAGGGGAAGAATGCTGGAAACCACTCATGACTAATAAATTCCGTCAAGTGCCAATGCTTGAGCAGAATCTGTCTTTATGGAGAAGCTAACATTCAAGCAGATATTTCTTTAATTAGGGAGCATGGCAGAACCAGTTTGCCAATTGACTGGAACGTATGCGGCATGAGCAATGTGGGACCTCTTGGAAGATATCGTGAACCATTACCTCTCAGTCCAGCCAGAATGTTGTGGTTGGCTTTGTGAATGCTGTAATTTTCTGTGCAATTCAGCCAAATATTCCTTCATCTCCCAGCAATTTAATGACTCTTGTGATCCAGTTCTGTCATGCCGTCCTGGTTCATGCTGTGTTAGTGCCTATTTTATCTAATTTCTGTTTCAGGAGATTACTTCTGCAGCTTTTATCCTGGTAATTTTTGGCCTGAATTTCTCAGCTGCATTTCAATGCAGAGATATGGCAGAGAGAAGAATAAGCCACACCTTGGAAGTCTGTAAAAGAATGTTAATGTCTCTGTACTCTGTTTATCATTAACCCTTTTGGAATGGGTCTCACTCCTGGAGCACATTGCAATTAAAAACGAGGTATAGATTATTCACTTGCTCACTAAAATGTTTTGCAGTTCCAAAGAAGTGGAAGTCCGATGCCTTTGAACTTAAGGACTTTGCATTGATGGGAGGGTAAGGAGGAATCAAGGATGAAGAATGGACCCTAACAATAAAGGACAGCTGAGATTTATGTTGAGGGCAAAGATTATGGTGGCACTTATTGTGGGTTGGATTTCTGGAGGGGGAAACTGTGGGCAGGATTTTGTGTAGGTTTGTAAGCAGAGATGATGGTGGGTTTGTTGAAGGTGGGGTTTAAAGTTGGGCTTGAGACTGTGTTTATTTTAGGGCTCATTGTATGTGGGGTTTACAGAGGGTCTTGTGGACTGGGTTGCTGGTGGGCCGTGTTGTGGATGGGATTTCTTGTGGGGTGTGTTATGGACAGGGTTTATAGTGGGGCGTGTGTAGAAGGGGTTTATGGTGGGACGTGTGGGAAGGTTTATGTGGGGCGAGTTGTGGATGTGATTAATAGCGGGGCCTATTGTGGGCAGGTTAATGGTGGGGCAAGTGGGCAGGTTTATGGTGGGGCATATTGTGGGCAGGTTCATGGTGGGGCATGTTGTGGGAGGATTATGTAGAGCGTGTTGTTGATGTGATTAATGGTGGGAAGTGTTGTGGGTAGGTTTATGTGGGACGTGTTGTGGATGGAATTAATGCTGGGATGTGTTGTGGGCAGGTTTATGGTGGAGCGTGTAGTGGATGGAATTAATGCAGAGTTGTGTTGTGGATGAGATTAATTGTGGGATGAGTAGTGGGTGGGATTAATTGAGGGGCATCTTGTGGATGGGATTAATTGTGGGGTGTATTGTGGATGGGATAAATGGTGGGGCAAGTTGTGGGCTGGTTATTGTGGATCGTGTTGTGGATGGGATTAATGTTGGGGCATGATGTGTGCAGGTTAGTGGTGGGGCATGTTGTGGGCAGGTTTATAATGGGGCGTGGTTTGGATAGGATTAATGGTGGGGCGTGTTGAGCGCAGGTTTATGTGGAGCATGTTGTGGATGATATTAATGTTGGAGCATGTGTGCAGGTTAATAGTGGGGCGTGTTGTGGGCAGGTTTATGGTGGGGCATGTTGTGGATGGGATTAATGGTGGGGCGTGTTGTTGGCATGTTTATGGTGACGCATGTTGTGGATGTGGTTAATGGTGGGGCATGTTGTGGGCAGGTTTATGGTGAGGCATGCTGTAAATGGGATTAATGGTGGGGCATGTTGTGAGGAGGTTTATGTGGAACGTGTTATGGAAAGGATTAATGGTGGGGCGTGTTGTGGATGAGATTAATGGTTGGGCGTGTTGTGGGCTGAATTATGGTGGGGAATTTTCTTAATGGTGTTAATGGTGGGGTGTGTTGTGGATGGGATTAATGGTGGGGCGTGTGGTGGGCTGTTTTATGATGGAGCATGTTGTGGATGGGTTTGATGGTTATGTATGTTGTGGGTAGGTTTATGTGGAGAATGTTGTGAATGGGATTAATGGTGGAGCATGTTGTGGGCAGGTTTATGTGGAGCATGTTGTGGATGGGATAAATGAGGGGGTGTGTTGTGGGCATGATTATGCTGGCGCATGTTGTCGATGGGGTTAATGGTGATGCGTGTTGTTGGCTGGTTTATGTGGAGTGTATTGTGGATGGGATGATTGGTGGGGCGTGATGTGGGCAGGTTTATGTGGAGCGTGTTGTGGATGGGATAAATGGTGGGGCATGTTGTGGGCATGTTTATGGTGGGGTGTGTTGTGAGCAAGTTTATGATGGCTCCTGATGTGGGTAGGTTTATGTGGAGTGTGTTGTGGATGAGATTAATGTTGGAGCATGTTGTGTGCAGGTTAGTGGTGGGGCATGTTGGGGGCATGTTTATGGTGGGGTGTGTTGTGAGCAAGTTTATGATGGCTCCTGATGTGGGTAGGTTTATTTGGAGTGTGTTGTGGATGAGATTACTGTTGGAGCATATTGTGTGCAGGTTAGTGGTGGGGCGTGTTGTGGGCAGGATTATGGTGGGGCGTGTTGTTGGTGGGATTAATGGTGGGGCATGTTATGGATGGGATTAATGGGGGAGCGTATTGTGGATGGGATTAATTTTGAGGCGTGTTGTTGATGGGATTAATGGTTGGGCTTGTTGTGGACAGGGTTTATGGTGGGGCGTGTTTTGGTCAAGTTTATGTGGGATGTGTTGTGGATGGGATTAATGGGGGAGCGTGTATTGGATGAGATTAATGGGGGAGCGTATTGTGGGCAGGATTTATGGTGGGGCTTGAGGCTCCCTTTCCCTTGTCTTTGTTTTGGGCATTGTTTCATAAAGTGATTTTATTTGTGCAAATTTACGGCAGAGCTTGCTAGTGCCTGAGGTCAGAATCGAACCTGGATCACTGGGATTCTGAGGGAGCATCCTTTTTTGCTGAGCCTCTCTGATTTCCTGGTTGCATTTGGGACCTTAGAACAGAACAGCAGGACTCAACATCAGTTATTAATAATGTTAGCAACTCTGAATATGATGGTACTTGATCTCATGCCTGTGAATCCATTTGCACTTGAAACATAGAGGTACTTTTTAACAGCTATTCTCCAAACCTCATAAACCTCACACGAGGATAATGCGATGATGATTTACCAGGTGAACAGAGTTTAGGTTTTAGTGGATGATCTTGGTGTGTCTTTGTTGGAATTGAAAAAAAATTAAGCAGTGATATGTTGTTTAAAATAGAAAAGTTCCTTGCCAAAGTCAACAAATTATCTCCAAGGAAAACCAACCCAGAACAAGAGTGAATTTGGTTGATTAACAACAGATTCTGGGAATTGCAGTGTAAAAAGGAGATTGATGTCAACTTGGGAAGTAAGGGTGTTGGGAGATGGAGAAGAGGGGAAGAAAGTGGAGATTGAAACGGTAAAGAAATTTGATGGAAGATGATCATAGAAACATTATCCTGCACCTCATTCCTGTGAAAATATTGCAATAATCCATATAATAACCACAAAAAGCTCGGCAACACCTAATGACCTTCAGTGCCAATGTAAACAACGAGAGCAGCCATGTGCAAACTCCATCAGCTACAGGTTCCCCTTGACTTGTTCACAGACCCACTGTAGGAACAATATTATGGGGATGAAATGGGTGAAGATTGGAGGTTGGAATTATCAGGAGAGGCTGGATAGGCTGGGACTTTCTTCCATGGAGTGTAGGAGACTGAGGGGACATAGATAAAGTGAATGATCACAGTTCTTTTCCCAGGGTAGGGGAGTCAAAAACTAGAAGGTAGAGGTTTAAGGTGAGCAGGGAAAGAGTTAAAAGAGATCTGTGTCTACTTTTTCACACAGAGCCCAGTGGAGTTTTAGAACATTGTAGAGGTGGCTACAATTTTAATGTTTAGTGATGTGCATCAAAGGCAGGCAAATGGGACTAGTTCAGGTGAAGACTTGGTCTTCATGGACAGCATGCTGGAGTTTGCTCGCTTGTGTTTAGAAAAACGAAGGGGGATCTCATTGAAACCTTTTGAACACTGAAAGGACTGGATCAAGTGGACATGGAGAGGATGTTTCTGGAAAGAGCACAGCCTCAGAACAGAGACAAAGAGGAATTTCTTTACCTAGACCATGGTGAATCTATGGAATTTATTTTGCCACGGATGGCTGTGGCAGCTTGTCATTGGGTATATTTAAGTTGGAGATAAATATGTTCTTGATTAGGAAGGGAATCAAGGATTGTGGGGAGAAGGCAGGAGAATAGGGTTGAAAGAATAGTAAATCAGCCAGGGGAAGACTTGATGGGCTGAATGGCTTAATTCTTCTCCAATGTATTATGGCCTTTTGTTGGAGCTGAAGGGTTTGTTTCCATGCAGTAGGACTTTATGACCATCCTGACTTCGAAACATATCACTAGACCTATATCATGATTGGGTCTAAATACTCAAACTCCTTCCCCAACAGAGACATAGTAGGATCTTCACCAGGGTGTGCAGGGAATAGAGGGACATACATCACATGCAGGGCATACAGATTTAGTTTAACGGCATCCTGATCAGTGTAGACATTGTGGCCAGAAGGGTCTGTTCCTCTGCTGTAACAGGCCAGTTCAGCCCTACGAGTCCGTGCCACCAAAATTACACCCAATTAACCTACCCCCGGTACATTTTTGAACATGTTCCATGTTCCGTGTAAGAACTACACCAGTTCAAGAAGGCAGCCCATCATTATCTTCTCAAGGACAATTAGGGATGGGCAATAAATGCTGGCATTGCCAGCAATTCTAAAAATTAACAACAAATCATACTGAAAGAAATGGATGTGACATTTGGGGCTAACCTGTGTGGAGTCTGTATCATATTAGCCGAGGGAGAAAAAAAACACATATGGGTTACCATAGCAACATGATATTTGTGTCAAAATTGCGCAAGTTAGCAAATCCTATAAATAATTTCCAGGATTTTGACCCACCAGTGATACATTTCCAAATTTGATGGGAAGTGAATTGGAGGGGAACCTGTATCCAGCAGTGTTCCCATACTCTTGCTACCCTTGTTTGACATGACAAAGGTCATAGACTTGGTTGGTGTCAACAAATGTCAGCTATATGCAAGTTTAATCCTGCTATTTTGAATTAATTTGCACTTAAAATAAACTCTGCTTTGTAGCTTAATATGGGGAAATGTTTCTGACACCGCCTGAGAATAATTGCCATTGCTGTATCAAAAACCATGATCACATCTGCTCCATGTAAGAAAGCCAGTTAGTGCTGAATCCCATTATCCACAAGGGACAAGATTTAAGGTTGCCTCCATCTAATTTTAAATGCAAAGTTTGCAAAGAGACAGTCAGGAGTCAGAGGGAAAAAATGACAGGAACGTGGGAAGAATGGAGAGAGCAGGTGATTAGCTAAGATGTTGTTACCCCTGGATGCCAGATTTATATCTGTAGCAAATGAGAAACTTGACTGACGACCTCAAGGAGCCAGCTTCCAAAATATTCATTTGCAAAAGCTTCATGCATTTGTGTGAGGCAGTGCCTCAATTTGTGTCTGCATGGTTAAACAAGTAAATCTGTTGATGCTGGGGTCGAGTGCAACATATAAAAATGCTGGAGAAACTCAGCAGGTCACATAGCATCTGCAGAAAGTAAAGAGTGACCTTCAGCAGGAATCAAGATAAACAGGTAGACTAAAGGTGGGGAAGGGTGGGAACTAATATAAAGGTGGGGGAGGGTGAAGGACAAGAGATGAGGAGGGAGGAAGGGGCAGGGCGGGGAGCGCAGGCTAACCAGTAAGAGGAAAAAGGTGGACACAGGTGGGATGGTAGAAAAGAAGGTCACTGTGGAGTGATGGGGCTAAGAGCAGTAACTCTCTGAGTAGAAGGGAAGGGAAGGGTTGGGGAACTGGAAGAAAGGAGACAGAGGGGAGGGAAAGAGAGGGAGAGAGAGAGATTGGGGGTGAAGGGTATAACGTAAATTGGATGCTGATATTAATGCCATCTGCTTGGAGAATGTGGAAGTGGAATATAGGGTATTGTTTCTCCAATTTGCAGATGGCTTTGGTTCAGCAGGATGGGGCCATGGATAGATAAGTCAATATAACAATGGCGTATGGACCATTTGTGCATGTATACATATCCAAGTGCAAGTGTATGCACTTTCTTATAATGAATACATTGAACTTTGTGACCACTGGGTGTGAAAATGGATAATGTTCTGGATCTATCCACTTACAAGGATGTGGTATTTAAAGCAAAGGAACGGACTATTGCATCCAGCGGGCCAATTATCCCTCTTTCTGATCAACATTTTATTCTGCAATACAAAAAAGTGCTGGAGAAATACTTTTGTGCATTCCACTACAGTCTCAGCATTGCAGACTTGCCTATTTAATAACCTTTTATTCTGTTCTTTTCTTCCTGATTCATATGAAGGCTATTCATTCTCACGTATGCTCACGTGAGTATTCTAACCAGCCCCAGGATAATGAAGTTTCTCCTGAATTCCCCCTTGGATGTTATTGACATCTATATTTCTGTTTGCACGTTCTGGTCCTGCTCAAAATGAAAACATTTACTTTAACTTCATCAAACCATTTCAAGATGTCTACAGCATCACCTGTCAATCTCCCTTTTTCCGAGAGAAACCCTTCATTGTCCGTTCAATCATTCCAGTAAATCCCAATTGCTTCCTTTGTGTAACATGGAATCAGAAATGCTGACTTTGTTCCAGTTATATGCTCTGTCAAAGGTTATTTTGCTTAACAATTTTTAAAAAATTAAATTAACCCCATTTGAGTGATTTATTTATGTTATTAACTAGTGATGTTACTGAAAATGAAATGTGTAAACTCCCTATTAATTTCACAGACAAATTTATTTTGAAGGAATTTTTTTCTACCTAAATGAATGACCTCACATTAACTTGCACAAAAATTAACTTGCCAAACGTTCCTGTTCTGCGAGTCTATAAACATCTTCCTCTATGTTGCTGTGGTCATCCTTTCTCTTCACCACAATTTGAATTGTACTTCTGAATCGCCCATCCAAATTATTTATAAACAGCTACGATTCCAATGCCAATACGGAATTAAAATAAAACACTGCTTCTGATCTTTTTCTGAGTTTTGTAGGCATCTCCCTCTTCAGTCCGGCATTTGTTCTGACCTTGAGTCAATGTTACCAACAAATTTTTGGAAATCCAAATATATTGCATTCACCGTATTGCTCTTATCTGCTTTTGATGTTACTTCTGCAGAGAAATCAATGAGGCTAGCCAAGCATGGCCTTCTCTTTTTGAATCTGTCAAATATTCTTTATTATATTTTCAATTTCTAGATATTTTTGCCAATGTGTCTCAGAGTAAAAGATCCATTATCTTTCCTTCCATCAACATTAAGCTAATTGGTCTACAGATCTCATCTTAAGATGAAGGAATCACTTCAACTGTTCACTAGTCCTCTGGCACTTCTCCCACTTCTAATGAATTTGTTAATACATTTCCAGGAGCTTCATCCTTTCTAAGTGCATCAATGATCCCTCTTTTTTAAATTGCTTTACATGGTTTTGAATCCCTCTTTGGCTCAGATCTGCAGTTTTGACTTCCCCGATGAACTAGTTGGTGATTATAATTTGTCACCAACAACCATGAGATTTCAATGGCAGCATTCCTATTTTTCATTTCTTTTTATATTTCCTGATTATTTAATTTCAATGCTGCTCTTTGTTTTTAACTGTTTTTGACCTTCAGTGAACATTTATTCTCTTTAATCTTTTATTGTTTTAGTTCATACCTTTTTATTTAGTTTCAATTTTTTTTTGTATTTGTCTATGACTTTGCCAGCCAGTCTCTCTTAACCTTTCAGTAGATTGTCAGTAAATTTTTCGATTTACTTTCATTTTATTAAAAATGTTATCTCACAGCCAGAGTGATCTGAGTTTGATTTTGATCTCTGGTGCTGCCTGTGTGGTGTTTACATTTAAATTTAGACTTACCACGCAGTAACAGGCTCTTTCGGCACATGAGCCCATGCCACCCAATTGCACCCAATTGACCTACAATCCTTCGTGCATTTTGAAGGGTGGGAGGAAACCGGAGCCCCCGGGGAAAATACACGCAGACACGGGGAAAACATGCAAACTCCTTACAAACAGCGTGGGATTCGAACCCCGGTTCCCAATTACTGGTGCTGTAACAGCGTTGCGCTAACCACTACGCCAACCGCGCCGCTTCTCTTCTGATAACATAGGTTTCCTCCGGGTGCTCCAGTTTCCTCCCATGCCTCAGTAGTGTACTGTTTACATAGCTACTTTAAGCTGCCCCTCTATGTGGGTGAATGGTAGAACCATATCTAATCATAGATTCATACAACATGGAAACAGGTCCATTAGCTCACCATGTCATGGAGGGAGTTCAGAATGTGGGGAGAATGAAATGGGATGAATGTATAATTAGTGTAAATTGATGTGCTATGGTCAGTCAGACTTAGTGGAACAAAAGGCTCGTAGAGGTTGGCACAACGTTATTACATCACCAGCGTGTCCACTGCCGTCAATAAAGAGTTTGTACATTCTCCTCGTGTCCAAGTGGGTTTCCTCTGGGTGCTCTGGTTTCCTTCTATGTTTCAAAGATGTATGGAGTTAGTATGTTAATTGGGCAGGTGGGTGTATTTGGAGAGTGCAGGCCTGTGGGTCGGGAGGGCCTGTTAATGAACTGTATCTCTAAATTAAAGATTGAACGGCTCTCTTCATGAGTCCATCAGTCTGTCATGGCTCTCCTTCATTCCGGGCAGCACGGTTGGTGTAGTGGCTAACATAATGCCTTTATAGCGGCAGCGATTGGAACGTGGGTTCGAATCCCGCGCTGTCTGTAAGGAGTTTGTACGTTCTCCCCATGTCTGTGTGGGTTTTCCCCAGGGGCTCTGGTTTCCTCCCACTAGTATCAGGGGTGTAGGTTAATTGGATGTAAATTGGGCAACATGGATTCATGGGCCAAATGGCCTGTTGCTGTGCTGTATGTCTAAATTTTCCATCAGCTAATCCAATGTCATACAGCCACCATAAAGACAGAATTTCTTGGAATATTAAAAGTGCATTGTCAATCATGCCTAGTCCACTCTTTGACCACTTCCACTGTACATATGAAAGCAGTTTTAGTGCCAAGATATAATGAAATATGAGTAGGAGGCAGGTCATCTGGAACTAAGACAATCTGGAGATCCCGAGATCGAGTCTAATACACAAATGTGCTGGAGAAATGTATCCATATTCATCAGAAACATGTCGACCAACGTAAAGGTCTCAGGCCCAAAATCTGGAATCTGGAAAAGCAGATGGACGCCTGAGTATAAAGGTGAGAGAAGGAGGAGAGGAGAGGGGTGAGGAATGGGAAAGCGGAGGAGCACAGGCTAACAGGTGAGAGGTGGAGCCAGCTGAGAAGTAACAGGGGGAGAGGGCAAAAGACTAAGAAGTGTAGCTGTCTGATAGGAGAAGGAAGGGAAGGGGGTGGGAAGCTGGAGGGACTACTAGAACCTCACATAATACCTGTGGACAGTTATTAAAATGCCTTAAGTCAAACAATGTACAGTGTACAGACTATGAACATTTTGAGAGGCTGATGTAAAGTCATAAACTTCAAGATGAAGAAAGGAAATGCTGGAAATATCCAGCAAGTCAGACAGCATCTGTGGAGAGGTGAAGATGTAATATTTCAGGTCCAAGACGATCCCCCAAAGAGTGAGCTTTTCAGCATTATTTGTTTGGTTTAAGATTTTCGGCAGCTGCACTTTTGGATTTTCAGAGACGTTAAGGAGGTGATCCTCACATAACCCCTTTACACTGCGCTTTTCTCCAACACTTTTGGTAATTTTGCCTAATCCTCGAAACCTAAAATGCTGTGAAAGACTTCCAAGCTGATGTCCGTGGTGACTCAGTAATAACCAGACAATATGAATCTATAAATCAGAATTTATTGTCTTGAACATGTCACAAAATTCACTGTTTTGCAGCGTCATCATAGTGAAACTAATTATATAAATTACCTTGCAAAATAAATAAAAATAGCGCAAGGTAAAGGGAAACTCAGTGTCATTGATAATTCAGGAATCTGATGGGAGCGGGGAAGAAGCTGTCCTTGTGCCGCTGACCTGTAACTTTTACCCTTTGGTAGCAGAGTGAAGAGGGCATGGCCTGGGTGGTGGGGGTCTTTGAGAATAGAGGCTGCTTTCATAAAACACCACCTCTTGTAGATGTCCTCAATGGAGTGAAGACCTGTGCCTGTGATGTCGCAGGCCATGTTAACAACCCTCTGGAGTTATTTTCTTGTCCTGAGCATTGGCACCTCCATACCAGACAGTGATGCCTCCAGCCGGAATGTTCTCCATGGCACACCTGTAGAAATTTTTGAGAATTTTTGGTGACATACCGTATCTCCTCAAACACCTCACAAAGTATAGCCACTGGTGAGCCTTCTTCATCGTTGGATCAAGGACAGATCCTCAGAGATGTTGTCTCCCAGTTGAAGTCCTTGACCCTCTCCACTGCTGAGCCCTTGATGAGGACTTGTTCCTGTTCTCCTGATTTCCTCCTTGGTTTTGCTAATGTTGAGTGCAAGGTTGTTGTTGTGACACCACTCAATGAGCTGATCTGTCTCCCTCCTGTATGCTTCCTTATTGCCTTCTGTGATTCTGTGCCAACAACCGTGGTGTCATCAGCAAACTTGTAGATAATGTTTGAATTGTGTTTAGCTGCACAGTCATGGCTCTAGAATGAATAGGGCAGTGGGGAAGCACACATCCTTGAGGTAGACATGTGTTGATAATCAGAGAGGAGGAGATGTTGCTTCCAATTCGTACTGACTGTGGTCTTCTGATGAGGAAGTCAAGGATCCAGAGGGGGACTGCAGGAGGCCCAGGGTTTGGAGCTTGTTGACTGGCACTGAGGTAATAATGGTGTTGAAGGTTGAGCAGTTGTCAAGGAAGAGCAGCCGTATATATGAGTTACAGTTTTCTGTGTTATTGAGAGCTGAGTGGAGAGCCAGTGATATTGTGTCTGCTACAGAGCGATTGTGATGGTAGGCGAAGGGTGGAGGGTACAGACCTTTACTTAGTTGTGCTGGAGGAGGTGAGGAGGAGATTGACCAGGATAGACACATTTCAGAACATAAGGGGATATTGGGTGGGCTGGTATTGTCTTCCCTAGCATAGAGGAGGCTGAGGAATGACCGACCAAGGTTTAAACAAATAATGAGAGATAGAGAGGGCAAATAGGAAAGATCTTTTTCCTATTGCCTAAGACAAAAGGGTACAGGTTAGAGGTGAAAACATTGGAGGTTTCAAGAGGATCTCAAGGGATTTGTTCACAGAGGAAGTGTTTGAAGTCTGGAAGGTGCTGTCTGAGAACTTGAATTGCAAGGCATAATTCAAGTTCAAGTATATTATCATCTGACTGTATATATGTTACCAGACAAAAGAGCATTTCTCACACACACACACACACACACACACACACACACACACACACACACACACACACACACACACACACACACACACACACACACACACACCATATAATAATCACATATATACATAAATATAGAAAATATATGCAAATATATTAGAATGATTTACTTGGTTGTAAGATACTGTTCATCATTCTCACAGCCTGCAGGAAAAATCTATTTCCCAGCCTGCCCATCCTGATTTTGATGCTCCTGTTCCTCCTTATTGATGGTACCAGGTCAAAGAAACTGTGTACTGGATGGAAAAGATCCTTGACAATTCTTTCAGCCCTATTTAAGCTCCAGTGAACAGAGGAAAGGGAGACCCCAGTGATCTTCTTAGCCATTTTGATGGTTCTCGAAATTGATTTACGGTCTGGTGCATTGAGCCTAACATACCACACATTGATGCAGCCAGACAGGACACTGTCAATTGTGCCCCTGTCAAACATTGTCAAGTTCAGGGCTGGTAGCTTCCTCAACTTCCTCAAGAAGGCCTAATGCAGATAAATGGGATTAGTTTAAGTAAGATCAGTGGCCAGCATGAACAGAAGGCTGAAGGGCTACTTTCTGCACTGCAAAATTCTATAAATCTTGCTGGAGGCAAGTATGCTATCAAAAGTGAGCTCATGATTGAATTGTGTGGCTTGAACAGCAATAATATTAGGATTTACTTCACTGCAAGTTCCATCAAAAATAACTTATCCTCACCATATTATTTTAGACAGATCCATAGAAATGCAATATCTTTATTCACCAAGGTCTCCTGGCAACATTATCATTGCTTCTCCCTGCTGAAGGTAAATAAAAATGATCTTAGTGTCTCTTTTGTCTGCCTGATCCTGAATAGAGGTAAAATATTTCAAAGCACATGAATCCTAAGACATAAATCTTCCTTTTATAAGTTAGTTAGGAATGCCCAGAAACTTTCACCCCCTCCACCACTTGTTCTTCACGAGTATTAGACTGAACGGTGGCGTCGTGATTTGTCCAGCAGAACTGTAACTCACAGAGGCTTTAACCCCATTCCAGCAGCCAACCAAACAATCAATTTTTAGTTACACTAATATTTATCTCACCTTTCAGAAAATGTAAAAGCAGCCAACGTATTAAAAGACTCATCCCACCCTGGCCATGCCTTTAAGAAGATTCACAAGTAAGAGAACAAGCTTCAAGATTCAAAGGCTGTTTTTTTCCTGCCACTATCTAAAATAATAACATTATATTGCCTTCACTTTGCACCAATGATTCTCTCTGTAACTCTGCATGTTTTTACTTTTGTACTTGGTCCACTGTGATGCACCATCAATAACTTCAGAGTAGAAATTGTAGAGAAACTAAATGGCTTTTATTCACAATGGAATGGATGTTTTTCCATGCTGGTCGACAGCCCTGGACTATGGAGGGGGCTGTAGCACAGTCGCCTTTATTCGGGGGTCATTAGGCTGTTTCAAGCTGCCTTCTAAAATGGGGTTAACTGGGCAATTTTCCCAGTTAGTGCCACACTCACAAGGCTGCTTGAAAGGATCCGACCTGGTCAGCGGGCTTCAAAATCAACCATGTCCCTGCCCTACCTTGGAGGAGGTCAGGGAACCCAGTTTAACCACCGGTGGTTTGAAAACAAAAATGGCCAACCCAGTCACTCATCACAGGAAAACCCTGGCTGAAGAGTCTGCCATGATCAGGCGGGGGGGGGGGGGGGGGGGGGGAGAGAGGGGTCGCTGCCACGGTGGGGGGGGGGGGGCACAATTGAGGGGAGTGAGGTCACTGCTGCAGGGGGGGAATGTTGTGATCTGCAAGGGCAGAGGGGTTGTCACAATTGGAGGGGGAAGAGGGGTTGCCGCAATCAGTGGGGGCAGATGAGTCAGCTCATCACTCAATCACTGATTGACAGTGTGGGGGTGACTGACCCCCACAGTTTGGGGGAGGACAAGGTGATGGACACAGTTTGGGGGAGGACATGATGCGTCACCTACCATGTCATTGTGAGGATGAGATCGCCCTTAAATCGCCATGTTGGGGATTTGTACACCCCCCCCCCCCCCCGCTTGATAGGTGCTGGAAGCACCTTCAGCCCATTAATTGCACCTGTGTCCCTGAACAGCCACCCAGGTGCTGCAGCATAAAAATGTCTATTGGGAGGGGTCTCAGGCACAGACAGCAAAGGACGTGTCCCAATACATCCAAACGTATATACAGTCATTTACTACGCACTGTTCTGCTTACAAAACAACCCCTATCCCTGCATCTTGGTACATGCGAACGGTAAATGTGAAATTGAACTTTGAGTGAGATGTCAGTGATAAGTTTTACACACAGGGAGTGGTAGGTGCCTTGTCTGTATTGATGGGGGTAGTGGTGGAGGGTGGTACAATAGAGTTATTCAAAAGATTCTTCGATAGGCACATGGATTTAAGAACAACAGAGGGTTATGGATGTGAGGAAGGGAAGAATTAGATTGTTGTGTAGGTCAGCACAACATTGCTGGCTGAAGGGCTTCTACTGTATTATTCTATGTTATCAACTTGATGAGGGTAGGGCAGTGGGTGGTCTTTAATAAAGCTCATTGAAAGTGGGCATGCAAGTAGGGCAGTAAGGAACACGTATTGGGTGGGCCATTGAGTGTAAAAGTAAGGAGGTCATGTTGCAGCGATATAAAACTTTAATTGGCTGCGCTTGGTCACCCATTTCAGGAAGGATGGGGAGGCTTTGGAAAGGGTATAGCACTGATTTACCAAGATGTTGCCTGGTTTAGAGCATGACTTATGGGGACAGATTGGATTACTTTCTCTGTAGTGCAGGAGGCTGAGGGGCAAGATGTAGAGGTATACGCATGTACCGATAATCATGAGAGACATCAAAAGTTTGGACAGTCTTAATCTTTTGCCCAGGACAAAATTATTACATTCAAGAGGACATGTACACAAGCTAAGAGGGGAGGTAGTTGATGGAGATTCGCAGGATAAATATTTTAGACAGAGTGGTGGGTGCCTGGAATGGGCTGCCAAGAGTAGTTGTGGAAGGAGATATAATGGTGGTATTAAAGAGGTTTTAAATTGACACATGAATATGAAAGATGTGGAGGGACATTTATCAAGTGCAAGCAGCAGTTTTGCTTGATTTAGACATTTTGTTCAACACAGACACGTGGGCTGAAGGGCCTGTTCCTGTGTTCTGTGTTAAGCGCCTAGCACTGCTTCACACATAGATCAAATTATGAATGATCTCTTTTTCAAAGTACATGAGTAATCAGGACCAGTTTACAATAGTTAACGTTCCATTTCTGAGAATAATCGTTTAATGAATTTCCAGATTATTTAATTAAGTCACTTTAAATTCCCCAGCTGCCATTTGAATGTTTGTTTCTGCGTCAAGTGTATTGGTCTCTGGAGTGTGAGCCCAGTATGTTAACCACCAGTCACTTAACTGCTAAGGAACAGCACAGTGGAGCAGAGGTAGAGCTCATTCAAGATGAAAGATTCCTTTATTTTCATGCACTAATGCTTCACATTTGTCAGCTTCTGTTTGCTGAAAAGGCACGCAAAGAGATAGCACTAGCTCAGTGCACCCATGTATAAGAAAAGCAAAAGAGAGTTCCTTCAGAGTGTCCACGGATTCACCTTCTGTGCTCCCAGAACTTCTGCCACTGCACGACCTCCTATCCGTTCCAGTGGAGGATCCCAGCTCCCAGACCCAAACCTCCGATATGATCAGGGAGCCGACAATGCTCGAGGACCATACAAGAGCTCTTCTTGCTGTTGGCGCCCACACAGGTCTTGGTCCCTATACTTCGTTGCTGCCTCGTTCATTGTCCAGGGTGAGACCAGAGGTAAACCTACATCACATTCCCAGGCCAGAAACATTGGTTGCCCTTTACTTCCTAAGGATGCTGTGTGACCTGCTGAGATTAGATATGTACTGAATAAATGCCAGCATCTGCTGATTTTCTTGTTTCATAACATTCCAATTCCATCTGCAAGTTTGCCGATGACACCACAATTGTCAGTAGAATCATAAACGGAAATGAGGAAGCGTATCGGAGGGAGATAGATCAGCTTGTTGAATGGTGTAACGACAACAACCTTGTTCTCAATGTCAGCAAAACCAAGATGATTATGGACCAGGAGGGAGTCGGGGGAAAACGACCCAGTTCTTATTGAGGGTACAGTAGTGGAGAGGGTCAACAAATTCCTGGGTGTCAACATCTCCCAGGATATGTCCTGGTGCCTCCATGTTAATGCAATCACAAAGAAGACTCACCAGCGGCTATACTTTGTGAGGTGTCTGAGGAGATTCGGTATGTCATCGAAGACTCATAAACTTCTCCAGGTGTACCGTGGAGAGCATTCTGGCCAGTTGCATCACTGGTATGGATGCGCCAACTCTTAGGACAAGAATAAACTCCAAAGGGTTGTTAATTGCAAGATCACAGGCACCAGACTTCACTCCCATCGAGGACATCTACATGAGGCGGTGTCTTAAAAAAACAGCCTCTACCGTCAAAGACCCCCATCACCCAAGCCATGCCCTCTTCACTCTGCTGCCATCGGAGAAAAGGTTCAAGAGCCTAAAGACGAGCACTCAGCGGCACAAGGACAGGTTCCTCCCCATTGACGTCAGATTCTGAAGAATCATGTACTATTTTTATTATCATTTTATTTTAATTTTTTATAGTAATGTTGTAAGATGGTTATAATATGAATGTTTGCTGTATGACCCTGCCACAAAACACCGGACTTCATGACAATAAATCCTGATTCTGATTTCTCCTGGACAGCCTTAAACCTAACACAATAAACATTGATTTCTCTCATTTTTGACAACCCCCCATCTGATTCCACTGTTTCCATCTCTTCTTTATTTTCTCTTGTAATTTTTTTCCTCTTATTAACTTCTTCCCCCCCCCCCCCTTCCTTTCTAAGTGGTCTCTCCTTTTATCTGTCTCTCCATCTCTCACAACCTCTGTGCACCTCCCACGGCTTCTTTCCCCTTTACGTACATACTATCACCTCCCCCCCCCCTTTTGTCTCAACGAAGGCTCCCGACCCAAAATGTTGACTGACCATTTCTACCCATGGATGGTACCTGAACTGTTGAGTTCCACCAACAGTTCTTTGGCTGCCATGGATTGACTTGCCTGGCTAACATGCAAAATGTCTTTCATTGTATCTCGGTCCCATACGAAAAGAAGCAAGAAACAAAATGAACAGGAAGCTTCCTCTGATGCAGGGACAGCACCAGCTAATTAAAAAAGTGTCGTAAGCAACCAAAGTGCAATGTTGCCACACCTGCCCAGATGTGGTCCGCAGGTCCATGGCACAGCGTCCTCTCTCCAGTAACTGTTCCTTTCCCAAACCCAACCCGATTTTCATCTTCGTGGGGTGTCCTCTCCCACTAACTAATAATTATCCAATTTGATCCAAATTAACAATGTAACATCTTTTTTCTTTGTTCATATTTTAATCCCTAATAAGCTGAAGAGTTCAAAGAATTTTTTTTTGTTTGTATCTCAGTCATATTTCTCAGAGCACTATCCTAGAGAATAGTCCTCAACTCCTGGAGGGATGACAATCCAGACTGACAACTAGAATTACCAGATGCTCTTAGTAAAAGCAGTGACAGATCGCCCTACATCAAGAAGAATAATTCAGTGTTAGGAACTTTGATCATTCTAATGTATAAGAGGAATAACTTGCGATCCTGTGATGCCTTTCATGGAGGATCTTAAGCATCTTGAAGCAATGTCAAAGCATAATCAGAAAGTAATTTGTGTGCGGTGAGCCCCCACCAATACCATTATAAAAATCCCACACCACCCCCATCCCGATCCCCTTCCCCAAACTCTTCTGGTTAAGGGATTGCTTAAGGATACATTTTACTTTTAACATACAGAGCACGGAATGGCCTTCTAGAAGATGAAGTGCCCAATTACACCCAATTTACCTCTCAACCTTGTATGCTTCGCAGGGTGAGAAGAAACCTGGAGAAAACCCAGGCAGATCACAGGGAGAACATACAGGTTCCTTACAGACAACCCCAGATGTTGGCAGGACTGGAGGGGGCACAACTCTGCAATAAAGTGCTGGAGAAACTCAGCAGGTCATGCAGCATCCAGAGGAAATGAAATACAGTCAACATTTTGGGCCTAAGCCCTTTGTCAGGAAACATTTTAATTCCTGATGAAGGGCTCAGGCACAAAATGTTTTTGTTTTAAACTACCTATGGATGTGTGGTGGTACACCACCAGCCTACTGCAGGGGGTAACCTCTGTACCTGCAGAAGTGTAAGGGGACAGGACACCTGGCTGGCTGCCAATCAGTCGGCCTGAAGGGATCAAGCCCCACCCGGTCGGGTGTCAATCACCCTCCAGGATATAAGCCTGTGCCGGCCTCCCGAGGCCTCACACTGAGTTGCTGCAGCCAAAGCCAGCCTGTCTCTGAGGAGGTTTTTTTGGATTAAACCTGTTGTTCAGTCTTTACCTTGTGTGTGTCTGATTCTGTCTAACAGCGCATCACAGGATGTTGCATTAACCTGCCGAGTTTCTCCAGCACTTGCATATTTCGCAATAGACCCCAGCAACTGCAGATTTTCCTACTTAACCTGGGCTCGAAATTTGGATCATCAAAGGATACTTGGAGAAAGAGTGGCTGGGGAGGATATGGACCAAGTGGCAGGCAAATGGGACTACTCCAGAATGCCGTTAGGATTCACTTCTTTGTATCTAACTATGTCGTGGGATGTTGTGAATCTACCTGAAGGAGCAGATAGGCCTGCTGGCTAATAGCTGAAGGGATCAAATTGAAAGAAAACTACATGATAAATATTGTCATTGTCACTTGTAGCTTTAAATCCCATTCATAAATTCACATGACAAGAAGGGAGCCTTGAGAACAGGGTGGGCACGTCAAAATTGTTGGATGCGTTGAGTGCTTAGAAATCACGGGGATGTCTGAAAAGAATGTATTCAATTAGATCTGCACTGAAATGTCATTCACCTGCTTGTGTTCCACATCCCTGGACTTCCCAACCCCACATCCATCAATCTGCCTTGAAAATTTCAATTGAAAAATAAATTATATTTCAACCACTCAAGGCAAGATTACAGTTTCAATTACTGCCTGCAATTTGAAATGTTTGGGTAAGTATATTGATTTGACTGTGGAATCGACAAATTTAATTTTTGCTGATTGCTGAACCAAGAGAAGTGTTAAGCAAGGCAATAAGAGCTCTCCTGGAAGGGTGCCGAAGCTGTTGTGCCTTCCAACCAATTTGTTAATCAAAGGAATGTTATAATGTTAACAGTCTCCCACTCATCACAGCTAAGACCACCCAAGAAATTACACAAGGCAAGAAAGCCTGGAAATTCATTTTCATGTAAATAGGTGCATCAAGCCTCAGTGCATTATATATAACTATTATCTCAGTACATGTAGGTTTTGAGGATGCAACACTTCACTTGTTGTTGTGAACTTAGGGATCTTTAGTCCTGCAATAGCACCCATCATGCCTCTACATTCTAAGGAGTCTGAGTAGATTTGGCAAGCCATCAAGTGCACTATCAAACTTCTACAGATGCACTGTGGAAAGTATACTCACTGGTTTGGGATACAGACGATTCTGGGAATGCGAGTGCCCAAGGATTCAGAGGGCTCTAGAAGGTAGCAACTTTAATTAGGCCCATTACAGGCTCCGACCTCACATCCATTGAATGCATCCATGTGAGGCGCTGCCTCAAGGAGGCAGCCAACATCATAAAGGACCCTGGCAACAACTCACTCCTACCTGCGGGCAGAAGATACTGAAGACCAACACCCCTAGGTTCAAGTACAGTTTCTTTCAACAGCTATCAGGCTCTTGAACCTCACTTTGTTGCACTAATCATGGTCTGCTCTAGACATCACACTATGACAAGTCCTAAAATTTATGAGGATCGCTATGAATATTTATTATCTATTTATCTCATTTATTCTTTTTAATTCAAATGTTTACATGTAGTTTTTTTTACAAATACCCAGTACTTGTTCACCTGCAGCAAGTAAGATTTCAGTGCATATGCACATTGTACAATGTGTATGGCAATAAACTCATTATTACAGTGCAACTCTAATTATCTGAAACAGTCGGGACCGGGCCCATTTCGGATAAATGTTTTTTTCAAAGAACCGGTCATTTTTTAAAAACAGCCCAGTAGCATCAGCAAATCACTTGTAACCGTGTTTAAACAGTAACAAACAACAAGGGAAGGCTTTTTAAGCATTAAAATAATGTTCAATTTTCACCAAAAAAAAATGCTTACCACTGCCGATCACTGACACCTCCCCAATGAGGCCCCGCTCCTCTCTGGGAGCTTGAGGTCCCTGCTGCCACCGGAAGCCTGAGGTCCGCTGCTGCTTCCACCGGGAGCCTAATCTCCCTGGTCAGTTCAGTTCTGAAAAAATATTGGATAAATGAGGATTTCAGATAACCTCGTTAATCCAAAACTTTTTTAAAAAAATCGGATAACTGTGGATTTCAATGAATACAATTTTGGATAAGTGGAGTTGTGCTGTATTTACAATGGCCAGTTAACCTGCCAGCCTGCATGTCATTGGTTAATGGAGGGAAACGGATCACCTGGTCTCAGGGACAATGTGTAAATTCCAGAGAGACAAGACATGAAACCTTCATCCCTTGGCTCCACAAGGTCCACCACTATGCCACATTAACCCCCCCCCCCACACTGTTTCTGTATGTCTAACTGCAAGTTCCCATTCTATCTTAACTTCTTGGTGATGATGCCAAATGCTTCAGATAGTTTTCTCTCTTGTAGTCGTGATGCATTTCATTGAACTAGTCAATCGCATGATAAGAAGTATGCTATCTCCTATGGAAATCACAAAAATTTAGGGGTTCTGGGTTTCTTCAGCAAATAAACTCCTTTTCCTTGCTAATCTGGCTTCAGTCTGACTCTAATGGGAAGTGTTAGTGGTATTTCCGATCTGGAGCCCTACACTGCAAATGACAGGGATTTTGTCCTAAAGAAAGTGACTGAACATGGTAGGATATTCTGAGTGACTTCCAAATAATCAGGGTATCGTTGGTCAAGGGATGCCTTCAAAGATCTTCTTTCTGGATGATGTTTACCATATATTTAAATGACCAGGATGAAACAGTAGATATATGGATTAGTTAGTTTGCCGATGACATGAAGATTGTTGGAGCGGTAGACAGTGTAGAGCAGTGGTTCTCAACCTTTTTCTTTCCACTCACAGACCACTTTAAGCAATCCCTATGCCAGTGGTGCTCTGTGATTAGTAAGGGATTGCTTAAGTTACAATTATGGACAGCAAAATGGCAAATGGAGTTTAAGCTTAGCAGCGGATTCAAGTCCCTAGCTCTAGACCAGGCAAGTAGACAGTGTGGTGATTGACTTCATTGGGCAGGCCATGGAGACATGTAAGGAGGTCGTGTTGCAGCTCCATTTGGAATACTGTGTGCCATTCTAATCACCCCTTTACAGGAAAAATGTAGATGCTTTGGAAAAGGTACAGAAGTGGTTTAGAGGATATGGATCACGGGGAGGGTTGGACAAACTTGGGTTGTTTTCTCTGGAGAGTCAAAGGCTGAGGGTAGACAGTCGGAATCTTTTTCCCAGGGTGAAAATGTCACATGTCAGGTGATGTGTATTTAAGATGAGGTTGGGAGTGAGGATGGGGTTGTAGTTCAACTACAATGGCAGGGTTGACAGTGGTGTCACTAGGGTTGGTGCCATCCATTGAGGAAACTCATGATTTCACCCCCCAACCCCCCCCCCACCAAGACTGAGTAACTGATTCTTGATTTTTCTCCTTCTCTTCCTTTAATCACTACTTCATCCTCAAAAAGGTTATTGATATAGGTTCACAAATACTAATGATCACAATATTGTAACCAAAACACCAGAGAATTTGAGAAAAGCACCAGCACCTGGGCTTATGAAAAATGTTTTTGTTGTTATAACTAACTACAGGGATATTTTTATTTTAAAAAATAATACATTTCTGTTGAAACACTGCATAAAAATATTATAGACAGTCATTTTGGTGTCACCCCCCTTCTGATGGCGTTACCTGGTGCGGTCCACACCCCCAGCACCTCCCTTGTGATGCCCAGTGGAGGTTTTGAGGCAGAGACTTTTGGATATCTGGATGGCCTGCCAGGAGTAGTGGTGGAAACAGATGCAACAGCAATGTTTAAGAGGATTCTAGCTGGGCACATGAATAGGAAGGGAATGAAGAGATATGTATCAGGTGAATGCAGCAACGTTTAACTGATTTGGACATCATGTCCAGCACAGACATGTGAGCTGAAGGGCCTTTCCCTATCCTGAACATATTAATTTTTAAAAACTTTGTACAATTGTAGAGTCACCCAGCAGGGATACAAACTCTTTATCCCAGCAAATCTGTGCCAATAATCAACCATCTGTTTATACTAATCTTACAACAATCTTATTTAAAAAAGAATTCTCTGCACTATCCCCCAAACTTTAACCACTCATCTACTCCTATGGGACAATTGATGGTTCCCAATTAACTATGGAAGTCTTTTGGATGTGGGGAGGAAACCAGAGCCCCTGGGGGAAACCCACGCGGCCCGAGGGCGAACGTGCAAACTCTGTGCACGCAGCACCCAAGGTCAGGATTGGACATCGGGACTGGCACTGAGAGGCAGCAACCCTACCAACTGAGCTATTTATATCTTCACAAATACTGTCTGACCTGCTATTTCCAGCAGTTGCTGTTGGTTTTCTGGTTTATCCCAGGCAAAACACATCTCCGGGCACCAAATCAAGATATTTTGACTTGCCGTAAATTGATTCCAAATTGAAGATTGGAGTTTTTCATATGGCTGCGAACCAAATGCAGGATTGTAAGAAGTGACCATGAAACCTTTAAGTTTGTACTACGGGGTACTAAATGGAGGATTGTAAAATTAACTGCACCCTATTTAACCTTGAATGTTGTTTATGAAATATATGCAAATTGCTCCTGTAACTACATTAAAGGCTAAGCAACATTGAGGTAAAAGCAAATCCCTGTCTGACTGAATGAAGTCTCCTCTGAGCATTTCCTCCTCTTATCAATCAACGCAGCACAGCTTGCTAATGTCAGAGCAAGGTGTAACCCTGGTCCACACAGTTCATCTCCACAGTGAAATAAAACTAACCAAATGCAAAAATGAATCGAGACGCTTGCTGCAGTGTTGAGCTGGTAATGCGGCTGTATTCATTTGCTGGAAATTGATCAATTAAATGGTAATTCTGGAATTGTATTCAATAATTGAGATAGATGTTGGGCTCACTTTTTAGCCAACAGAGCTTTGTTACTGAAAATTCCTGAATCTGGCATCAGTTTGCATTAGTGTTGATAACAGACCAAGGTAATTATTCAGGTAGTCAGACACTTCAGGGTATAATTGATCTGCAAAAGGCACTCTTCATAAATGTCATCATTTTTACTCGCATTTCCTAGTTCACACAAACAGTTGCAATTACCATGTAAATATGTTTTAACCTTTTGCCAGATAATTTTTTTTCCACGCCTGCTCCATTCTGTCATGGAGTGCGGATCTGTGCCTTAACAATGCTACAGTAAATATCGCCGCGGACTTTACCCACAAATAAAGAACGTTTCGCATCTCTTTGGTGTTTTGTGCTGCCTCAGGAGATTCAAAGGCAGCTTAAAACCAACAAAAAGAGGCGACTTTTGAATCATTGCTGCACGAAAACACACAGGAGGTGAAGCAGCAGAAGGCCAGTTGGCCCCTTAAGCCTCTGCCAGCATTCGATATGATGATGGCGGATCTACACCAGAATCTACCTTTGTGCCAGAACATAGCCCTCAAGCCTCCAATCTTCCAATAATGTACCTTAAAAATATAATTCTGCAGGGTGGAGAATTCCATGGATTCACTGTTCGTTAAGAGAAATCCTTCTGCTACAAATGACCAGCTTCTTTCAAAGACGTTCCCTTGTTAAATGCTTTCCCAAGAGTGAAAACGTCTTAAGGCCTACCCTGTCATTCTCCTTGACAATTAAATATTTTCATAAGATCATTCCTCATTTTTCTTACAACTCCACAGTATCAGAATTTATTGACATGAACAAGTCACAAAAAAGTCATGAAATTTGGTGTTTTGCGGTAGCATCATAGTGTAAACATTCATATTATAACCATCTTACGACATTACAATAAATAAAATAAAAATAGTAGTGCATAAAAAGTAAGGAATCTGATGGCAGTGGGAAAGAAGCTGCCCTTGTGCCATTGAATGCTCGTCTTTAAGCTCTTGTACCTCCTTCATGATGTTAGCAGAGTGAAGAGGGCATGGCCTGGTTGGTGGGGGTCTTTGAGGATAGAGGCAGCTTTTTTTAACATACCACCTCATGTAGATGTCCTCGATGGAGTGAAGTCTGGTGACTGTGATGTCGCAGGCCGTTAACAACCCTCGGAGCTTATTCTTGTCCTGAGAGTTGGCAGTGATGCAACCAGCCAAGATGCTCTCCACAGTACACCTGTAGTTTACAAGAATCTTCACCACTTCCACTGGCAGCTCATTCCACACTCAAACCACTCTCTTTGTGAAGAAATTCCCCCTAATGTTCCCGTCAAATTTTTCGCCTTTTACCCTTAACCCATGTCCTCCAGTTCTTGTTTCCCCTTTCTTACCTAAAGGAACCAGAACATTATAATATCTGTGCTCCTCCTTTTAGAACCCAAGTCATAGAATAATAGAGCGTGGGATATTCAAGCCATTATGTTCAGGATGACCTCTGGGCGCTCCTCTGTATTAATCTCACTTCATAGAATTTAGATGCAGGAGGAAGCTATTTAACGCTTCGAATCTGCACCAACATTCAATATGATCATGGCTGATCATGTGACATTAAATCCTATTCCTGCTCTCTTTCCATACCCCTTGATCCCTTTAGCACTGAGGGCCACCCACATCCAACTCCCCCATTGCAGTCATCCCTCCCTCCACCTATTATGTACCACCCTCACAACCCTCCCTCCCCCTTTCCCCTTTTGTTCAGACATCTCTCATGTTTTCCCCCATGCCTTGATGAAGGGCTCAAGCCCGAAACGTTGGTGATGTATCTTTACCTTTGCTAAATAAAGACACTGTTTGACCTGCTGAGTTTCTCCAGTGTTTGTGTGCTTTTTCAACAAAATGGTCTCATCACTTTCTGTGGTAGGGAGTTCCACAAACTCTCATCATCTTAGTCCTAAATGGCATCCCTCGTATCTTAGACTATGGTCCCTTGTTCTGGACTTCCCAACATCAGGAACAATTGAGTGAAGATGGTTACCAAAAGTTTCCAGCAGAATCTTGATCAGTTGGGCAGGTGGGTCAATGGAATTTACTACAATGTGCTCTGTTGTGTTTTGGGATCTGCAGGTACATTGTAAAGATCTGGGAAATGTTGTAGAGCAGATAGATCTGGGAGTACAAGTTCACAGTAGTGGATCAATAGGGTGGTCAAAAAAAACTTTTGGCTCATTGGTCATCAGCTGGAGTATTGAATATAGATGTTGGGAGGTCATATTGCATTTATATAAGATGTTGGTGAGGCTGTATTTAAAGTATTGTGCTCAGTTTTGGTTATTGCAGATTAGGAAAGATGTGATGAAGCTGGAGAAGGTGCAGAGAAGATTTACAAGGATGTTGCCTAGAGTTAGACTTATCGGGAGAGATTGAGCAGGCTAGGACTTTATTCCTTGGAGTAGAGATGGGAGCAGTGATCTCATGAAAGCATACAAAATCATGAGAGGAATAAATCAGGTAAACATGGAGAACCTTTTGCTCGGGGGGGGGGTGTGGCAAGATGGTGTAGAAGAAAGACCACCCCCCCCCCCCACCTCCCCTAACCCCTTAGGAAACCACCTTGTGGAGGTTAATTCCCAAAAACCCAAATGGGTGTGGTATAAACCACAAGTGGCATATGACTTTCGGGAGCAGAAGTACCACTCCCTCCCCCCGCCCCAGGCAGACAAAATACACGTATAAACCGAAAAATCATCATTTCTTATATCCATAAAACCCCGGTCCATCAATTTAACCAATCTTATTCATAAACTCTTTTTTTTTGAAAATCCAAACTTGATATTAAATTTTGCACCCTTTCCACCCTCCCAACACTGAGTTAAACATTGTTTACAATCAATAAAAGTTTTTTTTTTTTAATTTTTTTTTCAAGTCTTCCTGAATTTCATCCACTGAATTAAAACACCTCTGAACATCCCAGTTCAACACCGAATCTTCCATTCTTCTCAGTCTCAAGTTGAATTTGTAGCTTACTTTCAAAAAAAGTTTTTTTTCAAATCTTTTAAAATTTTCTTGGACATAATTCCTTCGGTCTTGATCTTCTAAAGCATCAATGTTATTCATAAGTTCTTTCTTCTGTGTTTCCCAATTTAATACCAAATTTTCCACTTTGTCAATCTTCTCAATGTTAAGTTGAAATTATTGTTTATTTTCAAGAAAAACTTATTCAAAATTTTTAACTCTTCTTGGACATTGCTCCTTCGACTTTAATTTTATAAATCATCAATCTTGTTCATAGTTTCTTTCTACTGAATTTCCAAATTTAATAATAAAGTTTCCGTTTTTTCCAATTTTCTCAATATTAAACTGATCTTGTTGTTTAGTTTAAAAAAAACCTTTTCAAAACTATTAAAATCTGTTTGCAATGTATGCATACTCACAGATAATAAATTCACTCTTCCAATATTCCATTCAAAAAAAAATCACTGATAAACCTTATTGCAGGTCAAGGAGTTCCATATATATGTTTATCTTCAGAAAATATTTCAAATATTTCAAATCAACGTTCGTCGCCATCTTTCAAAAAGGAGTCCGAAATCAACTTTAATAAGTTCTGTTCTTGAGAAAATTCCAGCACCAACTCCGGCTCTGTCTAGGCAAATAGGTCAAATTTCTTCCAAAGTCAAAGAATGTAATTTTGTTCTGTATTTATAGATAATAAATTCATCCTTCCGATATTCCATCCAAAAAAAATCACTAATAAACTTTAATGTTATCTGGATTTTTAAAACTCACGGGCAACCAATGCCAATTACTGCAATTTATCTTCATAAAACATTTCAAATCAATATTCATCACCATCTTTCAGAGGGGTGTCCAAGGCCAGCTTATCCGACAGTCCAATTAATGAGCTCCATTCTTAAGAAGATTCCAGCCTTGACTCTGTGGTTCTGTCTGGGCAAGTAGGCCGAGTTTCTTCCAAAGTCGGAGAGTGTAGTTTTGTTCTGTATTTGAACTCTATTTTCCTTAATCTTTGTTGCCATTTTAAACTAAAAACAATTGATAAACAAAACAAAGACTTTTAACAGAAAAGAAATATTCTTAAAACAGGTATTTATATAACTGCCTGGGGGAGACCGGGAATGCACGTCCGCTCCCTACGCCATCTTGCCACGCCCCTGCACTTCTGTGAGTTTGATCATAGCTGACCCGCGTGCACGTGAAGCCGTGTGCATGGGCGGCCCAACCGACAAAGGAGCCCCTGAGCCCGTGACATTGCTGGGTGGCCCGGGGACGCGCAGTGTAGCGTTGGATGATGCCCCTGCGCGTCCGGCGATTCTGCCAGGCATGCGCGGAGCATCCCAGGTCCAGGACCTTTTGGAGAACGTGTGGGCTGTGGGAGAGCCCGAGTGCCGGCTCCCTAATGAGGCTGGGGCGCCACCGTCAGGTGTCCAAACCTGCAGCCGCACAGTCAGAGGACCTATGGTGACTGAAGGTGAAGAGGAACTTACCTTATTGGAATTTGCCCAGGAGGAGGAGCCTCAGTTAAAGAAGGTAGACCTCAAAAAGCAGCTATAGATTCTGGATTGGACTCAGTGTTCACTGTTTTGGAAGGGATTGCTTTCCAAATGGATAATTTGTCCAAACAAATGTCAACACAAACAACCCAAGGATTTATGGATGTGAAAACAAAAATGAATATTTTGTGTGAAGAAATGTCAACTATGAAACAAGAAATGACTTTTCTGAATGTCAAAATCAGGTGGAACACAATAAATAAAAAATGGGAAAAGTGGAAAGTTCTTTTGTAGACTGGGGGATTCAAAGAAGCGATTTATTGAAGAAGATTGATTCTTTGGAAAATCAAAGCCAGAGAAATATTGTGAAAATAGTTGGTCTTCCAGAGGACTTTGAAGGTTCTGATCCAATAAATTTTTTAAAACATTAGATCCCAGAGGTATTGGGTAAAGAGTTTTTTCCTGAACGTTTGGAATTGGATCAGGCCCATAGATCGTTGAGGAAAAAACCACTTCCTGGACAAACACCAAGGACAGTCTTGATTCGTTGTTTGAAATATCAAGATAGAGAAATGATTTTACGAATGACGGTACAGAAAGCGCGGCAGAATCAATCCCCATTGATGATTCAAAACAATAGCGTGTTTTTTTATGCCGATTTGAGTCAAGAGGTTATTAGAAGACAACAGGAATTTAATTCGGCTAAAGATGTCTTATGGCGAAAGGGCTATTTTGAAGGTTTTTTATGGAAACTTTCAATCTCAATTTTTTTGAGAACGATAACTATGACTTGGTTTTTGCTAATTCATTGCCAGAATTGCGAAAAAATGGGCGGTCTTCACCATCGTCTCCTAAGAGGAGTTTAAACAGAAATGGAAATAGGAACGGGAAAGAGTTTGGAAAGAATGGTAAGAATGGAAAGAATGGAAAGAAAGAAAGGCTGACACGAAGTCTTCTTAACATTGAAGATCCGGAACAATCATTGGGCTTGGAATCATTGGGTTGAATGTATTTACTATATTTCATTGTTCTTAATTACATAATGAATATGTATCTGGCTGGGGGGAGGGGGTGGATGATACTGAAAATTTTGACTGTCAGCTACCACTAGTGGGTTTACCACACCCAGATTTTTAGGGTGTTACTACCTTTGGGTGGGTTTTATTTATTTAGGTTTATTAAAATTTTTTTAAAGATTTTTGGTTTATTGAGGGGTGGATTTTGTTTTTTTTTGTGTTTTTGAAGAATTATAAAGGAGAGTGTTATTTTATAGAGTGTAAATATATTAATAGTTAGTAAAAATGTCTACTTTGAATTTTGCAACTTTTAATGTTCCGGGATTAAATAATCCAATTAAGTGAAAGGTTTTGGCTTACATTAAAAAGATGACAATTGATCTTGCTTTTTACAAGAAACACATTTGACTGAAAAGGAACATTTGAAATTGAAAAGAGATTGGGTTGGACACGTGTTTTTTTCTTCTTTTAATTCTTAGGCAAGAGGGGTGGTGATTTTGATTCATAAAATTGATCGTTTGAATTGGAATCTTCAGAGGGAAATGTAGGTAGAGTTTTACAGGTGAATTGTAAAATCTTTGCTGAATCTTGGACTTTACTTAATCTTTATGCACTTAATGTAGATGATGAGCGGTTTATTTCAGAAGCTTTTTTTATTGTTAACTCAAGCTAATGAAAATATTTTAGTTGGTGGAGATTTTAATTGTGTTTTGGAACCTTTATTGGACAGAAACCCAAAGAGTATAAGGAAATCAAAGACAGCAATACAGATCAAAGTGTTGATGAAAGATTTAAATCTGATAGATATTTGGAGAAAGGTTAATCCTACAGAGAAAGATTTTTCTTTTTATTCATCACAACATGATTTGTTTTCTAGGATTGATTTTTTTTGGTATCAGCACACCTACAGGGTAGAGTATTGTAAGCTGAATATAAAAGTAGAGTTCTATCAGACCATTCATTATTATTTTTTTCTTGTGAAAGTTCAGAAGTGGTACATTCATCATATAGATGGAAGTTTAATGCCATGTTATTGAAAAAAACCAGAGTTTGTTACTTTTGTTAAAGAGCATATCTCTTTATTCTTGACTGAGAATATTAATTCTGTGGATAGTCATTTTGTAGTATGCGATGCATTAAAAGCTTATTTGAGGGGACAGGTTATTAGTTATTCTACAAAAATTAAGAAACAATTTATGGCAGAAAGTTAAATGTTGGAAAATCAGATTGCTGAGTTAGAGAAAGACTTTCAGAAGGATGTGACTGAAGACAAAAAAGCTGCATTAGCAAAATTGAAATTATGCTATAATACTTTACAAACTTAACAGTTTGAGCATTTAATTAATCAAACTAAACAATGTTATTATGAGTTGGGAGAAAGAGCTCATAAGGTACTTGCTTGACAACTGAAAGCTCAACAGGCATCTTGGACTATTAATGCCGTTAAAAAAATTCAATAATTACCTTAAAGCATCAGGAAATTAATGACCAGTTTTATTCATTTTATCAAAAATTATATACTTCTGAGGGAAGCAGGATAATAGTTCTATTGGATCTTATTTATCTAAATTGAGGTTACCAGTATTAGATGCGAAAGATATACAGGAATTGGAATCTCCATTTACAGATTTTGAAATCAAGGAAGCTATACAGGGAATGCCAAATGGAAAGTCCCCAGGGAACAATGTCCTGTGGGATTTTATAATTTTTTTTTTATGATGATTTATCTAGTGTATTTGGAGATGTGTTAAAACAAGTTATTGAAGAACAGAAGCTGCCGGAATTTTGCTCAAGTGATTTAATAACTGCTATTCCAAAAAAAGATAGAGATCCATTAACAGTGTCATCATATAGACCTATTTCTTTATTAAATGTAGATTATAAAATTATAGCCAAGGTACTAGCTAATAGACTTGCTACATACTTACCTAAATTGATATATACTGATCAAACAGGTTTTATTAAGAATAGAAATGCATTTGATAATATTCTTTGATTAATTACTTTGGTCAATGCATTCTGAAAGCAGCCTAACCATCCTATGGTGGTTGCATTAGATGCAGAAAAGGCTTTTGATAGGGTTGAGTGAGATTTTTTATTTAAGGTGTTAGAAAAGTTTAAATTCGGCCTTTTTTTTATTGTTGGGTTAAAGCTTTATATACAATCCCGATTGCTAGGGTGGTGACAAATGGTCATATTTCTTTACCATTTAGGTTGACTCATTCAACTCAGCAGGGCTGCCCATTGTCACCAGCCTTATTTGCATTGGTTATTGAACCATTAGCTCAGACTATTAGGCAAAATGATGAAATTAGAGGGATGAAGGTTATGAATGAAGACTATAAGATTAATTTATTTGCAGATGATGTATTGATATATTTGATGGAACTGAGATGGTCGTTGAAGCAGTTACAAGAGTGTTTGTCGAAATTTGGAGAATTGTCAAGATATAAAGTTAATTGAGATAAAAGTGAAATTTTACCAGTTGGAATAGGAGATTATTCAGAATTTAAAATTATTACAAAATTAAGGTGGACAAATAAAATTAAATATTTAGGTGTATTTGTAGACATTAATTATCAGTCATTGTATCCATTAAATTATGTGCCTATATTAAAATGGATTAAAGCAGATTTGATTAAGTGGAAAGATCTTCCATTAACTTTGATTGGTAGGATCAATTGTATGAAAATGAAAAATTTCCCCCAAATTCAATATTTATTTCAGTCAATAGCTTGTTTTCTTTTAAAAGGTTTTTGTCAGGATTTAAATAAGATAGTGTGGGAGTTTTTATGGAAAGATAAATTAGGTCGAGTGGCATTGTATAAACTTACATGGAAATATGCATTAAGTGAACTTCAGTTACCACATTTTCAAAATTATTATGAAGCAGCCCAATTGAAGTTTATTAGCAGGTTGATGGATTTAGATTCTCCTCCTAGCTGGGCTAAGGTGGAAATGGCGTGTATTTCTGAGGTTAAGGTACATGAATTTATATTTCGTTGGAACTTGAATTTGCTACAGGAATATAATATGCCAGTATTGAAACATTTGTTAAAGATCTGGATTAAAAAAAATAGGGTTTTGAGATCAAAAGATAAATTATCAATTTTAACTCCATTGTATATTTCTTTTTCAATGTTTAATAATTATTTAATGAGTTGGGATTTTAAGGGTATAAAGACAATACAGGATTGTTTTGAAGAGGGACAATTTCTTTCTTTTAATCAATTGAGAAAATTATTTGATATATCTGTAAATTCTTTGTTTGTGTATTACCAACTTAGAGCCTTGGTAAAGGATAATTATGGTAGAGAGATGAATTTACATACTTTGTTGAGATTTGAGTCTTTGATTTCCTCTGTACCAAAGAAGGGTTATATTTTGGTTATGTACAATTTGTTACAAGATAATATGGATAAACTGGATTGGGAAAAATCTAAACTTAAATGGGAGAGTGATTTAGTGTTTATTTTTCCTGAAGATGATTGGGCGGATATGTGTCAGGACATTGTAATCAAATTGACAAATGTAAGATGTGGAATGGTCAATTATAATTTTTTACATCAATTATATTTGACTTCAGAGAAACTGAAAAAATATGGGTTTAGCAATTCAGATTTATGTTTTAGATGTGATTCATGTATTTGAACTTTTTTACATGCTGTTTGGACTTGTGTAAAAGTTCAACCATTTTGTAAAGGAATTAAAGTAGTTTTGGAAAAAATGTATAACTTTACATTACCATTAGATCCAACGATTTTTTTGTTGGGTAATTTGATTTCGTTGAGAGGATTGGGTTTGGATAAAATTCAAATTGCTTTTGTACGTTTGGTGTTAGCAGTAGCGCGTAAATGTGTTGCGAGTATTTGGAAAGACAATACAGAGATTAATATACTACGTTGGCATAATGAATTGAAAACTTGTATTGTTATGGAAAAAATTACTTATAATTTACATGATAATTATTCCCTTTTTGTTAGCAAATGGTCTCCGTATTTGAAATATATGCCTTTAGATATACTTTGAATTGTTCTCAACATTTATAATTTTTTTATATATATAATTTATAAGTTTTGGCTCCCATTAAGGGAGCTGGCTGAAGGGATGGGAGGGTGGGTTTGGGGTTAAAAGAAAGAGAACCTTTTGCTCAGTGTAGGGGAATAAGTAACCAGGGGTCACTGGCTAAACATGAGGTGGCGGGGGGAGATTTATCAGGAACCTGAGAGCATTTTTTACACAGAGGATAATGGGGATTATGGAACCAGCTGCTGGAGGCAGGTACTAGTGCAATGTTTAAGAAAGCTTGGACAGATACAGTAATAGGATGGGTTTAGAGTGACAAGGGCCAAATGAAGGCAGGTGCAATATTTTGGGTGGTGTGAGGAAATTGGGCCCAAAGGCCTATTTCCATGCTAAATATCTCTATGACTCCTGGCATCTAACCCATTTAGTTCTGTCAGAATTTTATGTGTCTCCAGAGATCCCCTTCCATTCTTCTAAATTTCATCTGGTCAGCATGTTTTCCTTGAATTCACTCTCCTTAAGGCAGCCTGCACATTAACTTTGGACATCGTCAGTGGAGGATCATTGGGGCCGTGGGGGTGTGCAGTGGTTCTTCCTTCTTCTGGTGGTCAAATTGTGCATAGAAGGCATTGAGTTCCACTGGAAGTGAAGCTTTGCTGTCTGCAACTGCACGGGATTTCTTTTTGTAGCAGGTTATGTCACTTAGGCCCTAACATTCTCGTCCGGATTCTCCACTTCATCTGGGGGATGGCTTTTTGTGGGTTGTACCAGTTCCTTGTGTAGTGTTCTGAATCTCTGGACTTAAATGGAGATGATCCAAATGGAGATGAAGGAGATGATTATGGACTTTAGGAGGACCAGGAACGACAATAACATCAATAACTCTATAGTGGGGACTGAAAAGACCACTCAGTTCCTTGGAGTCCCCTTAACCAGTGACCTATTATGGATACACAACATCTCCTCACTTGTCAGGAAGGCGTAACAGCGACTGGACTTCCCGAGAAGACTGAAATGGGCAAGGCTACCGGCCACCATTATGTCTCTTCCTCAAGAGCTTTATCGAGCTGGGTGCATCACAGTGTGGTATGATCATTGCAGAGAAATGGATCAGAGGGCAATCCACAGGACCATAAGAGCGGCAGAGTCTCCCTCCCTCCATCGATGTCTTCTATCAGTATCGTTGTCTGAAGAGGACACATAAAATCATTGAAGACCCATTCCACCCCACACACAGAGATCCAGGAGTATCAGAGCCAGTACCACCAAGCTGAGGAAGAGCTTCTTCCCACGGGCAGTGAGAATGTTGAACGATGAAAGGAACTGCTCACACTAACCATCCGAGACTTTCATATTTAAGAAACAATATTTATGTATTTATTTGAATATATGAATACTTGTCCTGCATATGTATTGGTTGTCTGTATGTGTGATATGTCTGGTTGTTACGTCTGGCTTTGCACCAAGGACCAGAGAACGCTGTTTTGTCGGGTTGTACTTGTGCATTTAGATGATAATAAACTTGACTTGTCTTGAAATTTCTGTGATCTCTCAGCAGGTTCTGGATTTCATTGTTAATCTGGGGCTTATGGTTAGTGAAAAGCCTGAATGATTTGGTGGGGAAGCACTTGACCACAGCTGTTTTGATAATGTTCAAAATGGCCCTGGTGTAATCATTCAGATCCTCAGCTGAGTTCTTAAATGCTGCCTAATCCACTGACTCGCTGCATTCCTACAGACATTCTTCAGTTCCCCACAACCACTTTCCAGTTGTCCTGATCTCTGGAGGTCCCCTTTATATGCTCTGTCTATATGAAGGCAGAAGGAGCACAGCCAGATGATCCAACTTGCCAAAATGTGGTCTTGGGGAAGAATGCAAGGGCTTCCTTATCTTGGTGTACCAGGGATTAAGTGTGCTGGGATCTTTGGTACAGCAGGTTACATGCTGGTGATAATAGAGCAAGATTTTCTTGAGACAGGTCTGTTTAAAGTCACCAACTAAAATTTGTAGAGCGTCAAGGTGGGTCGTCTCTTGTTCACTGACCACATCATGCAGCTCTGTAAGTCCCTGTTTGTAATTGGCATCCAGAGGGATAGAAAATCTCTAATGAGAACTCTCGGGAAGATGGAAGGGTGTGCATTTAACTGATATTCACTCTTAGGCAGTGGAGCAGGAACCAAAGATTTGGGGAACAGAAGCCTGAAAACTCTGGTTCCCAGAGTGGGCTGCTAACAGCAATGTACAACAGGGTTGCTGTGGGAGGCTTGCAGCTGGGAGGGAGGGGTAAACCTAAGCCTTGTGGGGTGGGGGGGGGGGGGTCCCGCTTCCTTGTGAAGTAGGGATTCATTTTTTACCTTACCTCCAGTGGCGCTGACAGCCTGTTGATTGCTTTGACTGATGGGAGTGACTCAGCCAGGGATCCAGGGGCAGATAAAGAGGCCAACATCCTTAACTGGACTCCAAACTGCCTTTATGACTGCCTCTCCCACCAATCAGATGGTGGTTTAGAGACAGATGGGGCTCAGTGGTCAGATGTAAAATTCACATTATTGACTTGACAAAATGTAGACAGAAAGCATGAAAGCAATTAGAATAAAATAGATGATTTATTGTTTAACTCTCTTGGCCGACATCGCTCCAAGATTGGTGGTTGAGGGTCCAAAAGACAGCAGTCTGTTGCAGGGGAACAGGCATGAGTTTTCTCATATATTTCTTTGTTACTTTTCAGTTTACTAGTGGCTTATATGAATTGTATGAATGAATGAGAGTTTATTATCTTACACACAAGTATATCTTACACATAAATGCACCACTGTTCATACCTGTTGCAGCTATATGGATACACTGCAATAACATTATGAGTCCAGTAACTTAACCACTGTGGCCCCACTGCCAAATATCCTTTCACCTCTGAACTAAGGTTCTTATCCCAATCTCCTCTGTCAAAGGAGCTGGCTATTTTTCCTTCATTTCACTACTGTCAGTCTGGATTTTTGCAATGCTCTTTTATTCCAATCACTCTGCAGGTGTCTGCTTATACATGGCTTCATGGCCATATGTTATCTAGAATCAAGTGACACATCTATCTGCCCTCTGCTCACTGGCCAACGACACCCCAGGTTTGTAATACCTGTCTGTGACAATTCTCCACACGTTTACAACCACTTCTGACCCAGGCCCCGCACAGTTCTGCCTTGACTTTACGTTGTTGTGAACAAACATGCATCTGAACTAGTTGTTCCACTACATATCCAGCAGCCTGGCTCTCCTCACAAGGGTTGCAGAGCCAAAATCTCAACTATTTCTGATGTTGGTTGAACATTTCTACCCATGGATGCTGCCTGACCTGCTGAGTTACTCCAGAACTTTTTGCTTTGAGCCTGGTCCCCATCTTCGATGCTGTCCCCTCCTTAAAACCCTCTGCCTTCCCACTTCATCTTCTTTATTAAAACCCTTCTCCAACTCCCTTCTCTGCGGCCGCTCCTCTGAATATCACCTTCTGCGCTTTAACTTAAATTTTCTGATTATGGTCTGAGTGAAATCCCTTGGAGGCTTTGTTGATGACGAAAGGCATGAATGTAAGGGGGTGTAATCCCCACCAGGATTCTCCCGAGTTTTGGCCGTAACTTGATTTCCTGCTGTTCTGTTCCTTGCTTTGCCACAGAATATGTGGAATATTGATGGAAGCTCCATCTGTCACTGTTGGCACGACCTGTGAAGATTTCTCAGGATGTCTTGAGGAACTGTTCCCTCCTCCATTACTTAATTGTTGTTGGTTTTACCATTTATCTGTAAATAAAAAAAAAGTCACTTAGTTCTTGTCTAACACTGCTTTGCAACCCGAGGCAGTGTAAATAGATAAGAACTGAATATATGAATATAAAATGGGAATGAGTTCCATTTGTTCGATTGCACTCCAAACTCCACGAACAATTGGAGTCAATCGACTTTATAAAAATGTAGCGATCAATGTTTTAAGTTAAATGGAAAGATAACACTCCACCTACACATGCAAATGGTTAAGGGATATTATGTCTTGTTTAAACTTGTAAAAAATTAGATATGCAGTTAGTAACTCAAATATTAAATTTCAAATGATATGGGGTTCATTCTTAGACTACAACCATAAGATTTAGTGTTAAACTGGAATCTTGGCATTGTGTGGTCCCTCTCTAAGACTGAGGCACCTGGATTTATTAATGTTAATTTTCAACCTTGCTTAATGTATTTGTTTAAGCCCCAGAAGCCCAGTCACAGTTACTTCCACCTTCTGAAGGTTGCACTGAAACTCCTTACATTGAACACAGATCAGAACAGCGCAGGACAGGCCCATCAGCCCATGTGTCTCTGCTGTACATGATACCTAAATCTAACTAAATCTGCTGCGAGCACCTGATAGGTATCTCTCCATCCCCTTCATATTCATGTGCCCATCCGGAAGTCTCTCAAACACACTTCTGCTTGCATGCTCCAAGCGCCCACCACTCTCTGTGTAAAAATATTTGTCCCACATATTCCCCCCTCCCCCTTATTGCACCCCTTCAATTTCACCCCTCTCTCATCTTAAACATAGGTTCTCTAGTGTGTGACATTTGACCCTGGGGAAAATATTCTGACTGTCCACCTTATCAAGGCCTCTTGTGATTTTTAAAAATTTCTATCAGGACTCCCCATCAAAAACAACCCAAGTTTGTCCAAACTCTCCCCCTAATTCCCCCTAAACCTGACCACATAATGGTAAACCATTTCTGTAGCCCCCTTCCTGTAATGGGGAAACCAGAATTCTACATAATACACTAAATGTGGCCTAAAGAAGGTTTTACGTAGCTGCAGCATGACCTCCTTACTTTTGTACTCAGTGCTCTCGATTAGGTATCATCTGTCACAATTTAATTGGCAGCCTGTTCTGATTAGAACAACATTAGCACTTCTTCCACCAACATGCAAATTAAGCAACACCACTCATTTAAACGTTAAGCCACCAAATCCCTATTTCAACCCATCTCCTCACTATATATGGTTGGTTTGACACCAAAACCCTCAGTGAAAGCATGGACAAAATACAAAAATCTAAGCATTTTTCAAAGAGCAGATCAAATCTGTGATCAGTGTTCTGCACTCTCCCCTTAATGCCTGGAAGCGTGCACAGTGCAATTCCAATCCAGAAAGGCTCAAGGTTGCTATCGACACCAGTAATTTGCAGCTTTAACATATGGCAATTAAATCTGTGTGTGGACTCAGGTTTTGTTTTCTGGAGAGAGCAGAGAGCAGACATTCAGCTGAAGCATAATTCATGGCATGCCCTAAAATCAGCTGCTTATCAAAATAATGATAATATTCTTTAACATTCCCCACTGAACTCAATGTGAAATTTATTCTATTGATTTTATTAGTATAAAGGAATTATATGCTCTAAATGTCCCCTTTATCATTGTATAGCTAACTGTGAGGGTTTAATAGGATTTGGGAGCCATTTTATGGGATTTAAATTGGAGCTATTGAACCCCACGATGTGCAGAACATCATTTGGCTGTCACATCTGTGCCAGCACTTTGATAAGAAAATCTAATTATTGCTCTTTCTCCACAGCCAAGAAAACTTTTTCCAAGAATTTCACAAATTCTCTTTGAAGTGTTGTGATTGAGTCTCCACCTATTCAGGCAATGGATTTCAGGCCTTCACTGAGTCAATAGATTCATAAAACAGAAAATCAGTGCATCTTTCTCCTCAGATGTTTTGACAATCACTTTCAGTCTGTGGGCTGCATTATCTTGGACTGCTCTCACTGCCTCCACTTCCTCCCTTTGCTGCCAATACCATTTTGCTCTGTGATTATTAGTAAGGAACTGCTCTAGACCCAATTGTTCCTGAAATATTTTGCTTGAGAAAAATGGTCATTGGCCCATTTCAATTGGAATTATGAAACCGTGTACATAACGAGTCAATTAAGCACAATTAAAACAGAGGTTCTCAACCTTCCCTTCCCACTCACAAACCATTTTAAGCAATCCCTTACTAAATCAGAGCACCGAAGGCATAGGGATTACTTAAAGTGGTATGTGAGTGGAAAGAAAAAGGTCAAGAACCACCCTGCTTTACAGGGTGGACAAAATAAAAGGTAATGATGCCTATTTTTTGTACACGACAATGAACCTATTTTATGGATTTGTCTTTTATAATTCCATTAAGTTCATTATCATAGTTTTTTTTACAAATATCTGTTTGGCGGCAAGTAAGAAATTTGATGCTCATGGATATTGAACAATTTAATTTTTAAAAATCTAGACATACAGCATGCTAACGGGCCATTTTGGCCCACAAGTCCATGACACCCAATTAACCTACACCCCAGTACGTTTCGAATGGTGGGAGAAAACCAGAGGTCCCAAGGAAAAAAAACCACATAGACACGGGGAGAACATACAGACTACGCGGGACTCAAACCCCGGTCCCGATTGCTGACTCTGTGCTTACCGCTACTCCGACTGTACCGTGCATGACAATAAAAATTCATGATCATTATCATTCTCTCTCTCTACTGATGCCGCTTGACCCTGTGAGTAATTCTTGAGTACCCGGTTTCAATCTTAGGTTTTCCATCATCAAAAAAAAAATCTGAAATAAAAACCGGTAAACTGCTGGAAACACTCAGCAGGCAAGGCAGCATCTGTGGAGAGAGAATCAGAGGTAGCCCTTCAACTCAGTGAGCTCTCAGTAGAATATTTCCAGCATGTTCTGCTTTCAATCCACAATGCGCTTGATATCATTTTCATTTCTGGTTCCATTTTGATATATTTTGCTCCATTGTTTATCCAACTGATTGTTGATGCCCCCACCACGTTTCAGACAGTGGAGATTTATTTTTGTTTTTTTCTCGAAGGACAGCAGTTCCTGACAAACCACTGAGTCTAGATGCAAGAGGCCTCTCCTGGTATGCATTTTATCTGACGTTACGCTGTTAATAGTGAGGGAGATGTTACCTTTAGATTAAACCAGTGGATCTTCATTTTATGAAAATAACAAGTAGAAGTATTATTCTCAAATTGCCAGCAGGCAGATTGTTGATGTGTCAAATCAATTAATGTAATTCATGTGCTGATGAGGCTATGTGTGCTCGCTGAAGATTAATTACATCCCTCCACGTCGATCATTGGCAGGGGACCCTCAGGATGATCCTGAGTGGGTGTGATGCATCATCATAAGGAATGCAAATTCATTCATTCACATGCAAATACAGGAGGGCAAATCAGAGGGCATCAAAAGTAATACAGATACCGGCGACCTGAAATAAAAACCGGTAAACTGCTGGAAACACCCAGCAGGTCAGGAAGATTAAAGCAGAGATAATGCTTTGAGTCAACACCCTCTCAGTTTTACTGTTAACTTTACACCTCTTTCCACAAAACAAGATTATTTCCAGGAATTTCCTTGCAAAAGAGAAAAGCAGAACATAGAACAGGACAGGACATGAACAGGGAGTTTGGCCCTTGTATCTGCCCAACCGTGACCCCCAAATTAAATTAAAACTGTGTTGCTTGCGCCTGATAGCCATCCTTCCATCCCCTTCATATTCATGTCAACCCTCCTAAAATGCTGCAATTGAATGTGCTTCCACCACTGCTCCTGGCAGCCCATTGTAGTGAGCCATCACTCTCTAAGTAAAATATTTAGCCCACACATTGAAGCAACTGTGAAGATGGAACACCAATGGTGCTACTTTCAAAGGAGTCTGAGGAGATTTGGAATGTCATCGAATACTCTGTGGTTCCTTGGGTCATTCAGCGTTCTCATTGCCCGTGTGAAGAAGCTGTTTGTCAGCCTGGTGGTGCTGGCTCTGATACTCCTGGATCTCTTTCTCAATGGGAGCAGCTGAAGGATGTTGTGTGTGGGGTGGAAGGGGTCACCAACGATTTTGCATGACTTCTTCAGACAATAATCCTGGTAGATCACGTTGATGGTTGGGAAGGAGTTTCCAGTAATCCTCCCTGCCACTCTGATGGTCCAACAACAACCTTGCATTCAATATCAAGGAGCTCAATGTTGACTTCAGGAAGTGCACGTTACAGTGATCACTGGAGGATCATAGGGGGAGAAGGTGAGAAAATTTAAATTACCACATTGTGATGAAGCAGGCCAGAATGATAGAGCTTTTGTAGAAGGTTAACGTGATGGTGGCCGGAAGCCTTGCCCGGTTCAGTCTTGCTGTTGCACCTTCCTGACAAGTGAGGAGATGTTGTGTGTCCACGATAGGTCACTAGTTAGGGGGACTCCTAGGAGCATGGTGTTCTCTACTCTCTCCACTGTAGAGTTACTGTCATGTGGTGGAGGGTGCCTGTCCCTTGGCCCACCTGAACCCTAAGATCATCTCCTTTGTCTTGTCCATGTTGAGACTCAGGTTGCTACTCTCCCACTTATCACAAGATTATCCATCTCTTCTCTGCAGCGCGACATATCGTTGTTACTGATGAGGCCAAATTCTGTTGTGTCATCTGCAAATTTGATGACTGAGGACCTGGATTTGGTGATGCAGTCATGGGCCAGAAGCATGAACAGGGGTGGGCTGAGCCCAGAGCTCTGAGGTGCACCAGTGCTCAGCATGACGGTGTTCGATGTTCTGCTACCGACCCGATCTCTTCAAGGGATGCCTACCCTGAAGATGTTCTCCTCTTCTCTTTGAAGAGAGCTCTGTGGGAGTCTCTCTCACTGCTCTCCCTGCTGCTCTCAAGCTCTACGACCATGTTCTCACCCAGGTTCACACTGCAACCACGTGTCCATCTTGGCTACATGCCTATGCTACTCTCTGGTGCCATGTGGATTCCAGTTCCAGTTCCAGCCTTTCTAATTTTCCCCCACCTGGATCTCGGATACCTGTGCTGCATTGACTCATGGTCTCTTCACATCTCTCACCGTATCTTACTGACTATCCTCACCTCAATTCACAGATACCAGAGGATCCTCGGTTGCTTGCTACCACAGATCCACACCTCATTTAGCACGATCTTCAATGGCCCAACATGCTCAACTGTTGGTTCTCCACTCACCTGGTGACCATCAAGGATTGGAAGCTTGCCTCCCCGGAGACCACCGCCTTTGTGACCTCCCAGGTGGCCTATAGGACCGAATCTCCATTGCAATCTCCCACTTTAGCCATGACAACCTACAGGACCGAGCATCCAACATAAACTTTCACCCTGAACCAGGCAACCCACAGGACCAAGCTTCGGACACGAGTCTCCACCTTGGCCCTGGTGACCCACTTTGGTCCCAGTGGCATGCAGGACGAAGTCTCTGATGCAAACTCTCACCCAGCTCCACCTCATCCTCCTCCACATCTCCTGACACCCTCCACCCCATTGACCCTGCCCCAATCCCTTCCAAGTCTTCATCATCCCCTCTGACCTTTCCATCTGAGGTGAAACGCCCTGTTGTCAGTAGAGGCCTCACCTTCGTATCCCTCTGTCCACCCCTCAGTGAATTTTTGCTCTGTCTGCCCATGTGCAACCGCATTTTGCCTCTACCCTCTCCCCTTTACAGAGCCCTTCTCCTGCCTTAAACCTTCTTCCCCCTCCGGGACACCTAGTTTTGGTCTTCTTCCTGCTCTGGGCCTTTATAACTGAGGGTCGAGATGTCATGGTATTGACTTAACCACGCCCCTCACTCATTCCAATCTGACCCACTCGAAATGTCTGGCCCTCCACTCTCTCTCCACAAGACTCATCCTCACCATCAAACCCGCATATAAGGGAGGTGCTGATGTGGTTGACCTCCATTTGGCTGAAACCAGACAACTCTTACCTACCCTTCCAAAAGGATCCCATCAATATTGCACGTTATCTCTTAACTCACTTCCAGTCATTGCTCTTCTAAGGCCTTCTACTCAACACTGTTCGTTTCTACCTCCTAACCAAGATCCACAAACCCAATTGTTCTGGCAGAACCATTATTTCTGTGTACTCATGCCACACCGAACTGGTATCCGCTTACCTCGACTCAATTTTTTTCACTCTGATCCAGTCCCTCCCCTCCGACATCTGGCTTACTTCACTTGCCCTCCGTCACTTCAAAAACTTCCAGTTCCCTGAACGTCACTGCCTCATCCTACCAAGGACGTCAAATCACAATACACCTCCATCCCCAAAGGCCTCAAAGTGCTTCATTTCTTTCTCGAGAATAGACCCAACCAGACCCCCTCCACCATCACCCTCCTCCAGCTGGCAGAACTTGTCCTCACCCTCAATAACTTGCCCTTTGACTTATCCCACTTTCTCCAAGACAATGTGGTAGCCATGTACATCCACTTAGGCCCCAGCTTTTTTGTTGATTACGCGGAGCAATCTATGCTACAAGCCTAAATAGGCAAGGGCACTCAAATCTTCCTCTGCTGCATCAAGGACTAATTTAGTGCTGCCTCATGCACCCATGATGAACTCGCTGACTTTATCCACTTTCTACCAACTTCCACCTCGACCTCAAATTCACTTGGTCCATCTCTGGCAACACTTTCCCTTTCCATGATTTCTCTTTCTTCATCTCGAGAGACCAACTCTTGACAAACATCTTCTGCAAATGCACCAACTCCCACAACCACCTCAACTACACCTGAACACCCTGTCCCCTGCAAAGATTCCACTCCTTTTTCTCAATTCCTCTACCTCAGTCACATCTGTTACCAGGTCGTGGTCTTCCATGCCAGATCATCAGAGATGCCCTCCTTCTTCAAACAATATGGCTTCCATTAATTCACTCACCCCAATTTACTCCATTACCCGCACATCTGCCATGAACCCTCTACCCCCATGTGCCACAAGTACATGATTCCCCTTGTCCTCACCTACCACGCCACCAGCCTTCGAGTCCAACATATCTTCCCCTGCCATTTATGTCACCTACTATGTGATGCCACCCTCTCCTCCTTCTACAAAGACCACTTCCTCTGTGATCTCTTGCCCACTCCTTCCTCCCTGCCAATCATCTCCTTGGCATCTACCCCTGCAAGAGATGCTTCTCTTGCATGCACACCTCCTGCCTCACCACGAATTGGTGGCCCAAACAGTCCTTCCAAATAAAGCAACTCTTCCTCTGCAGGGCTCATCTACTGTATCCAGTGTTCCAGTGGTGGTTTCCTCTTCATCAGAGAGTCTGGGCACAGTCAGGGAGATCATTTTGTTGAGGATCTTGGCTCTGTCTACCTTAATAGTGTGGTCACCCATTTCAAATCCTTGTCCCATTCCCTTGCTGACATGTCTGTCCATGGTCTCATGCTCTGCCAGACTGAGGATCAACATCTCATGGACACCTTCCATCCAGATGGCATTAACATCGACTTCTCCAGTTTCAATTAAACTCCCTCCCTCCATCTTCATCCCATTGTCTCCTTTCCTCCAGTTGTGTCTTGCCTCTCTCTCTTCCCTTTCCCCTCTGTCTCCTTGGCCAAAATCAATTCTCACCTTTCCTCTTATCATATCCAGTCAACACCTTTTGTTTTATGGTCTGGACCCCTCCCCCTGCCGTTCTTCTCATTTGTCTCCCCAGTCTTTATTCAAACACCTGCCTGCTTTTTGCAGGCAAAAAGGGATCAGGCCCAAAATGCTAGTTAAAAATCTTTACCTCTTATGGTCATTCCAAGATTGGCTGAGTTCCTGCAGAATTTCTGTGTGTGTTTTTACTACAATCACAACATCAGCAGACTTCCATGTTTCACTTCACTCTTCCTGTTAGCCAGCCAAAATTCTATCCACACCAACATATTACCTCTTGCACTGAGTGCCTTAATATTTAATGATAACCTTTTAAATCTGCACTTTATCAAAAGCCTTCCCCTTTATCCCAGCACACGTAACTTTCACAAGAACTCCAATAACTTTGCATACATGATCTGAGTTTGCCTAAATCCTTCCATGTGTCATGTTACAAAGACTAATAATAATTTCTCACGTTACACTTATGGCAAGTGTTAATTGGCTTGTGGTTCTCTGCCTTTTGTCTCCTTTTTACAAGAGAAATGTTTTATAGTCAAACCCCTGGACTCCAGATTTTGAGCAACCAGCAAAAAATCAAGGAAAATTTAAAAAAAAAGGTAAAGGTTCCATTATTGTTGCATAATTACTACATTTAAAATGTAATATACATAAAATTCTTTAACTGTTGTCTACTGTAAGGCAGACAGAGAGGTCGCCACTTTGTCCAGTGCCCCTCACCACCTGAGCATGATGCAGCTGGCCAGCACGCTTTCCACCATACATCTAGTAAATTGAAAGAAATAAGAATAAAATAATAAGTAAAAAAAATGCAAGTTTAAAATTGTAAAAGTAAATGTTCTCTGAAGTTACACGTAAGCCTTTGGTGAAGATGGGAGCAAATATTCAGCCAGCAGAGTGCCTTGGTCATGCCTTGGTCATACCAGCTGTTTGAATAAAGTTGTGTTTGAATAATATGGTGTCGCCTTGCATGAAGAGCTGGGTGATGCTGCTCACCACTGGGGTGACCCTCTTAAAGTGTCTCCTTATCCCTGCTTAGTAGGAGTTGCCCCAGCCAGAGGCTTTACCTGCAAACTTAGGAGGAGGGAGGTATTAATTATCTATAATGTTATTGTTCATCTTATTCCCCTTTGTGAAGGGGAGGAACCTGCAAATGCTGTGACGGTTAAGTATTTTCAAAGAATGTGACTGAAAATAAAGTAAAATGCTTTAAGGTTTATATATTCATGCAAATGAAATTTGTTCAGCGTAATACAGTGAAGTATTTTTGTCTTTAAACTGTTTATTATTAATGCCGGTATATTAGTTAGACATTGTAAATCTCAAGCAACCGGAAAATACACTTCTCTGGAATCTATCAATCCCCGTAGATGGCGGGGATGGCTTCTAACTTCAAGTTGAAGCATAGAATGTATAAAGACTGGTAGCAGGTCAAAAGATTCAGCAGATTTAGGGTAGCGCGGTTAATGCAATGTTGTAACAGCACCAGCGACCCGGGTTTGAATTGTAAGGAGTATTCATGTTTTCCCACGTGAGATTTCTCCCGCTTCTTCCAATTAGGTTAATTGGTCACATGGGTGTATTTGGATGGGACAAGCTGGTGAGGTGGAAAGGCTGGTGGATGGTAGGGTTACCAGGGTTTTTACTATATATGCAATCTAATGTAACCATCCACAAATCTAGGAAATTTATGAAAATTTAAACCAAAGTATCAATTATTTCATAGGTCACCCTTTTGTTTTTAAATCGAAATCATTTGACTTTGGGCATAGAAGCCCTATGCATGACTTCAAATTGCAACAGGCAGTGACGGGCAAGAGAGAAGTAGAATTAACCAACTTAAACATTGAATCCCAATCCTCATCCGACAGTTCTGTTCCCAGGCAGTTTTAATTTTACCAAGGGGAGCACGTCTTAAACCTGCAACTTTTCATAGATAACAGATATTAAACCTTTGCGTGAGGGTTTTAAAGAAAGGAACACATCAACATTATTTGTTCAAGATCACCCACGGAAGTGTGGTAACTGAGAGTGGGGAAAATGCCTGATTTGCAGGTATCTGAAAAAAATGACTATTTGGCAGGGTAATTTTTTTCAGAAACAGTTGTTCAAAAGATGCAAAACTATTATCAATCAAGAGATCTTTAAAACAGTCGATACCCACTGCCTGAAATACAGAGTCATGTAAAGAAGGTTGGAAGAGATGATTGGAGAGAATAGAACTTGAAAGAGAAAACCCACGAAAACCAAAATGTTTCTTGAACTGAGCCTGCACTCTCACAGTATGTCTTATTACCGGATTATCAATTGATTTATTAAAGGAAAGTGGAAATGCGGATCCAAGATGTGGTGGAACAGAAATGTTTTAAACAGAATTCAGCTCCATTGCTATTCACAATGGAGAGTCAACCCCCCTATGAAAATATAACCAAAACACGAGGTTGATACATTGGCCGCCCAGTATTAAAATCGGAAATTAGGCAACACCTTGCTCCATCCCTTTTAGATTTTTGAAGATGAACTTTATTTAGTTGAGGGTGTTACCCTTTCATATACAAGATACAGCAGAATCTAATGAGTCAAAAAACATTTAGGATTGAAAGTCAGTATCGACTAAAAAAAAATAATTTAGGGAAAATATTCATTTTGATAGTGTTAATTCAGCCCCACCAGGGGTGTAGACAGGATGATTACTGAGTTGGCTTTGTTTCATGTGTTTTTGCAATCAAGATCAAAGATCAAAATGAGAACATTTTCTTTAGAAAGACAGGTAGGCAAATTTACCAAGATAGGTAAATAGATCTTGCATGATCTTAAAAGCGAGGTTTTTCAGTTGGTTGTTTTTCCAGACTCTTTTGTATAGTCTTCCAAAGGCACTATTTGCCTTGGCGAGTCTGTTGTCTATCTCATTGTGGATCCTTGCATCCGATGAAATGGTGCAGCCGAGATAGGTAAACTGGTTGATGGTTTTGAGTTTTGTGTGCCCGATGGAGATGTGGGGGGGCTGGTAGTCATGGTGGGGAGCTGGCTGATGGAGGACCTCAGTTTTCTTTAGGCTGACTTCCAGGCCTCACAAAGATTAGCGTATACAGAGCCGTTGTCATACCCACACCCCTGTTCGGCTCTGAATCATGGGTCCTTTACCGGCATCACCTACGGCTCCTAGAACACTTCCACCAGCGTTGTCTCCGCTCCATCCTCAACATTCATTGGAGCGACTTCATCTCCAGCATCGAAGTACTTGAGATGGCAGAGGCCGACAGCATCGAATCCACGCTGCTGAAGATCAAACTGCGCTGGGTAGGTCACGTCTACAGAATGGAGGACCATCGCCTTCCCAAGATCATGTTATATGGCGAGCTCTCCACTGGCCACTGAGACAGAGGTGCACTAAAGAAGAGGTACAAGGACTGCCTAAAGAAAGCTCTTGGTGCCTGCCACATTGACCACCGCCAGTGGCCGCCAGATATCGCCTCAAACCGTGCATCTTGGCGCCTCACAGTTCGGCGGGCAGCAACCTCCTTTGAAGAAGACCGCAGAGCCCACCTCACTGTCAAGACAAAGGAGGAAAAACCCAACACCCAACCCAACCAACCAATTTTCCCTTGCAATCGCTGCAACCATGTCTGTCTGTCCCACATCGGACTTGTCAGCCACAAACGAGCCTGCAGTTGACGTGGACTTTACCCCTCCATAAATCTTCATCTGCGAAGCCAAGCCAAAGAAAGAAGAAAGATCTTAAAAGCAAAGTTAGTATACACTGATGTAAGTTTATTCACAGAAAAATTTACTTTCATGTACATGTATTTTGTATCCTGAGAACTGACTCATGACAGATAGACAGGTATCAGGGCTTGATGTGATTGGACACCCCTTTCTAAGATGTCAGAATGAAGGTCATCAGGACCCCAGGATCTGTCATGGAGTCGAGACTCGTGGAGGCACAATACACCTGTCACATTTGTGGCCCGAAATGTGAAATTGATAGCACCATTAACACATGATTTACCCGCTGAACATCGGCGTGTATTTATTTCTCTGCTTCCATTATTCCACCATTCCATGCCTACATACATCCCGCGCATGCCCTCTGACCTCCGGTCAGGTTAATAGCTCATTCTCTATCTGCAAACATCTCATGCATATTCATTATCATGAGAACACCCACAGGACTTCATCTCAGTGTGTAACACTAATCCATCACAACCACTCATCCCCTATTTCTCTAATCCTCTCTTTAGCCCTTAAAAAAAATCCACCCAGAAACTACCATCCACCAACACACAGGCCTTTCCACCTCACCAGCCTGTCCCACCCATGTGACTAATTAACCTAAATGGAAGAAGCGGGAGAAATCCCACGCGGAAAACATGAAAACTCCTTATAATTCAAATTAGTGCTGTTGCACTAACCGCGCTGCCCTAAATCTGCTGAAACTTTTGACCTGAATGTCTTTATACATTCTATGCTTCTACTTTGTTAGGTACAATCTTTAACTTGTATTCATGCATCATTGTTCGAATGTTTCCTTCAGTTTGGACAATATTCTGCATACAGCACGTTTCTGATGATCTGAAGCCACGTTACCGAAAGTGCCAGTTACCTCGAACGTGTTCAGTAGCGACTTGATGTCCCAAGTTGAAAAAGAGTTGCATTTTATTCTACCTGCCGCGCTCAAGTGGGATTCTGCCGCGCTGTCGGCAGCAGATTGAATCCAACGGAGCTTCGTGTACTCGAGATAAGAATTAAACTTTATTTCCTGCTTAAGGAACCTTCCATTCTTGTTGTTTTAACCGCTGATACCGTTCAAGTCGTATACTGACACTACTAGGCTAGGAGCGGAGTGGGGACCTCGGGCTCCGGGAGAGCTCCAGCCCGAGAGTGGCCGGGGTTCAGGTGCGAGTCAGTGGCATCCGCGTCGGGATTTCCTGCAGGTCGGCGGACTGGTTCAACGCTCGAGTCGGCGGTCGAACACCAGGCGATCCTGTGGTCAGGGTCCAGGTGAGAATTTGGTGTCGGGAGTTCCGTTGGTTGGTGGCTGGGGCCAGGGTTGAAGTTTCCCGGGCAGGTTCTCCGACGGCGGTGGGGATCCGAGCGGAGACCTCGGGTGTCTGGGCAGGATTCGGCGATACAAGTATTCTGCTGCTTAAACTGAACTGCAGATCAAATATCCGGAAAATGCAGTCAACCAATTCACGCTCGGTCCCGAACATTTCGGATAGTGGGAAACGCGCTGTATTCCGAAAGAACTTCTTAACTCGTTCCACACTGCTTCTCAATTGACTGATCATTTAACCTCATTCTTTCGTTTTTCATCATCAATCCTCACTTTCATACTCTTAAGTAACTGAAATTTTATTAAAAAAACTTTAGTCTTGGATTTTTCTCTTTCCCAAAATTAATAGAAAATTTACTCCACACTGAGGTAATTAATTACTCCTTGTGTAGCCTAGTTTCTGTGAACATTGTGTTCTGAGGAATGTTGCATGAAATCCTGATCACAGCTTAATTTTTTTTTTTAAACCCTGTGATTATTAACAAACCTTTCCACAAAAAACCCATCATCATTTTTTTTAAAATTTATACTTGCTCTGTGTAATTATTCTCTGCAGGACCGTATTCCTGTGAAATTTAACTTTTGTTATTTCTTCTCTCCACTCAATGCTACATCTACATTCTGGTTTTCCATTCCTTGGTGATCCCTCCCTATTGCACCAAAGCTTTCAGTAACTATCCGATTCCCAACCCCTGTCTTATCCTGCATCTGAAATGCCACAAATCCTGCAATAATCAGGACCCACTCCATGACTTGCTGTAGCCTTAACTACCTCTAGGATTAAAATTCAGTGTTAAATTTATTATACAAATCCTTATTTTAACTTTAGCAAAGATAGCTAATTATCATTAAATTTTGCATCAATTTTAAGTGAATAGGTTTTGCAAATTTGACTTAATTTGAGCTGAGTTGTGAAAACACCCTAAATTATTATTTTTAAAGTGTTCAATTATCCATGGAGATAAGTAGGTAATACATAAAAATAAATATATCAGTAAATGGATTAGGAGATAGTTTAACCTCAGCTGACCGGCTTTAAGATTCAGTCCCTAGGGTTAACATGTTAATTTCTATCTACAGTAGATATTTGATAAAAATGTATTAATGCTTATGCAGTGGTAGAACATCAATTGAATGAAGGGAACAATATGGTTAGTGTAGTGGTTTATGAAATGGAATCACAGCCAACTACTTAGGTTCAAATCCAGTAGTTTTTGTAAGGGGTTTGTATGTTCTTCCCATGACCTGTGTAAGTTTCCTTCAGGTACTCTGATTTCCTCCCTGGCACACCATCAATTAACAAAAGACTGAGGTTGTGAAACTGATAGGCTTTTATTGACTATAGACTGGAGGAGCAGCCTGCCTTATTGATCAGATCCTGGCAGAATGGATGGGGACCATGCAAGGGATTGAGGGTAGGATCGATCTCAGGAGTCATGTCCAGCTAGCAGTAGCCAATCGCAACGTTACTGTGGTTTATCACGTCTCCAGAATGGAGGACTATCGCCTTCCCAAGATCGTGTTATATGGCGAGCTCTCCACTGGCCACCATGACAGAGGTGCACCAAAGAAAAGGTACAAGGACTGCCTAAAGAAATCTCTTGGTGCCTGCCTCATTGACCACCGCCAGTGGGCTGATAACGCCTCAAACCGTGCATCTTGGCGCCTCACAGTTTGGCGGGCGGCAACCTCCTTTGAAGAAGACCGCAGAGCCCACCTCACTGACAAAAGGCAAAGGAGGAAAAACCCAACACCCAACCCCAACCAACCAATTCCCCTGCAACCGCTGTTCCGCTGCAACCGTGTCTGCCTGTCCCGCATCGGACTTGTCAGCCACAAACGAGCCTGCAGCTGACGTGGACTTTTTACCCCCTCCATAAATCTTCGTCCGCGAAGCCAAGCCAAAGAACATTCCAAAAAAGTACCAGGTTAGTGGTTATGTAATTGGGTAGCATGAGCTTGTGGCTGGAACTTACCATGCTGTATCTTGGATTTAAAAATTAAATGAACTTGTGTTCATTCAAATTCCTGAACCATCTCAAAGGGCTAAATCAGCGATCCTGCTTCCTTTGTGTCTTTTAATATTGTTATTTACAGAATGGGAACATACAGGCATAGGAGAATTCCAAATGTGGGTAAATAGTTTCAAAAATAGGATAACAGAAATGACATTTTTAGTAAAATGTCCCATATCTACTATGTGAGCTAAACAGATTAGGTTTGTATAGTTGAATGGTCGACTGAGCCCCTTCTCAAATGGAATCTGTCTGAACTAGGCTAGGACCAAGGCCCTAGTTAAAAGGATATGGTAAGCAGTAGAAAAGGCATTAGTTGAAGGAGAGGGGAGGCTAAATGTTGAAAGAGTGAAATATGAGCAAATGAACTAAAGCCAGTAAAGATGTGAGCACAAGTGAGAGATTTAGAAATCTGGATTAAGTATTAAACTTCTTAGAAAAGAGATGATGTGGTAAACAGCTGTAAGAACTGCTTGCAGAAAAACACAGAAGCTGCAGATGGAATTTTGAGTGGAGGAAGAATTGCTGGAAGATCTCAACAGGTCAGAGAGCATCCCTGGATAGAAATGGCCAGTCAAATGTTCAGGTTGGGACTCTTTATTAAGGCAAAGATTTTTTAAAAGTAAAACCACATTCATATATAAAAAGGAAAAGAAGTTGAGGGAGGGGCCCAGAAGTGATAGGGTACAAGGCAGAAGGTGTGGGTGTTGGAGAGACATAAAAGACTATTAGGATGGGGAATGGGGGAAGAAAATTTAACAAAAATATTAAGTAGAGGACTCCAGACCACAATGCACGCACATACACACTCAATACACAGCACATATCTTTATGTATACATGTGATTAATATAACTTAAAATAAATATATAAATATTTTGGAGTGATTTACTTGGCTATAGGCTACCATTCATCAATTTCATAACCCAGGAAGAACTGATTTCTCAGCCTGGCAGTCCTGATTTTTGATGCCCTGTAACTCCTTCCTGATGGTGGTAGGTTGATGTTACTGTCAGCTGGATGCAAAGGGTCCTTGATAATTTGCTGTGCCCTCTTTATGCCATGCTCCTGATGAACATTGTCAAAAGAAGATAGGGAGACCCTAGTGATCTTCTCAGATCGTGGATTTTCTCTGTTGATTTCTGGTCCAATGCTTTGCAGCTCCTTTGGATCCTTCTTATCCTCCACCTCCTGGTCAACCCCATTCTTCTCTCACCCTGATATCCTCCACCCCATTGACCCTCTCCTCCAAGCCCTGCCAGATCTTTATCATCCTCTTTGACGTTCCCCTCTCAGAGATGGAATGCTCTGTCCTAAGTCGAGGCGTTACCTTCATCCCTCATTGCCACAGCTCAATGAACTCTGTGCATGTTACTATGCAGAACTGTCCTTTCTGACTCCATGCCTATTTCAACAACCAGGATTCTCAAACCACACCCCCCCCCCTCCACTATAGATCCCTTTCCCTTGTCCCACTTCAAATTTTCTTCTTCTTGGACATCTCGTTCCACCCTTCTGCCTGCTCTGGACCTTTATATTTCCAACTGCCACTGAGATATCAATGGGCTCATGTCAGTAGTCCCCTCACCTATTCTAATCTCACCCTCTCGGAACATCTTGACCTCCACTCTCCAACCTCACCATGAAACCCACAGACAAGCGTGGCGCTTTTGTGGTCTGGTGCTCTGACCTCTATCTGGCAGAAGCCAGATGACATCTCTCAAACACCTACTCTTACCTAACCTTCCATGGGTACCCCACCAAAACTCATTCAACTACTGTATCACGCAACATGTCTGAAATCATCACTGAAGTCATCTCCCTTGCACCTCCCAAGATCACACTGCCTGGTTCTACCTCCTACCCAAGATGCACACTTTTCCCATCAGACCCATTGTTTCTGCATACTCTTATCCCATTGAACTTGCATTAACTCTGTTTTGTCCACCTTGGTACAGACCCTCCCTCGTGATACTTCACGTACCCTCCTTCATGTCAACAAATTCCAGTTCCCTGAACTTGGCCACTTCATCTTTACTATGGATATCCAATTCCTATAACCTCTATCTTGACCATAGTACCCTTCCACCACCCTTGTCTGGCTGGCAGAACATGTCCTCACCCTCAATATCTTCTCCTTTGACTCATTCAAGTCTGAGTTCTATGGGTATCCACTGGCCCCAGCTATGTCTGGCTATGTGGAGCAGTCCATGCTGCAAGCCTATTTAGGCAAGGCTCATCAACTCTTCCTCTACTACATTGATGACTACTTTAGTGCTGCCTCCTGTACCATTTACTTTATCCACTTTAGTGCCAACTTCCACCCTGACCTCAAATTCACTTGGTCCATCACAAGCAACACAGTCCCCTTTCTTGATTTCTCTGTCTTCATCTTGGGACACATACACTTGACACACATCTTTACACCTATGGCTGTAACACCATCAACAAATTTGCTGACAATGTCACTGTATGGGGTTATATAAAGGAAGGGGATGAGTCAGCATTGTACAGGATGGAGAATGAAAACTTAGCTGAATGGTGCACTGACAACAACCTTGCACACAATGTCACCAAAATCAAGGAGTTGATTGTTGACTTCAGGAGAGGAGAGCCAGAGGTACAAAATCCAGTGATCATTGGGGGATCAGAGATGGAGAGGGTGAGCAAATTTAGGTTCTTGGGAGTCATTATCTTGAAGGATTTTCCTGGACCCATCACACCAATGGTATCATAAAGAAAGCATGTTAGCACCTCTTCCTCAGGTTTGTGGAGGTTTGGTATGACACCAGAAACCCTGGAAAATTTCTAGAGGTGTGTAATTGGCTGCATCATGGTCTTGTATTGAAACACCAATACCCATGAGTGTAAAACCCTCCAAAAGGTAATGGGCACAGCCCAGGACATCACAGGCAAAAGCCTTCCCACTATTAAGTAAGTACATCTACATGGAACACTGCTGTTTGAGGGAAGCAGCAATCATCAAAGACCCTCACCACCCAGCACACACTCCTTTCTTGCTGCTGCCATCAGGAAAGAGGTACAGGAAAGACTTGCACCACTAGGTTCAGGAACAGCTGCTACCACTCCACCATCAGACTCCTCAATGAGAAAGTCAATCAGAGACACATTTAAGGACTCTTATTGGGGTACTTCATTGATTATTTTGTTCTCTCTGTATTACAGAGTCAGTTTGTATACATTCATTATCTGCTTACTGTTCTTTTATTTGTTTACATATTCACGCTGTGTACGGTTTATTTTTGCATGGTAATTCTGCCAATAAAGGAATCTCAGGGTTGTATGTGATATATATGTACTCTGACAATAAATCTGAAATCTGAAACACACATCATCTTCCACAGCTACCTCAACTAAACCTCTTCACACACTGACCCTTGTAAGTTTTCCATTCCTTTCTCTCAATTCCTCTGACTCCTTTCCATTCCTATAATCTTGTGATCCATAACTTCCTCAACCCTGTTAACAACTAGCACCTCTGATACAGACTGTTCTCCAGTACCCTTATCCTCATAAGGTTTCATTAATAGTTCACCCTTCAAGTGTTACAAGATCAAACCAGCAACCATAAGGAAGGCATATAACACAGGGGTAAAGATGAACAATTACTTTATTAACCAAAAATTAACCTTTAAACTTTAATTCAGAATCCCCCCTTTTATAACAATGCCCACTGGTTACTATGCAAATTTCTATAACAGTGTAAAACTAATAAATTCCCCAGCCTCAATATAACATATGTAATTAAAGTCAAACCAGCCCACATAAAAACTTAGACACAAAACTTTGATCTCAACCGAAGCAAAGATCATAAACAAAATTCAGTTTGTTTGGTAAATTCAAGCCAAAAGATCATTGAGAGGGAGGGGAGAACAAAATATGAAGTTGTCTTGTGTTGCCTGCAAAGAGAGGAACCACTGGCTTGGTCCGGATCCTTCTGGCTGCCTTCGAAATCTTCATCCCTTTTTGAAATCCCAACATTCTAAACTGTCCTCCAGACCATGACTTGTGCTCTGGGCCTCCTTCCACTCCACAGCACCACCCAGTGGTGATTTATCATCCAAGTCCAGAATTTTTAGATAATTTTCTGCACATGCACAGTCTGTCTCCCACTCTCTCAGCAGTCCACCTTCACCTTGCCTCTCTCAGGCAAACTGTCACTTTTTAACAGAAAAACCACACAACACAGGCCAATACACAACACAGAACTCTGTAACACAAGTAATATCCACAGGTAATTTCTTTCATCTCCTTTTCACTTACCACTTTGTCCCTTGAGTCAATAAGATCTGCATCTCTCCTCTGCTGCTGAATTAACTATTTCCTTGACAAAGAGAAATCCTTACTCTCTCAATTAACCTGCTCTTTCAAGACTATTTCAGAACCACTTGGCAAGTCTCTTTCAACTGATCTTCCTCTGCTCTCATCATTTTCTTAGACAAAGACCTTGTTAAGCACATGCAGGATATATCCCACAGTCCTCCTCAACATCATCCTTACTAGGCTAATTTGTTAATCTCAAAAGTGACCCAACTTTATCCTTTGCCAAAGCATTCCCTAATAAAAATGAAATTCCTTGCATGGGTTACTTTGAAATAACTCCTACTACAAGAGGTCCTTTAACTAATTCTGAATTCAGCACTATGTTGTGAAGAGATATTGACTCGACCTCACCTCCAGCACCTTTAATCAAAGTTGTCAGTCTTTTGATCAAGGGATAAAACATTCTCCAACAACAGTGACTGGGCAGCTCCAGTATGTCTGAGAATTTTAACTGGAACCTGTGATTCTCCCTCCCTTTCTGAAACCAAGCCCTTTGACACAAAAGGTTTAAAAGCATCCATAACATCTGTACCAGGTTTAGAACATCTGCTCTCCTTAATTCAACTGTCTGAGTACATGCCTCTGTTAAAGCCTCCTTGTCTCCTTTTCAACACTAAACAATTCGCAATAACATGACTGTTACTTACATAAATGACATACAAATCCAGAAGTTCTGTCCTATCCCACCTTGCCTTCATCTTTTCTCTTAACATTCTCCCCAGACTTATTCAGGTTTACTAGTCTGCTCCACTTTAACCTTCTGAACAGGCTTACTAATCTGTTCCACATTTTTAAAAAAACCCTGAAGAGGCTTCTATTCTAAAATTTGTTTTTGTGAATTGGGGAATATTCATCCACTAACCTTGCCATTTGCTGCCACATCGCCATGTCTCTCTCATCCAGGTATAATGCAATCTTATTTGGAACACATTTTTTAATTTCCTAAATTAATGTCAATTCTCTTAATCTGTCAAAATCATTATTTATTCCTTTTGAGGTCAAAACATAGATTTTCCAAGAACAAAATCCATACAAGATTGGTTCCATGTTTTCACCAAACTCTGAAATTTTTGTCTATATGTTTCTGGGACCAACTCGTAAGCTTTTAATACTGCTTGTTTAACAGTATCATAATTTTCCACTTGCTCTGTAGTCAAAGTATGCAATTTGTGACAAAAATGCATATTGAGAGTGCTGGGAATGATCACTTTCATTGGTAAATTCATACAACCCTGTCTTCCAAAACAATGCACTTAATGAAGTTGTTAAAGGACAAATGTGAATTCAAGTGGACAGACAACCATGAGGAAGAATGGGGATGTCTGAAGACCATTCTAACTACAGAACCAGTGCTTTTAACGTTCTTTGATGCATCCAGAAGGATAGAAATATCTACAGATGCTTTAAAAGATGGAATAGGTACCATACTACTTCAGGCTGTGGGAAAATTTTGGAGACAGTAGCATATGTATCAGGACAATGACAACATCTGAATATCAATATGCAGAGATTGAGAAAGAGTGTCGAGGTCTGGTCTATGGACTCGAAGTTTCACTGTTATGTGAATGGACTACATAAGAAAAATCTCAGTGAAATGTTACTGAGAGTCCAAAGACTGATGATAAAGCTACAAAGTTATGACTTTGAATTGGGGTACACACCACGGAAAACCTATTGTGTTAGCTGATGCGTTATCTAGGGTAATGATGCCGAGTGAAGCACACAATGAGAGTTCCACAGAGACAGATGTGAATCTCCCCGTGAACCTTATCACTGACATTAAATCCAAGCCAATCACAGCTGAAATAGAAAAGGACACAGTTCTACAGGAAGTCATCAAGAATCTGAATAAAGAATGGCCTGGAGGTGAGTTGAGTGTTGTTGATGGGCTTCTATTCAGACAGAGCAGAATTACCATTCCTCAATCACTGATAAGAGAAGCTGGAAAAATGCAAGAGGAGGGCCAGTGATAAATGCTGACATTGACTGCATGATGTTTCAAACAGATCTAACAGCTGGAAATCGTCCTAAGAGACAAAGGAATCCACGATAATTACTGATGTACTAGCAGAACCATGGCAGAAGGTTGGGACTGATCTGTTCCACATGATTGGAAATAATTACTTGCTGGTTATGGTTATCTATCGAGATAATCATATATGGAGATTGTGTTGTTTTCTAATATGTATGCTGCCTGTGTGATTAAATGTATGAAATCTATCTTTGCAAGATGTGGAATTCCTCACATTGTCTACAGTGACAATGGACCATGCTACAGCTGTAGAGAATTCCAGAAATTTGCAGGAGAGAATGATTTTTGACATGACTTCAAGTGCTGTGCACCCACAGTCAAATGGTAAAGGAGTTCACATAATTAAACAGTTGCTCAAGAAAGCACAGATCCATATGTAGCTCTGTGTTACAGAGTTTCGCCACTTGAACATGGCATGTCACCTGCTGAGCTTATGATGGGAAGTAGACTATGCACCACACTTCCCTACTCTGCAGACCCATGTCGAAGGAAAGAAAAATGTCTGTAATGGAGACAAAAAGCAAACTATGACAAGTCAGCAAGAAGTTTAGGGACACTAACACAACACAATGAGACTCCAAAACTTGGAACAACAATTCTACCATTTAAGAGAAAATAAATCCAAGATCCAACACTCAGAACAGGATGGTTAAATACTGAAGAGGAATTGAAAGAGCCTGCTGAAAACTCAAGACACTGCAGGAACAGACAAATACAGAAGGTCCAGACTGCACAGCAACAGGGGAAACGTCAATAGTGCCAGACAGTAGTGGACCAGCAGAGCCGACACAAGCACCTGTGTTAAAAAGATCCATAAGAGTTGTCAAAGCACCTGACAAGCTGAATCTCAAAGAAAAAGAACTGCACACTTAAGTTTATGCTGCCAAATGATTTGTTTACATTTGTGTTTAACTTTAAATTGAAATGAATATTGTATTAGTGTGGCATGATGTTTGATTAAATATCTCAAGGAAAGGGGAAGGAAAATGGCAGCACTTCCAGAGCCACTGTAACAGCAGCGCTGCCACAGGTACGGACCTGCAAGGAGTGGAGATACAGCGGTACCGTGGGGTCCAACCTCCCAGTCAACTGCCATCAGCTCAGCACAGGCTTTGAACAGACCGTTAAAGCAGCAGATGGCAATTTTATTTAAAACCCCATGACCATGGGGTTTGTGCCCAAGATGGCAGCACCTCTGATCAGCAGCAGTTACGGGGTTGCAGACTCCAAGGGAGTAGGGCACAAGAAAACAGGGAGATCATCCCCATCTGAGAAGGAGAAACAGAAGAGATGACCCAACGGACAGTGACCACCAATGAGGAAGCTCTGCAGCTGAAAGACCAATGCATGTGGTTGGCTGCTGGCAACTTGAGGCGAGGAACTCACTGAGGCTTGGGGCTGCTAGAGACTGGTGTCGGGGTGTGGACTGCTGGAGACTGGCTAGAAACTGGCTGAAGAGGTATCAGGTATCAGAACCAGGATGTGAGGGGGTGCTGAAGGGTTCCTGATCATGTTGGAGGTTCAAATCTGGAGCTCGTGTTGCCAGTGGTTTGGACTGGACTCTTGTGTGGCTGCAGATGTGCTGGAGATGAATCTACGTTCACTCAGTGAACTGGGGGATCTCTCTCTTTTGCCCCTTTGATTGTAAGGGGCACTTCAGGCAATTTCTGCTGATGGCGAATTTGTTTGCCTTAGAGCGGACAAAAGAAATTTCACCTAAATTTCAATAAATTGATTCGTATCCTGAATCTTGATAGTGCAAGAGCTAATCCTGACCACTAGGGGGGAAATAAGGAGTTGAGCTGTTGCATCTTGGGTAGATTCAAGATGGATGCCTCCATGAGGTCTTGACTGTTCTAGCTAATAAATATACCAGAAAAGTTTTTTTTAAAAAAAACCTTCTTTATTCAAAAGAAGCATCACAAAAGGTACATCAGAAAAAATACCAGCACTTGACAAGGTTAAATGTTCAGTTTGAGAAGGAGACATAAAGCACAATAAGCAAGATTTTGAATTTGATTAAGGCTTACAACTTGTGAAGCATAAACCAGGCAGATTAAATTGGACAGAGCTATTCAAGGGTGAAAATATAAACTTGCTGTATTAAACCAAGAAAGAACACAAACGTACTTGTGCAGTCATACAACCATGGCTATCCAATGAGGCATTAAACAAAGCAGATGTTATGGGTGGCCAGTTAATATGGTGGTTAGTGTATCGCTATTAGTGTCAGTGACCAGGGTTTGAATACTGCACTGTGTAAGGTGTTTGTTCGCTCTCCCCATGACCTGTGTGGGTTTCCTCCAGGGACTCTGGTTTCCTCCCACCCTGCAAAAATGACCTAGTTTAGTCAGTTAATTGGACAACTTGCATCTCATGGCCCAGAATCAGCTTCTACTGTGTTGTAAATGGAACAGAAAATGCCTTGCACACGTGCCATGAGCAGTGATGATCTGGGGGAAATGCAGAAATCAACAAAAGGGCTCACCACCAAAATATTAGGTGGCGCAAAGGGGAAAAGTCCAATTAGCATAAATGTTAATAGTGCAAATTGGTCAGTGAGGCAGAAGCACTGAGGGAGTCCTACATTAAGGTCAGGAGCAGGTGATAATATTCAATAAGGTATGACATTTGTTAAGGGACTAGTTTATATTTGCACAGAAGATGATGACAAAAGAGTATCGGTTTAAAAATGGAAATCAGAAATCATGACCGATGGGAATCTTTCTGCATGTTAAAAGATGGGAAGGGTTAAAATAAATAATTCAAATGATTATACTCCCAATTTTGTCCTTGATGCCATAGAATTAAAAGGGCAGCCTTGCGCAACATTTAAAGTTCTTACAGGGAGGAAAAACAGCTATCAAATGTCATTCCATTGTTCAAAAATTGTAGATCGGAGAAGCCAGTGTGGCTGGTTAAGTTAGCAAGACCTACAGCTGCCCAGAGGTTAAACTATATCACTCAACATTTTGCATTAGTGCAATTTAATTTCAAAGATAACTGGGACAAGTTGCACTCTATTTTATCTGAGATTTCATGTATGTGATAGGAGCTTGAGCATGTTCAATGACTTCCACCAATATCCATGAAATGGACGATCATGAGGCCTCATTCATCATAGCCAGGAACTTCAGAATGGCCAAACTCTACTCGTGTTTTCTGTCCCACCAGGGTCTTGTACATCCTTGAGCATTGTTTCACAACCATCAAAGATGCCTGCAGCTTAGAAAATGAGAGGATCAAACTGTACTTTCAGAAGCTGAAGTTGGAGGATCCCTACTGAAAGTTGTACCAAATTGGGCTGAGGTAATAGATGTTATCTGCCATGACTGCTGTTGATTGGTTCAGGTTCAAGAACTCAAGAGTCAACCTAATTGAGTGTGCCACTAGCGCCAGGCCAAATCTGCACATTTAAGATTTTGTCACATTTTACCCAGTTCAGTGAGATGGGTTCTTATTTGAACAGTCTATATTGATGTAATCCACCTGGGTGGCAACGCTCATTGTGCAGCGACCACAATTGGCTGGTGTGCACAGAGGCGTAACATTCCTTCTTGAGTACCTAGTGATCTTATCATTCTTTATTTTACCCCTTTTTGCATCATTAAAAATAAATGCCACTGATTGTTGGTCGGTGAGCAGTGTAAATTTTCTGCCGGCCAGGTAATGCCTCCAGTGCCTGATGACCTCTACAATAGCTTGATCCTCTTTCTCCACAGATGGGTTCTGAGCTTGTAGGATGTGGGAGAAAAAGGCAACTAGCTTACCCGTCTGGTTTAGGGAAGCATTCAGAACTATGTCAGAGGCATCACTCTCTATCTGGAATGGTGCATGTCAGGTGACCTTTGCGATGTAGCTCCAAACGTAGTTGAAAGCTACCTGGACTTCAGCTGATGATGGGAAGGAGGTGGACTTTATCCACGTAGTGAGGGTCCTACTGGGCATTGTAAGAAAAGAAGCCCAGGCATCTCCTTAAAGTCTTCATGGTCTTTGGGATTGGGAGGTCTAACACGAGGCACAATGTGATAGTACAGATTCTATCACCAATGTGTATATGTACATGTGTACAGATGGTAGTGTAGGATGACTGTGATTGGCTGAGAGTGTAGCCACATCTACTGATAGGTCTTAAAGGATTACTCCGAGCCAGACCAGGTCATTCTGGACTGGTCGACCTACTTGTGATATGCTCCAGTCTTTGTTAATAAAAGCCTTGGTTTGGATCAACAAGTCTTTGGTTCTTTTGACACGCACTACACACATTCAATCAGGGTCAGGGCCGCCAATGTTTCCATCCTCCACCACATAGCCCAGAATAGCCAGATATTTAGTCCAGAACCTGCACTTACTGGAGTTTTACGTGAGGTTCAGGGATTTGGCAGTATTGGGAAACTTCTGGAGGTTAGTGTCATGGTTTTCCAGAGCGTGACAACAAATGGTGGTGTTGTTGAGATAAAGGAAGTTGGACGTATTCGTTGATCATTTTGTCCATCTGTCTCTGTAAGACAGAGAACCTGTTTGTAATACCAAAAGGGACCCTCCAAAATGAATAGAGCCATCCATTTACATCAAATGCTGTGTAGGGGTGGTCCTCGGAATAGATCGATAACTGAAGGTATGCAGCTTTTAGGACAGTGATTGAATAGACCAGATACTGTGCAATTTTGTTCACCATGTCTGAAATTTGAGGGAGGGGGTACGCGTTCAGGAGTGTGAAACTATTAATTGTTTGGCTATAGTAGATCATTAACCTGGACTTTTCTTCCCCTTGCACGACTACCACCTGGGTTCTCCATGGGCTGTGGCTAGGCTCGATGAGGTTTTCTCTGAGCAGACGCTGTGTCTCGGCTCTTTATATAATTTTTTTTTAAAAATTCCCTATCCCTGCACTGTATTGCCTGCTCTTTGTAGCTTTTTTTTGCAATTGGGAGTCAGGGTCAGAAACAGTTGGGGGGGGGGGGGGGGAAGTGTTAAATCAATATTTAGATTGGAGAGACCGGATGTGGAGTCCAACTTTTGGGACCTTCTGTTCTGTGTTTGGAGGCAGTGGGCCAGAGTACTCCATGGTCACAGGAAGTCCAGGCCCAGCAACTCAGGAGCACACAAATCTTTCAGTACATACAATTGGAACTTAACAAATTACCCCCTTTACAGTTAAATGTACTATACAAAACCCCTGGATCGTCACAGAGTATCAGTGTGAAGCTAGGAAAATACGATAGTCTGTCGGATACACTCTTAAGTTGTACCACAGAGCATATAAAACTTTCTGTGGAGTCAGTGTCTACTAAGCAATCAGTCAAATGCCATTTTACCCTCACCTCCATCATTGAGTTATTCAATTGGTGAGGTCTTGCCTAATCTAGGACGACCAATGCCAGTACTCCAGAAAGCACAGATGTTGACTCTCCTCTTGGCTCATGGGTAGACAAGATGGCATCGACCACGAGGCAGCAAGATGGCTGCCGTGGCTTCCCATGATGCTTTGCTTCTGGTGTTGGGTCTCGCCATGAGGTACAGCAAGATGCCGATGGTGAACAGCATGGAGAGGGTGGGGCTGGCACTTCGGGACTGGCACAGGTCGAGCAATGTTTTGGGGGCTGCACACACGGTCACCCTCTTTGGGTTCCCTTTAGCCCAGTAGATTTTCACCCAGTTCCCTCGCTTACTGCATCCTGAAGGCATGGAATACTTCTCGGGGATGGTGTCTGTCCACAGAAGTAGCATCCCTTCCCTTGTGCCTGGCCCCAGTGGTTGGTGTTGAGGCTGTGGGGGTCGCTGGCGCCCCAATTACCTAGTCCTTGAAAAGGCCCTGCTTTCGCTCATGAGGTTATCAGCTCCCAGTTGGGCTTGTTTGAGAGCTTTCACCAGCTCTAGGGAGCTGGCCAAGTTCTTTCTTCCCCCAACTCTAGCAGTTGCTGCCTCACTTACCTCATCCTCACTCCTGCCACAAGGGTGTCCCGGATTTGTTCTTCCTCTCACCCTTCGTAGTGGCATTTCCTAGCCAGGGCCCACAGTTCAAGTACATAATGGTCCAGTGACTCACCTAGGTGTTGCCAGTGTTGAGAAGGCCAGTGTCTCACCAGCATGTCATTCTGAGGCCTCATGTAGTGGGCCTTCTATGGCCGACTCGTAAGTTGCACAGTCTCTGATGATCATGAACCCCTTGGGGCCGACATGAGAGATAAGTGCAGACCTCTCGAGACTATCGGAGTCGAAGACTTCTCGCCTGGCCGTCTAAGACTGGAAGCTCTCCAGCCAGAAGGTGAATTCCTTGGGACCTCTGGGGACAGAGGGTCAACCTGAAGGGCTTCTCCTGTTTCAAAAGTTAAGCTTTTAAAATTGTAACACTACTGATTGCACAGAGGCTTGAGAGGAGCACAAATACACTTTTAATAGCTTACAATCAATGGCTGGTTGATATAATAGTCCTCAGGTGAATCTGGGGTAAGGCGGGAAAACCAGGGTATATATTGGGGTAGGTGAAGATGGAGCCAGCCACCTGAACAACACACAGACAATGAATTCCAGTTCACTGCAGACAGTACACAGAATAAATTTCACAGTTTCTCTGTGTCAATAAACAATTCTGTTTAATTCATGCCCTGGGTATCAAGCACGGCTGACAATGGTGAGTTGTGGAGCTAGGCCTCACTGCATTTTTCAATGAATGAAATTCAAAAAAGGGCAGATGCTGGAAATCTGAAATAAAAATAGAAAATGGTGGCAGCCCTCAGCAGGACAAGCTGCACTGGGGAACCCACATTTTAGGAAATGTTCAAGCTGCCTTATTAACCATGTGCCTCGATCCACAGATGCTGCCTGACCTGCTGCCAGTTTCCACTGTTTGACCTGCTCCATGCCTACCTTCAAGAGCTCATTGGAGCCCGTGGAACTCTGCCCTGCAAACACTCCTCGGGTAAGTCTCCTTGATAATAGGTTTAACTGTGACTCTCCCTCCCCTTCCAACATTCACTCTGTTAAGATTGAAAGGTGAAATATTTAAGAGGAACATTCAGGGGAACTTCCTCCAAGAGGAATGTTTGCGATAATCCTACCTAATTGCTTCAGTGTTGGATAATAGAATTTAACCGGCTGTTTGGGGGAAAAAAAAATTCTAAGTGAATATATAAAAGAATGGTATTGAGGAAATGAGTATAATTTTACAATAAATCTGTTTAGTCATATCCTTAACTGCAAATGCTTTTTTAAAAAACTTGATCATATTAGAGTATAGAAAATTTTCAGAATATGCTGCAGATTTGAATGATTTGCCATTTCATTTTCTGTTAAACCATCAACAACAGGGCTGTGGATCACATAAAGCCCAGATTAGATTAGGATTTCAAATTGGCTTCCTTGAACTTTTCCTTAATGACTTGATTGTTTTATTGTCATCAATAGAGGATGAGCAAATGTAGGATCTTGGGAGTCACTATCTCAGAAATCTTTCCTGGAACCAACACACCAATGGCATCATGAAGAAAGCCTCTACTTCCTCAGGAGTTTGCGGAGGAGCTAGTGGAGCTGTTCAAGTGAACCGGTACGGACTTGAAGGGCCAACATGGCCTGTTTCCATGCTGTAAACGGTTATATGGTTATAGGAGAGTGTGGAACAAGCTATTAGCTGAAGTGACACATGCGGGCTTGATGTCAGCATTTATATTTAAAAAATTAGGTAAGTACATTGGTGGGAAGGGTATGGCCAGGATACAGGTCCATATAACAAGGCAGAATAATAGTTTGGCATGGACTGGATGGGCTGAGGGGCCCGTTTCTGTGCGGTAGAGTTCTATGCTTTACAAATTCTGTTGTAGATCAGTGATCGGATCACAACCAAGTGCAAGAGATATTCCCCCAATGAAACTATGATGAATATGACTGAGGATGAACAAAATTTGAACAGTTGTCTCTGAATAATGATATTGCGGCAATTTCCTTTCCTGGGAAAATTATGGTAATTTAAGTAAAGTAATTTTACAATGAGCAGGAAGTGTCTTCTGACACTAAAATGCAGCTGAGGGATTGAATAGTAAATAAAGCATATGACTTTCAAGCTGCTGGAGTCATTTGTATTAAGTGAGTGTTATTGCAGGTGGAAAAATCTGTTGTGTAAACACTCTGTTCTCACACCTCACTGGGCATGCAGATCTCCTTAGGCTGACAACACTGCACCTTCATATCCCCTCCGCAATTACATGGGAACACCTACAATGGAATTGAACTTACTCTGACCTACTGGTAATGATTATACTTGCTTTTCCTGTCGGGAGACAGATGAGCATCCTGAAGCACCCTATTAGAGTGCCAGTGTCCCAGGTTCAAATCTGGCACTGTCTGTAAGGAGTTTTGTACGCTCTCCCAGTGACCTGTGTGGACTTTCACTGGCTGCTTAGGTTTCCCCCCACACCCAACAAAAACATACAGGGTTGTTGGGTTAATTTGGTGGTACTGGGCAGCATGAGTTTCAATGGCTGGAATTGGCTTCTACCAAGTTGTAAATACATTTAAATTGAAACTCCACTCAGATGGATCTAAAAAAAAATGCATGAGGTTCTGAGGGACAGGGATGATGCTGCTAAGAAGATGCTTCTGCTGGTGGGGTATTAAGAAATAAGGGAATACCCATTTAAGAGGGATGAGAAAAGGAATTTTGAATTTCTCACAAGCCGTGAATCTTTGGAATTTTCTATCCCAGAGAGAGGCAGAGAAGAAATAACTGAACTTTTTGAAGGCTGAGATTGATATTTAGTCTGTTGGGGAGTCGGGTGGGATCTGGCAGGAAAATTGAGCTGTAGCCCAAAATCAGACCATTCCTGACCTCACTGAATTTTAGATGTAGTCTGATCTTCACCACTTCCATTACCTCAGGTTCTCTTCTCTTTATTGATGCATAGTGTTTCTGACAGATAGGCCTGCATGGAAATGCCACTGAGATGGGCCCAGAGATTTGGGAGCTGCCATTCTGTATGTTGCTGGGCATTGCAGGTCTGGCATGCTTTCTCCTTGTCCAGACTGGATCATGGGAGAAAGGGAGACCTTTGAGCACCCTGGGACAGGTACTCTTCCTCGCTGTGGGAAAATCTCAATGTGCAGCCAAGAACACCTTCCACTTTAAAACTTGCTGTGAATTTGTATTCAAAGGCCTCCTTGCCTTTTCCCTCCCAAAGGATACACATCACAACCACTATTCCCCTTATCAACCTGGAGAACTTGTCATACATAATTTCCCATTCATTATTGGCTCTGCCCAATGAAATTATTAATATCTTTGAAATATCCACCTACTTGCTGAGGCTTTATAAGGTTTTGGGCAGACAGCATATGGAGTATTGCGAGCATTTTTGGGTCCCATATTTAAGGAAGGATTTGTTGTTGGTGGAGAGGGACGAGACAAGGTTTATGAGAATGATCTTGGGATGAGAGGGTTAACATATGAGGAGTGTTTGATGGATGGTGTCGCTGGAGTTTCGAAGGATGGTGGGGGGGGGTTGGGTGGGGGGAGGGTGGTGCGGATTTTATTGAATTGAAAGGACTGAATAGAGTGAATGTGGAGAAGATATTTCCAGTAGTGGGAGAGTCTAGGACCAAAAGATACAGTCTCAGAATTAAAGGACGTCCTTTAGAAAAGAAATGAGGAGGCTTATTTTCACCCAGAGGGAGGTGAATATATGGAATTCTTTGCCACAGATGGCTGTGGAAGCCATCATTGGGTGGATTTAAAGCAAAGGTTGATAGGTTATTTTTTTTGAACATTTTATTTAAGAATTTTAAAAACATCCATGTATACATATTCAATAAAACTAAAGAAAAGATTAAGTACATATGTGGTATATGACACCCCTTTCTCCCTCCCTGCCCCCTACCCACTAACCCTTCCCTAAAATATCAAAGAAAAGAAAGAAAAAAAAGTCAGGAGAGGGTCAAAAAGAAATAAGTCTCAATACAAATAATCATGGAACTGGGGATGACCAACGGGATGGACTCTCAGAGAATCCTTCAAATTTTCAAGCCAACATATTGTAAATATGGGCTCCATTTTTAAAAAAAAGATTTTTTATGTAAATTGTTATTTTCTCAAATGGAATACAAGAATGCAATTCAGCATGCCATCTCTCCATCCCCAAGTCCACATTTGATTTCCAAGTAATGACTATGCACTTCCTAGAAACAGCTAAAGCTAATTGTAAAAATAGGTTGATAGGTTCTTGATTAGTAAGGGTGTCAGAGGTTAATGGTGAAGGCGGGAGAAATAAATCAGCCATGATTCATTAGGTGGAGCAGACTTGATGGGTCGAATGGCCTAATTCTGACTCAACGTTGTAAAGGTCCTGTGATACTAACTTCTCAATTTTACAATCTGTGTTGGATGAACTCAGCAAGTCAGGCAGTTTCCATGGAGAGAAAAAGATTGTCAACATTTTGGGTCACCATCTTGCACTGAGAGTATAAAGAGGTGAGGCAGAAAGGACGAAGCAGGAGCTGGCAAGTGATAGGCAGATCCAGGTGAGCAATGTCTAATGGGCAGATGGACCTAAGTGCAGGAGGAACTTCCAAAGCATTTACCATGTCCAACTCCCTCCACAGATGCTGCCTGACTTGCTGAGTTCCTCCAGTACTTAGTGTTTTGCTTGAGATTCTAGCATTCAAAGTCTTTTGTGTTTCCTACAAACAACTAATGTCGGGCTAATTGATGTCCAGCTCTGTGACCTTCCTTAAATAGTGAACATTACACTTGCTTCCTTCCACACTGTTGGAAAACGATCGAATTTCCACCCCTTATCGATCTCTTTGACTTACCTCTTCGATTGAGTAACAGTGGTCACAGCCCCTTGGAGATTCTTTCAAAAGCCTTGCATCTCTCCAACTTAATTCATCAAGTTATTCTCTTTAGATCAGAGTTTTTTTTTGACTAATACTTTTCCTCTCTGAATTCTTTAAGGGAAAAAGGCTTCATAAATCCAAGCTTCTTCTAACATTTGCGGAAGAGCTACTTACACATGATTGAGCTCAAGGTGAAAAACATTTTAAAGCACAATCATTTACCTCTAATGCACCAGTAAGTTCAGACAAATGACCTATACCATGCAGGCAATCATTGCTATTTTCCATCTCCTCTTTAATATGTCCTACTACATTAAATATTTTCAGGCTTACACTATGCCTGATGGATTTATTTTTGCTGAAGCTTGCTTCAAGTGTACGAAAGAAGACTATTCTCCCTCCTGTGACTTTCTTTAGATGGTGGCTTGGTTCCTTGAGGGTCTTTTTGGAATGAACCCACTGATTTCAGTTCAATTTATACATTGAAAAAAAGCTCGTGCCTGAAACATTGGTTATAAATCTTTACCTCCTATGGATGCTGCAAGACCTGCTGGGTTCTTCCAGCATTTCTATGTTTTTACTGCATTGATTTCAATTCATGCCTTTCTTTTTAAGTTATTTGGCTTTGGTCCTGTATCATCTCGTTCTTCCCAAGATATCATGTCGGCTGAAAGCTTGAAATGGGTGGTGATTGTGTATCACTTAAGAATAGAAAATCAGAAATGTGTCTGGTTGATTTACCATTCATTCTTTTTTCAAAGCCGGGTATGAGGCTTCCTGTTTTTTTTTAAAAAAACTACCATTCCCTGAGCTCATATTGAAATTTATTTTTCCACCCCACATTGGAGGTCTTCCAAATAATTAATGTCGATGATCGAACTTCGGGTCACAGCTCCTTCTGACAAATGATGCCTCATCAACAATGTCAAGCTAAAAATTAATTTGTGTCCTCGAGGTACTGATGGAAAATGTTCCACTGGGTCCTTCACAATTGGGGGTTGATATCCTCCATCTTTCAGAATAATAGCAGCTACATTTGGTTTCTGTCAGGTTCTGTCATGTAATGTCATTTGACTCAGCTCAAATTGTGTACATTGGCAAGATAAGGGTCACTTTAAACACATATTAAGCCTTTAATGCCTCAGTAAAGGGTGGCGAAAGAAGAATAATTTTCTGCAGTTATCTTTGGTAATTGAATTTTACTAATAATTAATCACCATGTGAGTCCTCTTGGGCTATCTCATTTGCAGTTTGTTCATATGCACTCCATCAAGACAAAGGTTTGGCTGAAAATCTAAATTTCAGCCTCCTAATGTTGAACCTTCATAATAGGACTCAATTAAGCATGAGTGCAGACAAGGAAACTTATTGTGACAACTTCTAATAACAGTTTTTGCACTAATCATTGCAATAAATAATTCATACCTGTTCCAAATGACACTCTATTAAAGAATAATAATGATTTTTCAGCTGCCAAACTAACCCTCATCTATTATCTTTTACAAAACAGCTATTAGGGAGCCATAATTACAAAGCAAGATGCACATTTAGGATGTAATTAAAGAAAATGCAGAGTAAACTCAAATAATAGCCAGTTTTGTTCTTTCAGAGTGCTTTCACTGTGATTCTTGATTTCCTTAGCATTATTAGTCTGCTTAATGAACCAAATAGTAAAGCAAGGTGTTAATCAGATCATTCTTCTTCATTGGAGACAAGCTGATGAAGGGGGACTGGAACCCAAGCTCTCTGGAATTGCAACTGTGTGGATGGGCGAATATTTTCTTTCTCCTTGATGTAAACCTATTCCTTTTTTTTAAACTTTATTTAAAGATTTTATCACATGAATAAAACAGAAAAAATTACATTTAAAGAAAAATGAAAAATAAAGTAATTATTACAACACAACATTAATAACCTAACTTAGATTAATCTAACCCCCCCATATATACGGGCACTAAAAAAAAATTATATATAAAAAAAACCACCCCACCCCCCCAAAACAGAGTGAAGAATTAATGAAGTTAATAATATTATGTATATAAAAAAACTCACAAACAAAAAGAAAAATAACAAGTAAAGATACTAATAAAAAAAGTTATCAAATCTAAAATATCACACATAAAACATATTTAAGTCAAACTTAATTGCATATACTTAACAAATAGAGTCCACTTCAGCTAAAAGACATCCTATCTTAAATTGAAAAGAATATCTTTTCCATAATTAAACAAGACTTCATCTCTAAATACCACCTATCTAAGATTAGTATATTTCTATCTTTCCAAATAAGCACTATACATTTCTTGGCCACCATTAAGGCTAAATAAATAAAATAAATCTAATAATCAATTAAACCTAAATCAATTAATGATTGCATTTTCCCTAATAAAAATATATCAGGATCTAATACAACATAGATATTATATAAACTATTAAAAATAGATTGAATACCTTTCCAAAACTGTTGCAATCAATCGCAAATCCAAACAGTATATATATTTAAAAAAAGCAAGTTGATTATTATATAATGGCTTAATTACTCTTGAATACTTGTCCAATAGAGGCTCCAATATCACATTTAAATCTCCCCCAATTATCACATTAGAATTTACTTATCCAAATAACAAAGACATATCCACAACAAAAGCTATATCCTCAACATTTGGAGCATAAACATCAAGCAAAGTCCAAGCCTCGTTAAAGATTGTACAATTCAGTTTTAATAATCTTCCACCATCTTTCTCTTCATTCTGTAACTGAAATAGTAGATTCTTGTACATCAAAATTGCCACTCCTTTTGCCTTTGAATTAAATGAAAAAAAAACTTATCCAATCCATTCACGTTTAAATTTCACATGTTCCTTATCTGTTAATTAAGTTTCCTGGAAAAAAAAGCCACATCAACTTTTAATTTTTTTAAGTAAACAAGTATTTTCTTACACTTAATAAGATTATTTAAACCCTGGACATTAAAAAAAAACTTTAGTTTAGACCTTTCTTACAACACCACAAGAAAAAAAAAGAAAAAAAAGGAAAAAAAAACACCAAAATCCCCTCTTAAAACTACAACAAAAAAAAAGTTTTTATTTAAATAATAAAAAGAAACTTCACTCCTTAATCCAAAAATTATTTAAAAAACAGGTAAGAGGTTGTCCTGTCTAAACCGCACAATGCGGTAACTCCCACAAAATATTGGGTGTGAGATAACTCACACGTAGCTGACGACTTCTGGAAAATAATGCCCACCCAGTTCCCTCTCCTAACTCCCATTTCACATTAAACTATCATCATCATTTAAATCTTCTCGAGAAAAAAAAATTAAAAAAAAAATCAGCTTTATCACTTCGACCACCATTGCTCACCATCGCCTTCAATGCCCCAGTGTGGCTTGTTTGTTAATTAAGGAAAAGGTGTGGGAAGATCCAAGCTCATTGTCTTCCAAGCAGTTATAACCATTACAGTACGGAAACAGGCCATCTCGGCCCCTCTATTCCGTATCAATCTAAGTGATCTTCTCTAGTCCCACCTACCTGCACTTTGCCCATAACCCTCCAATCCCCTCCCATCCATATTCCATTTTTTTTTAAATAATAAAAAGAAACTTCACTCCTTAATCCAAAAATTAATTAAAAAACAGGTAAGAGGTTGCTACCTCCTCCTGTCTAAACCGCACAATGCGGTAACTCCCACAAAATATTGGGTGTGAGATAACTCACACGTAGCTGACGACTTCTGGAAAATAATGCCCACCCAGTTCCCTCTACTAACTCCCATTTCACATTAAACTATCATCATCATTTAAATCTTCTCGAGGAAAAAAAAAAATTTTTTTTTTAAATCAGCTTTATCACTTCGACCACCATTGCTTCCATTTTTTCTTGAAATTCGATTCCCATCTTGTATCTCTACTCTCTTTGGAGACTGTGGAGGACTACGTCGTTCCTGGAATTGTGTGATTGGTAACAGTTGAGCAAAGTCCATAGCTTCTTTAGGGTTATCAAAAAATTTTGGCTGACATCCATCCTGGAAAATCTTCAATACTGTAGAGTATCTAAATGTTGCTTTATATCCTTTTTTCCATAACATTTCTTTCACAAGATTAAATTCACGTCGTTGAGACATAACTTCTTGACTCAAATCCAGATTAAAAAAAAACACGATTATTCTGGACCATCAAAGGAGATCTACTTTGTTGCGCATTTCTAATAGCCACCCGTAAAATTGTCTCTCTATCATGATAGTTTAAACAACGAACCAGAACAGGTCTTGGATTCTGTCCTGAAAAAGGCTTTCTTCTCAAAGCTCTATGAGCACGTTCCAATATTAAGCCCTCCGGGAACTTATCTTGTCCTAACACTTGTGGAATCCATTCGGTAAAAAATTTTCTTGGATCTGGTCTTTCTATATCTTCTGGCAAACCAACAATTTTTACGTTATTCCGTCTAGACTGATTCTCCAAATAGTCAACCTTTTTCGCTAAATTTTTATTCTGGATTTGTAAAGTTTCAATTGTTTTATTTACATCTTGTATTTGATCTTGTACCTCAACTATACCTTGGTCACAAACATCAAGTCTTTCATTCATTTCAACCATCTGTTGAGTATTAATATTCACCAAGGTATTAAGCTTAGTATTAACTTGAGCCAAAAATTTAGCTATCTCTTTGATTGAAGAAGATAACTTAAATTCAAGATTCTTGATAAGCATATCAACTGGAATAGATTCAGACAAAATAGGGTCCTGCTGTTTCAGAATAACCAAAGGATCTTCTTTTCCTTCCTTTAGTTTAACTGCTTTTCTTGCAGTATGACTCCGTGTAGAAACCCCTGCCACAACCTCCTTAGCAGTATCAGAAGACTGCTATTCAGGGTTATCCTTAACCCATATTACATCAAAAGCCTTCATTACATCAAGGTCTGTTGAAGTCTTCATAACTGGTGATGCATTTCGCAGCGCCACCGCTACATCAATCGGTGGACGTCTCTTTAAAGTTGGCGTCCCAGCTGTTTCAAGTGTCAAAAGTTCAGTAACAGCGCTCATAGCGGGTGTTGATTGAAATACACGCACCTGGCTAGCCCTTTGTTCCAAAGGCTGCCGGGCGCCATTTTTAAAGAGCCCTACCGGTACAGAGCGGAGCTCCTTTGCCGAATCCTGCACTTCTCCTCTTGGATCCATTCCACGCTGAGTCCTGGCTTCTTGTAAACAGGTAGGCTCAGATAACTTCGGGAAATGTAATTTCTTAGCGATCTGTTGCCGTTTTCTTTTACTTTTTTTCAGCAATTGTACCATTAGAAGCTAGTTTAACACCTCTAACTACTTATAAACTTTTTTAAAAGTTTCAACGGGCACTTATGGACAAAACAATAACAAAGAGTCAGGAGAGGACTGGAAGGCATGTCTGTTCCTTACGCCATCTTGCCACGCCCCCATGTAAACCTATTCCTGAGAGCTAATACCGAGAGAACATGGTTCAGATCAGTTGTCAATCCTCAGCTATCCGCACCTTTGGTGAATATAGAATATTGTCAATAAATAGAGAAGGAGGCATTTCCAGCCAATCACCTCTGCTTGATCCTGCAAACTCATGGTGAAACTCACCATCGCCTTCAATGCCCCAGTGTGGCTTGTTTGTTAATTAAGGAAAAGGTGTGGGAAGATCCATGCTCATCGTCTTCCAAGCAGTTATAACCATTACAGTACGGAAACAGGCCATCTCGGCCCCTCTATTCCGTATCAATCTAAGTGATCTTCTCTAGTCCCACCTACCTGCACTTTGCCCATAACCCTCCAATCCCCTCCCATCCATATTCCTATCCAATTTTTCTTTAAATGACCAATTTGATTTTGCTGTGACCACCTCTTCTAGAAGGTCATTCCACTCAGCCACTACTCTTTGAGTGAAGAAGTTCCCCCTCAGGTTACTTCTTAACTCATGACCTCCTGTTTGAATCTCACCTCCCCTCAAGGGAAAGAGCTTATTCAAATCTACTCTTTCTATCCCCCTCATAATTTTAAATACCTCTATCAAATCCCCCCTCAACCTTCTATGCTCCAATGAATAAAGACCTAATCTACTCAATCTTTCTTTGTAATCTAGATTCTGAAATCCAGGCAACATTTTAGTAAATCTTCTCTGCACCCTCTCTACCTTATTGATGTCCTTCCTATAATTTGGTGACCAGAACTGTACACAGTATAGAATTTAGCCTCACCAATACCTTGAATAGTCTCAACATCACTTCCCAACTCTTATATTCTAGATTTTGATTTATAAAGGCCAGCATACCAAAAGCTTTCTGCACCACTCTATCCACATGAGATTCTACCTTCAAAGAACGATGAACTATTATTCTTCTACATTTTTCAATGCCCTCCCATTTACTACACGTGTCCTGTTTTTATTTTTTTTCCCAAAATTAAGCACTTCACACTTTTCAGTATTAAACTCCATCTGCCACCTATCAGCCCACTCTTCTAAGCCATCCAAATCCCTCTTCAATCTCTGAAAATCTTCTTCACTATCCACTACTCCAGCTATCCTTGTATCATTCGCATATTTACTAATCCAGTTTACCTCTCCATCATCCAAATCATTAATGTAAATGATAAATAACAAGGGACCCAATATTGATCTCTGAAGCACACCGCTTGCTACCAGCCTCCATCCTGACACAGTTACTTTCTGGTATCTACCTTCGTGCCACTGTTGAACTCATTTGACTATCTCAAAATTAATCTCTTTTGCCTGAACCTTCCTTAACAACCTTCCATGTGGAACTTCATCAAAGGCCTTACTGAAATCCACATAGACAACATCTACTGCTCTACCCTCATCAATATTCCTAGTCACCTAAAAAAAAATTCAACAAGATTTGTCAAACATGACCTTTCACGCACAATCCCATGTGGAGTATTCATGTTCAGACCCTGTCTCTCCAGATACTTGTATATATATATTATCTCTAAGAATACCAACGTCAAACTTACAGGCCTATAATTGCTAGGCTTACTCCTCAAACCCTTTTTAAATAAAGGAACCACATGTGCAATACACCAATCCTGCAGCACCATGCCCCTCTCCAATGACTTGAAAAATCACTGTCAGAGCCTCAGGTATTTCTTCCCTGACTTCCCTCAAGGTCCTGGGGAAAATCCCATCAGGACCTGGAGACTTATCCACCTTTATATGCTTCAAAAGCTCCAATATCCCCTCATTCCTGATCCCAACATCTTCCATAATTACCCCTTTTGCTTCTTATCCTGCACAATTCAATATCCTTCTCCCTAGTGAATACCAAAGAAAAGAATTTGTTCAATATCTTCCCCCATCTCATTTGGCCCCACACACAGTTGTCCACTCTGATTCTCCAATTTTACCCTTCACTCTCATTTTGCTATTTACATACAGTGAAACCTCGTTAGAACGCGATTCATTAATCTGTGGAATCGCTTATAGCGCGGGTGTCTGTGGACCACAAACTGCTAAAGGGCAGGTTGATAACATTTGGGCAGGCTGATGATAATCAGGTGGCGACCCAACTCTCCGCTGCCTGACATCCCCCTGCCGCCCCTGCCCCAACGTCCCACGCCGGCAACCCCGCACTCTGACATATATGGATCTGTTCTGCGACTTGGTTGCAACATGGTATGAAATCTTGGACCCCAACTACTGCATTCTAATGAGGTTTTACTGTATTTGTAAAAACCCTTTGAATTTATTTTCACCCTGTTTGCTATAGCTATCTCGTATCTTTTTGCTTTCCTAATTTCTTAAGATTTTTTAAACAATCAAAGTATTTTCCAATCATCTCATTTATACCTTGTTTCTTATATTTAATGTAGGCCTCCCTTTTTATTCAAACAAAATTTCTAATCTCCCTTGAAAACCATGGCTCTCCTGAACTTTTTGTCTCTGCCTTTTATCCTAACAGGAACATAAAGATTCTGTACCCTTAAAATCCCACCTTTAAAAGACCTCCAATTTTCCTCTATCTCCTTCCCATAAAACAAATTATCCCAATCTATGCCTCCAATCCTTTCTCATCTCTTCATATCTGTTTTTTCCCCCCACTCAAAAACCTTAAACTTTGGACCAGACCTATCCCTTTCCATAATTGAAACTAATGGTACCATGATCACTGGATCCGGAGTGCTCCCCAATACACACCTCTGTCACTTGCCCTATTTCATTCCCCAACAGTAGATCCAACACTGCCCCTTCCCCTGTTGGTACCTCAATGTATTGCTGCAAAAAAACTATCCTGCACACTTTTACAAATTCTAATCCATCCAGCCCTTTCCCAATCAATATTAGGAAAATTAATATCCCCACTAACACATATCTGCTATTTCCTTACAAATTTGCTCCTCTATTTCTTGCTCCCCACTAGGTGGTCTATAATACACCCCTATAAGTGTAACTTCTCTTTTTCCATCTCTCAATTCCACCCATACCGCTTCCCTTGATGAGCCCTCCAATCTATCTTGCCAAAGCACTAATGTAATATTTTCCCTGACAAGCAATGCCACATCACCCTCTCTTGCCCCTCCAATTCTATCACACCTAAAGCAGTGAAATCCTGGAATATTTAGCTGCCAGTCACAACCCTCCTGCAACCACGTCTCACTAATAACTACCACATCATACTGCCAAGTGTCTATCCACACCTTCAGCTCATTCATCTTCCTTACAATACTCCTAGCTTTAAAGTAAATGCATTTTAGAGATTTCACACATTTCTCTCTGTCCTTATCTTTACAGTCAACTCTTATTTCTTTCCATCATTTCCCTCCATTACTGTACTGATCATTTTCCTTTTCAATCCACCCTCAAACTTTGCTTACAAAACTTCTCTGTTTGCAGTCTAACCCTCTTCTTGCTGTTCTCCTTCTTTGGTTCCCTTCCCCCTAACCATTCTAGTTTAAAGGCTCCTGAGTGGTCCTAGCAAATACCCTCACCAGGATCTTGGTCCCTTTGGGATTCAGATATAACCCGTCCGTTCGGTACAGGTCCCACCTCCTCCAAAAAAATGTTCCAGTGATCCAAAAACTCGAATCCTTTACTTCCTATGGATGGTGCATGACCTGCTCGATTTCTCCAGCACTTTTATGTACCAAACTTGGCCACAGCACCTGTAGTCTTCCTTGTTTACCTCCTGAAGCCTAACTATTTTCCAGCCTTTGAAGGACACAGAAGGAAGCTTTTCACTGCATCTTCAGTGCACATGACAATCGTAAATAAAGCTAATAAATCTAAAGATACTTCTTAAAGAAATCCAACATCCCTTGGCAACATCTGGACAGTCAAAGGAGCTATCAGGATAGGATTGAGCATCACTCGTGTTCGTATGTGTAGAACACTTGGAATCCCTGCATAAGTGGTGGAAGTCATGAGCCCCAACCCACAAATGACACAGCATCCTGACTCATCAGACACGTTTTAGTCAGCACTTCCCATGTTGACCTCAGAACCCACACTAACCAAGTGGATACAGGGCATCGTCAGTTCCCAGGAACTGGTGATGAAGAAGGAGGTGGTGACAGGGAGGTTTACTGCTGGAGAAACTGGCAATGGTCGTGGATCAGAATTCTTTTTATTGCATCCACATTCAGGGAACTACAGACTTGGAGCCCAAGTTTCCCCTGTACGTCTGTTCCACAATGTTGGAACTGATGGGATGCTTGACTCTTGAACAAAGCCCTGGGTTGCAGGGCCAGATATTTAGAATCGAGATGAGAAGTGATTTTCCACTCGGAGCTTGGTTCACGCGATGGCCGCGAAAGAATGCCAGTGGCCCTGCTTGTTCAGAAGCCTGAGGAAACTCAGCATGCCCCTGTGTCCCTCAACAACGTCTACAGCTGTTCATCCACAAACTGCCATGAAGTTGGCGTGGAGACATTTTTAACCTGCTTTTCTACTAAATATGCACATAAACCATTAAAACACAATAATACTTGCATGTATAAATCCACAGCAGTATAATCAAAACACTTCTATTGTGTGTCTTCTACAGTCTCAGGGAATGCCAATGTCCTTCAATTAAGTTATCATTTTTAAATGAGTTGTTTTGGAAATAAAATAAATAATCAGCCCTGGTGGCACCTATATCAGTCTGCTGTTCATCCTCGTACCCCGGTTGTATCAGTTCTGCAGCAGTGATTGGTGTACTCCAGCAGGATCACATGATGTGCTATCAAACTCAGTTTTATTACTGTAAACTGATGGCTTAGCAACATGGGATATACCAAGGCCTGAGCTTGTTCTGTGGGAGGGGGTTATGGTGTTGCCACCTTTATTAGGGGAATCAAAGGGGAGGAGCCACAGGTACAATCAGCAAGGGGCGGGCCAACCATGCACTTACAAACAATATTGACAGTGGTTCCACCACATTCATCCGGTGGGGTGAAGTGGGTTCATGTCCTTCACAGGTTCAGTCTGTCTGGTGGTCTTGTCCGCCATCGTGGCGCCAGTTGCATCTCAGGTGTTAGGACCTGGATGGTCTGGTCATTGTCGGTGGGTGGAGTGCCCGGCGACTGAACTGAAACAGATGGGTTGGGGGCTGGAGTAGGGTGATGTGGTATGTGGTGGGGAGGAGCAGGTGTACTGGTTGATCAGTGGAGCTGGTGGGGTGGGTTGGGTCATCTCCTGCACGTGCCAGGTCCTGGAAGGACACAGTGTCCTTGCACCCATCCAGGTCCACCATGTAGGTATATTAGAGGTCGAAATGAAGGAGGTGAACCCTCTCAACCAATGGATCAGACTTATGGCTTCTTGCATGCTTCCAGAGTAGGACTGTCCTTGGGAATGTTAACCAGGATGGCAGTGTGGTCCCCGTTGCAGACTTCCTGGGGAAGGGAAACAACCTTTCATGACAGGTGGTGTTGTGGTGGTGCACAGGAGGGATCTGATTGTGTGGAGCGCTTCAGGGAGGATCTCTTTCAGATGGTGGCGTTCTCCCTTTCCACTTGACCATTTCCTCGGGGGGCTGCAGCTGGTGGTCTTGTTCATGGCAATACCTCTGGCCAACAGATATTAGTGCAGCTCATTGCTCATGAGGGAGGACCCCCAGTCACAATAAATACAGCAGGGGTATCTGAGCAGGGTGAAGAGGTTACATAAGGCTTTAATGATGGTGACAGTGGTCATGTCTAGGCAGGGCATGGTAAATGGAAACCATGAGCACTTATCAATGATGTTGAGGAAGTACATGTTGTGGTTCAAAGAGGGCAGGGGCCCTTGAAATCCATGCACAGGTGCTCAAAGGGCTGGGTAGCCTTAATCAGGTGTGACTTGTCTGGCTGGTAGAAGTGTGGTTTGTACTCCATACAGACTAGGCAGTTTCTGGTCATCATCCTGATATCCTCAATTGAATAGGGGAGGCTGCAGAGTAGAATCTAGTGACCCCGGGGTGGCAGAGGTCGGTGTGGAGGGCTTGTAAATGGTCTATCTGTGTACTGGCGCAAGTCTCTCAGGACAGGGCATCCGAAGGCCCGTTGAGTTGTCTGGGCCAATTCGATTCTCCACCTCGGAATCTTGTCGTTCTTGATTTTTTACCTTGCTGCTTATTGTTGAACATGAAGACAATAATTTGCCAGCAAGATGGTGCCTCCAGTGCCGTACCACCTGAATGATGCCCTAGACCTCATTCTTGATGGAGGAAATCCAGATCTTGGGGCCTTAGAGGGTCTGGGAGAAAAATGCTAAGGGTCTTCCCGTCTGGATAAGTGTGGTGACCAGGGCAAAGTCAAGTGCTTGCTCTCCACCTGAAATGGGTGGATTAGTCTACAGCATGCATCACAGTCTTGGCAATATCATCCTCCCGGGCCTCTGCCAACAGGGGAAAGGAGGTGGCTTTTATGAGGGGATGGGCCTTATCTGCATAGTTGGGGACCCACTGGGAATAATAGGAGAAAAATCCCAGGCACCTTTTCAGGGCCTTGAGGCTGTGGGGAAGTGGGAGCTCAAACAGGGGACATGTGGTCAGGATTGGGGCCAATAACTTCATTCTCCACAATGCAGCTGTGTATAGCCAGGTGTGATGATTGGAATACACATTTATCTTTGTTGTAGGTGAGACTAAGGCTTTTGGCTGTCTGGAGGAATTTTTGGAGGTTGCTGTTGTGGTCCTGCAAATCATGCGTGCAGATAGTGACATTGTTGAGGTAGGGGAATGTGGCTAGCAGCCCGTGCTCATCCACCATTCAGTCCATCCCCCTCTGGAAGACAGAGACTCTTTTGATGACCCGGAACGGGATCCTCAAAAATGGTAGAGGCAGCTGTCTGCTTCGAACATGGTGGTTCTCCAGGAAGATAGGGAGGTGGTGGTCCTCTGGAAAGATAGGGAGGTGGTGGTCCTCTGGAAAGATAGGGAGGTGGTGGTCCTCTGGAAAGATAGGGAGGTGGTGGTCCTCTGGAAAGATAGGGAGGTGGTGGTCCTCTGGAAAGATAGGGAGGTGGTGGTCCTCTGGAAAGATAGGGAGGTGGTGGTCCTCTGGAAAGATAGGGAGGTGGTGGTCCTCTGGAAAGATAGGGAGGTGGTGGTCCTCTGGAAAGATAGGGAGGTGGTGGTCCTCTGGAAAGATAGGGAGGTGGTGGTCCTCTGGAAAGATAGGGAGGTGGTGGTCCTCTGGAAAGATAGGGAGGTGGTGGTCCTCTGGAAAGATAGGGAGGTGGTGGTCCTCTGGAAAGATAGGGAGGTGGTGGTCCTCTGGAAAGATAGGGAGGTGGTGGTCCTCTGGAAAGATAGGGAGGTGGTGGTCCTCTGGAAAGATAGGGAGGTGGTGGTCCTCTGGAAAGATAGGGAGGTGGTGGTCCTCTGGAAAGATAGGGAGGTGGTGGTCCTCTGGAAAGATAGGGAGGTGGTGGTCCTCTGGAAAGATAGGGAGGTGGTGGTCCTCTGGAAAGATAGGGAGGTGGTGGTATGCTGATTTTAAGTCAGTGATAGAAAATACCCAATATTGGGCGATTTGGTTTACTATGTCAGCTATGCAGGGGAGGGGTTATGAGTCTAGTTGCATAAACCTGTTAATGGTCTGACTAGTTGATACCTCACCTCTGATTTGATAAAGTCTCTGTCCCCAGCGCTGTATCACCTGCTCTTCGTGGCAATGGGCTTATAGTCGTGGGTGAGGTTGGCAAACAGAGGTGGGGGGGGAGCCTAAAGGGTGGAAAGCCCACATTATTGTACCACTCGTTTCTGCTAATAAAATTGAAGTGCCAGTTAATGAAGTAGACGAAGGTGGCATAGTCAAACAAGAATCATGGCTATTATTAGCAGGAACGAGTGGTACAATAATGAAAGACAATGGGTGTATATACAGTTATACCCAAGGGGAGCATCTTAAGTGGTAGAGATAATACACGTCCAATGTCAGTAAAGCAGGGCTAGGCACAGTGAGACACTGACAGCTCAACATAGATTCACCACTCGTGCGGTGGGCAGATCGCGGGTTGCCGGTTGGACATGATCAAAGGGGAGGGCGGGTGGTTTAAAAACTGTTGGTTGCAGACTGTGAGGGGGGAATGGGGCCCATCATATTCCATGGTGATGCTGTTAAGGAGGCACTGAAAGTCCAACCCGAAAAGTACAGGCACACAGAGCTGTGGAATCACAAGCAGTTTAAAATTTTTGTACTCTGTAGCATGCACGGTCAGCATCACCATGTAGCTGCTGCAGATATCTGCCAAGTGGTACTTGGAGGTCATGGAGACTCTAACGCACTGGTCCCACTGTGAGGGAGTAATGCTGCACCTTGTCAGGGTGGATGAAGCTGTTCGTGCCTCCTGCTATCGAACAGGCAGCCTCTAGGTCCGTCATCGACCTGACGAGCTGATGGGGGCTGCTTTGGTTGATTGTCACTGAAATGAGAGTAGCATCGCTGTTTGATCCTCTATACTGGCTGTTAGTTGGGTAAGTAACGTCCCCAAAATGGTGGTGGCTCCCACTGCCCGCACACAGCGCTACTTGGTTGCTTAGATTGGCAATCCTTTGCATAGCGTCCTTTTTCCCGCAGTCAGAACAGACAACGTCCTTCGCCGGGCAGCACCTCCTGGGGTGCTTCTTCTGGCAGCAGTCATGGGGCAGCCTGCGATCCCATGTCCCAAGGTGGTGGCGGCCATGTTATCGGACGAGAAAGAGTCAACATTGTGGAGGGCTACTTCCAGGGTTTTAGCCAATTCGCTGGGTTTCTGCAGCTTCACCTCACCCTGTCTGAACAGTCACTGTTACACAGGCATCTTGGAACAGCTCCTCCGTGTTCTCTTCTGCTGACATAGCCTTGCAGCCGCAGGCTCATCTGAGGTCTCACAGGACCTGTTGGTAATCATCAATCGACTCTCCGGGTTGCTGTATACATGTGGCTGGGATGTGCCTGGCATAGACTTCATTTACCTGGTCCCGGTTCTGACCTTTCAGAACGACCATTGCTTCGGTGAATGTATCACCATCTCTGACCATTGGGCAAATGCAATGCCTGACTCACAAGAATAGTAAGTGCAGCTTGTCTGCGACGGATTGGATGATCGTGGTGGAGGCCTGCAGAAACACGGTGAAGCAACGTAGCCAGAGTTCTGACTTGTCGGATGCTTCTGGTGGCTGTGGGTCGATTTCCAGCCTCTCTGGTTTCAGCAATTTATCTATTCCAAAACAAATTATATTAATAAACTTGATCCACTTTCAATAACTCCAAAAATGTGAAGTTAACTGACTGATGTGCCTTCTGTGTATGGTAATAAAAGCCTGTCTCATGTTGCTGACCTGAGTCCCGAGCTTGGTCTAGGGGTGGGGTTATGGCGTGGCTGCCTTTATTAGGGGAATCAAGGGGGAGGATCCGCATGTACTATCAGTAAGGGGCCGGCCAGCCATACACATACAAGCAGTCATACAGTGGTTCCACCGCTCATCACTAGTGTATTACGTCTTCTGGGTGATCTCTTATGCTCTTCTGCTTTGACTCATGAACTTATGCATACAACTTATCAACTTCTTCAACTTATCAACTATCTTTGAGAGGCCTCTGGACATGGTCTCTGAGATTGCTCTGAAGTCACAACCATTTATCCTGCATATCCTTTCCTTGATTGCCCTCCCTAAATGCATCGGAGCAGAATTGGACCATTTGGCCATTCGAGTCTGTTCCAACATTCCAACCATGCCTGATGTATTTTTCCTCTCAACCTCATTCTCCTGCCTTTTCCCCATAACCTTTGGCACCCTTGCTGATCAATCTACCCAGTTTTACTTGCTGCCACCAAACCAGTATTTTGTAAAATAAAACAACAACTAAATATCAACTATGTACTCAGTAGATAATTGATATAAAAAGACAATAAACATACATAATGAGTGGTACGGTGAGTGTAGCGATTAGCGCAATGCCATTGCAGCGCCCAGTGATCTTGGTTCAAATACTCCACCATCTATTACAAATGTTTACGTTCTCCCCACACTCCAAAGATGCACGGTGGTAGTTGGTTAGTTGGTCACGGGTGTATTTGGGAGGCACATGTTCTTGGGCCGAATGGGCATCTTGCCGTTCTGTTTCTGTTAAATTAAAAATGTAAATAAAACAATTAAATGGTTACATTAATAAATATGCAAAGTGACTTTTTTGCAATAGTGAAGACGGTCCTCTTCTGGTGTCGGTGTAGTCACTAATTGAGGGAGGTTTGATAAGGGGAGGTTCAAGAGACCGATAGCTGTGGGAAAGCCACTGTTCTTGAACCTAAGAGGTGATGGTCTTCAGGCTTTTGTATGTTGTAGCTATGGCAAACTCTTCTCCCTTCTGCCATCTGGCAGGAGGTACCGAAGCACTTGGGCCCTGACGTCCAGAGTGGGAAATAGCTTTTTTCACTGTATAGTGTAAAGTGCGCAGTGGACTTTCAGTGTGTACGTCTTAATACCTTAATGTGTTAACTGCTTTCCTAACTTATATCTATGTAAATATGCTCCGTGGTCCTGGGGAAATGCTATCTCATCCTATCATGCGAGCATGGTATGAATGATAAATAAAGTTGACTTGCTAGTAGTGAGAGGTTGTGACCAGGGTGATGAGCGTATGTTTTGATGCTGTCATCATATTGATTAAGCATCAGATCCAGATAAATTCACCTGACAGAAGTTAGGAACTAAACATAAAGTGCCGTGACAATTGTTTACCAATCTTCTTTCTCTACAGGTGAAGTGTTGGAAAACTGAAATGTGGTTTCCATTACTTAGAGAGAGGAACAACTTGATTTTGTTGGTAGACAAGTAATCAGTGCAATAGTGTGGCCAACAGTTGTTCAAAGTTCAGATTCATTGCCAGAGTACACACATGACATCACATACAATGCTGAGATTCTTTGTGCAGCAGGCCCAGTGGGATTTCTACTCATCAGTGGAACAAAAATACTGTATTCAAGAAAACAGTCGTACACAAAAGAGAGAAACATAAACAAGAAGGAAGTAAGACAGAAAATAAATATTCAATAACAAATAATCCTGAAATGAGTCTGATAATGAAAGGGTAGCAACTGTTCCTGAACCAGGTGGTGTAAGTCTTGTGGCACCTACACCTCTTTCCTGATGGCAGCAGCAAGAACCTAGGTGGTGTGGATCCTTGACGATTGCTGCTGCTGTCCGACGGCAGCATTCCAGTTAGATTTTCTCAGTGGTGGGGAGGGTTTTGCCTGTGATGTACTGGGCTGTGTCAACTACCTTTTGCAGGTCTTTCCACTCAGACATATTGTTGCCCCCTACCAGGCCATGATGCAGCCCATCAGCACACTTTCCACTACATGCCTGTAGATGTTTGCTAAGGTTTTCAATGTCATACCAAATCTCCCCAAACTCCCAAGGAAGCAGTGGCGTTGACATGCTTTCTTTACAATAATATTCACGCGTTGGGTCCAGAGAGTGACTCGCGGGAATTTAAATTTACTCACCTTCTCCACCTCTGATCTCCTAATGATCACTGGATCCTTCCTAAAGTCCACAATCAGCTGCCAGGTTTTGGTGGCATTGAGTGTGAGGTTGTTGCTGGTGCACCATTCAGTCATGTTTTCAATCTCCCACCTGTAGGCTGACTTATTGTCCCCTTTTATACAACCCACTACTGTGGGATCGTCAGCAAATTTGCACGTGACGTTATTGTCGCAACGAGCCACTCAGTCAGAGGATAAAAGTAAGCAGGTTAAGAACACAGCCCTGCTATGCTTGTATTGATGGAGATGTAGAGGAGATATTCTTTCCCAATCCTCAGTTATTGTGGTCTGGAGGAGAGAAAATCCATGATTCAATTACACAGTGGGGTATTGAAGCCCAGGTCTTGAAGTTTTCTATCAGTTCTGAAGGGATGATGATGTTGAATGCCAAACTGTTATCGATAAATAACATCCTGATGTATCTATGATGTCTAGATGTTCCAGGGCTTTGTGTAGAGCCTTAGACCTGTTGCCATGATAGGCAAATTGAAACAGATCCATGTTGCCGCTCAGATAGGAGCTGATATGCTTCAACACCAGCCTCTCAACACACTTCATCATTGTGGATGTGAGTGTCACTGGTCGGTAGCCAAGTTACCTCTCTCTTCTTGGGGACTGGTATGATTGAGGCCAGTTTTAAACAGGTGGGTACCACAACTTGCCAGAGTGAGGATATCTGTGAATAAATTGGCCAATTGTTGAGCACAGGTTTTCAGTACTCAGCCAGGTACACTGTCCAGATCAGATGCTTTCCCTGGATTCACCCTCCTGAAGGAAGCTCACGTTGCTTCCTCCAAAATTGTCAGCAGAGAATGCTCAGGGAGGATGAATAGGTAGGTCAAGGAGAGTCATTCTAGAAACTTGTATCAGATCCATGACTAGATTTATTTTTTTGGGAAGTAACAAGGGCAGCCGATGAGGGTAGCACATCTGTCATAGTCGACATGGATTTAATGAAGGTGTTTGACAAAATCAATTGTACGTGATTGATTAGGAAAGTAAAAGCCCATGGAATCCCAAGTTTGATAAATTGGCTCAGCAATTGAATGGAAAGCGAAGAAGTCCACTGATATTCCAGAACTGGATAGAGAGGAAGAAAATCCAGGGTATAGAAACATCAATGGATTGGATCAATGGAGACAAAAAAGGAGAAAGTTGAATTTCATCAGTAGAGTGAGGTATTTGGAGCATTGTAAGCAGCTTTAGCCCCATATTGAAGGAAGGATGTGCTGGCATTGGAGAGGGTCCAGAGGAGGTTTACAAGAATGATTTTGAGGATGAGAGGGTTAACATATGGGCAGAGTTTGACGGCTCTGGGCCTGTATCACTGGAGTTTGGAAGGACAAGGGGAGATCTCATTGAAACTGAATGAATATTGGAAGGCCTAGAAAGTGCAGAGGTGGAGAAGATGTTCCTAGTTGTGGGGGAGTCTAGGACCAGAGGGCACAGCTTCAGAATTAAAGGATGTCCCTTCAGAACAGAGCTGAGAGAACTTTCTTCACCCGGAGCGTGGTGAATCCGTAGAATTCATTGCAACAGCTAGCTGCAGTGGCAAGGTAATTGCGTAGATTTAAACCAAAGGTTAATAGGTTATTGATCAGTAATAGCTTCAAAGGTTAAGTAAGGGGAGAAGGCAGGAAAACAGCATTGAGAAGATAAATACAACAGCCCGTGATTCAAAATGACGGAACTGACTTAATGGTTTGAATGGCCTAATTCTGCTCCTATGTTTCATGGCCTTATATTATACAAAACGGTCAAAGTTAACAATTAATGCTTTGACCCAGAGACTCCAGTGGGTCAGATTGAATGGTCAATTATTGGAGAGGTAAGGGAGGCTGATGAGAACTTGGGGAGGTCGAAGGTATTGAGTTATAAACAAGCTCCTTCATCATTTTAAAAGAAGCAATGCTTTAAATATGCAGAGTCCCTCGTCATTATCTGAGATGCAGTACAATACTCCTGAGATTCGAGTTCTCTGTGAGCATCAGGGAATCAGAACTTCTTTCATCTGTTCGCTGCCTCAAGATCAAAAGGAATTTCAGATGCAACACAGAGGCTTAGCATCAGAGAGCACTTTATTAGCACCCTCCAGTATTCTGTTGGAGTAGACTTTACATCTGTAATGGAGGATTAAAACCATGTACCCAGATGCTTTTTGCTTATGTGGAACTGACGACACTGGGTCCACACGCAGGTCACCTTACTTTCAGAACTAGCAGATGTAATTAAACTCAGCCATGGGGACTTATCTGAAGATACACTTTGAAATGGAATTCCACTGTGAGGCCCAGGGAAAGCAGTTGTCAAATGCAACACTCTGAAATTGACGAATTGGTCACAACCTGTCTTGCTCGAGAAGTTTTAATAAGTCTTTGTATCTACGAGATAAACCAGGAAATTATAACATCCTGGTTCCATAATAATTAATCTTCTAAATTGTAGAATGTAATGTTCAGTTTTGATTTTGACTGACAAATATTAGAAGGAGTAGGCGCATGATTAATTGTTTTTGGGGTATATAAGCCTGTGGTCCTGCTGCTGAAGTTTAGATTCTCCGAGGGGTGGGAACACCCCTTGTCAAGAAGGAAGAACAGCCAGAGTCCAAGCAACGTCCCGGTCGGGGGAGGTGGAGAAGCTGCTACCAGCGCCCTGACAACCTACTACAAGTGTGCAGTCGTTGCCTCGCTTCGGCAGTTGGGACCAGTCCAAGCGTTGATAAGTATAGTTGGGAAGGGCTTGCATATTGTAGTGTGAAATCAGCTTTTGAATTAGTAATAAACATTTGTATAAACTGAACTGCTCTCGGTGTGTGTGTCTATTTTCTTTCGGTAGCTCAAACACTGTGACCAATCTAAAATGAACAAAATGAGAGGTATAAGTTTACCCAAGACAATTGGCGCAGCGAGCAGGGTTGGTCTCAAGATGTTTCGCCGAAAGAAAGAGGTGAGCCCTGAGCAGTTCTTGATTCCTGGATGGACTTCCAAAGACGATGGGTTTGGCATGTTGGCCAATACCCTGTCTTTGTTGGGACCACCCATTAGTTGGGATGAGAAGTTAGACTCATCAAGTGCACCTCTGGGAGAGCGGGTTGCCACTCTCCTTCGAGAAAGTAAATTTCCTGATAAAAAGGGAATGCTGACGAATGGTTTTTGGTTGCTGGCCACAGCATTACGCCACTCCGTTCAGCGTGAAGCAGAATTAATTCAAAGAGAAGTAGAATCTCAGTGCAAAAGAAAGCAATTAGAGGAGGAGCTAGAAGTCCTGCGACAATGCTGTTCCATGATGAGCGAGATTGTTCGCACCAGTCAGGACAGAGCCAAAGAATGGGAAGATAAGCATGTCCAAATGATTTGCCGTAATATTAAACTCCGGCAGCAGCTCTGTGCAGATAAGGAAAGGCATGGAGTAGAACCCGATCCATATCGTATTCATGCCATGATAAGGAATGGTAACGATCCTGATGTAATTGAGGATTGGGATGGGAATATCTGGAATGACAATGGTAATAATGCAGATACTCCTCAGCATGTGTCTAACATACTACCCTCTCCATCTGCTGTTCACGCCCGCCCTATAAGGCAGCAGATTTCCCAAACAGACAGAAGGGGGGATGATGTAAGGGTAGAGATGGAAGGGATAGATACCCCGGTTTCCCATGTGGACCCAGGGGAAAATACCCAAACCCCTGCTTATGCTCTATGGCCTACTCCCTCTGTTGGATGGCCTCCACCTCCTCCCCTAGACTGGGTGGAGGACCCTGTGAGTCAAAGTGGGAACAGGGGTCAGAAGGAGTCAATGATCCGTGATTTCTCTGTAAAAGAGCTGGCTGCCATTGGAGATCGATTTAGGCAAAAAGCAGGGGAACATCATCCCCAGCTGCTGAGTCCTCCTGGCCCAGCTGTGCTTTCTGCTCCCACTGCTGCTTCTATCGAGCTGGCTTCTCCTGCTCCAGTTACTCATGATGAGGTAAAACAATGGGTTAAACAGGCTCTTAAAGATAACAATAGCATGTGGTCCTGGAAGCCCCCGAACCCTTCTGAAGCCTCAAGGTGTGGGCAGGATTCCCGTGTCTACTCCATCGAGACACGGCGCACACACGGGGATCCGCGGCCCTACATACCGTTAACAATCCACTGGGGTGGGGGTAATGATCGCCAATACTTGGCTTTGGTCGACACCGGTGCAGAGCACTCGGTGATTCCTGGTAATCCCGACCTCTGGACTAGACCGGCCTTTCAAATAGAGGGGTTGGGAGGAGCGGTCACCCTGGCAAAGGAAATAAAAGTCTGTGCCATGGTGGGTGATAGCCCTTCCCCTGTCTGGTTACATGCCCTGGTGGCTGCTACTGACGAGTGTATCCTGGGTATTAATATGTTGGCCGGTATGGCCCTTAATACTAGCCAAGGGGGATTTGAATTTGGAATTCGAACTATTACAAAAAAAACTAGTAGTGGGTCAGGTTAAGTGGGATCCTGTGATGGTGCCAGCCCCCATGAAACCAGTGTGCATTCCACAATATCGTCTCCCTGGGGGGCAGGAAGAGATTACTGCCACCATCGATGCTCTGCAAGAAGAAGGGGTAGTGAGGCCCGCAACGTCGCCCTTTAATAGCCCTGTTTGGCCGGTCCAGAAGCCAGATGGCTCCTGGAGAATGACAGTTGATTATCGTTTTTTGAACAAACATGCCCCACCACTTGCTTCAGCAGTTCCGGACATTGTCACCCTTATTGAAAACATTGCTACTGGGAACTCAGGAACATGGTATGCTGTCATTGATCTCTCTAACGCCTTCTTCAGTATTCTTATAGCTGAGGATTCACAGGATCAGTTCGCCTTTACCTGGAAGGGGCGCCAGTATACCTTCATCCACCTTCCAGTATCGCCTTCCCTCTCAATTCACCATTATATTGATGATGTGGCCTCCTGGAGCCTCTGGCAGAAACAAGAGGGTCGCCGAGTCCCACTGGGATTCTGGTCACGTACCATGCCCGAGGCTGCCACTCGTTATTCTGTTTTTGAACAACAGTTACTAGCCTGTTACTGGGCCCTGCTAGAGACTGAAAGAATGACAGGTGATGCAGATGTTCAATTGCGACCTGCACTTCCTATAATGAATTGGGTCCTGGCTAATGATGCTAATCTAAAGATCGGGCGGGCTCAGCAGTCTTCTATTGTTAAATGGAAGTGGTATATTCAGAGTCATGCGACCAGAGGGCCTGAAGGGGTGGGCCACGTACACGAACAAGTGGCTTACCATCCCAGGTCAGGAACTCACTTATCGGAGGAGGGGGATGGTGGCTCCAGTCAGTATGCTGAGTTGAAGGCAGTCACTTTACCACTAGATCCCCATGATCACCCTCTTCGCCTGTTTACTGATTCCTGGGCTTTGGCTAATGGACTTGTGGTATGGATGCCTGATTTGCAAAAGAACAACTGGATGATACATGACCGCCCAGTATGGGGCAAAGAGTTGTGGCAGCTGTTGTGGGATGCTTCCCACCATCGTGAGATAACCGTTTATCACGTTGATGCCCATACCAATATGGCGACTAACATGGCTCAACATAATGCAGTAGCAGATCAGCTTGCCACTATCAGCTGTGCTGATACCGTCCCCCTGGCTCGATGGGCACATGAACAGAGTGGTCATTTGGGGGAGAAGGGATCAGCTATGTGGTCCCGTACACATGCTTTATCCGTCCATCAGGATGATGTCCGCATGGTCGTACGTACATGCCCAGAATGTCAGCTTGTGAAGTTCCATACCATTCCACCTGGTCCACATGGCCGAATAAAATGGGGTGCTCACTCAGCTGCGGTCTGGCAAATTGATTACATAGGCCCCATGCTAGACTGTATGGGTAAATATTATATCCTAGTAATGGTTGACACCTTTTCGGGCCTGGTTTTTACTTTTCCCACCAAGACGGCTGACCAAGCTAGCACTATCCAAGGACTAAACCATTTGATTTATCGTTATGATGTTCCAGAGGAGATTCACTCTGATAATGGCTCGCACTTCTCCAGGAAAGCAATCTGTGATTGGGCAAATGACAACGGTATTTTATGGATCCACCATATTCCTTATTACCCGCAGGCTGCCGGGTTAGTTGAACAAATGAACGGCTTACTGAAGGAACAAATTCGTTTGGAAACATCACTGGGGACCCAGAAGGGATGGTGCCATGTGCTGCAGCAGGCAGTCGACAATTTGAATCATCGCCCTTTAAAAGGAGGTACACCTTTCCACCGACTTCTTCACGCTTCTGAACTACAGCCTATTCCAGAGGAAAAACAGTCATTGCCCCCCATCCCCGAACTAGAGAATGTTGGACAAAAGGTATGGGTGGCACCACCAGGTAGTGGCCCTCCTGTAAAAGGGGAAATAGTGACACCTGCCCAGGGTAACACTCGGTGGGTAGCTATTGAGGGACAGGATGATTTAGTCTGTTTAAACACTGAACGCTTATGGTATCATGAGTGACATGTGTCAGGCTTCTTTGTTCCAGGTTCTCCATTTTACACTCCTGGTGATCTGGCTTAACAGCTGCTTTGATGCCAGCAATTGGATTTGTAATGTCGAGGACGTTCCAAGGGAGTTACCCGTGGGAAACACGGTCCGATGCATTACACCAAGGAAGTCCTCGGTCACCAGCCTCAAGTGCAGCTTATATAAATATGTTATTGTTCAGCATGTTTCAAAATCTGTTCGTGAGCTCCAGTACCTGGGTATTGTGGCCAACAAGGATAATTTGAGCCTTGGTTGGAATCCTTTCTCATGGCTAACTGCTACATTTGGGGGGGTGGGCCACACTATCCTCCGTTGGTTGCTCGCGTCATTGCTTATCTTTGTAATTGTTGTTTTGATTTCTCTTTTTTCGCTCCCTCTGTACTCAAATACTGGTTAGGCCTCGCAAATGACAGATTGTGACCAAGGGGTGGGATGTAATGGAGGATTAAAACCATGTACCCAGATGCTTTTTGCTTATGTGGAACTGACGACACTGGGTCCACACGCAGGTCACCTTACTTTCAGAACTAGCAGATGTAATTAAACTCAGCCATGGGGACTTATCTGAAGATACACTTTGAAATGGAATTCCACTGTGAGGCCCAGGGAAAGCAGTTGTCAAATGCAACACTCTGAAATTGACGAATTGGTCACAACCTGTCTTGCTCGAGAAGTTTTAATAAGTCTTTGTATCTACGAGATAAACCAGGAAATTATAACATCCTGGTTCCATAATAATTAATCTTCTAAATTGTAGAATGTAATGTTCAGTTTTGATTTTGACTGACAAATATTAGAAGGAGTAGGCGCATGATTAATTGTTTTTGGGGTATATAAGCCTGTGGTCCTGCTGCTGAAGTTTAGATTCTCCGAGGGGTGGGAACACCCCTTGTCAAGAAGGAAGAACAGCCAGAGTCCAAGCAACGTCCCGGTCGGGGGAGGTGGAGAAGCTGCTACCAGCGCCCTGACAACCTACTACAAGTGTGCAGTCGTTGCCTCGCTTCGGCAGTTGGGACCAGTCCAAGCGTTGATAAGTATAGTTGGGAAGGGCTTGCATATTGTAGTGTGAAATCAGCTTTTGAATTAGTAATAAACATTTGTATAAACTGAACTGCTCTCGGTGTGTGTGTCTATTTTCTTTCGGTAGCTCAAACACTGTGACCAATCTAAAATGAACAAAATGAGAGGTATAAGTTTACCCAAGACAACATCTCTGTGACATTGAGAGGAAAGGCAGAGAAGGAGAGGGGAACTCAGATCTCAATCAACACCTGGTCCATCACTAACAACCCCGTCCATAACCTTGGTGCAGGAAAGGAAAGCACAAAGGAAGAAGCAAGTTTTTTAAACTCCCAGGGACACCGCTCAACTATTCCCAAGTGAGACTTGCTGGTGATTTTCAGTTCTTGTGTCTGGAACCTGGGCAATAAAATTAAGGGGGGGGCAATTGATCAAAGCATGACTGTGCTGGACAATTGAATGCAGCAAAGCTTGCGTGCTTTTGCAGCATGCAGGGTTTTATGCAGTATGTCTTTCCTTGATGTAGCAGAAAATGTATAGAACATTCAATACAACTCCTTGTGTTTTATTTCTGGGCAGGGAGCAGAGTGAGTTACTTGCTCAGAGCCCCACTCGTCACACCTCTATCATTGGAACAGCTAGTCAACCACTTTGTTAGGGAATATCTTTTACAAACTAACCAACTCCAATATTACCTTGACTACACCTCTCCACACCCTGTTCCCTGTAGGGATCCCTTCCCTTTCTCTCAATTCCTGTCTCCATCGCATCTACTCCCAGGATGAGGACTTCCATGCCAGATCATCAGAGATGTCCTCCTCCTTCAAACAATCCTCTAGCATCATCAACTCAACCCTCACCTGTATATCCTCCATTACCAGCACATCTGTCCTGGGCACTTCTTCCTCCACTTGCAACAAGGACAGGATTCCCCTTGTCCTCACCTACCATCCCAGCAGCTTTCATGTCCAACATATTGTCTGCCACCATTACCACCACTAACTAGGTAATCCCACTACTAGATACATATTCCCCTCGCCTTCCCACTCTGCCTTCCACAGGAACCATTCACTTTATGACTTCCTTGTCTACTCCTTCCTTCTTACCCATCATCCTCTAGGTACCTACCCCCGAGACCATTGGAAATACTCCAATTGGACTCACACTTCTTCCCTCACCACCATTCGGGACCCCAAATAGCCCTTCCAAGTGAAGCAACATTTCACTTGTGAATCTGCAGTGGTTATTGACTGGATCCAGTGTTTCTGCTGTGGTCTCCTCTACACTGGAGAGACTGGGGTGGTCTGGGAAATCACTCTGTTGAGCACCTTGGCTCTGTTCACTGCAATAGCATGGATATCTCCCAATGGCCACCCATTTCAATTCTTCATCCCATTCCCTTGCTGACTTGTCTGTTAATGGCCTCATGGACTGGCAGACTGAGACCAACTGCAAATTGGAGGAACAACATCTCATCTTCTGATCAGGCACCCTCCAAAAGGATAACATAGAGTTCTCTGGTTTGTGTTTAAACCCCCCACCACCTTCCCCAGCTCTCTCTGTCTCTCGCTCTATTTTCCCTCTCTCTGCTTTCACCGGGCCAAAATCAACTCTCACCTTTCCTCAGGCCTGAAACATGGACAATATGACAGTATCTTTATCCCCTATGGATGGTGCAAGACCGGCTGAGTTTTTCCAGCATTTCTGTGTGTTGTGCTAAAATTACAATGTCTGCAGACTTCTGTGTTTCACAAGTATGAATGAGTCAAGAGTGACGGGTCGATACAAACATCAGCATCTACCTTTGGTGAAACGTGGTCACCACCTTCGGATATTACTTAAAGATGAGCCGTTCAAGAGATAGGTGGCACGGTTGGTGTAGCGGTTAGCACAATGCCTTTACAGCGTGAGCAATCAGGGTTCGGATCCTGTGCTGTCTGTAAGGAGTTACTACGTTCTCCCCGTGTCTGCGTAGATCTCCCCTGGAGTCTCTGGATTCCTCCCACCATTGGAAACATACCGGGGGGGTACAGGTTGATTGGGTGTAAATTGGGCAGCATGGGTTCGTGGGCCAAAATGGCCCATAACAATCCTATATGTTTAAATTTAAAAAAAAAAATTAAATTGAAGAGATTTGTGTTACTACAGCACACTTCTATGGGAACAGGTTCATTTCTTTGTAAAGACAGACAATTTATTGAGGAAGTTGTGTCCAGTTCTGAATAAAGGCAGGAGTAACACACTAACTACCAATTCCCTGAGCTACCTTTTCTCAGCACCTTTCAAAAATACATTTCAGGTTTCACTTATGAAGTTCCCTGTTGCCTCTTCTGTTGTTTGAACCGACCCTTATCACATCCTTGTTTACTCTTTCATAGACTGCTGGAATGAATCCAGACCATAAGACATTTGAGTGGAATTTGGCCATTCAGCCCATCAAACCTGCCCCACCATTCTCATCATGACTGATTTAAATTTTAAATGTAAAATTTTTTTATATCCTTTTCAATGCCATTCTCCTGGCTTCTCGCCATAACAAGATTATAAGATGACAAGATACAAGGGCAGAAGGAGGCCCATTGGCCCGTCGAGTCTGCTCCACCATTCTAATCATGAGCTTTAGCAGCCTTATGTGCAGCACTTTGTCGAAGGCCTTTTGAAAGTCCAAGTACAGCATCCACTGCGTCTCCCCTGTCTATCTGCTTGTGATCTCTTCAGAAGATTGCAATGGGTTTGACAGGCATGATTTTCCTTTAGGTAAACCATGTTGACTTGGGTTTATCTTTTCGTACACCCCGGTATTCCTTAACCTCGTGCTTGAAAATCGACTCCAACAAAATCAGAATTCATTGTCATGAGTAAGTCATAAAATTCATTGTTTTGCAGAAGCATCACAGTGCAAGCATTCATATAAATCACCCTATAAATAAAGGGAGGATAGGGGCCTGCTTACTTAAAACACGGCCTCTCGTAGATGTCCTCAATGGAGTGAAGTCTGGTGCCTTTGATGTTGGAAGCCGAATTAACAGCCTTCTGGAGTTTATTCTTGTCCTGAGAGCTGGCACGTCCATACCAGGCAGTGATGCAACCAACCAGAAGGATCTCCACAGTGCACCTGTCGATGTTTTCTGAGGCCTTCAGTAGCATACTGAATCTCGTCAAACTTCTCACCAAGTATAGCCACTGGTGAGCCTTCTTCATGATTCCATCGACACAGAGGCTCCAGAACAAGTCCTTGGAGAGGTGGATGATCAGTATCTTTTCCTCAGGTTAAAATTCTCACATAGCTTAAAGGAGAAAGGGAGGAAGCTTGAGAGAGATGTATTGGGTAAATATGTTCCACACAGAGTGGTGGGTACCAGGAACATGTTGCCAGGAGTACCGGTGGAAGCAGATAAAATAAGAGCATGTAAGAGCCTTTTAGATAGACATGGGAATATGAAGAGGAGGGATGGATATCTATCAGAGCAAGCTGTGGAGTTTTAATTTGATTTGGACCTCACATTTGACAAAGACATGTGCTGTGCTATTTTATGTTCGATGTTCTAACTCCCTCCAGATTTTACCACCTACCGACACGCTGGGGACATTTTATCATGACCGATTAATCCAGCTCCATTTGCACTGATGAATCAGTGTTTGATCCTGCAGCAGACTAGACCTACCGAGCATCATTGTCCCCAGTGACTTCAAGGAGGGCTAAGAGCTGTGAGGAATAAATTGGATTGCAAGTCATCTTTGTAAAGAAAAGAGAATTGGGTCTGATTAATATTTTATGCTGCAAAGTGGTACTGATTTTTTTAAAAATTGCAATAAATTTTGAATTTTTCAGATTATTTTTTTTTCACTCAGGAAGTTTTATGATTCTGAGAATGATAACAGCTTGCAAAGCTTGGATGGACTTGTTTTCATCTGTCAAAGCTTTTCAGTTCATTTAGGAGCAAGGATTGTCTGGTGTATCATTTGAGGTCCTCTGGAGTTTGTGGTACTTCAGGTCAGCAAGGAAGGCCACATCCAGACTGGGAAGTTTGAGCATGGGGAGACCTGGGCCGTGATGGTGGGTGGCAAGCAAGTTCTGATCCAATGCTTTTGCTCCACCTTTGCTTTTGATAATACAGCAGCATGATGAATGTTCAACACCAGATGTACACCATTACCCTTAACACTGCCTATCCAACAGTCAGGTGGTCAGATTTTAGCTGGCCACACAGAAAAGGAGCTGCTCTGCTCCAGCGAGATCTCCGTGTTCACCGACACTGTTCCAAAAGGCCAACAGGATAGTGACGTTCCTTTGCGGACAAAGTCAAAGCATGTACAAGTGCAACATACAAGAGCACTGGAAGAACCAGCCACTGCCATTTGCTCATTGCCATCTAGTTAAATGAAGAAATATTGCTACCCTCACTGTTTCCAAATGCCATGTCCACTATATCACTGCCCTTCCATTTTGCTGGGTCCAAATCTTTGAGCTTTTTCTTCCTAATTTCCACGACGCAGGCCACATTCATCAAAGGATGTTGCCAACCAGCACCCGCTCAAGGGCAAATAAGCATGGAGAATGATTAATAGCCTTGCCTGTGACACCCATATCTGGTGAATTAATGCTTAAAAACTAACTATCACTGTCCATTTGAGTGTTTAGATCTAGCACAAGGTTGGTCAGCAGAATTAGGATGAGGAGGACATGGTAAAAACAGAACACCTGTAGGATATTGACAAGGTCACAGAGAGATCAAGCAGACTCGAAATTCAAAAGTTCAAATTCATTGTCAGAGTAAATACATGACATCACATACATTTATTTATTTTTTTCTGCGGGCCAGGCAGAATTTCTACTTCTCCGTAGTGTAGATAAAGATACATATATTAAAGAGAGAAATGTAAACAAACTCACTGCAAATACAGAAAAATATTCAGTAATAAATAATGTGCAAAATAAGAGTGCTTAAATGAGTCTCTGTTGGAGTCTGTTGTTTATAAATCTGATGGTGGAGGGGTAGTAACTGTTCCTGAACCTGGTGGTATGACTCCTGTGGCACCTATATCTTTTTCCTGATGGTAGCAGCGAGAATAGAGCACATGGAGAGTGGTGTGGATCCTTGATGATTGCTGATGCTCTCTGACGCCTGTGTTCCAGTGAATTTTCTTGATGGTGGGGAAAGTTTTGCCTCTGATGTTCTGGGCTGGGTCCACTGCATTTTGCCGGGCATTCTGCTCAAAGGTATCGGAGCCGCCATACTAGTCCATGATGTAGCCGGTCAGCTTTCCAATACACATCTGTAGAAGTTTACAGATGTCATGCCGAACCTTTGCAAACTCCTGAGGATGGAGAGGCACTGATGTGTTTTCTTCAAGCTGACTTTAATATGTTGGGTACAGGAAAGATCCTCCTAGTCAGTGACTCCCAGGAATTTAACTTTGCTCATCTTCTCCACTTTTGATATCCCAATGACCAATGGATTGTATCCCTCTGGTTTTCCCTTCTTAATGTCTACAATCAGCTCCTTGGTTTTTGATGACGTTGAGTGAAAAGTTTTTGGTGGTGCTCCATTCAGCCAAATTTTCAATCTCCATCCTGCAAGCTGACTTATGCAGCCTTTTTTATACAGCCCACTGCAGTGGGATCATCAGTGAATTTGTAAGTAGGGTTGTTGACATAGTGAGTCATGCAGTCACAGGTGTAAAGCGAGCAGAGCAGGGGGCTAAGCCCTGTACTGATCTGATGCTGATGGAGATTGTGGAGGAGAAGTTCTCAAAAATCCTTACTAATTGAGGTCTCGAGGTGAGGAAATCCAGGAACTAACATCAGTGTGGTATTGAGGTCCAGGTCGTGGAGTTTTCAAATCAGTTTTGAGGGGATGATGGTGTTGAATGCTGAACTGAATCTTTGCTGGGGAGATGGCAACAGCTGTAGACCTGTTGCTACGGTTGGCAAATTAGTTGCCTTTCAGACAGGAGCTAATATGCTTTAACACCAGCCTCCCAATAAACCTCATCACTGCGGATGTGAGTGTCTCTGGTCAGTAGTCATTTCAGCAGGTTATTCCACTCTTTTTGGGCCCCAGTTGAGGACTATTTAAAACAGGTGGGTACCTCCCCCTGTCAGAGTGAGATGTTGAAGATAGGAAGGGAAAGAGGAGGTCCTGCAAGAAGAGTTCAGGGAGTTGGGCACAAGGTTGAAGGACAGAACCTTCAGAGTTGAGATCTCAGGATTGCTACCCGTGCTATGTACGAGTGAGGTTAGAAATAGGAGGATAATGCAGCGTAACTTATGGCTAAAGACATGGTTCAGGAAGGAGGGCTTCAGGTTTCTTGATCATTGGGCTCTCTTCAAGGCAAGGTGGGACCTGTTCTGACAGGATGGTTTGCATTTGAACGGAAGGGGAATTAATATCCTTGTGGGAAGGTTTGTCAGTGCTGCTCTAATGGGTTTAAACTAGACTTGCAGTGGGATGGGAACCAGAATGCCAGAGCAGTTAGAGGAGTGGAGGAGGGAAAAGATGAGGTGAAAATTGCAGGCACTGTTAGAAGTCAATGGGTTGTATGTGGTGGAAATATTCTCGGGTACATCTATTTCAATGCAAGGAGTATTGTAGGAAAGGCAGATGAGCTTAGAGCATGGATTGGCATGTGGAATTATGACATTGTGGTAATTAGTGAAACAGTTGCAGGAGGGGTAGGACTGGCAGCTCAATGTTCCAGTTTCCATTGCTTTAGACGTGATAGAATGCAGGGGAAGAGGGGGAGAGAAGAAAGGGGGAGAAGAGGCATTGCTCATCAGGGAAAATATCACAGTTGTACTCAGGCAGGACAGACCAGAGAAGTAATCTACTGAGGCGATATGGGTGGAGCTGAAGAACAGGAAATGTATGACTATACTCTTAGAACATAGAACAATACAGCACAGTATTGTGCCCTTTGGCCCTTGATGTTGTGCCAACCCATATATCCCTTCACACCATCCCTGGCAAGGCATTCCAGCCACCCACAATGCTCCGTAAAAAAAACATATTCCTGATGTCTCCCCTAAACTTCCCTCCCTTAACTTTGCACTTATGTCCTCTCTGGGAAACAGGCGCTGTCCATCCACCCTACCTATGCCTCTCATAATCTTGTCAACCTCCATCAAGTCTCCTCCCATCCTTCCACGCCCAAAAATGAAAAGTCCCACCTCTGCTAACCCTGCCTCATAAGACTTATTTCCCAACCACATCCAATAAAGAGGTGACCAGAACTGAACACAATATTCTAAGTGTGGTCTTACACATTTGTAGAGTTGGAACATGACCTCTCTACTCCTAAATTCAACCTGTGTGGCAACCTTGAGGGATGTATGGATTTGAATCCCAAGGTCCCTCTGTTCAACCATAGAATAACATAGAAAATGCATCACCTCACACTTTTCTGCCCAACTCTCCATCCTGTTTATATCCTCTTGTAACCTTTGACAATCTTGAGCTCCATCCACAACTCCTCTAACCTTCATGTCATCTACAAATTTCCTTCCATCTCTTCATCCAGGTCATTTATAAAAATCACAAAGAGCAGGAGGCACAGAACAGATCCCTGCTGGACTCCACCAGTTACTGATCTCCAGGCAGAATACTTTCCTTCCACTACTACTCTCTGTTTTCTTCCTGCAAGTCACTTATTTATCCACACAGCTAATTTTCCATTGATCCCATGATTCATGGATTTCTAGATGAGACTCTCATGGGGAACCTTGTCAAATGCTTTGCTAAAATACATGTAGACCACATCTATTGCCCTAACCCCATCAATTTCTTATGTTACCTCCTTAAAAAACTCAATTAGACTTATGAGGCACAACCTTCCTTTCACAAAGCCATGCTGACAGTCCTTGAGTAGACTGTAATTCTCCAAATGCTCATAGATTCTATTCTTCAGAATCCTTTCCATTAGTTTACATCCCACTGACATAAGATTCACTGGTCTATAATTCCCAGGATTCTCCCTATTTCCTTTTTTAAACAAGGAACTACATTTGCCATTCTCCAATTCTCCATCACCTCCCTGGTGGCCAAAGAGGATTCAAAGATCATATCCAGCTATCTCTACTCTCACTTCCCACAGGATCCTAACGTATATTGAATCAGGACCCAAAACTTGATGTTTTTAAGAAGGTCCAATACTTTCACTTCCTTAATCTCCACATTCTCCAGTACACAGCCCTGTTCAATTTCAACTTCACCTGTGGTCTAGATCCTTTTCTCTTGTGAATACTGACACAAAGTATTCATTTAGAACCTCCTCTACCTCCAGGCATGTTGCCTCCCTTATCCTTTACCGGCCCCAACTTCATTCTCATCATCCTTCTGTTCTCCACATACACATAGAACACCTTGGGGTTATCCTTAATTCTACATGCCAAGATCTTCTCATGCCTCCTTCAAGCTCTCCTAAGTCCTTTCTTAAGCTCCTTCCTGGTCTTCTCATAAACCCTTCCTGTTTCCTGCTTCTAATATCTAATGTATGCTTCCTTCTTCCTCTTGACTAGTTGTCTGACCTGCTTCATCAGCCAAGGATGGCTTTTCCTACCATCTCTTCCTTGTCCCAGTGGGACACACCTATCTTGAACCCTTCTCAGGTATCTGTAAACCTCCTCCACATTACTTCTGTGCTTTCACGCTTAGGCATCTATTTCCAATTTATTCTTGCTAGATCTTGCCTCATCCATTCCTCACTCATGGGGTTGTATTATAGAGAATTGGAGGATCAAATGTGTAGATTGATAGCAGGCAGCTGCTAGAAACATAAGGTTGTGATGGTAAGAGATTTTAATTTTCCACATATTGACTGGACTCCCATACTGTAAAAGTATGGCTTGGAACTTGTTAGATATGTTTTGGAAAGTTTTCTAAATCAATACATCGAGGTAGCAACTGAGGGAGTGCAATTCTGAATCTCATGTTAAGGAACGAGATAGGACAGGTGACAGGGAACATTTTGCATCCAGTGATCATAATGCCATTGGTTTCAAGTTAATTATGGAGAAGGATCGGTCTGGGTCTCGGGTTGAGATTCTAAATTAGAGAAAGGCCTATTTTGAGGGAATGCGAAAGGATCTAGAAGGCGTGGATTGGGATAAGTTGTTTTCAGGCAAGGATGTGCAAGGTAAGTGGAGGATATTCAAAGGTGAAATGTTGAGAGTACAGAGTTTCTATGTTCCTGTCAGGATTAAAGACAAGATTATCAGGCATAAGAAATCTTGGTTTTTGAGGGATAATGGGGATCTAGTTCGGAAGAAGAGAGAGGTGTAAAGCAGGTATAGGCAACAAGGAACAAATGAGGTACTTGAGGAGTATAAAAATTGTAAGAAAAACCTCAAGAAATAAATCAGCATGGCCTAAAGAAGACACGAGGTTGCTTTAGCAGACAACGTGAAGGAAAATCCTTAGGGTTTCTCTATGTATATTAAGAGCAAAAGAATAGGATGGGACAAAATTGAAGATCAGAGAGGTTGGCTTTGTATGGAGCCAAAAGAGATGGGAGAGGACTTAAATATTTTTATCATTAGTATTCTTTCAGGAACTAAGGAAAACAAGCAGTGAGGTCATGGAACCTGGACAGATTAAAGAGGAGGAGGTGCTTGCTGTCATAAAGCAAATAGTTATATTTGAAGCTCCCCTGTTGTAAATAGCGACAGCGACAACGTCAGTGCAGACTAACTCAATGCTTTACTAATTACATCCTACAAGCATTACTACGAAATGTTCAGTATAAATCAGTTCCCCACATCATTACATACACGTAATGGTATCAGATCCAACACTCTTCCCCCTCCGCCACCCAGCGTACATAGTCTTTGAAATGTTCCGGTTGGTGTGTGGTTCATTGGGATCTATGGAGAGGGATGGTATTGGTCTGGGCACTTTGTTGTTGTAAAGGAGCTCTAAGCATGATCTGTTCCAGTTCATCAGTCAGGGTATAACTGGGCGGTGGAGACGATGATCTTGGCAATCTTTTCGGAGTTGGGGTGCGAAGACCCAGCAGGCTGCTCCTCTGGTCACTGGTTTCAGGTGCCCTTCTTGATGGTATCTCCTTGATCGGTGGTCTGTCGACGTGTGGTGAAGACGCATCTGCTGGTATCTGGGACAGCCCCTCACTGAACACACTGTCCTTTCCAGCTTCAGGTGTCATTACATCGTCCACTGGTCTTAGTTGGTTGATGTCATGTCCCCCACTAGGATGTGATACAAGTATGGGCTGAGTTTTTTCATGACTACTCCCCACACCCATGGAGCTTTGTGGATGCAATAGTCTTGTGCCACACTGGTTTCCGCATTTCAATCGATCTCGGGTCTCCCTTAGCAGAAGCTGTCTGTTGCAGTCTGAAGCTGTTATTTGGACGTATTGCCAACAGTCTGGTCCTCAGATTTCTCACAAACATCAGCTCTGCCGGTATTCTTTTGGTGGATGAGTATGTTCCGGTAACTCAGCAGGAAATAAGCAATTTTAAGGGACAATGACGAGTCCGAAATTCGTCTCGTTTTCATGACTTTCTTGAAAGTTTGTATGAAACGTTCTGCTTCTCTGTTTGTACTGGGATGGTCTGGTGCAGACAGTATGTAGCAAATGAAATCATTGTGCATGAAAGCTTTACATTTTACTGATACCAGTTGCGGGCCATTGTTGGAGATGAGGTCAATAGGTAATCCATATGATGTGAGTTTTTCAATGGCCTGACCCACAGTCGTTTTTTCCATGCGGATTACAATCGGCCATTTCAAGTGCATATCGACTACTATCAGGAAATTCTTTCCCATGAATGGCCCCGCAAAGTCTATGTGGATCTGATGCCATGGTTGTCATGGCCATTTCCATGGGTTTGCTTCTGCCTGAGGTGCTTTGGGTTCTGCCTCCTGGCATGTACTGCACCCTCTGACTGTGTGCTCGATATTTGGGTTCTGCTACGGGTTTCACGAGTAGTTTGGCTCGTACCCCACAAAATGTTCCCAAACCATTTTTGAATACTGAACCGTAATGTTTTTTTTTCAATTTTTAAAATTTGGGGTCTGTAGTTCGCTACAGGTGTTCATCCTGCTTATCTTTGTACTTTTGACCGATTATCTTCCCTATTTCTTGCCAATTCAGCTGAAGGTTGCTTAACCAATTGCGACCAAGCAATGCTGGCCCCTCGGTGTCCATGATATAGAGGGGCAACTGGTTAGATTGATCCTTGTACTTAACGTGTGCATTGCACTCTCCAAAACCATATAACCATAACCATATAACCATAACCATATAACCATTTACGGACCTTGTATTTCCTCCCCCATAACAGTTCTTAAGATGGTGTCCATTTAGAGCATCTTTGCATGCGGTAGCAGGCGCTCCTTCGTTGTTCTGGGCATTAGGGAAATCGCTGCTCCCGTATCTAGTTCCATTCATATCGATTTGTTGTTAATATGGACATGGATGTAAAAATTCGGCCCTTTGTGGGCCATTCCATGGATGGGGATTACTTGTGTAACATGTTTACTTTCATTTGGTTCCTCTTCTGATTCATTGGTGTCTGTGTTTTCAGTGACTGGGCTTTCTCCTGTCTCTTGTGCAAATTGTATTTTTCTGGAGCCTGGCTGGTAATCTTTCTTTAGTTTAATCATTGTGCATCTTGCTTTGATGTATCCCTTCTCACTGCATTAGTGGCATTTGGCTTTTTTGAAATAGCAATAATTGGGACTGCGACTCGTCTTCCCACAGCGAAAGCATTTTTGGCGGGCAGGAACCCGGCACGAAGAATCTTGGTGCCAAGCTTTATTGATAGCCGAGTCTCTCTGGCAGACATCTACATTGCTTCCCACAATCTTAATGGCAGTAGCAATGTCTAACGCCACTTCAAGTGTCAGATTTTGTGTTGCAATGAGTTTTTTCTTGGTAGTTTGTTCAGCTAAACCCATTACTAATTGATCTCTTAATGCACTATCTCTGAATTATATTCAAAACAAATAAAGGTAGATAAATCCTCAGGGCCTGACAAGATATTCCCTCAGAATTTGTGGGAGAAATTGTGTGTAGAAATTGCAGGGGCTCTGGCACAAATATTTAAAATGTCCTTACTGGAGGCCTGTGATTAGTGGAGTGCCTCAGGTATCAGTGCTGGGACCATTGTAGTTTGTCATCTATATCAATAATCTAGACGATGATGTGGTAAATTGGATCAGCAAATTTGTAGATGACACAAAGATTGGAGGCGTTGTGGACAGTGAAGAAGCTTTTCAAAACTTGCAGAGGGATCTGGACCAGCTGGAAAAATGGGATAAAAATGGCAGATAGAATTTAATGCAGAAAAGTGTGGGGTGTTGCATTTTGTAAGGGCAAACCAAGAAAGGACATACAAGATAAATGGTCAGGCACTGAGGAGTGTGGTAGAACAGAGGAATACAGACACATAATTCCCTGAAAGTGGCATCATAGATGGATAGGGTTGTTAAGAGAGCTTTTGGCATATTGGCCTTCATAAATCAAAGTATTGTGTATAGGATTTGGGATGTTGTGGTAAAGTTGTATAAGATATTGGTGAGGCCCAATCTGGAGTATTGTGTGCAGTTTTTGTCATCTAACTACAAGAACGATATCAATAAGATAGAAAGAGTGTAGAGATAATTTACTAGAATGTTGCTAGGGCTTCTGGAACTGAGTTAGAGGGTAAGGTTAAACAGGTTAGGTCTTTTTTCCCTGGAGTGTAGAAGAATGAGGGGAAATTTGATAGAGTTATTTAAAATGATTAGGGGAATAGACAGAGTAAGTGCAGATAGTTTTTTTTTCCACTGAGGGAAGGTGAGGTATAAACCAGGGGACGTGGGTTAAGGGTGAAAAGGGAAAAGTTTAGGGGGAACTTCTTCACACAAAGAGTGGTAGGAATGTGGAACGAGCTGCCAGCTGAAGTGGTGAATGCGGGCTCAATTTTAACATTTAAGATGAATTTGGACAGGTACATGGATGGGAGAGGTAAAGGGGGCTGTGGACTGGATGTAATTCTGTGACAATTTTTATCAAGCAAAATATTTCAGTAATGATTGGGTCTAGAGCAGTGATTCTCAAACTTCCCTACCCACTCACATACCATCTTAAGGAATCCATTACTAATCACAGAGCACCAATGGCATAGGGAATATTTAAAGTGGTATGTGAGTGGAAAGAAAAAGATTGAGAATCACTGATACAGACTGAGCCTAAAAAGAGAGGCTCCAGAGATCAGGACAGTCAGAAGGAGGTTGTAGGAGGCTGAAGGACAGTCGCGAGTCAGTGGATTGGGCAATGTTCAAGAACTCAACTGAAGATCTGATTAATTACACCAGGGTCTTTACAAACTTCATCAAAACTGCTGAGGTTGACTACATCTCCACCAAATCATTTAGGGATTTCCCTAACCAGAAGCCCTACATGAACAATGAAATCTGGAACATGCTGAGAGCCAGATCACAGGCATTTAAGTCAGGAGATCCAGGACACTACACAAGGAGCATGTACGACCTCAAAAAAGCCATCTACTGGACGGTGCAGATTCAACACACAAATTGAAACAATGAAAGATACCCGACAGCTGTGGCAGTGCCTAAATGACATAACTTGCTACAAAACCAAATTCAATGCAAACCAAAGCTTCATTCGCAGATGAGCTCAATGCCTTCTTCACCTGATTGACCAACAGAACAAGGAAGAACCCTGCGCACTGCCCCCCACCCCCCATGATGATTGTCTACTGAAAGTATGAGAAGGTGCCTTTCGGAGAGTGAACCCAAGGAAAGTTTGGGTCCAGTCAAAGAACCTAGTCCGTTGACTTGCACGTCCATCATAGAGCGCCCGAGGTCGTGAGGGATGTCCCTGGTCAATATGGTGGCAGCCAGGACCGTCTCAGGGTCGGAGTTGTTGCTATCCAGGTGTGCACAGTGATTTATGGCGTCTGGAGGCATGGGAAGCATCGGTAGGGTGGCCTGGTCATCACCCATGCTGACCACATCGACGTCGGTCGTGGGGTACAGCATCTGGCAGCCGATGGTGTTCTGAGGCATGGGGAGTGTCAGTAGGGCAGCCTGGTCATCGCCCGCGTTGACCACATCATTCTCATCATCGTCAGGGGCCTTCAGTATCTGCCGCTGCCTGGCCCAAGAGGGCGGCAGCACGAAGGGGCCTGCTGCGTGGCTGTCCTCCTTCCACAGCCGTGTTTGTTGCGCCAGGGAAGTGACATCGCTGTAGTTCTCAGCGAGCGGTGCTGGAAAAGGAGGGGGCTGGTCCAGGTGCTCGTGGCACATGCTGTGAGCGTCACTGGCGGAGCTGGATGCTGCACCATCAGAGTCGGGGAAGGCAGAAATTGTAGCAGGGACAATGGCGCCGCCTGGCACGTGCACGTGAATGGGTCCGCAGGGGAAGTGGGGAGGTCATAGAGGGCCGCTGAACTGCTGTCTGGTTTTGAGAGACACACTTGAGCAAAGTGGCCTTTCTCGCCGCATCGGGAACAGTACTGGTTCCTAGCCAGGCAGTTTCAGCATGATCGTCGGTCTGACCCACACCAGTACTTACAGGCTTGTCGGGCGCCTGCTGCAGCAACGTTTTCTTCCCCAGCTCGGTCTGGGGCTGCAGCTGCAATGTGAGAGGGCCATGAGGAAGCCTAGGGGAACCTGGAATCGAAGGCTTTGATATGCAGGGCTGCAGCTTCCAGGATTCGGACCACTTCCACTGTCTTGGTCAGGGCTTAGATATTATCTTCCAGCTGCTTCTCCCGGATGGTCCTTGAGCATAGCCCTCGGATGAAGGCATCCCGGATCAGCCTCTCGACCTCCTCTACACCTACCCCGGGTTCAGTCAGATACGGTCAGGCCAACTTTCGCAGGTGTTCCAAGTAATACTCAGCCATCTCCCTGGGTTGCTGGGCTTGGGTGTTGAGGAGGTACCTTGCACAGACCATATTCATGGGGGCTTGTACAAGTTCTCGAGAGTGTCCCTTGCGTGGAGCAGCCTTTGGTTGCCTGGAAGGTGTGCGGAGCCAGCTTTGACCAGAGTAGGACCAGCCTCTTCCAATCTGAGTCCAGGATGCCACCTGCATGTGCCTTGATGATTGCCTCGACTGCGTGCCGCCAGATCTTGAAGCGTGTCTGGGCTTCTGGGTGGCATGGGTCGACTTCGAGGTTCCCTGTGCTCAGGAGTTTTTCCATGGCAGCCATGGGATAATTTTGTGGATTAAATTGTGGTGCACTGTTAGCCAGAATCAGACACACACAGGCTTTAATCTACAAAGACTTCCACAGAACCAGGCTGGCTATAGCTGCAGTAACTCTGTGTGAGGCTTCGGGAGGCCAGCGCAGGCTTATATCCCGGAGGGTGATTGACACCTGACCGGGTGGGGCTTGATCCATTCAGACCAACTGATTGGCAGCCGGCCAGGTGTTGTCCTGTCCCCTTACATTCCTGCAGGTACAGATGATGCCCCCTGCAGTAGGCCGGTGGTGTACCATCGCAGTGTGATTGCAAATCAGAGTGCTGAACTATGACTTCAGTGTGGAGCAGTAGCCATCCTTCAGATTGCCTCGACGGCTAAATGAGTAGGTGTTCCTGTCTGCTCCAGAGTGAATGCACTATGGTTGTTGCTTGGGTATTGAAAGCAAAGAACTTCACGATTCACTGGCGCACTACCTATGGCAATGGACAAGGCGTCCCTCCCATCCATGAACACTGTCACAAGAAGTAAGCCAACATCATTAAGGGCCCCCATCACCCTGGTCATAACCTCTTCTCACTGCCCTGCCTTTTGGGAAGAAGGTACAGAAACCTGAAGACGAGCACCTCTTGATCCGAGAACAGTTTTTATCCAACTGTGGCTTTGAAACTGCCCAATTTACTCTAACCCTAACTATAAACGACTCAGCGTCACCAAATGAGCTCTCTGCTCTCCTGAAACATTACTGAGATTATTTATTTATCTCTCCTATTACACATATTTGGTTTCCCTTTTTCAGTCTTGGCAAATTGTGGTAAGTTGATTTGTACTATTTCAGTTGGTATATCTTATATACCTGTGAGTCTGCAGCAAGTAAGAATTTCTGAATGTCTGTACATTGTACTTATGTATATTGTTACAAGTCCAGAGGACCCCAAAACCCAGCAGCAATAGATATGCACCATGACAAAGAATTACTTAACAAAAGTTGCTTTTAATGATCTTTGAACATAGTATCAAACTTTAACTTATCTCTATTGACTCACTTAACCTTCTTAACCCCCTCTAACTCGAAGCACACGTGTATAATGTGTGAGTAAGTTCAGCAAAGTTCATAGTTCAATCTCACTGGTTGCACGTAATTCTTGTACTGTGCACAGAAGTTAACATGAATCAAGTTCACCAGGGTTTGGTGCTTAACAGGTAAATGGTTACCACTCAGGAGGGTTCTTGTTGGTTCTCACTGAGAGAGGTTTCCTTGTTTCAGGTCACCACAGAGTTCCTTTCTGTTTCTCCTATTCCAAGGAAAACACCAGGCAGCCAGTCTTCTCCTTTGACCAGGCTGTCTTCCAAAGCTTGCCAGCTTGTTCCTCTGGAACCGATGTCTGTGTCTTTCCTCTCTCTCTCTCTCTCTCACTCCCTCCTCTCTGAGAGCAAAGCCTGCTTTTTTTCTCTGCTGCCTGCCTGCATAGATCACATGACCCTCCAGACAGCAAGTTCTGTTTTCCAGATAAAGTTGCTACTGCCTGTTATTAAATTTGTTTCCTTTTGCAAACAACAGTCCATCCTGAGTCTGTGAGCCCTCTTGCAAAAGCTCCTGCAAAAATTCTATGTTTTAAAGTGTTTGTGTGTGACCTGCTCTAACAAACCTTTCCCATTTTATCTCTCAAACACCTCTTTTCTCTGACACAGTATGAAAATAAGCTCTCATAATATTATCTCAACTGCCTTGAAGGTGGGATTTGCACCCCTTTGGACCTAGTTTTGACTAAAGTTGACATCAGCCAAGCACAGAAAAGGACCCCACTCAAAAACACCCTGCATCAAAAGGATTTTTCCATTCAAGCAAGATTATGCCTTTTTCATGTGGCAAATGAGGTTTGAGTGTAGGAAGCTCTCGCTGATCACAACAATTCAGGAAGTTGAAGGCAGACACTTACGATCCATTGGCACTAGCAAAGCAAAACTTGCCCTGACTTAAAGCATTGAAGTTACAGAAGATGAGAGAGTTAATTGAGGACAGCCTTTGTGTGGTGATACGTTTCCTCCATTGTATATAGTTATTGTTGACTACTGTATATATGGAGCTGGCCCGTCCACTCATACCCTATGTCTCCTCCTCCATGGTGCTGGGCCATAAAGGCCAAGCCACCTCTCCCTTCCTGCCATTCCTATACCTGGATCCAGACCAGCAAGGTTCTTCTGTACATTAAAACCTATCGTTCCCTTTACCTAGTTTTGGTGGTTACTGGTAGTGCCCTACACCTTGCTACAGCACAAGTGTTAAGATTCAAGATTCCTTTTATTGTCATGTCGTAATACACCAAATGTAGTCTTGCACAAAACTTTGCTTGCCGTAAAGACACACAAAGAGGATAGCCCAGCGCCCCTCCCCTCCCCCTTCCCACAGTAAAGAGAAAGAGATGCAAAAATGTGTCCCTTCAGAGACACTGAGTGTCTGTGGACTCATCTTCAGCGAAGTAAAATGTCTTACTTTGTTCTGCATTAAAGATCAGGTCAGGGAATTACTCTTCAGGCATCTTGCCTGATATGGCAACCTGCTCCTCTTCACCTGGCTGCTGTACAGACCCTGAGATCATTCATCCACCGATGTATTTTGTCGTGGAGATAACCTGATTCCCTGATGCATGTGCCTGGGCATTACAAGAATCAGTAGATGTCCATTAGCACTTGTCACACCACCCTCTCGACTTCTTCAACAGTACACACATTGCTAGAATTTTAATATTAGCCAGATGAAATGAACAAGCTGTAAATTAACATGTTATTTATCGCAGTTGGGGGCTCCCTCATTCTGCAACATGCTTTTTCAGCTCTGCAGGATTTTACTGGGGACTAGGCAGAGCAGTGCGATCCAAAGAAGTTTCTCTGGCTGTCATTGTGATCTACTAAGGCAGAAAACATTCAACAAGTGTGAACTTGATTCTGAAGCTCCATGGTCAACCTCCTGACACACAGCTCTATTCCTTGATCAGGCAGCACAGTGACAAGCTAATTATGTTGTTGCTGCACAGCTCCAGAGACCAGGGTTCAATCCTGACCTCTGGTGCTGTTCATGTGGACATGACGATATGCCTCAAAGATGCTCTCAAAACTTCCTTGAATAAGTGTAACATTTCTAGGAAGTCTTGATCTGGGACAGCACAGAGAGGGGAGGATTCATTGGGAATCTATTCATTGGGAGCACACAGGAGAGACCAAAGAGGCAGCATATGGCCCTCCAAATTCCAGAGCCGCCCATCCTACCCAAAACCTCTGGCTCCACCTGCGGCAGGGACTGCTGATCCCATGTCACCCTTATCCATCACCAGTAGCTTGATCCCGAGGGACTGTCTGAGAAGAGAAAAAGGGTGAATGATTCACAAGCACATTCAGTGTTTGAAATGAGGAAGGAGGGACAATCATTGCATCCAGTTTTCACAAAGAATAATCTAACAGCTCCAAGATATTGCTTGTATCCAAAAATCAGTCTCTTTCTCCCCTAACTTGTACCACAGAATGAATAACAACAGCAACGTCAGAAGAGGCCACATCGCCTCTCATAACTTGAGATGCTATTCATCTAGTGGATTTGCTTGATCTTAACATGAGGGAAGTATGGCATGTAGCGACGCCAACAAACATTGGATAATGAATTTTGGTTCATGAAGATTGGACAAAAATACATTTCAATCATTGTTTTGATTGAGGAGTGAAAGTTAGCGACAATGACGGGATGAATTGGCAGAGAGTGGTGGAGGAAGGTTGTTTTTATCAGATCGGAGGCCTGTGGCCAGCGGAGTGCTGCGGGAATTGGTGCCGGGTTCCCTTGTAGGGGGATGGCGCCTGGTTGTGCGCTACTGCACAGGTAGTGACGCCACAACACGCTGACATGACTCCCTAAGGCCAGTGCACCCCTCACAGGAAGAGGGCAGTCCCCTCGAGCAGTGCGAGGAATTCTAAATAAAGTTCAGTTACTGGTTCGCTCTCATGCTGAGTGGACGTCTCTCATTCCGGTAGCGCTGCCAGTAGCAGAAGCTACACCCTATGGTTATATCTTGTTCTTTACTGAATAAATCTTTTGAATTACTTGCAAGAGTAGATAGGACATTGTGTTAATGTTCCATCTAAAAACCAATGCTTCCTTTCCCCAGTACAGAACTGGAACATCAGATTAGAAATCCATAAACATCTGGAATGGGATTTGAACACATATTACCTTTAGTTTAGAGAGCCTGAGGCAACATCCACAGCTTCAGAATATCAACCAGATCAATATCATCGCCAGCATCAATGATCCTGCTGGAGGAAGTGAGGGTCAGACAGCATCCCTGGGTAGTAAATCACGAAAATCTGCAGACACCATGGGACACAAAATGCTGGAGAAGTTCAGCAGGTCAAACAGTCTCCTTTATGTAGCAAAGGGAAAGATACAGAATCAACTTTTCAGGTATTTCAGGAATTTTTGAGTTATGTAACCGACGTTTCGACACTTGACCATTTCTACCCATTGGACGTGGCCTGATCTGCTGACTTCCTCCAGCAACTCATTGTTTGTTCAAGATTCCAGTGCCTGCAGTTTTTGTATTTTCTCCATCACCAGTATCAACCCCAGAAACAGTACATTTGCAAAATTCCCCTTTTATTCAGATCCCTCCCTTTCCCGGTACAGTTACCTCCATCAGACACTAGGATCCAGCTGTGCTGTCCCCATTGCTGGCAACCTTCGACTTCCCCCATTTCATTCGCTCCACCTTTAATATCCTTGCCCATTGCGGCTAATTTCCTCCCTCTTTTTCAGTTTTTTATTTGAAACGTACTACTTTGATCAAACTTTCTGTTAACAATCCAAAATGAATCCAGGTTGTTTCTTCTCAAACTTGTCCAACTCCTCTGAAGCCAGTTAAACTCATTTAATAAATGCTGGTAACTCTACAAAAGACCAACATTCTTGGATTGAGATATTTATCTGTCTCTTAATGGTGCAGTTGTCTCTTCTCCATCCTCAACATTCATTGGAGCGCTTTCATCCCTAACGTTGAAGTACTCGAGATGGCAGAGGTCGACAGCATCGAGTCCACGCTGCTGAAGATCCAGCTGCGCTGGGTGGGTCACGTCTCCAGAATGGAGGATCATCGCCTTCCCAAGATCGTGTTATATGGCGAGCTCTCCACTGGCCACCGTGACAGAGGTGCACCAAAGAAAAGGTACAAGGACTGCCTAAAGAAATCTCTTGGTGCCTGCCACATTGACCACCGCCAGTGGGCTGATATCGCCTCAAACCGTGCATCTTGGCGCCTCACAGTTTGGCGGGCAGCAACCTCCTTTGAAGAAGACCGCAGAGCCCACCTCACTGACAAAAGGCAAAGGAGGAAAAACCCAACACCCAACCCCAACCAACCAATTTTCCCCTGCAACCGCTGCAACCGTGTCTGCCTGTCCCGTATCGGACTTGTCAGCCACAATCGAGCCTGCAGCTGACGTGGACATTACCCCTCCATAAATCTTCGTCCGCGAAGCCAAGCCAAAGAAGAATGCTGCAGTTAATGAGGAGATCATTAGTATTAAACTGGGAATATCTTCCACATCTCCATTACCCAGTTGGAGACATGTTACCTTTGATTTGAATCCACAGTTGAGCCTTGTTCATTTTCTGCCTGTCTGCTCCTGTTCCCTCTCACTGTTCAGCAATGTGCACGCATCTGCATTAGCAGTGCGTTGCAAGAACCTTTGGTTGAAATGTTCACACGTACAGTCCTGACTCTTGGCTGCAACTTCAGCAGAAGGTGACGTCCTTTGAGAAAAGGTGTGAACTGGACTGCTGTTACCCCCACCCCATGCCTTTGGCCTTAGTCAATGTGATGTGTAGATTGAGATTTCTCACAGACATCCGATAAATTGATTTATTTCAGCACCTGCAGAGATTATTTCTGTGAATTGAATCATGAGGATTATTTTGCTGCTTTATCCATGTAACCCTCTCTCCCTCCATCAGATATGATGTATATGAGCTCCTTGCAATACCCTTCCTCGTCCTTGTCCCTCCCTTCTCTAGTCATGAAGGTGTTGCTTCAAGAAGGCATGAAGGTCTCCTATCACCCTGGTCACCACCTCTTCTCACTGCTACCTTCAGACAGAAGGCACAGAATCCTGAAGACCAACACCTCTCGATTCAAGAATACTTTCTTTCCAACAGCTATTAGGCTCTTGAACCACACCTTGTTACACTAATCAAGGACTGGTCTGTTACCACAACAGGATTGTCTACACTATTGCTAAATCACTTCTTATTCTTGTACTTTGGTAGATGTGAATATTCATTAACTATCATTTGCATTTATAATCTATTTTTTAATTCGTATGTGTAAATATATACTTCACGCCTACAGACTTTTGTGTTTTACTGTAAATATATGGTCTTTTATTTGCAAGGTACTTTTCTAGCTGCAACAAGTAAGAAC